>NC_135712.1:146690738-147290738 GCF_964656455.1 Halichoerus grypus | reverse complement strand
AATCTTAAGCAAGCTCCATGCTCTAAGCAGGGCTCGATCTTACGCTCTGAGATCATGACCTGAGCCAACATCAAGAGTCGGTAGTTTAACCGACTTAATCCCTTTTTTTTTTTAATTGAAGTACAGTTGACACGGGTTTCAATTTTTTAAAATAATCTCCCTCATCCTGCAGTTCTTGTTTGTACATAGAGTATCTTTTGAATATTTCTCGGTGGCTGCATAGTACTATATGAACAGAATACATTTTTAATAACTAACCTATTGATATTCCTTTTCTTCTATTAAAAAAAAAACAAAACCTTGCCATCTGTACAGTCTTTTCCTTTTAATTTTTTCAGGAAATTTCCCGTAAGTCAACTTTCAAACTCTGAATTACGTACTGCCAAGTTGTTCTTCAAGAAATGAAAATAATTCCAGCTTTTGTTGATCGAGTATTTAGGCACGTTGTGTTACAGCTTCCTACGTACGGAAACTGCAACTTAGGACAGGTAACCCGCTCAAGCCCCCGGCGACCAATCGCTGAGCTAAAGTTGGAACCGCTATTTACTGGCCGCCTGCAGGCGCTCGATCCTGACGACGTACTGCAGGGGCGGCCGCACAGCGAGGAACATCTTTGCGGCGCCGGAAAGCACTAACGGTCGCAAACGGCCCTGCGGAGTTAGGGCGCCCATCCGCCCTTCCGCTCGGCTTTTTGTTGTCATTGGCTGGCGGAGGAGTATATAAGGACGTCATTTCCGCCCGCCTGTCCTTTCCGAGCTACCCAGGGAAGGGTCCATACGGCGTTGTTTTGCGTGAGTGCTTTATGGGGTTCCCCAGCCTCTCCGAAAGCCACCAGAACAGCTTCCTGCTGGAGTGAGGGGTGCGAGGACTGGGATGGAAGCTAGGAGGGAGAGAGGGTCTGTCTCCTGCCGACGCGCTCCACCACTGCCCGGCCGCGCGCACGTGGCTGGGCTCGGGCCCGCGAGTTCCCACAATGCCTCGGGAGCGCGCGGAGGTTGTGCTGGAGCCGGGGTGAGGGTGCGGACCGGTCTGCAGCTGGGCGGCGGGGCTGCGGGAAGCATGGCCCACGCACCGCGCTGCGATCGCTCCGGACCCTGGCACTCGGCCGTGAGTTCAGGCTCAGGCGCCAGTTTACAACAGATATTTAGGCTGTTGGTTTTTCCCGTTTGTGTTAAGATTTTTGGCAGGGTTTTGCAGAAAATTAGTTGTAACCCTAGAGAGGAATAATTCTGAAGCGCCCGCCTGCAATCTGTTTGAAAACAAACTTGTTCGCATCTGTACTGCCGTTACTCATCCATACCTTCACTCCGGGTTACTTTGGAGTGTTAGTGGCAATTCACCATTTTCGTCTTGTTTAATTATTTAGGTGTTTTTTCCCATCTCCACACTAAAGATTTGCTGTAATTTTATAACGTGTGGGATATGTCTGTTGCGTTGTGTCTCATCCCACTAGACTATAAACTGAAAGGTGTGGTCCTTGGGTTGCATTTAAATACGAAGGTGTTTGGCTCTTGAGTAGGTAAGAATGCCCCTGGTCCCTTACCCACTTAAGTCACTGGAATGAAAATGACTGGATTGTTAACTTGTTTTTCAGGTTTCCGTCGTAACTTAAAGGGAAACTTTCACAATGTCCGGAGCCCTTGATGTCCTGCAAATGAAGGAGGAGGATGTCCTCAAATTCCTTGCAGCAGGAACCCACTTAGGTGGCACCAACCTTGACTTTCAAATGGAACAGTACATCTACAAAAGGAAAAGTGATGGTCAGTTGTTGCTTTGATTTGTGGGGAAGGGCATTCCAACTAAGCACTGAATGAAACCAGATCACTACTTTGGAAATAAGCTTTAAAACTAAGTAAAAGTGGGGTGCCTGGTTGGCTTAGTCGGTAGAGCATGCGACTCAATCTCAGCGTTGTGAGTTTGACCCCATGTTGGATGTAGAGATAACTTGTAAGAAATTAAAGTGTTCTGGTGGTTTTGGGAAGGATAGCTTTCTGGGCTTCAGTGTAAGAGTATGTCTCTTGACAGGTTATGGGACTTGGGTTGCTCCATGAAAGAGCTGTGAGATATGATGAGGAAGCTCATTAGTTTTATTTTCTACAGTGCCTTGTATTTCACAGGTACTGATACAGGTTCGTTTGAGTTCTGAGAGTAAAGTAGAGCAAGAGATAGGAAAGAACAATTAGGCTTGGAAGGGAGTAGAAAAGGGAAGGTAGGTTGTGAAGCCTTTGTAGTAAGGCATGTTGGGCAGGGGAGTGCTTCAGCTCAGAGATGCAGCCACTGAAGGATGTAAGCGTGGGAGTGGCATGTTGTAAAGCAGTTTTGGGTGAATCTGGCATGGAGGTAGGTTGAAAGGAAAGTGTGGCTAGAGGCCAGGAAGTGGGTAAGAACTTGTAGGAATCCATATGGGGGCCTGATGGAGGCTTAATGCAGGAAAAGAAAAAGATGCACTTCGCCTACTGAATCAAGGGTGCACACTATTAAAGCTCAAGGTTGAGGCCAGCCGTGGCCAATGAACTTCTGAGTGTCGGAAGTGTGCTATAAAAATTGCAGGATTTTCGCTAACACCAGTAGAGCTTGCCTCTATGACTGGAGTTTGATAGTACTCTCTGCTACATTCAGTTTTTTAAAAGAAAATCCATTGCAAATTAGGTCAGGTGTTACAAAGCTTTTTGTTATCATCTAGGTATCTACATCATAAATCTGAAGAGAACCTGGGAGAAGCTTCTGCTGGCAGCTCGTGCCATTGTTGCCATTGAAAACCCAGCTGATGTCAGTGTCATATCGTCCAGGAATACTGGCCAGGTTTGTAAACAATATGCTTGGTTTTTATTATAAAAAATAAGCTTACAGACATTGTGGGATATAGGGAAAAGTATAAGAAAATAAAAATAGTCTGTAGTTTAACTACTTATACAAATCTTGTATTGCCAGTATTCTGTGTCTGCAATATACATACTATTTGGCATCTGGTGGTTTGTTGCGCTTCAGTTTTTAAGAAAGGTTTTCTAATAGGATACCAGTCCCCCAAGGCTCATCACGTCTCCTGAGAGAATCTTTGCCAACACAAGTAACTTAATTTTTTTTTAGTGGCCAGTGGGATAAAACTTGTATTTTGCCCTATTTCTGTTTTGACAATTTTTTGTTGAGAAAACTAATGAATTTCTTGAAAATTGGTTTACAGTTGACCATTGAACAACACCGTGAATTAGGGGCACTAACCCCATGCATGACCGAAAATCTGTGTAACTTGACTCCCCAAAAACTTTACTGATAGCTTACTGTTGACCTTCAGAAGCCTCACCAATAAGAAAAGCAGTCAAGTAACACATTCTGTATATGTATTATGTTCTGTGTTTTTAGGAATAAAGCAAGCTAGAAAGAAACTATGCAGTACTATAAAAAAGAAACACATAAGTGGATCTGCGTGGTTTAAACCGTGTGGTGTTCAAGAGCCCACTAGATTAAGAGCTCTAGTAAGGATTTCAGTCAGCCCATTTCTAATTTGAAAAGGATGTTTGACTCGGATTTTGATAGGTACTTAAATTGTCTAGTGAGACAGGTTCTTTTGTACTTGTTTAGATTGATGGTAAAACTGGTTCCCATGAATTTAGGGTGTATTTTGCAGGGGGTTATTCCCCAGAGGCTGGCTTGTGACAGCACTTAAAGTAGGGTGCATAGTAGAAGACAGTTTTTAATTGCTACTGTGAATGAACTTAGTGACAACTCATCGTGGCTTGCCTCAACAAAAATTTACAGAGCATCTATATTGATAGTCCAGGCAGTGTTGCTAGGGTTTTGGGATATAGCAGGAAAATACCAAGTCTGCCTTGCTGAAGGGATGCAGGAAATACATTTTTATGGAGGTAAAAAGGAAGGGAAGGGAAAGAATGTGGGTATATTCCTGCTTTATGTAGGGTAGCTGTGATGAAATTGGACCAGGTCATGGAAGTGCTTATTGGTTGTCAGGCACTGTCGTATTGATGAATTTAATTTTCATGACCCTGTTGGAAGCACGCAAGTAACCTGCCCAAGTCACTCACAGGAGTGGCTTTCTTGGTTCTTGAAACCAGGTGGTATGGCCCTGGAGCCTGCAGATATGAGGAAGCCAGTGAGCCACAGGGGCCCTAGGGGATTGAGAGTGGGGACAGCATTCCAGGCAGAGGGCCTTGGGGTGGGGTATGCTTAGCATTTCTGGACCCTAGTTCTGTAAGTAGTTCTCAGGTAGCACAGAGGACAAAGAATTGCTGGGTGTGTGAAGTGCTTTGATGTTTTCATTGTTGAGCAGGGAAGATGGGAGGGCTCCCAGCTCCGTGGGCTGTTGCAGGGTGGTTACAAAACTGGGTGTCTGCACATGGACACTTGGGGAGTTCTTTGATGCCATCTCTGGAGCACTGCTAACTCTTGATGTTAATTCTTAAGCGAGCTGTGCTGAAATTTGCTGCTGCTACCGGAGCCACTCCTATTGCCGGCCGCTTCACTCCTGGAACCTTCACTAACCAGATCCAGGCAGCCTTCCGGGAGCCGAGACTGCTGGTGGTTACTGATCCCAGGGCTGACCACCAGCCTCTTACAGAGGCGTCCTATGTTAACCTGCCTACCATTGCTCTGTGTAACACAGACTCTCCTCTGCGCTATGTGGACATTGCCATCCCTTGCAACAACAAGGTAACTGTGATGACGTACACTAGAGCCTCGAGAGTGCTCTTGAAACAGTTGGGCATTCCTCTGCACATTGTTAGAGCTTGGAGTTGAGGCCGCTGACTGGCCGATGAACTCACAAGTGTAGGTAGTGTGCTACACGAGGGGCAAGTCTTTTCGCTAACACCACAAGGGTCTCTGGCCCAATGAGTGGAGTTTGATAGTAATTCTTGCTACAAGTATAATTCATATGTGTCAGCTTTAAGGAGAAATCCTTTTTTAAATGGTCTGTATTTTCTTTTCTCCACATTTCTTAACTGCTTGGGCCTCACACATTACTGGGCCTTTTCGATTTTCAGAGCAACTTGATGAATCCTGCTATAAGGTCCTAAAAAAGGTGGGTTGCGTATGGTTCACATTGGTCCAGTTTACTGGTCTCAAAATCTTGGTTCCACATAGGAATCACCCAAAAAGATGTTTTAATACCAGTGTCAGACACTCGTTCCAGGTATTTTGTTTCATTGCCTAGGGTGGAGTCTTGACAGTTTTTTTTCTTTAATTCCCATGGGTCCAGTGGCAATCAAGGTTGAGACCCACTAATACACAGAGTACTCCTTCTTAAAAATAAGCACTTAACAAACTAAGAGACATGTCTATTTTGTTGATACCAGGGGTCTAGATGATGGGACAGACAGGTGGGATGGGGAGGTGCATGCTGTTGGGGGTTGACCCAAGTGTCACTTCTTAACCTGGCGCTCTTGCAGGGAGCTCACTCAGTGGGTCTGATGTGGTGGATGCTGGCCAGGGAAGTTCTGCGCATGCGTGGCACCATTTCCCGAGAACACCCGTGGGAGGTCATGCCTGATCTCTACTTCTACAGAGATCCTGAAGAGGTAAGCTTCCTCCACAAAGGCCTGTGGTCACATAAGCAAATCAGACATCTTGGTCTGCTTCTTTGAAATAAAATTGTCTCTATAAACTTTTTTTTTTTCCCTTAACCAGATTGAAAAGGAAGAGCAGGCCGCTGCTGAAAAGGCTGTGACCAAGGAGGAATTTCAGGGTGAATGGACGGCTCCAGCTCCTGAGTTCACTGCTACTCAGCCTGAAGTTGCAGACTGGTCTGAAGGCGTGCAGGTGCCCTCGGTGCCTATTCAGCAGTTCCCTACTGGTATGTGTTGGGATAAGTCAGGCTGGTGTTTCGGGTTTTTGGTATTCTTAGTTTAACTTTTAAAGGATCTCCATGGCTATGTATGTAAGCATTGAAAGGTTCTCATCCCAGTGTGCTGTAGCTGTGCTAATGACCTGACAGGTTGAATTCAGGTGTTTTTGACGTGGTGTGGCTGGCCTTGGGTGTTTGTCCTTCCGAATGTATAGTTGGTGGAATTCAAGGCCCAGTGTTGGTGGGAGTGGGGCTGACTGTGTTTTTTGGTGTTTCCTTAACAGAAGACTGGAGCGCCCAGCCGGCCACTGAAGACTGGTCTGCAGCTCCCACTGCTCAGGCCACTGAATGGGTAGGAACAACCACTGAGTGGTCTTAAGCTGGTCTTCCACAAAGGCAAACAAAATGGAAATAGAAATGGAAAAGGTTGACGGAAAATAAACAGTTTGTAAAAGTCGAGTCCATTTCTGCTTATTTTGCATTCCAGATCAGGAAATGCCTGGGATTACTTCAGGTCCTGACTTGTTTACTTCTAAGGCCCACTTAAGAGAAACTCAAAAGATACTGGTTCTTGAGAGTTTCTCTTCACTTTCTTTTTGTGTAAGGAACAGCTGTTCTGAAAATAGATTTAGGGGTGCCTGGGTGGCTCAGTCTGTTGAGTGTCCCACTTTTGATTTCAGCTCAGGTCATGATCTCAGGGTTGTGGGATAGAGCCCCATGGGCGTGGAGCCTGGTTAAGATTCTCCCGCCCCACCCCCCACTGGTGTGTACTCTCAAAAAAATTGATTTAAATAATTGTAAATAGGTGGTAACCCTGGGAATATATTTTCCAAGTTCAGACCTGATACTCTCTCATTGCCATCTGCCCTGGTAAATTGTGGAGCCAGAGTTCGAGTAAATTGCTTTTCAGTGACAGCCTTGTATGCCAGTTGTGTGGCCAGTCCTCGAGTAACATACGGTGTTTGAAAACCTGCCTAGGGCAAAGGTGGGGTGCAGTCTTTTCTATTCCGGAACACTGGAGGGGCCCCAGCCTGTCACCAGGTCAGCTTGCCTACTGGTTCTGGGAGGGTTGTACAGGTGTATAAAAATGTCATCACGTTGTGCTCTTTATATCTGCCATTTTCTGTGTACTTTCCATTCTATTTAAAATGCAGCACTCCTGCATTAATTTTACAATAACATTTGACCCATTAAAAATTCTAGAGAAATCGGATGGACCCAGGTTTTTGAGGAACCTGAATGAGTTAAACATTGATTCACTTCCCTCTTGGAAGAGCTATAAATATCCATGTGACCTGATTCCCAGGGCCACTTCCAGTAGTGAAGGGACCCCATAGCTCAAGCATCATTGGCTTCATGGGGATTCTGCACTGGCTCTGTGCAGAACAAGTTTGGATGCCTCTACCATAAAACTGTAAAGCTCCAATGTGCTTAGGCCTTGAACGCATAGCACTTTGTAGTGCTGCAAATGGTCATTAACACCAGTTAATTCCTGGAATCAGGATGGCTGGAGGGAGGGATGAGATGCATGAGGAGGACCAGAAAGAAAATTGGGAGCTGGGGAGAGGTGTACCTCATTTAACAGCCTATCAGTATGTTTTGGGGTGGAGGGGAACGAGAGGAAAACTGGCATTTCCTGGCAACTTAATCTGTATTCTGGAAAATAATGCTGGCATCAAAGGCTGACACCCATCCCTGCTTCAAGCTGTGTGTGCTAGTGGCCAGGACCTCCAAACTAGAGCCCTTGCTGTGTTTCTTTTTGCTCCTTGCTCGGGCACTTGTCTCCTGGCATTCACACGGTAGTTCCACAAACAGGCTTCTTTTTTTCCTAGAATCTAAGTTCCTAAACTTAAGTTCAGAGCTAAGAGCACCAGCTGGCCTCTCCTGGCATGGTTGGTTTATGCCCAGTGTGATGCAGCCAGGAGATGGAAGTGGAATTTTTCACAGATCTTACCCACCTGGGTTTAGCTTACGCAGGGCTTCACACCCTCTTCCTGCCTCCAGGAGAATTATTTGATCCCGTTTCTCTTGTCAACAGCTGCTGAGATTCTGCTCCAATTGGGGACCACAAGGTGGCCCAGACAGAAGCCACACCACTCTGGGACAACACAGCTGCCCCCTGGCTGCAGAGCCAGTACCTTTACGCCAGCACGAACTGGAATAGGCATTTTTAACCAATCCAAACTCACTTTGTTTCGGCTCGATGGTACCTACCTGATGGTTAGTCCCTAAGGCCTGCTTAATCTACGTGACAAATTAATGTCCCCCTCCAGGTGTCCACCCTGCAACTGGCAGCTTTCCCCCATGGGTGTTAGCAGCCTTGATCTTCCCGGGGACTGCTGGAGCGAGGAGGACCTTCCCTCCCTCCCCTGCCCTGCATTTGATTTGGCCGAGGGGGCCACCTCCTTTTTTTCCCTTGGCACCTCTCCCACCTCTGTTCACACTAGGACAGTCTTCCAGGACGCAGTAACTCAGTTCTCTTGTCCCACCTGATCTTGGAAAGTGCTGTGAGTAACATATGGCTTATGATTTTTTTCCTCTTTATTGTGGAAACAATACCATAAGAAGAAATGTCCAGCTTAAGGTTTTTCTTGTTTTTATCACAGCTTCCAGCTCTTGATGCACTTCTTGGGTTTTGTCTTTTAAACTTACAGAAACTGAATTCCATCCAGTTTTGTAGAGTTCCCCCTTTTCTCCCTCTGCTTTCCTAAATACGTTGGGGGCTTCTCCTTCCATAGAACACGTTTCTTAGTACATCCCAGTACAAAGGCAAATCAGCATCCCCGCTGAATTCAGCCTAACACAGAACTTGACGCTTGGTAGATACTAGTGAGTGAGTACTCTGAGTGAACAGAGAAAGTGGTTAAGAATGGCTCAGTCAGTTAAGCATCCGACTCTTGATTTTGGCTCAGGTCGTGATCTCAGGGTTGTGAGATTGAGCCCCGCATTGGGCTCCATGCTGGGCATGGGGTCTGCTTGGGATTCTCTCTCTCTCCTCCTCCTGCCCCTACCCCCTTGAGTGCTCTCTCCCTCCCTCTCTCTCTCCCTCTTTCTCTCTCTCTCCCTCCTTCCCTCTCTCTGATAAAATCTTTGAAAAAAAATACTAAGTCTTAGAGATTTACAAAGCATTTAAGAAAGAGCTGGAGGGTTAAATTCCATTTGGCGAGCCTCAGGCTCCCAACAAGGCTTGAGGTGCCCACTCTTGCACATTATTTGGCAGCACAGGGCTCACTTCACAGGCAGCTGCATCACCTGCTCTAAAACTTCCCTAGGGTGTTAACAGTCTGTTCCCCTATGTCAAAGCCTTAATCTCACACGGTGTTTCAGGGACATGCTACAGTCCCCAAGGTTGGCTGGGGTTGAGGTCTTCTGGTGAGGGGGTGGGTGAGACTGGGTCTGGTGGGGGCCATGGCCCCGCACCAAGGACACCCTCACCCAGTGACCTGTGAAAGGACTCTGGCTGTTGCATTACCCTGGACATCATGTGCTATGAGTGAGGCAGATAGCAGAGCAGACTTGGGAATCAGCTATGCCTGAGATGTTGAAAGCAAGCCCTGCCTAGCTCCTTCCTCGTGTGGGGCTCTGGGCAAGAGATGTCTTCCAGTGGCCCAAGTGGCCCCAGCATGGGGATAATCATGGGGTTGTGATTCAGAGATTGTTATGCACAGCAATTAGCCTGGATCCTGGCATGTAGCAAACATTCATTCTATGTATCACATTGTCTTTTGTTAGTGCATAATTTAAAAAGAATTTTTAATTGTAAAATGCATGATGTATGCAGATGACTACAAAAGATATATTTGTATATTCTAGAAAAATAAGAATCAAATGAAAGCCTCTGTAATCATTACATGGGTTTTGAAATAGAAAGGTACCAGGACCTGAGAAAGTTGTCAAGTGAGCCTCCTATTCCTTGCTTGCCCCTGTAGTCGCAGGGTTCCTCTCCTGCAATCCCTTGGTTCACTTGATTTACCTAAGTGCCCTTTCAATCAAGAATTGTTTAGTTTCCCTGTTTTTGAGTTTCCTATAAATGTATTCCTAGCATATTTTCTTGTGTCATTTGCTGCTTTTTTTAATTTTTAATTTTTTTGGGGGGGGGTAGGGCAGAGGGAGAGAGAGAGAGAATCAACCTCACAACCCTGAGTCATGATCTGAGCCAAAATCAAGAGTTGGTGACTGAGCCACCCAGGCGCACCTTGTGTGATTTACTTCTTGCCTTCAGTGTTATTTTTGTGCTTTTCAATCCAGTTGCCATGTTCCTACAGAATCATCCATGATATCAATATCCTGCAATGGCCATTTGGGTTGTTGCCACGTTCTGACCATTATCAACAGAACTACTTTGAATGTTTTTGATAGATCCTGGTGCACCAAAATTTCCCCACTGTGGCCTTCTACTCTAACTTCAGATAATGTCAGATGGTTTCACAATAGTATACAAAATCCTATGAAAACACCACCACAACCCTCAGTACCTTGTAGTGAAAACACCATCCTTTCTTCACTGCTCAGAACTGCTGCCTCTCAAAATCTAGGGGCTGTCGATGCAAGGTCTGATCCTGATCTCTCTATTCTACCACCGCTCTAGGAGTCAGTCCCTGGGCCAATGCCACACTGTTCTTCCTCTTTACTAGAATTTTATAACCTATCATGGCAATAGGGATGGCAATCCTCCTCCCTTCCTCTTCTTGATCATTTTGCATTGTTATATACATTTTTTAATCAGTACAGTTCCACTATAAATCCAGTTGGGATTGTATTGATTCTATAATTTAGAGCAGTATTGACTGACATTGAGTTTTTCAATCCATGAACAACCTATATTTCTTGCCAGTTTCTCATTTTATGTCCTTCCCTCAGTGAAATTTTATAATTTTTCCTGAAGAGGTTTTGCACATCTTTTGGTAAATTTATTCCTAGACACTCAAGATATTTTAAATTGTACTCTTTAAGAAGCCACTATTAGGAATCCTGTTGTAACAGCTTAATCCATATTCTAAGTAACATAGATATCCAGTGGTAAATGGTAAATGTCACTATTGCCATGGGGCTTCTGACTCTGCCTGAGCAATCATGACCTTATTAAATTCCATCCATGAAAAGCCCGCTCCAAACCTACATGCCACACATTGTAGTCATTCAGTAGAGCAGAACCTGTCATACTTCTGGTGCTAAGTGCAGCAGGGTTCACTTAGGAATAACCCAAGAATTACCCAATTTTATCTCTGCAAAGAATCTCAAGTAAAATAAGAATTCAACATTCAACATATTTATTAAGGACATACTCTAGGCCAAACATTCTAAGCACTGGGGATAGAGTAGTGAATGAAAACAAAGCTTGTGACCTTGTGACCTATATTTTGATTGGGGACGCAAGTAATTAGTTAACAAGGAAACCATTTTCTATGGGAACAGAAGTGAGGATGATGGGAACATGGAGAAGATGTCTAAAACAGAATCATAGGCATTAAGCTATAGAAAGAAGCAAATGGAAAGTATTATTGGGGAGAATCAAGAGAGTGAAGAAACAAACCTGAAAGGAGGAGTCTCAGCCCAGTCTCACCAAGTAGAGCTGAGAGAGGTCTACCCTCGGGGAGCTGGGGGCCTTTACCATAGGCCCTGGAGTCTCTTGGAGCCCATGCTGTGTGAAAGGTGTAGATCTCCCCTGTCTGCCCCACAGAAAAGTCACCTACATTTTTTCCTTCCCTTTTCCTTTAGATATTTCTGGATATTAGATATTCTGGAAATGAGTTGGAAACCAGAAAAATAATCTCTAACTGCATAGACATCTACCCCCAGTTCCGCCCCCTGTTGTACCCTCACTGGAAGACAATGTCCCAAGGAGCACTCTTCCCTCTCCGTGGGTGGTTGGCTCAGTTCACACTGGGACGAAGAGCACCCAACATTGCCAGAAGTGCCCACCATCATGTCCCCACCAAAAGTCCTTCCACTACCTCCTCAGCCACTGACCTCTGCATTTCCTTCTATCCAATACCCTATCCCAACCCAAAGGTGTCTTCCATTTATGATTTGCAAGACAAAGTTACAGCTTTAAGCTAAAAGTAGTCCTCCAGACCATCATGGCCATCCATACATAGGACTCTTCTCAGGGCCTCAGAGGCTTTCAAGCCTGAGGGAATGAATGGGCTGGTTTGACATTTGTTTCAGAATCCCTAATAGAGGATTTTTTTTTTTTTTGTATTAGTGTATATCATTTCATATAGATATAATTGTGTTAAGTAAACTGGTGTTTCAAAACAATGTCTATTAATACTCTGCAATTTAGAAATGAAGAAATATCACAATTTAAAATATAATGGACAGATTTAACAATAAGACACTGTTGGAGAGAAGTTTGGAGAAAAGTTAGAAAAACATGAAAAAATTACAAGGAGACAGAGACAGAGGGACAGAAAATCAGAAAGAGAAGATACACAGAGGGTAAAATGAGAAAGTCAAACATCTAGTTGGGAATTGCAGCAGGAGAGAGAGAATGAGGACAGTCAGTGTCAAAGAGAAAAGGCTGAAAACTTTCTGAAATTCTCACGAATCCACAAATTCAGGAATCCCACTGTGTACCAAGTAGGATCAATTCTTTTTTAAACATTTATTTATTTATTTGACAGAGCACAAGCAGGGGAGCAGCAGAGGGAGAGGGAGAAGCAGGCTCCCCACCAAGGAGGGAGCCTGATGAGGACCCTGGGATCATGACCTGAGCTGAAGGCAGATGTTTAGCTGACTGAGCCACACAGGTGCCCCAAGTAGGATCAGTTTTTAAAAACCTATCCTTTACATTGTTGAGGAATCAAGGAAACACCAAAAACAAAAGTGTTCTTGAAAGCAGCCAAGGAGAAAAAGAACACCTGATTATTCCCCATTAAGAGTGACCGAAGACAGTTGATGGAGAAAAATGAATGGTCAACCCAGCTCTCTTATCCAAGAACTAGGACAATATAAGGACATTTCCAGAAAACAAAAATAAAGTTAATAAGGGGGGAAAAAGTGATGCTGGTGGAAGCTGTGACCCATTGCTGGTGGTCCACCAATGTCCATCCTCCCTTCTTCCATAGTAATAGCTCCCCTGACTTCTATAGCTGGGCATAGGCTGAGAAGCTGGTACCTCAAATTACATGGTGGTAGAATGTTTGGTCAGGTTTCGAGGCCTGCATTACTTTGGACGGTAGACTATAATTTGACCAAATCTGTAGCATTAGGGAAATGGTAGGAAAGATCCAGAATGATGGCTTATGTTGACAATTTTTTGACTGCTTTAAGCAAAGTCATGAGAGAGACAAGAATTCCAGCTAAATCTGGCCAGCCTGTAAAGCAGCAATGGAAGGATCCAGAGTTTTGCTAATACAGGCACATTCTATCTTTGGTATCCATATACTCAGCCAAATATTTCTGTACAACCAAGTCAAACAGTTATGAGCTATGCAACGGAAGGGGCAAACTTTTTAGGGGAAAACTTTCTTAACTCTTTGGGAAGATGGCATGCAGGAAGGTGAGATTAAGGTAGGATTAAGGTGTTGTTTTCCATTACAAAGCTACCATAAACAAGAAAAAAATCTGGCAAAATCAGATTATGGTTAACAGGGCTTTGGAACAGGAACTCTCCTACTGACTAGTGGGAGTATACATTGGTACAGTTTGGCATTATTTAGTAACATAAGCATCTCTAATATCCCTGTTCGGGATATACGCCAAAGAAACTCATGCACATTTGCACTACGATATGTGGACAAGAATGTTAATCAGCAACCCTGGAAACGGTCAACGGTCCACCTACAGCACAGTTGATCAACTGTCATATATTTACATCACAGAGTGCCAGGCAACAATGAAAATGAACAAAGCACAGCTACACAAAATGACATGCATCAGTTTCAAAAACATAGCTTTGGGCAAAGAAAGTGGTAACAGAAATTATTCTTAATATGTGATTCCATTTGTAAGAAGCTCAAATACAGACAAAGGGAAACTATATTCTTTAGAGATGTATTCCTTGGTGGTATACATTAGCATCCAATTTATGGGGTAAAAACCAAAAAAAGAAAAGGGCATCTGGGTGCCTCAGTCGGTTGAGCATCCAACTTGGTTTCGGCTCAGTTCATGATCTCAGGGTCGAGGGACCGAGCCAAGCACTGGGCTCCATGCTCAGCAGGGACTCGGCTTCAGATGTTCTCTCCCTCTTCCTCCCTCTCAAATAAATAAATAAATAAAATCTTTTCTTAGAAAAAGAAAAAAAGCATTCAATAAAATATATACAAAGAACAGAGGGGGCATGTTGAAGATAAAGTGTTTCAATGTCTTTGTTAATGAAAGAGGTTAAAATATCAACTCTAGAATTTAAGAATGTCTTTCATCGGGGCGCCTGGGTGGCTCAGTCGTTGAGCGTCTGCCTTTGGCTCAGGTCATGATCCCAGGGTCCTGGGATCAAGCCCTGCATGGGGCTCCCTGCTCTGTGGGAAGCCTGCTTCTCCCTCTCCCACTCTCTCTGCTTGTGTTCCCTCTCTGTGTCTCCGTCAAATAAATAAATAAAATCTTTAACAACAACAACAAAAAAGAATGTCTTTCATCCCATACAACCTTGCCACTACCTCATGGATGGAATCTTTGTCCTCCTCCTCTTAATCTGAGTGAAACTTTGGGATTCCCTCAACTACTAAGCAACAGTGGAAACTATGTTGTGTGATTTCCAAGGACAGAGCATGAAAGTGCCTTTGGTTTGGATCTCTTGGGACATTTGTTCTGGGAACTCTGCCATTGTCCAGTGAAGAAGCCCAAGAATCTGAGAAGCCCACTTGGAGAAGAAGCAAGGCCCCTTGCTCCCAGACCCCAGACCAGCCAAACTGCCAACCGACAGCCAGCATTAACTTGCCAGCCATGTGAGTGATCCGTACTGAAAGTGGATTGTCCAGTCTCAGTTTGAGCCATCTCTGTGGATGCCATATGGAGCAGATGAAAGTCATTCCTGTCCAGCTCTGTGGAAACTTGAGTATCTGTGAGCAAAAGAAATGTTTCAAGTAGCTTTGCTTTAAGAAAGCTTGTTATTCAACAATAGACAAATGATACAATGGAAAAATTCTAGAAGCATTTCACTACAGAAAGAAGATATGGATGCCCACTATCACCAATCCTTTGTATCATAGCAAGGACCTTATCAGGCAATGCAATTAGGCAAGAGTAAGTAATTATAGACACAATAATAGCCAACTGACTTTTCCCTATAGAATTTACAATAAGCATTTCTCCATGATATTATAGGTATGTACCTATTGTATATGTTAGCTCTATAATATAAACTGTTGGCTACCAAATAGTTTATATGTTTATTTTCCTATATTTTACAGAATTTCTACTTCATAAACATAGCATCATGAACATCCTTGTAGTTCGCTGGATCAAATGACAGGGACATTTTAAGGATTTAAAATAAAATCATTACATGTTCTTAAATTGCATTTTTAGTAGCATCAAAAGAGAATGCAGAGTTCAATTTCTCATCACCCACAATAATTACTGATCTTTGTTAATCTGATTAATGAAAATTTTATCTTGGTGATGTTTCTTTGCATTTCAACTAGGTAAAAAGCAGTTACTGACCTGCTTTGATTCAAATATCCAGGAAGAGGCTGCAAGACTTCCTTCATGCAGGGGGAAGTGGGTCTAGGTGGCATAAGGTCCCTTCTGCCAACAATAATCTATGCATAAGATAATCAAATAAAAAAGCCACTGCCTGCCACGTTTGCTGCAAAAATAAAGAGAAACATAACATAAACTCTTACAACTTGTAATTTTGTTATTCAACAATATTTGCTGGAAACCATGTGCTCTTCATTGAGCTAGGAACATGGGATCTGACAAAGAACTAGAAACATTCCCTACCCTCCAGGAATTTACCTTGTCATGTAGAAAGAAGACAAAAAGACATTTATTATGTGAGGGTGCCAAAAAGCAGAGATATTTATACCACTTTTTTTCCTGTAAAACAGTAAGTTTATGAATTAAAGATACAGTACTTGAGAAAAACCTTCCATTTCACATTTCAAAGAATTTATATCTTTCACCTTACCCATGCCTATAATAGAGACTACCATCTAAATTAAATGGGAAAATAGAGGAATGTATGGCTTTCATTCATCTAAATCCACAAAGGGAAGCTGGGCACCTGACAGATCACGGTCAGTCATTCTGTTAACCACGGGAGGGCAGTGGCACTCTGCCTATGAAATGCTTCCTGGCTAGTACTTTTCCAAACCTTGGTGAAGATCTGTGCCTGTTCCACCATCTGAGAACTGGCGCTCAGGACCAGAACATGACCCAGGTGCTTAAAACATGGCTTCTCTCCTGTCGGTAGGATTCTCAGCCTCACAAGGGTTCCACCAGGAGACAGCTCCAAGGTCCCCTTTTGTGACAGATTCACAAGGAATTGCTTTGAACCCCCTGCATCTTGCCAGTGATGGGCAGTCCCAGGGGCTCAATATCGCAGAGGACTTCCTCCAACTCAGATGGGCACTCTCAATGAGAAGGCACCGTGGGAAATGGGCGTCTTTCCCACGGGGCCTTCCTGAGGCTGGGAGGGACATATTGTCATCACCAGCGCAGTTCCAGTTGTCTGAGCAGGCCCGGAAGAATCCTACTCTCAGTGTGAACAAGCTGCTTGTTGCTTTTTCTTGTCTTCTCTCTTAGATGATTTCATTTTATTCGAACCTTCTAGAACCCAAACTAGTACATTATTTACCATGGCACAGACCCCAAACACTTGCTACTGTAGAAAATGCCATCTACCGTTGTTCAGGAAACCAGAACCTTAAATATAAGACTGAAAAATTCAGCAAGAATATATCCGATTTAATTCTGTACAAAGAACCTGGTGCATATTGTACACATTCCAGGTTGAAGTCTGCTTTTGTGAAGCAACCCGGATAAATCTAATTGAGTTCTTGTTCTTGCCTTCTAAACAATCCCCTTGGGCAGGAGCTTGGCCACCTTACTTGGGAGGTCATAGCTTATTACCACTCTGGAACTCCTCTTGGGTGCTCCCCCTCCCCAAAGCCCTTAGCTCAAGGGGCTTTGAAATATTTTCCAAGGTGGGAAATCCTTATAAGAGAGTGAACTGAATTTCTGATACAGACTGAAAGAAGTTTGGAATCCGTGAGATGAATAAAAGGGCAATCAAATTGCATATTACCACCCGGGATGGAAAATGGAAATGGACTCGATAGGAATGAGACCAGGTTCTAGGAGTTCTAAGCTGGCTCCAAAGGGTATTTCCAGCGACGGGTCCTAAACATATTCTGAACACCTATAGGGTGTTCCTTCCTATGCAAGTCCAGTCTCTAGGTTAAGGGTCAGTCATGAAATTTCACTCATATTTCTTAGAACTTTGTTAACAGATTGGATCTGCTCTTGTAATGGCCAAGCAGCTCCTATCAATCTCCCATGGATAAACACTAAAAACTCAGGAGGAAATATAAAAAAACTGTTGCCGGAAAATACAAAAAACAAAACAAAACAAAACCCAAAAGTAAGTAGGTTCTGGAAGAGAGTTGACCCCTATAAGAATAAAGTCACTGGATGAGTTTCCCACTTTTTGTAGCTGTTATCTTTTGTCAAGCTCAGTCTACTGGCAGCAGGACAGTTAAAGCTGGAATAGAAGCCCGCAGTCATCTAGCATGCATAACCAGGACTAGTTTGAGGCAGTTTAGTTAAAATCACCTGTAACCCTCCTGGCACTTATTGGCTATCACCTCACACAATGAAAGAAACGCATTTTCTATGACGTTCTCACACATGCATGGATACAATGTGTACCTGAGATTGTTCAAGGACAAAGGACATCTTTATGAAAGGACCAACTACAGGGGGTACAGCTATCATCACAACCAGGCCTTCCTAATTCTCTCATCCTTGCTTACCTGTATGCATTTGTCTGTTTCAGCTGTGTGGGTGTAGGAAGCTGACTTGTCCTACCTCCACGGTGCCTAAATCTAGTGGCGAAGCGCACAGCCCAACCGTGTGTCTGTCAAAGCCTTTGTCGACAAGCTCTGGGTAAAAGCGGACAAATCTGATCTCAGCCTGACATGGAGAAATCTTCCCTCCGGAGTTGCGTCTTGGGGGTCAGGACAGCTCAGGGCTTTCACAGGCTCACAGGATCTAAGTCACCGAGGTCAGCCCTGGCGCTCAGGGTTTCAGCCATTAGCGCACAGCCAGTGAGTGAGCACCGGGCAGGGCGGCCGGCGAGACCTCCCGCGCACTCACCCTTAGCCAGAACTGGCAAGAGCCCGTGCCAGGTAAAGGCCCTGCTAGCAGGCCTGGGCTAAGCTCTCTCTTCCACAGCCTCTAAAATTGGAGCCTGTGCTCGAACAGGTCGGGAAAGAGGCACAGGAAGACGGGAAACTGAGCGCAGTCCCACATCCCTCGCCGCTCCCGCGGGTGCAGCGGGCGGCCGCCGGGCGCCTCCGGGCTCCGGGCAGTGGCCGCCGGGGACTTGCGGGCGATTTGAGGGCCGCGCGGTCCCGACTCCCCGGACGACTCGCCAGGGGGCTCGGCCTCCCCGCCCCAAAAGACCTGCTCCTCGCAGCGGGGGCGCCCTCGCCCGGCCGCCCGCAGAGGGCCGGACCCAGCAGGCCGCTCCGGGGCGCCGCAGTGCTCCCTCATCCGCCCGGGGCGTCGGAGGCTGGGGGCTCCCGTTGGATTCCTCCTCACTCCGGGTCCAGGGCGCCGGCGGGCGGGGGTCCCCACCCTCCAGCCCTGTTTGTCTCAGGAGACCCACCCTGGGTGTAAGCCCGGCCTCCCTCCCTCAGCGCTTGCAGCAACTGCCCGCGGCCCAAGATCCCTGGACAATCCCCAACGGCCCCCAGCCGGCACCCCAAAAGCACCCAGTCAGCCCCCAAGGGAATCCAGCCAATCCCAACGGACCCTGGCCAATCCCCACCGGTTCCCAGCCAATCCCTAACGGCACGCAGTCAGCCCTCAACGGAATCCAGCCAATCCCAATACCCTGGCCAATCCCCGGCAGAACGCCCCCAGAGGCCTCCAGCCAATCTCCAATGGCCCCCAACCAGTCCCAAAGTCCTCCTGCTAATTCCCAACGGTCCCCAGCCAGCCCTCAAAGGCTTCTAGCCAATCCCCAACGGCCCCCAGCCAGTGCCCAACGGCCGCCAGCCAACCCCCAGTGACTCCTGGTCAGCCTCTAACAGACCTCAAGGCCCCTACATTCGGATCTTAACCTACTCTCTGGACAGGGTGGGGCTGGGAGGGCTCCCTAGAGGACGCTGTCTTTAAGAGGGACAGGAAGGATGAGGAGGAACTGACAAAGAGGGTCTGCAGGGTGTTGTAGGTTGAGGGGAGGAGGGTGCCTAAGGAAGTCATAACTTGGGGGGCCTCTCTGGTTATCTGCAGCTGGAGCTTAGAACCGGGGGAGAGGGGAGAAGACAATGCTGGGTAGGAGAGTGGAAACGAGATCATGAGGCCTCCATGCTCAAATGGAGAGGGTTGACTGCTGCAGTCAGATGTGTGGTGTGGAAGGAAGCTCTGGAGACAAGGGGGACAATGGCTGAAGTTCGCAAGCAAGTCTGGGGCAGGAAGCTGGCTAGGAGATTGTGTGGGTGACCTAGGTAGGAGGGAAGGTGGCCTGGGCTAGAAGATGGCCCTTTGGGTGGAGAATTGTGGACTTGTTTTTAAAACTACAGACAAGAACCTAAGTCACACAAAGCAGGAAAGAATATCCAATGGAAAAAAGATTTTCTCTTCAACAAATGGTGTTGGGAAAATTGGACAGCCACATGCAGAAGAATGAAACTGGACCATTTCCTTACACCATACACAAAAATAGACTCAAAATGGATGAGAGACCTAAATGTGAGACAGGAATCCATCAAAATCCTAGAGGAGAACACAGGCAACAACCTCTTCGACCTCGGCCACAGCAAATTCTTGCTAGACTCGTCTCCAAAGGCAAGGGAAGCAAGGGCAAAAATGAACTATTGGGACTTCATCAAGATAAAAAGCTTTTGCACAGGAAAGGAAACAGTTGACAAAACCAAAAGACAACCGACAAAATGGGAGAAGATATTTGTAAATGTCTTATCAGATAAAGGGCTAGTGTCCAAAATCTATAAAGAACTTATCAAACTCAACACCCAAAGGAGAAATCATCCAATCAAGAAATGGGCAGAAGACATGAACAGATATTTCTCCAAAGAAGACATACAAATGGCCAATAGACACATGAAAAAATGCTCAATATCACTTGGCATCAGGGAAATACAAATCAAAACCACAATGAGATACCACCTCACACCAGTCAGAATGGCTAAAACTAATAAGTCAGGAAATGACAGATGTTGGTGAGGATGCAGAGAAAGGGAATCCTCCTACGCTATTGGTGGGAATGCAAGCTGGTGCAGGCACCCTGGAAAACAGGATGGAGATTCCTCAAAAAGTTGAAAATAGAGGTACCCTATGACCCAGCAATTGCACTCCTGGGTATTTATCCTAAATATACAAATGTAGTGATCCGAAGGGGCACATACACTGCAATGTTTATAGCAGCAATGTCCACAATAGCCAAACTATGGAAAGAGCTCAGATGTCCATCGATTGATGAATGGATAAAGAAGATGTGGTTCATATATACGATGGAATACTACTCAGCCATCAGAAAAAATGAAATCTTGCCATTTGCAACGACGTGAATGGAACTAGAGGGTATTGTGCTAAGCGAAATAAGTCAATCAGAAAGACAATTATCATACGATCTCATAAGTTGAATTTAAGAAACAAAACAGGATCATGGCAGAAGGGAGGGAAGAATAAAACAAGACAAAGAGAGGGAGACAAACCATAAGAGACACTTTTTTTTTTTTTAAAGGTTTGTTTTATTTATTTGAGAGAGAGAGGGAGAAGCAGGCTGCCTGCTGAGTGGGGAGCCTGACACGGGGCTCAATCCCATGACCCTGGAATCATGACCTGAGCCAAAGGCAGATACTTAACCAGTTGAGCCACCCAGGTGTCCCGAGATTCTTAATCATAGGAAATAAATTGAGGGTTGCTGGAGGGGTGGAGGGTGGAGGGATAGGATAAAGGGGTGATAGACAGGAGGGCACGTGATATAATGAGCACTGGGTATTATATAAGACTGATGAATCACTGAACTCTACCTCTGAAACTAATAACACACTATATATTAATTAATTGAATTTAAAATAAACAATAACTGGGAAACCATAAATTAAAAAAACAATCCTGTCATCTGCAAAAAACCACAAAAAACAAAAACAACCTAAGTCACAGACCAGGCAAGATGGTGGGCACAGGGCTGTGAAGACAGTGGGTCAAGGGTGAAAGTGGCTGAGTTGCCCCTGCCCCTACCTGAGATGGGGAAGCAGCAGTAAAGGGAGGTAGGGCTGTGGTGGGGAAAGGGGGATGCCAGGTTCAATTTGGGAATGTTTTGTTTGTAAACAGAGATACCCTGGGCCCATCCAGGATTCACAGGGAGGGGTCCAGGGTGTGGACTTGGGAGTCAGATATGGGTGGGATTCACCGACCTATACTGGAGCTAATGATATCAGAGAGCTGGGCTCAGAAATTTGTGGACAGTCCCATCTGAGGGCTAGGTAGAGGGAGAGAGAGTTCACAGGAGACTGAGGCGGCCAGGTGGGAGAAGATGAAGAAAATCAAATGTAAAAGTGTTTTAAAGGCTGATGGAAAAAATCAGCGTTGGGGCGCCTGGGTGGCTCAGTTGGTTAAGCGACTGCCTTTCGGCTCAGGTTATGGTCCCAGGGTCCTGGGAATGAGCCCTGCATCGGGCTCCCCCTGCTCTGTGGGGAGCCTGCTTCTCCCTCTGCCTCTGCCTGCCACTCCCCCTGCTTGTGCTCTCTCTCTCTCTCTGTCAAATAAATAAATAAAATCTTAAAAAAAAAAATCAGCTTTGGAATGGAGTTTGCAACAAACATTGGGCAACGCTCATGAACATTGAAATATAATTCCACTTTTCAGTATCTACCAGGAAGACAGAGGAGGAAGGAGGGAGCGGTCCATTTCTGAAGGCAGTAAGGGGTGCATTGGGTGGAATTCAAAAGCAGTTACTGAGTAAACGCATGTCTTCTGCTAATTAACACCATTCAATAGAAATTCTAAACAAAGGCATGGATAGACTCCCCCCCACTGTAGCGGACTGCTGCCTTATGGCCCTCCAGCTGGGCAGGGGATTATTATTGCTGCATTGCTTATAACAGAGGAACTTCAGGTACATCCTAAATGTCCATCCACAGGGGAAAGGCAAAATCAAAGAGGATCTGTGCAGGTGATGAAACAGGACATACAACAGTTACAAGGAATTCACATACCTATATATCTGAACAGACTCTAAAAACACTGATAAACAAGCAAACACGCACGGATATATTCATATTGACACTTTTTATGAAAAATTACCTCCTATAAAGGAATTTCTATATAGGGATGGGCTGAAGCAGCCGGGCTGGCTGAAGGCGCCGAGCCGGGTGCTTGTGGCCTGCCAGACCATGCATGCTGAGCGGAGCATGCGGTTGGCCTCGCCTCTGCGCTGTGGGATCCACATGTGCCACAGTTCGTGGGCGCCCGTAGGTACCTTCTCGCCTCGGGGTCACGGCCGTCCACAGACAAGAGCGAGAGGACCAGGGACCAGCCCTGAGCCTTCGACCAGGCGCTGCTTGAGTTCCTGTGCGCCTGCTCTCCCAAGAAGCCACTCAGATATGAAGCATTGGCAAATGAACTGATTAATGAAGAGTTGGGAATAGCCTATCCCATTATTGATGGGATCCCTAATATGATACCGCAGGCAGCTAGGAGGACACATTAAAATAATAAGAAGAAATGGAGCAGCACTAGATCATAATTAAAAACCACAACACACACAACTAAATTTTTTTAAAGATTTTATTTGAGAGAGTGAGAGTGCATGAGCAGGGGGAGGGGCAGAGGGAGAAGCAGGGTCCCTGCTGAGCAAGGAGCCCCACGCAGGGCTCGATCCCAGGACCATGACCTGAGCTCAAGGCAGACACCTAACCAACTGAGCCACCCAGGCATCTCACAGACTAGATTTTCTTAATACCACTTACATTTTTAAAAGAGTGGCAGGTAATAAGTGGGGGAGAAGAATGTTTCTGTCTCTTCCTACGGTGACTGCCCTCATTCCGTTGGTATCTCTAGCAGGACTGTTGGCAGCCTCCGTGGAAGAAAACTCCCCACAAGATTGCACCAACACAACCAGCTTGTGCTTTCACGATCTGCTTCTGCCCATTACCATACCAGTTTCTGTGTTCTTCCACCTTTGGACCTGGATGGGTATTAAACTCTTCTGGCATAATTAATACAACCAGAGCCAAGATGATATATATGTATTAATGATATGTCATGAGCATCCATCTCTGAAAGCTCAACTACATGGAAATACTGGAAACCCACTTAAATTGCAGGAAAGTTGCTTTGCCTTGCTTCTCTCAGAGGTTTAGGACTATGGGAGGCTTAAGCTGCAGAAGTTTCTTTTATTGTACTTTTGTTCTGCCCTTGTTTTTTGAAAATTCTAATTTATAACTACTGTATCAAAAGAAACATTTCAACACAGTTTCTTGTTGGAAATTAACAGTCCCAACCATGACCTGATGACTTTCTTACCCCATTCATCTAGAAGTTAATAATTAAAATTTTATATGTTTATTTTAGATTCAAAGTATTTGGCAGAGTCACATGTTAAGGATGACTGAAATAATTCCATAGGAGTTATGTTGGAGTAGTTGTAGAGAAATGCATTTGAACTAGTGTGATAGAAAACTACAATAAAATGGAAATTTTATGTACTTGCAAACATTCTGTGTTTGTAAAATTACCTTCATTTCTTTGGCATCAAATGATTACATTAGTAATAATAAAATAAGATGACACTTTTCCATTAAAAAGAAAAAAGGAATTTATATGTATAAAGTGTAAGGACAGGCCTAGAGAGACACACCCCAAAAGGGGTTACACTGAGCAGGACTTGGGGCACTGGGGTTGGTAGCGATACCAAAGAGGATTTGAACTTTGATTTCCAGCAAAGAAAAGAGGCAAATGCAAAGTCAGGGTATGATTAGAAGTGGCACAACTGGAAGTAAACAAGTATTTTTTTTAAGTACCTATGGTGAGGGGCGCCTGGGTGGTACAGTTGGTTGAGCATCCAGCTCTTGATTTTGGCTCAGGTCATGATCTCAGGGTTGTGAGATTAGGCCCCGAGTGGGGCTCTGCACTGAGCATGGAGCCTGCTTAAGATTCTCTCTCTCTCCCTCTGCCCCGCCCCTCTCTCTCTAAAAAAAAAAAATTTTTTTAAAAAGTGTTAAAAGTACCTATGGTGAAAAAAAGGCATCAGCCTCTTTACTCCATTGTTTAGAAAGTACACCACTGCAGCCCACGCCAGGTTTCCCTCTGCCTTGGCCTCACTCTGGGGACATGAGTGGGACACGGGAACATCATGGCCACCCCTCACTGACTTATGGTCCCACCCGTACATGGAACCTCTCCGGTGCCTTTCAGGCCTTTCCACGGCCCTGCCGTTTCTGGGGACCCTAAGCGGGGTGGGTCCCAAGAGTCATCTGGAAACTGCTGCTTGGGGCCAGCTTCAGGCTGCTGCCTCCTGGGAGGGTGGAGGGATGTCTAACTTGACCTATCAGATGGACCTTGGACGTGGGTCAGAAGCTGAGGTAAGACTCAAGGAGTGGCCCACCCTTCGGGCCAGGTGGCCCACTTCTCCTTTGCCCTGGGTTCTGTAAGATGGCACTACCCCTCCAAATCCCCTCCCCAATAGTCACCTCTCCAGGCCACCTGCGCAGCCCCCAGGCCCAGGTTGTCAGGCTCTCAAGCAGGCCGAGGCAGGGCTCACAGGGAGGTGGGGAGCTCTCCTTAGATTTACTTGGCTTGCGTAAATATTGTGCGTTTAAAATTTATTGAAGTTTTAAAAAAAACTTATTGACGTTTTCTTTCTGACGGTGATTTTTTAGCCATACAGGTCAGCTTCCTTAAGGTCCATTTTTATTTTCTGGAATTTAGACTGAGTCCAAAAGTAGGCACCAATACCATCCTCTGCAGTCCAGTCCCTGCAGTGGGATTTGGGTCTCCTTGAGGACCATCCATCCCTCTGTCTACACTGGAGCCCCCAATGACCATTGCAAAAGGCTGGGAATTTTGTACTCTATGCTCCCAAGAAGAAAAAGAAAAGGTGGGGGGAATGATCTTGATTATGGACCAACCTGGAACCTCCCTCCCGTCCTTCCCCAGCCTGGCCGGCATCCGCTGCTCATTCTGTCCTTTGCACAGTTCTCTAGCTGCACTCGAGATCAAGGAAGCTGAAAGCCCAACCTCGAGAGAGGATGCCTCCACTCTGGAAGAGGTGTCTTCAGTCCTCTGGGGTGGCCTTGGTGGGAGTGTGCCCTATGGGGTAGGGGGCAGGAGTTCTTATAAAGCCAGAACCCCATGTCCAAGATAGGAGGATGGAGTCTGGAAGAGAGAGATGGGCACTGATTTCCTCTCCTGCCATTTGTCCTGGTGCTCAAGGCCATGGGGAAGGACTCTGAGCTTAGGCAAGGGCACCACTAGGCTAGGAGGGGAGCTGGAACCCCGAATTTTGGTAGGGAGAGGATCAAGTCGAAGCCTTTCCAACCCAACTGTGCCCCAAGGGTCACTCTTGGGGTAAGCACAGCAAGCGAGGTGCTTGTGATTTCCCCCCACCTCCTGTATCTGCCATGCACGCCCTTGTGAACCCTCCCCCCTCACTTCTTTAATCCCCAGCCCCCTCCCCACAAGTCCCTGTCTCCTCTGTGACATCCCACCCAAGCACACCCCCTTCTGGCCCTGCCTGGTAAGTCAGCATATATGCTTTTGCCCCCACAATCAGAGTGTTTGTCACAGAAGAGTACCATATCAGGGCAGCACGTGAAGTAAAGGAATTCTGGAAAATGTGAAATGTCCTAACCATCTCCACAAAATATGTTCTTTTGAGAACCTTGAACCATGCAGAGAGCCCAGGGTGCCGCTGTGAGAAGCAGGTGGGAAACCCAAAGGTCAAGGGGAGGTGCCTGCACAGGGAGCCCAAAGGACACTGTTATTCTCAGGAAGGGCATTTTTAAATGTGGTGGGGAAAACACAGGTGTCGAGACTGGAGGCTGAGGAGCTGGCCCAGCGGCACCGAGGAGCGGTGGCAGGGATTCTGAAAACAACAGGGTGCTCAGCTCCAGCTCTGGCCTGGCCCTCCGTCTGTGCGTCTGTGCGGAAGGAAGGGAGCAGTGCGCGCAGGTGTAGGTGTGTTTTCAGGGTGCGGATGCCCTGGGATGAGGAGGGGCTGCCCCGCCCAGCCTCTCTGTGGAGCCTCACTGCACGCCCAGCCTGCTCTGTGATTCACAGCAGAAGGAAGCAGGAGGGGTGGCACGTGGCTCTGTCTTCCCAGGAAGGCTGGAGTTATTTCTTTAACTATCTTATTTGCTCTCATCTCACTACATATATATAGACATTTTCTTTTTTGTTTGCTTGTTTTTGTTTTTGTTTTTAAGTAGGCTCCACACCCAGTGCAGAGCCCAAAACGGGGCTCGAACTCATGATGGTGAGATCAAGACCTTAGCCAAGATCAAGAGTTGGACGCTCAACCAACTGAGCCACCCAGGCGCCCCAATAGACGCTTTCCTAAAAGAATACCATGTGAATTGTTCTTTGATATTTCCTTTCTCCCGAGGTCACAGAGCTCCTACTCTTGTGATACCTTGGTTAACTTTATCATTTTACCCCAAAATATGCCCCTTTGATTCATACATTATTCAGTTTTTATGTTTGTTTTTTAGAAAAGAACCTTATTAAAATCTAACTCACATACCATACAATTTAGCCATCTAGAGTATACAATTTCCATGGTTTTTAAAATGCTCAAGGAGTTGTGCAACTATCTTCACAATCAATTCTAGAACATTTTCCTTATCCTGAAAGGAAACCCGTGCCCATCAGCAGTTATTCCTTATTCCCCCATCACCCCCATCTCTTTTTCCAACCATAGACAACTGTTAATGTGCTGACAGTTTTCATAGATATTTCTGTTTTAGACATTTCATATAAATGGAATCCTACAGCATATGGTCCTTTGTGACTGGTTTCTTCCTCACAGCATAAGGTTTCCAAGGTTTGTCCATACTGTATAGCATGTATTCATACTTTCTTTTTATTGTTGAATAACATACCACCTTATGGATATGCCACATTTGAAAAATCTGTTGATCAGTGATGGACATTTGGACTATTTCCATTTTGGGGCCATTATAAATAATGCTATTACGAACATTTGTGTACAAGTGTTTGTGTGGGTATAGGTGTTCATTTCTCTTGCATATACCCCTAGGAATGGAATTGCTGGATCATACCTTAAGGGATTACCAACTGTTTTCCAAAGTGGCTGCACCACCGTACATTCCCACCAGCAGTGTGTGAGAGTTCCAGTCCAATTCCCTCCAATACTGCTATTATCTGCCTTTTAAATTATGGTGTTGATGTGCATTTCACTGATAACTGTATGCCTACTGGCCATTTGTATACCTTCTTTTAGAGAACTGTCTCTTCAGTCCTTTTCCCAATTTTTGAATTGGGCCTATTTGTTTTTGAGCATCCTGTAAATGGAATCCTCGCATATTTGCTATGCTTCGTGTGATCTGCTTTGTTTCCTCGATGTTATTTTTGTGCTTCTCATCAATAGTTGACATGCTGCTGTAGTCATTCATGACATGTCCAGTCATGAAACAACACTGCCTGGGTAGTTTATGAACAACAGAAATGTATTGCTCACAGCTCTGGAGGCTGGAAGTTAAGAGATCAGGATGGCAGCATGGCCGGGCAAGGGTCCTCTTCTGGGTCAGGGTGGAAGGAATCAGGGAGCTCTGTGACATCTATTTTATAAGGGCACTAATTCCATTCATGAGTGCTCCATCCTCATGGCCTAATGCCCTCCCATAGGCCCCACCTCCTATTAACCATCACTTTGGAGGTTAGGATTTCAACATCTGAATTCTGGAGGGACACAAACATGCAGACCACAGCACCTGGCCATTACCCATAAGGGTGCTTTGAACACTTTTGATAGATCCTTGTGTGCCAGAATTTCTCCACTGTGGGTTTTAAACTCTAACTTCACCAGATAATATCAAATGGTTTCGTAATCATATATAAAATCCTATGAATAGAGCAACAACCCTAGGCAATCTCTGTTGAAAACACCATCATTTCTTCACTGCTCAGAACTGCTGCCTCTCAAAAATCCAGGGCCCATCCATGCAAGGTCTGATCCTGGTCTCTCTATTCTTCCCCAAGCTCTATGAGTCTGTCCCTGAGCCAAAGCTACATTCTCCTAATTACTAAAGCTTTATAGTTTATCATGACATCTGGTAGGACAGATTTTTTAGATTTTTTACCTATAGGTTTTGGTTACAGAAAGATATTTTGCATGGCGTGATTTGGGATATACCAAAGGCATTGATTAGAATGAGGGAAGGGTGGTTTGGGGGAACTTCTATGAGCAGAAGCCCTGCAGGATCCACTGTCACCAGGTAACATGATAGCTGTGATTGGAAGGAACACTTAATACAATACTGGCCAGAGGGCTGGTGGTACCAAACAAAAGGAGTAAGGTCTCCGGGTGGAAACAGGACTGTCCGTGATCCTTTGTCCTTCCTTCTCATGGTCTTTCCCTCCATAGCCTTCCAGAAGTCACAGGATTGTCCCAAATACTTCCTACTGTTCCTCGACCAGTCCTATCTTCTATATTGCAGCAGCAGAGAGATGAAAGACTACTTACATCTTGGAAAATAATCATTAAAATAGAAGGAAAGGGCTTTCAGATTTCACCAAGGAGGATTATCACTTTGTACCTCATAAAGAAATGGAACTTAAAAACTCATAACAAAATTCCCTCATTCCAATTATAGAAACACCAATGGATTTTTCCACTTTATTATCAATATATACAAGAAAGTGGTGTCCAAACCACAAGGAGTAAACCCTTAATCCTTCTTTAAATAGCCCACCTAGTATCTTTATAAAGAAATGGAATAGATTGTGAGCAATATAATAAAATAGAAACCAGAAAAACACTCCTAATATGATTGAGCAGGGTTTGGTGAAATTGCATTTCAGTTATTTATAGCGTGAATGAACAAATTCAAGATGCCAAATGCATTTTTTAATTTTTTAAAAGATTTTATTTATTTGATGAGGGTCGGGGGAGAGAGCACAAGCAGGGGGAGCGGCAGGGGAGAAGGAGAAGCAGGCTCCCCCCTGAGCAGGGAGCCTGATGCAGGATTCGATCCCAGGACATTGGGATCATGACCTGAGCCGAAGGCAGATGCTTAACCGCTTAACTGACTGAGCCACCCAGGCGCCCCAACCAAATGCATTTTTAAATGTAGGTCTTGTCAAAGATTGTTAAATACAGAGTTCCCACCATAGATCTAGGTGTCACCTCGAGCTGGAGAAACTTCTGAAGTGTCTGTGTAGGAATCTGTCCCCAGGGGGCCGTGGACAGGATGCTTTGGCCCTTGGAGCCCACTCTGAGTGAGATGTGGGTCCTCCACTCTGGAGTCTTACCTTGATTTTCTTCCTCTTCTCTTCATTAGATATGTCTAGAAGTGGACCAGAAAGAGGCACCTATCTATATTTACCTGGGTAAATGAGGTTAACAGAATTTTCCTATAATTCTTCTTCTGTGGTATAATAAAAAAATATATTTGGTCTTTGCCCCCTGTTCCTAGCACAGTGCTCCTAAAACCCTTGGAATTCCCTAAGTGAGAAGAAGAGGGCCTTGTGTGCTAATAAGATGACTCAAGGTGGGGGCCCCTACATAGCTTCAGGGTGGTAGCCATTCACCCGAAAACCAACCAGATGACTAGAGGGCCAGAACTTTCAGCCCAACCCCAACCCCCAACCGTGTGACCTCCAGGGAGGCAAGAGGGACCAGAGATTGTGTTCCATCACCAATGATGGACGATTTAATCAATCATGCCTAAGTAATGAAACCTTTATTTAAAAAAAGAAAACAGCCTTTAAAGAGCTTCTGGGTTGGGGGCCTGGCTGGCTCAGTTGGTAGAGCATGCGACTCTTGATCTTGGGTTGCAAATTCAATCCCCACGTTGGGTATAGAGATGACTTAAAAAAATAAGGAATTCTGGGTTGATGAACACATCGTTGTTCTGGGAGTGCGGCTGAACCAGAGAGGACACAGAAACTCTGTGCAAACCACCCCCCCCACCCCAACCCCCAAGGGATCTCAGCCCTATGTTTTTCTTCCACTTGGCTGTTTCTGAGCTACATCCTTTATAATAAACCAACAATATAAGGAAAGCTGGGGGTCCATTTATTTCTATGTATAATAATATCTCAAGTGAGTCACTCTAGCATGTCAAATAAGGCTTACTAAAGAGATTCTTCTCAGGACTAGAGCAGCTTTACACAAAAGACAAATTCCAATCCTACACTTATTGTCAAAAAAGGCAGTTTTAGAAAGCTTGCCTTGTCCCGCTTTCCAGAGATGCAGAAATATGTAAAAAGTTGCAGAAATATTAAAATCGCTTTTCTGCTACTGGAGATGGGGTCTTGGGACCCCACAATGATAGAAATGAGGCCAGACCCAAAATTCAAAGGCACAGGCAAGGCTTTACTGGGGCAGCAGCTGGAGCTGAACAGAAACTCAGCAACACCAGAGTGCAGTTAGGCGGGCCTCCCCCCAGCAAAGCTGAGGCCCCGGTTCCCGCTCAGGTTCTCACGTTGTCCATTATGCTAATGAGGGCTAAGAAGGTTGTCTCCCCCTGACTGGTAGATATTGGCAGGCAACTCAGGCAGCTCAGGTAGCTCACTGGTGGTTTTGAAGGTTTGTTTTTTTTTTTTAAGATTTTATTTATTTGAGGTGGGCGGAGCAAGATGGCAGAGTAGGAGACCTGGATTTCGTCTGGTCCCAGGAATTCAGCTGGATAGGGATCAAACCATTCTGAACACCTATGAACTCAACAGGAGATCGAAGAAAGGAATAGCAGCAACTCTCTGAACAGAAAAGCGACCACTTTCTGGAAGGTAGGACGTGCGGAGAAGTGAATCCCAGGCGATATTCGGGAGGATAGACGGTGGGGGAGGGGGCCTCCATCCGCCGCTTCTGGCAAGTGATAGAGCCATGGAGCACAAAATCGGAACTTTTAGAAGTCTGCTCCGCTGAGGGACGTCACTCTGGTGGCTAAGCGGGGGGTGGAACCCTTGCAGGACAGTGTGGTCTCAGGACCCTCAGGGTCACAGGAAGACCGGGGGTGCCTGAGTGTGGCAGAGCTCCCAGGTATCGGAGCGGGGAAGCTGGCTGCAGAGACGGAGCCAAGGAGTGGGCTCTCAGCTCGGGGTTGTCATAAGCCATGATCCGCGGCACAGTCGGGCCACTGCTCCTCCAGCAGGGACCCAACAAGTGGCAGACCTGGGGAGACTCCCCTTCCTCCCCTGGGAGGAGCAGTGCGGGAGCGCACCACAGGGATCTGCTGGGTTTGGAGACTCCACCCGGGGTCGGGTGCCAGAGATAGAAACATGCGGTCACAGGCCGGGTGAGCACGGAGTGAGGCCGGAGACCGGGGAGACGGGAGTGACTGGCGGCTTTTCTCGGGGGGTGCACTGAGGAGCGGTACCCCGAGTTCTCGGCTCCTCCGGGGGCAGAGATTGGGAGGCCGCCATTTTCACTCTCGTCCTCACGCTGTACGGAAAGCTTGCAGGGAACAAAAGCTCCTGAGAGCAAACCCGAGCAGATTACTTAGCCTGGACCGGCAAGGGCGGGGCAATTCTGCCTCCGGCAAAGACATTTGGGAACCACAGCAACAGGCCCCTCCCCCAGAAGATCAGGGAGGACAGCCAGCCAAGACCAAGTTTACCGATCAATGAGAACGGCAGAACTCCAGCATTAGGGGAATACTGCACATAGAATTCATGGCTTTTTTACCATGATTCCTTAGTCTTTCAAAGTTAATTTTTTCTGTCTTTTTTTTTTTAATTTTTCTTTTTCCCTTTTTCAACCAACATCTTATCAATCCCTTTTTAAAAAAACATTTTTATTTTTCATTTTTAAAGTCATATTCTATCCCTTCATAGTAGTTACCCTTATTTTTGGCATATATATATAAGTTGTTCTCTCTTTAAAATTTTGAGATACAGTTTCTTCTAACAGATCAAAATATACCCTAATTCTCTAGTGTATGGCTTTGTTCTAGTCTCCTGCCTGATCACATTCTCTCCCTTTTTTTTTTCTTTTAAATCTTCTTTCTTTTTTCAAACAACTTCTTATCAATTCCTTTTATAAAATATTTTATAATTTTCATCTTTACAGTCATATTCCATCCCTTTATCATATCAACCCTTATTTTTGTACATATATAAGTTTTTCTTTCTTTAAAATTTTGGGAGGCACTTTCTTCTAACAGACCAAAGTACATCCAAAATCTTGTGTGTGGCACTGATCTATGCACCAGCCTGATCATATTTGATCATATTTGATCATATTCTGGGTTTTTTTGTTTTGTTCTGTTTTTGTTTGTTTTTATCTTTTTCTTTTTCTTTTTCTTTCTTTTTTTCTTCTTTTTCTTTTTCTTTTTTCTTTCTTTCCCTTTCCTTCCCCCGGCTTCAGGTCCTGGGACCAGACCTGGATTTCGTCTGGTCCCAGGAATTCAGCTGGATAGGGATCATAGAATATATGATTAGAATATATTTTCTGGGGATGTTGTTACCCTGTTAGCATTTTGTTCTCTCATTCACCTATTCTCCTCTGGACAAAATGACAAGATGGAAAAAATCACCTCAACAAAAAGAACAAGAGGTAGTACTGACTGCCAGGGACCTACTCAATACGGACATTAGTACGATGTCGGATCTAGAGTTCAGAATCATGACTTTAAAGATACTAGCTGGCCTTGAAAAAAGCATGGAAGTTATTAGAGAAACCCTTTCTGGAGAAATAAAAGAACTAAAATCTAACCAAGTTGAAATCAAAAAGGCTATTAATGAGGTGCAACCAAAAATGGGCGTACAGGGTGCCTGGGTGGCTCAGTTGGTTAAGCAACTGCCTTTGGCTCAGGTCATGATCCTGGAATCCCTGGATTGAGTCCCGCATCGGGCTCCCTCCTCGGCAGGGAGTCTGCTTCTCCCTCTGACCCTCCCCCCTCTCATGTGCTCTCTCTCATTCTCTCTCCTCAAATAAATAAATAAAATCTTAAAAAAAAAATGGGCGTGCTAACTGCTAGGATAAATGAGGCAGAAGAGAGATTCAGTGATATAGAAGACCAAATGATGGAAAATGAAGAAGCTGAGAAAAAGAGAGATAAACAACTACTGGATCACGAGGGCAGAATTCGAGAGATAAGTGATACCATAAGACGAAACAACATTAGAATAATTGGGATCCCAGAAGAAGAAGAAAGAGAGAGAGGGGCAGAAGGTATATTGGAGTAAATTATAGCAGAGAATTTCCCTAATTTGGGGAAGGAAACAGGCATCAAAATCCAGGAGGCACGAGAACCCCTCTCAAAATCAATAAAAGTAGGTCAACGTCCCGACATCTAATAGTAAAACTTACGAGTCTCAGAAACAAAGAGAAAATCCTGAAAGCAGCTCAGGAGAAGAAATATGTAACCTACAATGGTAGAAACATTAGATTGGCAACAGACCTATCCACAGAGACCTGGCAGGCCAGAAAGGACTGGCATGATATATTCAGAGCACTAAACGAGAAAAATATGCAGCCAAGAATACTATATCCAGCTAGGCTGTCACTGAAAATAGAAGGAGAGATAAAAATCTTCCAGGACAAACAAAAACTAAAGGAATTTGCAAACACGAAACCAGCCCTACAAGAAATATTGAAAGGGGCCCTTTAAGCAAAGAGAGAGCCTAAAAGCAAAATAGACCAGAAAGGAATACAGACAATATACAGTAACAGTCACCTTATAGGCACTACAATGGCACTAAATTCATATCTTTCAATAGTTACCCTGAATGTAAATGGGCTAAATGCCCCAATCAAAAGACACAGGCTATTAGATTGGAATAAAAAACAAGACCCATTGATATGCTGTCTGCAAGAGACTCATTTTAGACCCAAAGACACCCCCAGATTGAAAGTGAGGGGGTGGAAAACCATTTACCATGCTAATGGACACCAAAAGAAAGCTGGGGTGGCAATCCTTATATCAGACAAATTAGATTTTAAACCAAAGACTGTAATAAGAGACGAGGAAGGACACTATATCCTACTTAAAGGGTCTATCCAACAAGAAGATCTAACAATTGTAAATATCTATGCCCCTAACATGGGAGCAGCCAATTATATAAGGCAATTAATAACAAAAGCAAAGAAACACATTGACAACAATACAATAATAGTGGGGGACTTTAACACCCCCCTCACTGAAATGGACAGATCATCTAAGCAAAAGATCAACAAGGAAATAAAGACTTTAAATGACACACTGGACCAAATGGACTTCACAGACATATTCAGAACATTCCATCCCAATGCAACGGAATACACATTCTTCTCTAGTGCCCATGGAACATTCTCCAGAATAGATCACATCCTAGGTCACAAATCAGGTCTCAACCAGTACCAAAAGATTGGGATCATTCCCTGCCTATTTTCAGACCACAATGTTTTGAAACTAGAACTCAATCACAGGAGGAAAGTTGGAAAGAACTCAAATACATGGAGGCTAAAGAGCATCCTACTAAAGAATGAATGGGTCAACCAGGAAATTAAAGAAGAATTAAAAAAATTCATGGAAACCAATGAAAATGAAAACACAACTGTTCAAAATCTTTGGGATGCGGCAAGGGCAGTCTTAAGAGGAAAGTATATAGCAATACAAGCCTTTCTCAAGAAACAAGAAAGGTCTCAAATACACAACCTAACCATACACCTAAAGGAGCTAGAGAAAAAACAGCAAACAAAGCCTAAACCCAGCAGGAGAAGAGAAATAATAAAGATCAGAGCAGAAATCAATGAAATAGAAACCAAAAGAACAGTAGAACAAATCAACGAAACTAGGAGCTGGTTCTTTGAAAGAATTAACAAGATTGATAAAACCCCAGCCAGACTTATCAGAAAGAAAAGAGAAATGACCCAAATCAACAAAATCATGAATGAAAGAGGAGAAATCACAACCAACACCAAAGAAATACAAACAATTATAAGAACATACTATGAGCAACTCTATGCCAGCAAATTAGATAACCTGGAAGAAATGGATGCATTCCTAGAGATGTATCAACTACCAAAACTGAACCAGGAAGAAATAGAAAACCTGAACAGACCTATAACCACTAAGGAAATTGAAGCAGTCACCAAAAATCTCCCAACAAACAAAAGCCCAGGGCCAGATGGCTTCCCAGGGGAATTCTACCAAACATTTAAAGACAAATTAATACCTATTCTTCTGAAACTGTTCCAAAAAATAGAAATGGAAGGAAAACTTCCAAACTCATTTTATGAGGCCACCATTACTTTGATCCCCAAACCAGACAAAGACCCCATCAAAAAGGAGAATTATAGACCAATATCCTTGATGAACATGGATGCAAAAATTCTCACCAAAATACTAGCCAATAGGATCCAACAGTACATTAAAAAGATTATTCACCACGACCAAGTGGGATTTATCCCTGGGCTGCAAGGTTGGTTCAACATCTGCAAATCAATCAACGTGATACAATACATTAACAAAAGAAAGAACAAGAATCATATGATCCTCTCAATAGATGCAGAAAAAGCATTTGACAAAGTACAGCATCCTTTCTTGATCAAAACTCTTCAGAGTATAGGGATAGAGGGTACATACCTCAATATCATAAAAGCCTTCTATGAAAAACCTATAGCGAATATCATTCTCAATGGGGAAAAACTGAGAGCTTTCCCCTTAAGGTCAGGAATGCAGCAGGGATTTCCACTATCACCACTGCTATTCGACATAGTATTAGAAGTCCTAGCCACAGCAATCAGACAACAGAAAGAAAAGGCATCCAAATCAGCAAAGAAGAAGTCAAACTCTCACTCTTTGCAGATGATATGATACTTTATGTGGAAAACCCAAAAGACTCCACCCCAAAACTGCTAGAACTCATACAGGAATTCAGTGATGTGGCAGGATATAAAATCAATGCACAGAAATCAGTGGCATTCCTATACACCAACAACAAGACAGAAGAAAGAGAAATTAAGGAGTCGATCCCATTTACAATTGCACCCAAAACCATAAGATACCTAGGAATAAATCTAACCAAAGAGGCAAAGGATCTGTACTCAGAAAACTATAAAATACTCATGAAAGAAATTGAGGAAGACACAAAGAAATGGAAAAACGTTCCATGCTCATGGATTGGAAGAACAAATATTGTGAAGATGTCAATGCTACCTAGAGCAATCTACACATTCAATGCAATCCCCATCAAAATACCATCCACTTTTTTCAAAGAAATGGAACAAATAATCCTAAAATTTGTATGGAACCAGAGAAGACCCCGAATAGCCAGAGGAATGTTGAAAAAGAAAAGCAAAGCTGGCGGCATCACAATTCCGGACTTCCAGCTCTATTACAAAGCGTCATCATCAAGACAGTATGGTACTGGCACAAAAACAGATACATAGATCAATGGAACAGAATAGAGAGCCCAGAAATGGACCCTCAACTCTATGGTCAACTAATCTTTGACAAAGCAGGAAAGAATGTCCAGTGGAAAAAAGACAATCTCTTCAACAAATGGTGTTGGGAAAATTGGACAGCCACATGCAGAAGAATGAAACTGGACCATTTCCTTACACCACACACAAAAATAGACTCCAAATGGTTGAAAGACCTCAATGTGAGACAGGAGTCCATCAAAATCCTAAAGGAGAACACAGGCAGCAACCTCTTTGACCTCAGCCGCAGCAACTTCTTCCTAGAAACATTGCCAAAGGCAAGGGAAGCAAGGGCAAAAATGAACTATTGGGACTTCATCAAGATAAAAAGCTTTTGCACAGGAAAGGAAACAGTCAACAAAACCAAAAGACAACCGACAGAATGGGAGAAGATATTTGCAAATGACATATCAGATAAAGGGCTAGTATCCAAAATCTATAAAGAACTTATCAAACTCAACACCAAAGAACAAATAATCCAATCAAGAAATGGGCAGAAGACATGAACAGACATTTTTCCAAAGAAGACATCCAAATGGCCAAAAGACACATGAAAAAGTGCTCAACATCGTTGGCATCAGGGAAATCCAAATCAAAACCTCAATGAGATACCACCTCACACCAGTCAGAATGGCTAAAATTAACAAGTCAGGACACAACAGATGTTGGTGGGGATGTGGGGAAAGGGGAACCTCCTACACTGTTGGTGGGAATGCAAGCTGGTGCAGGCACTCTGGAAAACAGGATGGAGGTTCCTCAAAAAGTTGAAAATAGAGCTACCATATGATCCAGCAATTGCACTCCTGGGTATTTACCCCAAAGATACAAATGTAGGGATCCGAAGGAGTACGTGCACCCCAATGTTTATAGCAGCAATGTCCACAATAGCCAAACTGTGGAAAGAGCCAAGATGTCCATCGACAGATGAATGGATAAAGAAGATGTGGTATATATATATATATATATATATATATACACACACACACACACAATGGAATATTATGCAGCCATCAAAAGGAATGAGATCTTGCCATTTGCAACGACATGGATAGAACTGGAGGGTGTTATGCTGAGCAAAATAAGTCAATCAGAGAAAGACATGTATCATATGACCTCACTGATATGAGGAATTCTTAATCTCAGGAAACAAACTGAGGGTTGCTGGAGTGGGGGGTGGGGTGGGAGGGATGGGGTGGCTGGGTGATAGACATTGGGGAGGGTATGTGCTATGGTGAGCGCTGTGAATTGTGCAAGACTGTTGAATCACAGATCTGTACCTCTGAAACAAATAATGCAATATATGTTAAGGAAAAAAAAAAGATAGCAGGAGGGGAAGAATGAAGGTGGGGAAATCAGAGGGGGAGACGAACCATGAGAGATGATGGACTCTGAAAAACAAACTGAGGGTTCTAGAGGGGAGGGGGGTGGGAGGATGGGTTAGCCTGGTGATGGGTATTAAAGAGCACACGTTCTGCATGGAGCACTGGGTGTTATGCACAAACAATGAATCATGGAACACTACATCAAAAACTAATGATGTATTGTATGGTGATTAACATAACAATAAAAAATTTAAAAAAAAGATTTTATTTATTTGACAGAGAGACAGAAAGAGCAGGGGGAGGGGCAGAGGGAGAGGTAGAAGCAGACTCTCTGCTGAGCAAGGAGCCCAATGCAGGGCTCGATCCCAGGACCCTGAGATCAGGACCTGAGCCGAAGGCAGATGCTTAACGCCTGAGCCACCCAGACGCCCCTTGAAGGTTGTTTTGTAGGTTTGTGGAGCCTCTATGAACTGGCTGTGACTGCAGGTGGGACACTGGACCATAAGCAGTTTAGTAATAATACCCAACAGGAAATGCATAATATATTTTTCACTTGGGGCTTGTTCCCAATGGTCCCTGATTGTATCATTTCTACCCAGTTCTTTAACTCTAAAAACATGAAGCTAGGATTACTTTAGTGCCTTATTGTATTTAAAAAATTATTCTTTAATCAAGTAAGACACTAAAATAAAGAAAGAGAAAGGAAGGGAGAAAAGAAGGAAGGAGAGAAGGAAGAAAAGGAAGGAAGGAAGGGAGAGAGGAAGGAGGGGAGGGAGGGAGGGAGGAAGGAAGGAAGGAAGGAAGGAAAGAAAGGAAAGGAAGGAAGGAAGGAAGGAAGCTATGGTCAGGTTCAATTCCAGACAGTGGTAACGCTGTATTTTAGATATGTTGCATATTTTGTCCGAATTTAAAGTAAAACCAATAGATCTCTGAGATTTTGCTTTATCTATAAAATAAGGAATTTGGTTAAGTGATCTCTAAATTCCTTTTTCTCCCAAGTAGTCGGTAATAGGGCTGTCATAAAAGTTTTTCTTTGCTCACGTCTCCTGGCCCATTTCACTATCCTTTTATAAAAACCTTACCCTCCAGTCACACTGAGGAGCCCATCTCTCCCTTCCAGGACTTCGCAGGAGCTGTTCCTTCTCCTTTTGCAGCTTTTTGTTTTGTTTTGCATATGGCAGTTTTCACAATTTCCCTTAGAGAAAAGGAAGGAGAATATATTTTTGAGTTTTTAATTCAAAGTGTGTTTCATATTTTGGGTCCCTGGCTGGCTCAGTCGGTGAAGCATGCAACTCTTGATCTGGGGGTTGTGGGTTTGAGCCCTGTGTTGGGTGTAGATATTACTTAAAAAATAAAAAAAATTAAATATCAACCCCCCCCAAAAAGACCCCACCCAAAATATGTTTCAGTAACAATGAAATACCATATGCCAATAATTCGAATAAAGAGGTAAAACTGTAATAGATATTTGGTTCAAAGACGCCCCTGAAAAATTCAGAATCATAGCTCTTTATGTGTCCTCTGATCTCTCAATTATCTGTGCTGAATTATTTATTGTACGGAACCCTATCTGTGGGAAAACTTCAAATCCTAGGTTGCTCTTGGCTTTCTCTCTAAGTACAACATCCGGAACTCTTTATTTTCAAATTAGTATATTCTCAGAGCCTGCAAGCTAATTTGAATGCCTGCCTAAGGAAGCATGAGTCCATTCTAAAAATCATGTTTTTCCATAGCTTAAGAATGCTTTGTAACCAGTTTTCTCCGATAATCACAGAAAACTGAGGTAGAAAAATGTTGGGGTTCAGAGCTGACGGCCAAGAAAGAATTCTTGAGATATCTTTGGTGCAAAAAGATGGTTTTATTAAAGCATGAGGCTAGGACACATGGGCAGAAAGAGCTGCACAAGGGTGTGAGGAGTGACTGAGTATATACTTTCAAGATGGGAGGACATTGGGGACAGCAGGAGCCTCCCAGATATTTTGGAAACAAGGTTTCCAGGATTCTGAGGGGGCTAGCTATTGTTAGGAAAATGTCATTTATTACTGTTTAGTAAAAACTCAGTCATGAGACCCTTTAGATGTATAACCAGCCACATATCCATATGCTTGCAGGATAATTGCTAACATGTATCTTGGGGGGTAGAGATAGAGTAAGTTGCCAAAGGTATTTTTATATGTTAAAGTAGACTCACAAGATCTTGGGGGGGGTCAGGCTAAGAGTGCCTCTTGCCCTTAGGAAAGTGTCAACGTCGAGGCAGCTGAGCTCCTAGAGGAAGGTCATTCCCCCTGTTTCAAGGACTTGTCAATGGTCTGTAAGTAGTAAGGAAATTTATTTATTTATTTATTTATTTGCTTTTGCTTTTGCTTCCCACATCAAAATCAACTGGCTGAATTGAAAGTGCTGAGGTTATAACAAGTTCCACTTGTCATCCAAAGAGAAAAAAACCACCCCAACATCTAAATTCTTTAAAGCCCCAAATCAGGGTGGCTCAGTAGGTTAAGCATCTGCCTTCGGCTCAGGTCATGGTCCCAGGGTCCTGGGATGGAGCCCCGCATAGGGCTCCTTGCTCAGCGGGGAGTCTGCTTCTCTCTCTCTCTCTCTCTCCCTCTGCTCCTCTCCCCCTGCTTGTGCTCTCTTTTTCTCTCTCAAATAAATAAAATCTTTTAAAAAATAGTCAAGAGAAAGTCCTAAATACCATAAAATGTTTATAAAGAAAGGCATTATAACTTGCACTATATCTTGAGGGGAAAAAATGGAAGCAGAAGTTGAATGCCCAACTTTGAAAACCATAACATACTGATGCTGGCAGCCCGGTCCGAGGACCCAAGGGGTGTGTCCAGCGGGACCAGCCAAGAGGTTCTTGGCTTCATGGCTTCATGGCTTCATGTAGGATGGAAATCAAACTTGAGCCAGCAGAAGGTGAAACCAAAGTTTATTGAATATATATATATATATATATAGAGAGAGAGAGAGAGAGAGAGAGAGAGATGAGATACAGAGTCTTGTCTTTGTTGAGGGTCTGGGGTTTTACTGAGGACGGTGGTCTGATGTATGTGTCCTCTCAGGCATCCAGGAACCGATTGGAACAAAGACCAGGGCCCAAGTGTTATTCCCTGGAGCCAGGGGGCCTTGGCATCCAGATGTCTAGCTCTGGTGGTCTGGGATATATATATATATGAAGCTTCATCTGGTCATTCACACCTGGTCCTTCCTTAGATGTTATTTGTTCTACAGAATCATTAATTCCTTGTCCCTTACAAGGAAGACGTAGGCTACTTACATTACAAGGCATGTGTATAGTGGAGTGGGCGTACAGATCCTAGCAAGAATAGAAGCTGGAAAAGAAACAAAGGAAAAAAACAGATTTTCCTAAGTGTTTCTCAGAATTAATCTATGTTTACCTGTACCCTCTTCATGCTCTCTGACCAATATGTTGGACATTCTATCCATTGATCTATCTTGTGGATAATTGCAAATTCGTACCAATCAGTATTGTGAACAGCAAACAGAAATGGTCAGTTCTGAAATATTTGAAAGCTCATTGCACCCAAAAAAACCCCATAAAAGTACTTTTTATACCTATTAAATGCAGCTGGCTGTATTTTAAACAGTCTACTAATTTCTGGACTGTTGGATTTTGTAATTATTTATTTTGGTCAACATAATAAAAACTTCAGTTCGGGCGTGACCAAATGCACCAGTTAGAATTTTGCCCTGAGGTTTGCATGATGGAATATAAATTGTATAATTAAAGCTTGGTTTTTTGTCTGAAAACACTTGAAATGCATTGGCTAAGAAAAATATCCCTCAATACAATGGGTCATGTTTTCTTTATTCTTTAAGTCAGTGTTCTTTACAAGTTTCTCCAGCAAAGAAGCCCCTCCCCTGTAGAGGAAGAAGAAGTGATGAGTCTGAACTCCGATCTAATGGGGTCTGGGAAAATGAATCTAAATAAGGAAGAAGGGTGTTTCTTTAAAAGCTTTTGTTTTGGGGCCCCTGGGTGGCTCAGTTGGTTAGGTGTCTGCCTTTGGCTCAGGTCATGATCCCGGGGTCCTGGGATCGAGCCCTCCAGCTTCCTGCTCAACAGGGAGTCTGCTTCTCCCTCTGCTTCTGCCCCCCCGCCATGTTCTCTCTCTCTCAAATAAATAAATAAAATCTTAAAAAAAAAGTTCTTGTTTTTGTTTAAAAGCTCTTGTCTTATTTTATTCCATAATGCACCTGAGTAAAATGGATACTGCATGAAAATCAAATCATTTTATTCCTGAAGCCTCAACTACCCTTGGGGTCCTCTTACTCTCCACCTCAATAAATAAAGCGTAAACACATTCTCCAAACTGTGCAGAATCCCCAACACTGTTCAGAATTAACAAAACAGAGCATACACATTTTACTTAAGACTGGGGATAAGAGGGGCGCCAGACTGGCTCAGTCAGAAGAGCATGTGACTCTTGATCTCCGCGATGTGAGTTTGAGCCCCATGATGGGTGTAGAGATTATTCAAAAAGTAAATAAACTTAAAAAAATATTGGGGTAAGAGAAACTTTGTTCTTAAGTGCTCTCTCCTTAAACATTTCTAAATAGAGGAGGAGCAGCTCCAACTTCTTTCTAAAATTCAGCAAATATGCAGAAAAATTAGCAGGTGAATTTGAAACAGAAGCAAAATCCTGTGGCCATTTGTATTTTTGCAAAAGCAAATAAACTACCAGCTGAGAGCTTTCCTGTAATGCCAATTTGAATTACTGAATACCACCAACAATCCCTGGTGAATTATCATGTTAACTTTGGAATTCTTGCTAAATTGTTAGGTATGAGAATAGCATTGTGGTCACTTTTAAGAAGTCTTGCTTTGTTAGAGATCCATGCAGTATATAGAGCAGATTTGTGGGAGGAGTAATTTGATCCCTGGGATTTGATTTTTAAACTTTTTTTTTTTTTTTTTTAAAGATTTTATTTATTTGACACAGAGAGAGAGAGCGAGAGCAGGAACACAAGCAGGGGGAGTGGGAGAGGGAGAAGCAGGCTTCCTGCCGAGCGGGGAGCCCGATGTGGGACTCGATCCCAGGACCCTGGGATCATGACCTGAGCCGAAGGCAGACGCTTAACGACTGAGCCACCCAGGCGCCCTGATTTTTAAACTTCTGATCCTCCCTCCCTCCCCCCACCAAAATAATGTGTGTGGGTCTGGGGGGGGGCAGTGAAAATGGGGGGCAAATGAAACAAGAAAGGAAAAGGCTGTTAATGGAAATAGGTAAAAAACCAGAATTCCCCCCGAATTTTGTGTATATTTAAAATTCTTCATAATAAAAACTATCAAGTTATCATGCTGAACACTGTAATGAACTAAAATCTACTGAGAAAAAAAATAAAATCAGATTAATATCCAATATTTAAGTGAAAATACTGACCATAAAATACAGCTTCCCCAGTATGTTTCCTGAAATAAAGATTCTGTGTTCAACCAAAGTATTTGTTGAATCTTGGGTTTGGCCTTGTTTTTTGGTTTTAAACCAATCATTGCCATTAAGCAATATTCAAAATTTTAATTATTTGTGAAGAGATCAGAATCCCATGTTATAAAATAACTATGATTGTGACCCACCATCCTCAAATCTGTGCAGAGACTGAGGGCATTTGTCATTTGAATGTAAAATCACACTTTGTGTGACTAACAAAGACACTGCAGATGTTGAGAGATGCCTCAAGTTCCTTATTTGCATGCCTGAGTGCCCTGCCTTTCAGTATTTCTTTCTTCTAATCGCTGGTTCCATGAGACCAAATCTATAGCCTCATGAGTGTGGACTTCACGGCTTTACTTAATTGCTTTCTCACTACAGTTGGATATGCGGTTATTTGTAATCTCCAAATGTTCAAGCATGAAGTAGTTCTCCTTCAGTAATCAAAGAGAATATTATACATTTATGATTTAACATACACTATATGCATAATCTGTTCAGTTTTTTTTTTAAGATTTTCTTTATTTATTTGACACAGAGAGAGAGACAGCGAGAGAGGGAACACAAGCAGGGTGAGTGGGAGAGGGAGAAGCAGGCCTCCTGTGGAGCAGGGAGCCCGATGCGGGGCTCGATCCCAGGACCCTGGGATCATGACCCGAGCCGAAGGCAGACGCTTAACCACTGACCGACCCAGGTGCCCCTCAGATTATTTTAAACCTTTATTATTTTTCTTCCTCTTATTTTTTTTAGAGAGGGAGGGGGTGGGGGGAGGGGCAGAGAGAGACTCTTAAGCAGGCTCCAAGCCCAGCGCAGAGCGACACAGGGCTCGATCTCATGACCTTGAGATCATGACCTGAGCTGAAATCAAGAGTCAGATGCTTAACCAACTGAGCCACCCAGGAGCCTCTGTTCATATTATTTTAAAAAGAATATTTCTTGAAGCTAATAACAAAGTAAAACTGAGTGATAGGTAACACCTCATATGGGGATGTCCCCACTCTCAGCAACTGTTAATGGACTGGTTAGAGCCCCAGCTGGTTGCAGGAACAAGGGCTGTGGTAGCATCTGCCTTAGCAGCAAACAGAAGCAAACACTTGGCTAAATCATGCCAAAGGTTCAGGACGGGGGCCTTGACTGGCTCAGTCGGTAGAGCGTGTGACTCTTGATCTCGGGGTTGTGAGTTTGAGTCCCACCTTGGGTGTAGAGATTACTTAAAAATAAAAATAAAATCTTAAAAAAACAACAAGGCACACACACAGCAAAGGTTCAGGATGACCTAGGGCTCAGCTGATCCAGGTGGGGAAATCCTTCCCATATAAGGCAGACAAGTTCCTCCAGGTTTGATGAGGCTCCACATTATATGAAGAAACAAAGGGCAAGGCTCCCAGGAAGACCATCATGTGGTCTGTCCTTAGGTTGGGATCCCCCCTGAAGCAGACCCAGGGACAAGGATTCTAGGACTGGGGAGGCACTCCCAGAAAGCCCATGCACTTAGGAGAGTGGGGGAAGGGAAACTGGATTGGCCCATCACAGAGTAGGGAAGTGCTGTGGCCAAGTGTGGCTCTATGCACTGGGGACTCTGGAGGCAGGTGGAACTCAGGGGATCTCAACAGAGGGGTGCTAGGGCAGGGTGGGAACTGATGAACAAGTTCCTCAGGTATAATGACAATTGTGATTTGCTAAAGCTTCAAAAACTGAAGTCGCTTGGTGCTCCACTCGGTGCTCCACTCATTGGATATTTTGATTAAAGATTGATTTTGAACAAAAACACAACCAAAATTTTAAACAATTCATTTACAAAAGTGAGTAGAGACACTTGGTTTGATTTACAAATCAAACCTTTTGCGAAGGCTCAAACATTCCTAAAATCTGACGATTAGCACCAAACTTTGAATGAGAAATGAGCAAATTTAGAAGGACAGTCATTTGGGGGTGCCTGGGTGGCCCAGACAGTTGAGCTTCTGACTCTTGGTTTTGGCTCAGGTCCTGATCTCAGGGTCAAGGATTGAGCCCTGCGTCAGGCTCTGAGCTTAGTGCAGTCTGCTTGAGATTCTCTCTCCCTCTCCCTCCTGCCCCTCTCGCTTGTGCTCTCTCAAATAAATAAATAAATCTTTAAAAGGACAGTCATTTGATCTAAATGAAAAGTCACTTTCGTGGAGTGATCTGTAAATTGCACATTCTGTAGATGCCCATGATAAAGGGTCATTTCAGGACGCAGGCTTCTCAAAACACCTGCTTACTTTTGAAGTGGACCTTGCTGCTTTCTCAGCATATTTCTATCATTTTTGGAGGGGGTTGTGGGAGGGCCAGGGACAGCACCTGATGTGATGTGGGCCAGGATTGAACGGTCAAGAATTCTTGAGACGTTTTCGGTGCAAAAAGGTGTTTTTATTAAAGCACAGACAGGACCTGTGGGCAGACAGACCTGCACTGAGATTGAGAGGAGCTTGATTATATACTTATAAGCTGGGGGAGGGGTAGAGATAAAAGAAGTTTCCAAAAGGATTTCCGTATGTTGAAGAAGTCTTATAGGATCCTGGGGGCCTGGCTATTGTCCAGCTAAGATCACTTTTTGCCTCTAGCAAAGCATTAACATTAAGGCAGTTGTGAGTTCCTTGAGGAATGTCACATTCTGCCTGTCTCAAGCATTTGTCAATGGGCTGCAAGTTGTAAGGAGTTTTAATATTTCTACATTTCCCTTGCCTTTGTTCTCCTCACCAATCTATACTAATATATATGTAATATATGCTAATGTGTTATATAAGAAAATCACTTCAGAAACATATTTAACATAGTTGTGATTGCTAGCATGTTCATCATTTACTCGTCCACTGAAATAGATCACAGAGTTTGGATGAGATACATTGGACTTAATAGCTGATGTATTCAAGTTTTTTTTTTTTTTTAAAGATTTTATTTATTTATTTATTTGAGATAGAGAGAGAGAGAGAAACAGCATGAGAGGGGAGAGGGTCAGAGGGAAAAGCAGGCTCCCCGCTGAGCCGGGAGCCCCATGTGGGACTCGATCCCAGGACTCCGGGATCTTGACCTGAGCTGAAGGCAGTTGCTTAACCAACTGAGCCACCTGATGTATTCAAGTTTTATGACATGGATATTTTATTACAGGTTGCAACTGTGTTGCCTCTTTTCCATTCCTCATGAAGCCAGCTTGAATTACTTTTTTTTTTTTTTAAGATTTTATTGCTTTATTTGACAGAGAGAGAGAGAGAGCACAAGCAGGGGGAGCAGCAGAGGGAGAGGGAGAAGCAGGCTCCCCGCTGAGCAAGGAACCTGATACTGGGCTCCATCCCAGAACCTGGGGATCATGACCTGAGCCAAGGGCAGACGCTTAACCGACTGAGCCACCCACTTAAAAATGGTGTGACTGTTGGTACAGAGGCTTAAAATAACAGTGGCTTAATTAACATGGGGGCATATGTTTCACTCTCATAAAGTGACTTCCAGAGCCTTGCAGCTCAGAGATTTTCTGTGTCCCAGGGTCCTCTTGTTTGTGCTCTGCCCACCTTAGTTTTTATTCTCACGGTTGTCAAGATGGCCACCATCCCCTGTTACAGACAGGAGGTGGGGGAAGGGGCAGGGGGAAAGAGTGCTTCCTAGCCAAGTGAGCCCCCTTAAAGAACCTCCCAAACGCCCTCAAGGCTTCTGCCTCCTAGTCATTGGCCACCAAAGGTGGGAAGGCTAGGCTGTGCAGGTTCTTTTATTTATTTTTTTTATTTTTATTTTTAAAGATTTTATTTATTTATTTGACAGAGAGAGACAATGAGAGAGGAAACACAAGCAGGGGGAGTGGGAGAGGGAGAAGCAGGCTTGTCATTGAGCAGGGAGCTTGATGCCGGGCTCCATCCCAAGACCTCAGACGCTTAACAACTGAGCCACCCAGGCGCTGCTTGTGCAGGTTCTTTTAAAAGCTGAGCACATGGTGGCTCCACTATGAGAGGGGTGCTGTGACTGGGGAGGAAAGCTGGAAGACGTATTAGGAAAGCAATCAGTGGTTCCTGATGCACGGCTCTCCCCAGAGAGCCCAGGGTATTCAGATGCTCTCTCTTGAATTCCTACTGTTGTCACACCCAGGGCAGGGGAGGTCTGGACCAACGGTTTGGAAAAATTCATGTTGTCAGTTTTTCATACTGTTCTCTGAGGAAACGTAAGGGACTGCAGAGTTGGCTTCAAGGGTTTCACAGACCAATTATTTTCTACTGAAAGTGAAGATTTAATGTTCTCATGGAACACTTCTGTCATTTTTATAAGTTTTATACCAGAGATTCCCAATTCAAGGAGCCCTTAGTGTTTCTGTGATTTTTTTCATAGCACCCATAAGCCAAAAGAAATACCTAGGGGCTCCTTTTACATAGTAGCCAGGCCCAAATAAGTTAAAAATTTATATTCTAACAACTTAGTGGTGATTTGAAAAACATATATAAACTGAAAGGAATAGTATTTTTATTTTTAGATGGCCACGATTCCTTAGTAATGGGACATGTACACCTGTTGGGCACTGCACAACTTCTCAAATTTTGGAATCGGATTATGACACCATGGTTCTCATGATTTTCCTGTGATACTTGCTTTTTAACAAGCAAACATCTAAAAAGCCACCTTTAGGGGCGCCTGGGTGGCTCAGTCTGCCATTAAGCGTCTGCCTTTGGCTCAGGTCCTGATCCTGGGGTCTTGGGATCGAGTCCCTCATTGGGCACCCTGCTTGGTGGGAAGCCTGCTTCTCCCTCTCCCGCTCCCCCTGCTTGTGTTCCCTCTCTCGCTGTGTCTCTCTCTGGCAAATAAATAAATAAAATCTTAAAAAAAATAAAAAGCCACCTTTATAAAGATAGTGACATCATCTAAAGGAACATAACACAATCTGCTGTTGAAACAGCGAACTATCTCAAGCTACTGGTCCATGGGGTATAGGACAAAGGCCTGGTATTTTGTTGCGTTCTTCTTGAAATTTTACACACGCTATGGCACCCCTAGGAGCTTGCAGTGGCACACCAGGGCTTCTTGCAGAGTTGGAAAGTGTGACTTTTACATACAGAATGCTACCTGAGTGTGGCCCACAGCAGCTGGTTAGCTTGGATGGAGGACATGTTGGACAGAGAACACAGAGGGGAGGTTAACATGATGAAGCCGTGAATGCACCCATGTGTATATCCAACCTTTTTTTTTTTCTTTCCAAACAAGATTTCCAAAACTTCTAACACAACCCTGAAGCTGGATAGTCACTGCATTTGCCACTGTCACCGTGAAGGTCTGGGCAGCACTGTGTGAGAGAGGACAATGCCACAGAATGACAAAAGCCCGGGACTTAGGTGCACACCGTTATTTTACTTGGAAGGAATGGAGGATTCTTTCTTGTAAGTAGCAGCTGCTTATGACAAATGTTTAGTATACTCGCTTGACCAAGGGCAGAATTTCATTCTGGGATTTCTTTTTATAAAGTGGAAAGACATCACTCTTCTATTTACTTCAAATATCGCGTGAAATTCTCTTTATGGGTAAATGAGTTCAAGGTGTGGTTTGTCACGCTTCCAGTTCTTCTCTCTTCAAGTAATGGGGAGGTTATGGGCTCATGAGATAATTACTGTGGGTTATCTGTGAGGAACAACTGAACATTTCTCCTCACAAAGCCCTTTATAAGTAACTGTCCATGTAATTCCCTCTTGGATATCAGAGCCGACCTGGCCAAGTTTGCTTTGAGTGAAGGTCCACTGGTCACTGGCCTCACCAGGCATTGAACTCAGAACTATTTTATTTTATTTTATTATTTTGTTATTTTAATATTATTATTTTTTAAGATTTTATTTTTAAGCAATCTCCATACCCAACCTGGGGCTCGAACTCACAACCCTGAGATCAAGAGTCACCCTGAACTCGGAACAACTTTAATGGGTGGGGATCCTTTTTATGAAAAAGAAATCTTGCAGCAGTTGTGTTGTACTCTTCGTCCTCTCTGAGAAATGTGCCCAAGGCAGTCACTGAGGCAGAGTTGCTGAGGAAAGAGAGGCTGAGAGAGAGAGAGAGAGAGACAGCAGGGGACTGGTGGCACTGAGAATGCCCAGGGGGGACAGTTTTCTTCCCAGAGCCTTGTGAGAGGGTGAAGTGGCCAGCTTCACGCTACCATGGAACACGGAAGATGCAGATCTTCCTCTAATGAGGCTGCCCTTGCCCAGAAGCCAAACTTGGAGTCGAGGGGAGAGGAAGAGGGCCACTGGGAACTCCAGATAAAAACTGCAGTAAAGGTTGTGTTAAAGATAGTCTGTTCTCGGTCACATGTGTGCTGTCTACACGTACTGTAGACTTTAGATTTACAGGATCAGAAACCAGATTTTTAGTTTGTCAAGGGGCAATAGCTCAGAGAAGCCGGTTTCGATTACAGAGGTCTTACTGCACTCCAGGCAGTGCGATGGGCACCTTTTCTTTTTTTTTAGCAGATTATATGGGATCTGTGATTTTCTTGAGGCATTTTCTATAATTTATTTATTTATTTATAAAAGGTTTTATTTATTTATTTGACAGAGAGAGACACAGCGAGAGAGGGAACACAAGCAGGGGGAGTGGGAGAGGGAGAAGCAGGCTTCCCATGAACAGGGAGCCCGATTCGGGGCTCGATCCCAGGACCCCGGGATCATGACCTGAGCCGCAAGCAGATGCTTAACGACTGAGCCACCCAGGCGCCCCTTGAGGCATTTTTTTGAACAAACCACTGGATAATAAAATGGATGCTTGGCTGCTTGGAGAGTCAGGCCTAGAATTAAAATAAAGATAGTGTTTTTTTGTTTTTGTTTTTGTTTTAAGTTTCCATTAATGTTGGGTCCCACTTCACTGTGTGTATTTCTTGTCTCTGGATAACTGTTATCAGTAACCGGACCCCAGGGATCCCTCACTGCAGTGTGCTGACATGTGCGACACCCTCCTTAGCCAACTTCAGTCAGGCTCCTCTGGACCCATTCCCAACTGGGCCTCAGCCTTGGGACTTCTGGGTCTGTCTTTGCATTGACCAATTTTTCTTTTAATTAAAAAAATTCTTTTTTAGTTTATTTATTTTTAGTAATATCTACACTCAGTGCAGGGCTTGAACTCACGACCCCAAGAGTAAGAGTCAATGCTCCTCTGACTAAGCCAGCCAGACATCCCTGCACTGACCAATTTTAACAAGAAACTTGCTAAGTCAGTTTAGGAAGAATCCCCCCCACTTTATATCTGACCAAACTCCTCACCCCCCTTGAGCCCCAGTTGATGCCTCATCTCCCTGGCTTCTCTTCAGCAAGAATCCAGTCAAGTTGCTTTAACCAGAAGTATCCTGCCACCCAGAATTACCTCTTGGTAATTTTACCACTGGCTCCTCCAGCCTGCTCCTTGGCTATAAAGCCCCACTCTCCATATTGTATCTGGAATTGAGCTCAGTTTTATTCTGAGGTCTCTTTCCCCCTATTGCAACAGTTCCTGAATAAAACTGTTGTTAACGCTACTGTTGGGCTCTGGTTTTCTTTAACACATCACGCTGACACATTCTTATTCTGAGTCTCTCCTTTTGCTAGGATCCTTGCATCTTGCTACCCTGTGTCCACCTTTTCCTTCTCTAGTGGTAATATTACAAGAGGTAAATCCATGCCCGGGGCCCCGGAAGGTGAGCAGCAAAAGCATGTCATCCACAGAGTGTGTTTTAACACAGCAAGTTGGACAGAACCAGACCCTTAATTAGGGAACACAATGTACATTATTACACAGGTCCCCACTGGCCAGAACACAATTGTGACTGGGCCCTAGCGTAGTGCAGAGGGAGAGGGAGAGCTGTGGCACAGAGCTTGGGAACACACAGAGGCTTTGTCTGAGTGGCCGGCAGCTCAGCTGGTATCATAATCCTCTGTTTACCATTGAAAGCTGGGCACTGTGTAGTTAAAAATGTATAAGATCAAGGTCAAAGTCTTGGACGAGACAGATTTGCTCTGAAAGTGAAGATTGAAGGACAAACGAGAAACCATTTAGGTTTGTTTCTCTCAGGTTTGATCAATTCATTGGTAAATACCATCTTACAATAATTAAATGGTCTTACCGCTACTTATAAAACTCCCCTCTCCCCCGTATTTCTGCAGAAAAAATAACATTGTTGTCATGAATCTGAAAATCTCTGACTTGTCTTTTATTCTTTTAATAAAAAAACAACTTTTACAACACATATTTTGATACATAATTTGTTAAGGAAACAATGATTGTCTAATTGTGGGTATGACTTTATGTACCTTTCAGTTTTTAGGTGAAATATGGGGATGTCCTTATCTCACCAATGGCTTTCCTAAGGTAACTTTCTTCCATAGAATTTACTCATTTTACACTAATTTTCAGTAATCCCCCTACCAAAATGTTTGCCATACTCTCTAACCCATTGTATGCTTGACTCTCTATGTGCTGATATAAAATGGTATTATGTCTGACTGCTAATGAGTCTGGGTTTATTTTTAGTGTGATGAAAATGTTATAGAATTAGGTAGTGGTGATGCCTCCACAACCTTGTGAATATACTAAAAATCTCTTAATTTTGCACCACAAAATTGTGAATTTTATGGTAAGTAAATTATTATTTCAATAAAAACAATTACTTTGTGTTTTGTTTAAAAGTGGCAGGTTGGGGGCGTCTGGGTGCCTCCTTCGGTTGAGGGTCTGACTCTTGATGTCGGCTCAGGTCATGATCTAAGGTCTTGAGATCAAGACCCACGAGTGCCTCTGAGCTCAGAGGGGAGTCTGCTTAAGATTCTCTCTCTACTTCTCCCTCTGCCCCTCCCCCTGCTTGCGTGTGTGCTCTCTCTCTCTTTAAAATGAATACATCTTTATAAAAAAGTGGCAGGTTGGGGGTGCCTGGCTGGTTCAGTTGGTGAAGCATGCGACTCTTAATCTTGGGATTATGGGTTTGAGTTCCACGATGGGTGTAGACATTACTTAAAAATAAAATCTTTAAAAAATGTATTAAAAATAGCAACAGATTAACTACACATGCTTATTTTATCTATTCTCCCTTCCAAAAAAATTAATAAAATTATTAATTTTATATTAATTATATTTTAAAGTATATTTTAAAAAAGTAAAGAATTAAATATTTTTTTCTGGAAGGGCAGTAGAGAATTTTTTAAAGGCTTTGTCCCCCCCCAAGAAAAGGAGACACCAAAAAGTGAGAGATTATAACACAGTTTGGGGACATAGAGAGTGGGTGGAGGATGGTAAGTGATTTGGCAGAGTGGGGGAAATTCGAATTTAAGTGCTTTCAGGGGCGATGCTCCAAAAAAGCAGGGCAAAAGTATGTGCTACTAGGCATGGCAGGAAGCAGGACAAAGGCCTGGTGAAGCCAACATTCCTAATGGGTTTCAAGGTTCACTGCACCAACTTGGTCTGGTCACTGGATGTTTATTATGGAGAAATTTCCAGACTCAGAATCTGTGGAGAGCAGAGGAGAGATGGGCAGGGCTTGGAAAGGGGACACATCCACACAGTCATGTGGTCTCTTACCTCCTCGATCACAGAATCAGTAGCAAGATGTTCAAACTCCCGTACCTTCCCTACTCCTTCCAGGCTGGAAAGCAGATTACTCTTTCCTGAAGAAACTGAATGACTCTAGGGGAAAATCTTCCAGCTACTTATATTTTGAGGTCTGCTCACATTAAAGCCAGTATGGCTGCCCATTCCACCACTCATCAGACGAGATCGGGTGTGTTCAGGGTGGTATGGCCGTAGACTCCACCACTCATCAACAAGCCCTGTGCTTGTACTTGGAGCATCCAGTCACCTCTTGAATGCCTAACAGAGAGAAAGGGACAGTGAAAGATCACCAGACAAAGGAAAAGGCTTTCAACAAGAAGGCGAGAGACGAAAACAAAAGAAGGATGAAGGAAACTGGGGTAAGCTCACTAACTCGATTCAAGGAACAAAGCTAACAAAGAAGCAAACAAAACAAAAAGTAAGCAAAGAATCCCCCACACAGTACAATTACGATTTTCTTAGAGTTCAGAGAAAAGACTATATGCTTTGAAAAAGGGAAAGTCAGCAAATAAGAATGAGGTCTTAGAATTTAAAAATCTGATTCCAAAAGAAAATATAAAATTCAATAGGGGGTATATAGTGAATAAAGGTAGAACTAAAAATCAAAGAACTGGAAGTTTCCTAGAGGGAAGAATGAGGAACAATTTAGAGGATCAATTTAGTTTTCTGTCATTACTTTTCAATAGCCAACTAATAAAAGTTTTCAGACAGAAGCAAGAAAATGAAAGGGAATAAATTAATAAAAACAACAGAAAAATTACAGAATAGAGTGTCATAAATTTCCAAGGGATAATGATATATCAAGTGCAGATAAAAAAAAGACTCACATTGAAGGACTGGGGGACTTTTAACACAATTGGGATAAAATAAGATCTTGAACATTTCCAGAGATTTTTAAAAAATCACAAAAGAAGAGGAATCTGCAAGTTCTAGAATTTCTCAACAACAGCACTGGAGGAAGAAAAAATAAAGAAAAACAATGCAGCCAGAGTTCTGAAGAACTCTAATTTTCAATCCAGAATTCTATACCCAGACAAACAGGCAACCAAGTGGTGAGAATAGAATAAAGCTGTTTTCAGGCATTCAACACTCAAAAAGATTCACTATAAATATGTATGTGTGTGTGTGTGTGTGTCTCCTTTATAAGGAAGATTAACTAGAGGATGTGCTTCAGAAAAATGAGGGAGCAAACCAAAAATGAGAATGATATGGGATCCAGGGCACAGGTGATCCATTACAGCAAAGCAATGAAAGGAAGTCCCCACCCTGCACTGGCTTTGAGAGCATCCAGTCTCAAAATAGAACATGAGAACAGAGAATTACAGAAGACAATAGATGGAAATGATTATTTGATGTATTGGAATGCCTGGGAAAATTATTGGTAGATATTTGAGAGGTCTGTTAGAATATTTGGAAAACAATGACTGACACATAAATAAAAAACTAAGCAAATTAAAATAAACAAATGAAAGCAAAAACAGGATGACTATTAACTCCAGGAAAAACAAAGTTGTAAAGAGAAAGGAAATAATCACAGTTGATCAGAAGTTTCTGTAGGAAATACTTACATATTTATAGGAATATAGATACTGAGATAACTGTATTCAGTGGGTGAAGGAGACGAGAGAGCAAAAAGTAGAGAGTAAGAAAACCAAACCCTCATCAAGAAGCCAAAAACCGGGGCGCCTGGGTGGCTCAGTCATTAAGCGTTTGCCTTCGGCTCAGGTCGTGATCCCAGGGTCCTGGGATTGAGTCCCACATCGGGCTCCCTGCTCCGCGGAAAGCCTGCTTCTCCCTCCCCCACTCTCCCTGCTTGTGTTCCCTCTCTCGCTGTGTCTCTCTCTGTCAAATAAATAAATAAAAAATCTTAAAAAAAAAAAGCCAAAACCTACAATAAATAAGTACATAAATGGCTGTTTGTGAAATTATTTATCAATGTGGAAATAAATATAGAAAAAATAGCATAAAGTTAAGTTGGTTGCCTTTGGTGAGTGGGATTATGGAGTGGGGTGAGGTAACAAAAGGGGCTATTGTTTTTCAACATAAGCCTTTAAAAATGGGGTATAGTTGACACACAACATAAATCTTTTAATACCATTATATAATAACTTTGTGCATGTATTATTTTGATAAAGACAAAAACTAATTAAAATAGTACTTTTAGGGACCATGGTGTATTGGTTTGCTAGGGCAGCTGTAACAAAGTACCACAAACCAGTGGCCTAAGTAACAGAAATGTATTTTCTCACAGTTCTCGAGGCTAGAATTCTGAGATCAAGGTGCCAGCACGGTTGGTTTCTTCTGAGGCCGGTTCCAAATCTCTCTCTGTGACTTATAGATGACTATCTTCCCCCCATGTCTTCTCATTGTCTCCCCTCCATATGTGTCTCCATGTCCACATATATGGGCCCTGGGTGAAGGGTGTGTGGTTTGGTGGGGTGAGCTGGTGTGTTGGTTTGGTTGGACCTGGCATGTGGTTTGATGTGTGGAGTTCGTGTGGAGTGTGCCTTGGTGAAGGGTTTAACATAGAGTGGATTATGTGGGATGTGGAAGGTAGGGGACTGAAATATGTGAGTGTGTGTAGAGATATAGTGTGGATGTGTGTGTGTGTGTGTGTATATGTATGGTATGGCAGTAGCTTAGCTTAGCTTTTGTTTAGATTTTCCTTTGCCCTTTGTTTTAGTCTTTGTTTTTGTCTTTGTTTGGCCTTTGTTTTGTCTTTGTTTCACTCTTTGTTTAAACTTTCTTTGGCTTTTGTTTGGTCTTTCTTTAGCCTTTTGTTTAAACTTTGTGTGGCCTTTTTGTAGTCTTTGTGTAGCTTTTGTTTTTAAGTGGATCTTGGCTGAGAACCCATCAAAAATACCTTGTGTAATGAAAAACCCGGGTATATAATCTCTCCCTATATATTCTGCATGCATTGAGGTAGCCTCAACCCCCCCAGGGACCTGGTACAGACGTGGAGCCTGTTTCACACAACTGCTACTTGAAGGTAAGGGAATTCCATAGTTTTTCATCTAACTTCAGGTTGTACTTCATCTTCAGGTGGCAACTGCACATTTTTGTATGGGCCATTTCATTATATTCCAGGGGGAACTTGCTATAATAGCAGTCAAGATGCACAGAACATAAAATGATAGAGAAAACAAGAGCAGAGGACACCAAGGTTTTTCTAAGGTGAGCAGAGGGCTCCTCCTGGAATGTTCCAGCTAATGTTTGGGATTTGGCTGAGCCTGGGGAGAGGCTTCAAACCCTCACTCGGATTCTTTCAGGTTTAAAGCCTCATGTTTCTGGAGCTAGATTAATGGAACTATTGGTTTCTTCTTTTTCTATTTCTTCTTTTATTATTTGTCATGATTTGAAAATGAGTTTTTTCTTTTTATCTAGGAACAACATCTTCCCTCATGCAGCTGGGCTTATGTGTGGGGGATACTAATCTTGTTAGAATTTTGCTCCCTGTAGATTAGCAACCTTAGATGGAAAGATGTTAATGCTCTGTCTTGTGCAGAATTTCTTAGAAACCAGAGTTTTCCAGTGTTATGGTGGGTGGAACAAGGAAAGAAAAGATTATGTGTCAAGGGAATAAAGCAATGAACTTGGCTGGAATACTAGGAGAAAAATAGGGAAAATAATTTTTACTGTTTTGCGAATGAAACAGGAAGAAAAAAACAGATTGCTGTTAGCTGTGCTATTTTATGTTTATTTAGATTAACAGGAGAATGCCTTAGTGGATTTTATTATTTATTTATTTATTTTTAAAGATTTTATTTATTTATTTGACAGAGAGAGAGAGCACAAGTAGGCAGAGCGGCAGGCAGAGGGAGAGGGAGAAGCAGGCTCTCTGCGGGGCTCGATCCCAGGACCCTGAGATCATGACCTGAGCCAAAGGCAGACGCTTAACGACTGAGCCACCCAGGCGCCTGCCTTAGTGCATTTTAAAAATTGTTTCAGAGGCACCTGGCTGGTTCAGTCAGTGGAGCATGTGACATATGATCTTGGGGTCATGAGTTCGAGCCCCATGTTGGGTGTGGAGCCTACTTAAAAAAAATTGTTTCAGGTTTGCAGGAAAATTGCAAACTGTACAAAAATTCCAAATGTACCCAGATCACCCAAATGTTGACATTTTGTCACATTTGCTTTATCATTCTCTTTCTCTGTATACACGTAAACATATTATTTTTTTCTGAGCCGTTTGAGATTAATTTTCAGATATGATCAAAATCGGAAAACCAATGTTAGGAAAATACTATTATCTAATCCAGATACGTCTAGGTTTTGTCAACGGTTCCAGGTGTCAGTCCCAGGTCATGCATCACTTTGGTTACCATGTGTCTTTAGTGTCCTTTATTCTGGAAAACACCTGAGATGGGCATTCTCTTTCATGATCTTGACAAGTTTAAAGATTATAGGCCCGTTATTTTGTTAAATGTCTCTCGGTTTGGGTTTAGTCTGATGTCTTCTCATGATTAGGTTCTGATTATGCAGTTTCGGAAGGAATATGCTTGCATTTCAGATCATACATCTCCAAATTCATACTTGAATCTGTACAAACTTTTAACTTGAAGTCTGGTTTCTCTAATGGTAACTAGAATTTTTAAATGAGTACCTAAAATCTTACAAGAAAATACAAAAAATTTAAAGTCCAGAGAATACAGACAATTCCCAAGTATTCACCAAAAGTGTGTAAGTGCTGCCCTTTTATTAAAAATGATAATTGCAACAATATGTACATGAACTTGATAGGCATACAGTGAAGTATTTAACATAGATTCTTTGCATGTGTTAGATTCATGTCTACTGCTTTATGAGTGTTCATTTCATGAATGTGATCATTCCTTTCTAAGCAAAACCATCTGCTGAAAACAGATAACCATTCACAAAAGAGTGGTCCTGGATAGCCACTCCAGCCTCCCTGGCGACCTTTAGCATGTTGGCAAGGTGTCGAGAAAAGAAAGAACTTCCATTTTGTTTGTAAGTCGGAAAACTTCTATTTGGAGGTGGCTGGCAGTTTTATTGTTCTGAAGGTAGAGACCAGCTTCCTAGCAGACTTCCTTTGTTTTGGGAAAGTTATTAAAATAGATTCTTAAGATTTCCAAATATAAAACATCCATTTTTTTCCCCTAGAGGAAACGCCAAAGTCATCATAAATATAAATGTAGGGCAGTTGGTTAGCTTGTTATATGATCTTTGTAGTCAAGTAAATGTATTATTGCTTTAATAGGACTGCCCTGGATGAGGTAGATAAATATTTTCTTTTCTAAATGTGGAATTAGATTAGAAATTTGGAGTTCTTCACATGTTACTATTTAATGTTGAGAAACTCAGCTTTTGGGAAAATGTAGCGTTAGCTATTTTGATTGCCTTATCTAGTCCATAGACATCACCCCAGAGTTTGAGAAATTGCCTTTTACTTAAAGGAGATGATGAGCCATACTGGGTTGGAAAATGAGGACCTCCTTTTTTCACTCAGCCAAAAGAATTGGGGGCCAGGACATGGAAGGTTTGGAAGACCAGAAGAGTCTTGTGGATGGGAATTGAGTTGTTTTCATATCCTGGAAGTCTGCTGGGCTGGGCTGGGACCCTGGGATTAGGTTCCATTGTGTAGGCTCCAAAAGTGACCTCTTTTATTGGCTTTGCAGACGTCTCTGGTTTCTGTTGCTCTGTTACCCCTAGTGCATTAGGTAAACCTGGTGGTGTTAGCTGTGCTCTGGGTGGTTAAAAGACCAATCTGTTTTAAAATGTACTCAGGATCTTGTTTTCATTCACGCGTGATGAGGGCAGCAGATCAAAAGATGATTGCTATTGTCACTCACAGTTCCCAAAAGGAGGATGCATGCCTGACCATGCAGGGCCATGTGAGGAAGCACCGGGGTTGATCGGGAGCCAGAGGGAATGAGGGGAAAGCATGGGCAAGAGCTTTATTGTGTATTTTTGTTTTGTTTTGTTTTGTTTTGCAGGAAGGACTGTGTGAGATGAGGTAAACAGATTAGGTAAATTTTAGGACGAGCTAGTTTGAATAATTTCAGTGGGTTCTGGGATGTAAGGGCTATCCTGAGTTGTCTGTTTCCTGGTCTTGGGGTGATTAGGACAGAGGAACGTTGGACTTAATGTGTGGGACCTTCATAAAAAGGATAATTGGCAAGTGTAGGCTCTGGATTGGTTGGTTTGCATGTGAAAGGCACACTCTTAGGGGTCTTAAGGTCTTAGGGGTCTTAGGGCTTGCTGTCCCTAGGAATTAGCTAGCCTGGGGAGAGGCAATGTCTCCAGGATCAACAGGTGCCAGGGCATCAAGAATACAGAAAAGAAAATATAGTTAATATACAGCAGCCACATTTGGAGTGAATGGGCAGGGGAAAACAGGGCAGCATTCAGACTCTGAAACAATAGCTTTTAAGACCTAGGACATCTGATGCAGACAGGTTCATGGAATGTGTATCTATTTCTTATGCCAGTTCAAAAGTTAATTATGAAGATAGATGGATTTTCAGTGATGCACAGCAGTGAGGATATTTGTTTTATATTGCTGTGTAACAAATTACTACAAACTGAGTGTGTTAAAACCATGCCCATTTATTAGTTCACAGTTCTGTAAATCAGTTGTCCAGTTGTCTTGCTTAGGGTCTCACAGGTTGAAATAAAAATGTTGGCTGGCTAGGCTCTTACCTAGAGGCTCTCGGGGGAGAATCTACACCCAAGCTCATTCTAGGTGTTGGCAGAATTCACTTGCACATGGCTCAGGTCCCTGGGCCCCTCATTTTCAGGTCAGCAATGGTGGGTTGAACTCTTCTCATGCTTCAAATATCTCTAACCTCTTCCTTTGTCATATTTCTCTGACTCCAGCCGGAGAAAATTCTTGGCTTTTAAGGACTCATGTGATTAGATTGGGCCCACCCAAATAATCCAAGACAATCTCCCTATTTTAAGGAATATCTGCAAAGTTTCTTTTGCCATGTAAGATTACCTAATTCATAGGTGCCATCAACTAGGATTTGGAAATTGCTTGGGAGGGCCATGTTGCCTACCACAGAGGGTTTATGATTAAATGTTGAGCACTTGGTTAAGGTGGTATTTGTCAGAATCCCCATTATAAAATTACAATTTTTATTTTCGTTTTTTTTTTTTTAAGATTTTATTTATTTATTTTAGAGAGAGAGAGAGATTGGGGGGGGAGGAGCAGAGGGAGAGAGATAAGCAGACTCCATGCTGAGCACAGAGCCCAATGCAAGGCTTGATCCCAGGACCTCAAGATATGACCTGAGCTGAAATCAAGAGTCAGTTGCTTAACTGACTGAGCCACCCAGGTGTCCTGTTTTTAGTTAATAAATATTTATTGGGAGGGGAATATTTTGAGAGTATGCAAGTACCTTGTTTCTCCTTAAACTTTCACCTGCTATATTTACCATTCATTAGTGAATATTGCTTGCAAAAATTGTTACTGTGGTATTCTTATGATGATTTTCTATTTCCTTCATTGCTTCTACATTTATTAATTGGAATTATTCCTTTCTTTTCTTTTCTTTTCCTTTTTTTTTAGAGAGAAAGACGTGGGGGAGGGGCAGAGGGAGAAGGAGAGAAAGAATCTTAAGCAGGCTCCATGCCCAGCATGGAGCCCACCGTGAGGCTTGATCTCACAACCCTGAGGTTATGACCTGAGCTGAAATCAAGAGTCGATGGTTAAACGACTGAGCCACCCCAGTGCCCCAGAATTATTCTTTAAGAAGAGTTTCTTTTCATTTGCTTTTATTTTTTATATTCCACATATAAGTGAAATCATATCGCATTTGTCTTTCTCTCTGACTCATTTCACTTAGCATAATACCATCTAGATCTATCCATGTTGTCACAAATGACAAGATCTCATTAATTTTTATAGCTGAGTAATAGTTCATTATATGGATATGAACATACCACATCTTCTTTATCCATTCATCTATCGAGGGACACTGGGGTTGCTTCCATATCTTGGCTATTGTAAATAATGTGGCAATAAATAGGGGTGCATATATTTTTTCAAATTAGTGTTTTCATTTTCTTCAGGTAAATACCCAGTAGAGGAATTACCGGATCATATTATATTTCTATTTTTAACTTTTTGAGGAACCACCATACTGTTTTCCGTAGTGGCTGCACCAATTTACATTCCCATCAACAGTGCACAAGTGTTCCCTTTTCTCCACATCCTCACCAACACTTGTTGTTTCTTGTCTTTTTGATACTAAGCATTCTAACTGGTATAAGGGGATATCTCATTGTGGTTTTGATTTGCATTTCCCTGATGACTAGTGAGGGTGAGCATCTTTTCATGCATCTTGTTGGCCATCTGTATGCCTTCTTTGGAAAAATACCTATTCAGGTCCTCTGCTCATTTTTTAATTGGATTATTCTTTTTTTTTTTGGTGTTGAGTTGCACAAGTTCTTTATGTAATTAGGATATTAACCCCTTATGGGTGTTGACCAAGAAAAACATTCACTGAAAATTTAAGCAAAGAAGCATATATTTGGGCAATTTGAATTCCAATTCCAGAGACACAGATTTAGGTAGAAACCTGAATTACGTTCATAGGAAGACAAAGAGAGGGCAGGGTTATAAATGCGAAAGGTTACAAGTGCACTTCTCAGTCAGGGCTGTTTGGCAAAACAGGGATTGAAACTAGGTCTACTGGGATTGGTTGTGTTAATATACAAATAAGGGATTGAAACTTGTCAAGTCTCATGGTTCCTTCTGAAGTGAAGAATGGAAAAGAGTCAGGTGTCATGGTGAGGGGGGAGTTAAGTCTAGGCCCAGGGCTTGTAGCTGGCAAAAGTTCATAGTTTCTTGAGGAGCATGTGGATAAACTCCTTCTCGCATATGGCCTCCTGACCCTATTTTATTCTATTTTAAGGACTTTATTTTTAAGTAATCTCTACATCTAACATGGGGCTCGAACTTACTACCCCGAGATCAAGAGTTGCATGCTCTACTGACTGAGCCAGCCAGGGCCCCCCACTCTATTTTAAAAGAGACTCTCTTAGCTAGGCTTGGTTGTTCTATCTTGAAATCTTGTTTTACACCAGATATATTATTTGCCAATATCTTCTCCCAATCAATTTCATTTTGTTGTTGGTTTGTTTGCTATACGAAAGCTTTTTATTTTAGTGTAGTCCCAATAGTTTATTTTTGCAATTTATTTTTAAAAATTAATTTAAATTTAAAAGGAACATGCTCATCTGATTTGACAGAGAAATCTTACAATAATTTTTACAGTTAGCAATACAGAGTTGTCAATTGCATCATTATTACTACGATTAGTTATCAACTAAGAAATTATCAACTAAGACAACTGTGATATTGTGATTTGTAAGGAATATATATATTTGGTCATGTGAAAGATTTCTGTTGTGTGTTTGGTCTTTGTCTATGGTTTCTAGCTCCTAAAACCTTTGAAGTTTCCTACAAGGGCATAAAGGCATCCTGTGTTATGTTAATTACATGAGCTTGGAAAGCCCTTAGGTAACATAAGGATGGGTGGCAGGGTGCCAGGAGAACCAACCATGTGGTTAGAGGGATGGAAATCTCAGTCTTACTCCCTGACCTCTGGGGAGGGGAGAGAGGTTGGAGGTTGAGTTGACTAAAGGCCAGTGACTTAGTCAATCACGACTGTGTAATGAAACCTCTATAAAACCCCAAAGGTTTGGAGAACTTCTGGGTTGATGAATGCTTGGAGATGCAGGGACAACCATGTGCCTGGAGAGGGCATGGAATCTCCTCCTCCTTTCCCCAAACCTTGTCCACCACTCACCGTATCTCTTCATCTGGCTGTTGATAAGTGTTTCCCTCAGTTCTGTGAGCCACTCTAGCAAATTAAGGGAACTTAAGAAGGAGGTTGTTAAAACCTCCAAGCTGTAGCCCATTGGTCAGAAGCATAAGTAACAGCCTGGGGTTTACCCCTGGCCTGGATTCTGAAGTGGGGTGTGGAAGGCAGTCCTGTGGGACGGAACTCTTAACCTGTGGAATCTGATGCTATTTCCAGGCAGATAGCGCCAGAACTGAGTTGAATTCCCTGACACCCTGCTGATGTCCCAGAATTGCTTGGTGCTGTGTGTGTGATGGGGGGACACACCCCTCCCCCACAACATTGGAATTGGGTCCAGGAACCTTAAAAGAACAACTAATCAGAACGACAGGTTTCTTTTGCAGGTTATTTTTGTATCTAGAAGACCTCTTTGTTCAAACAACACTTCCAAGATCTGATGTATACTAAGAAAGAAGGGGACAAATGGTTACGGATGGCTACAAATCTTCATATTGCATGGGAAAACAAGATTGATATTGTGAAATTCTCGATTTAATGCCCTATCAAATTGGATTCCTTCCTTGAGTTTTTAATGTAAAAAAATGCATCTTTCTTCCAGAGCTGTATGGAATTCCAACTCCCTTCTTGAGATGCTTTACTTAATTGCTATGACTTGCATTTTTAAAGCCAGACTCTAAAATTTCATTTATTTTAGGACTTTCATTCATTAGTGTTATAAGAAATTTACTAGGAGAAGTGACTGAAGAGTGTTTACTTAATGTCAGTGAATTACCCAGACACATAGCATTTCTCCTCTATAATGATAAGATGGTCTTTAAAAGTTTGCATGAGATTTTGTTCTTATATTCTCTCCCTAACCCCCAAATGACAGATAACATCTAAATTAAATGTCATAATCCTTCCTAGGATGGTGAGAGTGAAGCTCTGTGTATAATACTTTTGGATTAACTACAACTTAAATAACCAAAAATGCTAAATTAACCAGAACACATTCTACTGCTTCACTTTTAGGAAAAAAAGGAGCAAATGATACCAAGACAAGCTCATAACAGAGATCTAATCACCAGATGTGTACGGATGAAAATACAGGTACAAATGAGTTTCTTATACTCTTTTGGATCTGCATCTAAATTATTGTATAATGATTACTAGTATTCAAAATGTCAAAGTAGAATGCAGAATCAGCAAAAGACTGAGCAATCAAACTTTCAATAAGAGTTAAACACTTCAGAAAAACTTATTCCAGGTGTTTCACAGTATCCTGGGTTTTGGGAGGTAGAAATATGAAAAAAAAAACAAAACCCACAACCATTTCTCTGCATCAGAGGGATAATGACCTCAGCCACCATTTATCCATTTTGGCAAACTCATGTACTATGCATGGGGGAAAAGCCATTCCCCCATGGCTTCAAACCCTACTCAGGAGATTCCTTCTATTTTTTTGTCTCAACTGAACCTAGACAGCCTTCAGAAGGCTTCATCTGTCAGCCTGTCAAATGGGGGACATTTACACTCCAAGTGGCTCCAAAGTTTAGTGGGCCAGTGTCCTCCCCATTTCCACTGTCAGGCCACTACTCCTTCCCTCTCTAGCTAGTCAACAAATTAAATTCTGTCTACTAGCCAGACTTCTCTTTTGAATTGTTCACTTGACATCTCCATCTAGATGCCCCTCAAACACCTCAACCTCAAGGGAACCCAGAACTGAACTCATGATTCAGCCTCTTCCCCTAAAGCTTCTCTTCTAGTAGATGCTTCCACCACTCACCTAGTTCCTTGAACCACATACCTTGGACTCATCCTTGACTCCCATTCCTGCTTCTTTTTTTTTTTTTTTAAAGATTTTATTTATTTGACAGAGAGAGACACAGCGAGAGAGGGAACACAAGCAGGGGGAGTGGGAAAGGGAGAAGCAGGCTTCCCGCGGAGCAGGGAGCCCGATGCGGGGCTCGATCCCAGGACCCTGGGATCATGACCTGAGCCGAAGGCAGACGCTTAACGACTGAGCCACCCAGGCGCCCCATCCATTCCTGCTTCTTTGATTAGATGAATGATTTCAATATAATATAGTAAATATAAAGATGGAAGCATATAAATTGCAAAATGGAACGAAGATAAGTGACATTTCATCCATCTGAGGAAGTCTACCAGTGTAGCTGCCATTGGGTGACTCAGACTGTGGCCTTGGACACAAAATTCAGGCAAAGGGGTAGTCAGCAATCCAGTGCTTATCTTAGCTTCTCTCTGGCTGGTTCTTTTCTTTGTCTCCCTGAGACTGATGACCTTGGAGAACCCAAGGCAGCTTAGCAGCTCTCACCTTCCCCGAGCTGTCAGTGGAGCAATAAGTCAGCCCATCAGGTAATCTAGGTTCCCCCTTTGCCCCCTTGCTGTGACCATAGGCCAAATTAACATCTAGATTCTTCTATAAGACAATGCAAATCTGGAAGATGGGTTTCCTGTACAGGGAAAAGGTGGGCAGGGACCAAATTACGAGGAGTCTTGTGTGACATATAAATTAAGAAGCACAGGACTTTGCTTTGTAACTGGGGGAAGCTTCTGAAGTTTTTGAGTTGGAAAATGGATGCATGAGGAGACAAACTCATGCCTTTGGTTCTTTCTCCTGGACCCTCCTGCCCCCTGTTTATAGAAAATTGTGGAATTATTCATCTATAAAAAATTCTAGTGTAAGTTCACCTATCCATACACTACAACAATGTATTGCATAATTTTTAGAAAAAAAAAGAATGTCATGTTATCAAAATTACATTTAGAAAATTACTGTACTTCTTACATGTTTATCTGGCCCCACTGTAATCAAGGTTTTTACTCCCAAAACATTTGCTAAATATATTATCTATGTGCTAAGGATACCAACCCTGGGTCACACTTGTTCCTTTTCCTATAACAACTGGAGTCAGGTAGTTTGTTGTCAGAAAGGGCTCTGCACAAGTCTATGAAAGAGTGTGCCACTGTACTGTGTCCCTGTTGCCTGGCACAAAGCAAAGCAATTGGGGCTTTGTTCTCTCTCCAGATGGGTTGTTCAACTCCTAGACAAATCGAGGCACTTTTATGCTGTTATTTTAAAGCCTCGGCAGCTCCCCAACTCAATACTGGAGTTTGGCAAGATGCTGCTCTCTGTTGAAAAGCACCCTGATTCCAAATAAATATCTGTATGAAATTTTCCATTACTTGGAACTGGTTTCCCCGTTCAAGAACCCACTGTTTAACATTCATTCCATTGATTTGTAAACATTTTGGTTGCTATGGAGATAGACAAATGGATAAACGAGGTCAAATGGATAAAGACATCCTTGGAGACCGCATGTAGTAGACAACCAAAGTTTACTTCCTAGATGTAGTTTTGTGGCTATGGAAGATCAACACGGAAGCCACTGCCTTTTATTGTGTAAACCTTCGCTCAGAGGAAAGCATTATCCTTGGCCTAGGCCATTAGCAAGGTTTTAGAAACCATAAGGGTCTCCAAGGAAGGTGGTGAATGTGGAATGAATTTGCGCTGCAGTGATACTTTTTTTTCGTAGCGGAGGAGCTGGAGCTGAGCAGCCTTTGGAAGGCTATGGTAGGTGAGTGAGACCTCTGAAGCTCCAGGTTTTATTCCAGAAACAGCTCTTCCACAAAGTATTCCTTACGTGCCAGCAACAGAGGCTCTGACAGCCCGGGGCGGTCCCTCGGGCGGAGCTCCAGCCCAGGGTCTGTTCCCTGAATTCCCGTCCCCTGTGTGTCTCCCAGGCCCGCTGGTCCGCTGCCTGTTGCTCGCCTTTCCCAAATTCCTTTTTTAGCTTTTTTTTTTTTGGGGGGGGGGTCCGTCAGAGTGGGCGTCGATTTACATTTCCTTGTTGTCATGCCCTTGAGTTAAGAGTATTTGTATAGAATTACTGGCTTTTAAAGATTCCCCTTTTCTATTTTTTGCCTGTTTTAATATTTTTTTAAAAATTTATTGTTTGTTTTTTCCTTTAACGCTCTGATTATGAAAACTTTGTACTTTTATGTGTCCATGTATTTTCTTCTATAATGGCACCGGTCTGTTACCTTGTAACTTCATGATATCTTTTGTTCTATGAAATCATAATCTTTATGGTTTGTTTTCTTTGTCTTCACGTCTGCTGTGTTAGAAGCCCACGGACTAGCCTACCTTGGTTGGGATCCTGGGGATCCATTTACTAGTTCTGTGTCCCGGGGCAGGTTATTTGACTTCTCTGTATCTTTGCTTTCTCGTTTGCACCACAGGACTCTTGTGAGGTTGTGAGGACTACATGAGTTGAATACATAAAGTCCTTGAATAGTGCCTGGCTGGTATCTCCTGACAGGGGTTTGCTATTATTATTCTTATTAGGGCTATTAGTCTGCTTGCATTTTGTCTCACTTTTGAGTAGTCCATCCATTTTCCAGTTAAAAAAAAAAATGCCCCCTCTGTTATGAACCATACTGCTATACCTATGTGGGTCTCTTTCTAAGCTCTCTGTTTGGTCCCATTGATCTATTGGTCTATTTCCAAAGCAATACTTTATTGTTGTTGTTTAAGATTTATCTATTTATTTGAGAGCGAGAGCAAGTGAGAGAGAGGGAGCATGAGAGCAGGGAGAGGGGCAGAGGGAAAGAGAATCCTCAAGCAGACTCCCTGCTGAGGGCAGAGCCAGAGGTGGTCAATCCCAGGACCTTGAGATCATGACCTGAGCCGAAATCAGGAGTCCCACGCTTAACTGACTGAGCCACCCAGGTGCCCCAATACTCTATTGTTTTAATTAGTATAGCTTATGATAAGTGTCTCCATCTGGTAGGACAAGACCCTATGCTTATTCAAAATTGTCTTGACTCATCATGGTCTCTTATAGTTCCATAAGAATGATGAAATCATCTTGTCAATGACATGAACATTTGATATTTATTGGAATAGCATTATGTTTACAGATTTATTGGGAGATATTCAGCATACTTACATTGACTGTTTCTTTTGCAGCCTTCAGAAAAGATTTGCAAATTTCTTCATGAAGGTCTTGCATTTCTTTTATTAGATATATTTTTTATCTGAAGGTGTCCTGTGGTTTTGTGGCCAGCTTGAATGGATTCTTTTATTTTACATTTCTAGTTGAATCCTCCTAATCTATAGACATGATTTTGATTTTGAAATATTGATCTTTGTCCAGAAATCTTGTTGAATTTTCTTTTTAGTTCTAATTAGTTTGTAGAGTTTCAGTGTTTTGTTTTGCTTGTTGCTCTGGTTAGGATTTCAAGTACAGTGTTGAATAGTAGTACTGATAGCATCCTTTCTGGGGTGTCTGATTTAGATGAAAATGTTTCTCAAATTTCACCCACAGTAAGCTGTTATTATAGATTTTTTGGTAGCTAGCTTTTAATAATATTAGGAACACCCCCTTCCCTTCCTTCTATGTTAAGAATATTTATCATGATTGGGTATTGAATTTTAGTGAATGCTTTCTTAATATTTATTACTGATCTTATTTCCTCCCTTATTCTGTTAATATGGTAAGTCATACTTACAGACTTCCCAAATCTGAAACATTTGAGATTTACCCTGTCTACTTTGCATTATGAAACATTTTACCTATCAGATTGGCAAAAATCTGAGGGTTTAATAACCTACTCTTATTGTTGAGGTGATGGGAAAATGGGCTTTATCATGCATTGTTTGTAGAATAATAATTTGTACAAATCCCATGGAGAGCAAATTGGAAAATATCTATCAAAATCTGCAGAATTACAAGTGCACAGATTCTTTGACCTAATGATCCCACTTTTAGAGATAAATCCCTCAGATATTTGCATGTGTGTGAAATGATGGGTGCACAACTTTATTCACTACAACATCATTTGTAACAGTAACAACAGGTGGGACACAATCAAACTGTTTACTTGTAGGAAACTAGTTATGCTCTGACCCTTAGCAATTTCGAGGCATGTGCCATGCTTCCATTCTGCCATGTGTCATCATCAACACTAGATCCTCATAAGCATCTCAGATTTAACATGTTTGGGGGGCGCCTGGGTGGCTCAGTCGGTTAAGCGACTGCCTTCAGCTCAGGTCATGATCCCGCTCGGCAGGAAGCCTGCTTCTCCCTCTCCCACTCCCCCTGCTTGTGTTCCTGCTCTATCTCTCTCTCTGTCAAATAAATAAATAAAAATCTTAAAAAAAAATAACATGTTTGGCACACAGTAGGTTCTCAATTAATATGTTGAATAAATGAATGTTCAAAACTGTACCCTTTCTCTCCTCCCCTGCAGCTTTCCCCACCTCAGGAAATGGCTCCATTGGGCATTTGCTCAAGCCGTAACAAAGAACCCCACATCTGACCCATCCTCAAGTCCTCTTTGATTTCCAAGACCCACCTCTGCTCCCCTGCCCTGGTTGGAGTCCCTGTCCTCTGTCATTGGTCTCCTTGCTTCCACTCCTGCCTGTCTCCAGTCTACATTGCAAGAAGCCTGACTGATCTTCATGGAACAAAAGTGGAAAGGCTTACCTCCTCCAGTCAAGATCTTTCAATGCCTTCCATTCTTCCTATTCTTTAGCTCACCTTCAAGTCCTGCATGGCCTTCCCACCCCACGCCTTACCTTGCAGCCTCGCAGTGCTCCAGCTATATCCTTTCTCTGTTTTCTCCAGCACATCAAGTTTCAGTACTTTTGTCTGGAACTCTGTCCTCCCCTGTGCAAGGCCGAATCCCATTCATCCTTCAGATCTCAGACAGATATCTCTTCTTCAGGAGCCCTTCCTTAGCCCCCAGTCTAAAGTGGTCTCACCACTATATTCTCTTCTAGTACCCCACCCTCTTCCTCCAGACCCCTTGTTACATTGCAGTCATACTTTGGCTGTCCTGTTCCTGAGATGGTCTGGTAAGTCTCCCTCCCTTGTCCCCTGAGCTCCGTGAGTACCAAGGCCTTCTCTGTCTTGTTCACCCCCAGCACTTTGGCACTCAACAAATGTTCGAATGAATGGCTGAGTGTTAGTGTTGTGTTGGACTGCATTTACTTCAGTCTTGTTCTGTGTATCATTTTTACATGGGCAGCCTAATGTCACCTGGCCCCCTCTGCCATCTTTGGTCACAAATTGTTTCCAAAGCTCCTCCTGACACTTCAGAGGGAGCTCACCAGCTTGAAAATTTGCCCAAGATTGGCTTGAGGTCTCCAGAGGACCAGTATCTCATCTCTTCAAGACAGGGTCTGAGTGTGCAGCCACCTTGCTGGGGGCCCCCTGGCTCCTGTCCCAGCCTGTGCTGAGGTTGCTAGCACTGGGGGGGCTTGAGACACTATCACATGGGCTGTGAGCTAGCTTTAGTTGGGATGGCTGGCTTCCTCGAATCGATGCCATGCAATAAATAATCTAGCTTCCGGTGGCTTTCACTTGATATTTCAAATGTATTTTCTATGTTAATACAGCTTCTTTCACCTTGTAAAAGGGCTGCCTAATATTCGGTCAGTCTTCAAATGGCTCCTTAATAGTTCTGCGATTAATCAATTATAAGAATATTAATAATTAAACAAAAATCAAAGCCTTACTGATTCTACTGTATTTGTACAAAAATGCTAAGATTCCCTTGCCCACCTTCTCTCCTTTCATAAGCTAGCCTGATTTTAAGAAATGTATAGAATAATGAATGCTGTACTTTTTCTGTTCTGACAATTTCTTGAAAGACCATCCCCTGTTGCTGGGGAATATGCAGAAATTAAGTTGGGGATTTTCCTACCATTCTCCCCAGAGAATGTCCGTCCCAGTAAGTAAAAACCCATTTACTATTTCCCCTCCATATTCTTACATTATTACTGAAAATGTATTTTACTTCTGTCTCCTCTCATAGAATGAAAGTTTAAAAGATTTTTTTTGCTCTTAAGGATTTGGTTTTCAGAGAGTAAATGTTAAATTGTAAAATGGAGGCAAGGTTTGACAGAAATTCATTCAAGATTTATAAGTATTCTAAGCACTTGAAGTTAATTCTCCATGCTTTGAAATAATTTAGTATTTTTATATTTATTATTTATTTATTTATTTATTTTTAAGATTTTACTTTTGAGTAATTTCTACATGAGGCTCAAACTCACAACCTTGAGATCAAGAGTTGCACGCTCCATGGACTGAGGCAGACAGGTGCACCTAATTTAGTATTTTAAATATCAGACATTTCATCTTGTTCTTGAAACCAGTCTATGAAAATTGCAATTCCTGGTTATTCCCATCTCTTCCTTACTGTTTTCATAATCACTTGAAGGCAGAGAGGGTGGCAGTGGGGGATTTAATAAGAATTTACAGCCATGTATGGGGAGGAGTTGGGTAAACAAAAGAAAAGGCATAAGAAGAGCATGTCCTTATTTGCTTAAGCCTTCTCCACTTTGTGAATTTATGGAGGAACTCTGCACTCTGCGAAGCTTATTCAAGGTAGGGGGAGAGAGGGAAAGCTAAGGAGCAAACATTCATGTTCTCTCTTTTCTCCAGATGAAGCTTCAGAATCATGGCAGGGGATGTGTTATGGTGCAGTGGAGTCATCCAGATAGGTTTGAAATTGTGTGTATGCATGTGTGTGTGTGTGGGGGTGGGTGGGTCCTACTGACACACTTGAACAGGAACAGTGAGGACAGGCTGCAAGCCCCCTGGGGGAGGCCTGCCCTCAGCCACATCCAGTGTGGCCCATGAATGAGTATGCAGCTTTGGTTGGGGAGCTGTCTAGGCCAATGGCCCCAAGATAGGGCTCTTGACTCCCCACCTGTAACACAGGGCATGCATGGGAACCAGTAGTAGCCTTGAGTAGACGTGGAGGAGCTGAGAGGACAGCTGGACCGGAATGGGGGCTACTGAGCAGGGACCCTGATGACCAGTGGCTTTGCTGGGGTCAGCAGTAACTTGTGCCATTCATGCTATGGCACTCCATGGCCAGCAAAAGAGGATACTACCCAGACTAGCTACCCCACCCTCATAGCCATGAAGACTACCAGCTTCCCCATACCCTTATCCATCTTTAGAAGGATCAGAGAGAGGCAGGGAAGAGTTCTGTCAAGGATCTGAACTTTCTTTTTATTTATTTTTTTATGATTTTATTTATTTGTCAGAAAGAGAGAGAGACAGAGAGAGCACAAGCAGGGGGAGTGGCCAGCAGAGAGAAAAGCAGGCTCCCCGCCAAGCAGGGAGCCCAATGCGGGACTCAATCCCAGGACCCTGGGATCATGACCTGAGCCAAAGGCAGACACTTAAGCCACTGAGCCACCCAGGCGTCCCAAGGAGCTAACTTGAACTGATCACTTATTAGGAAGAGATAGTTTATGCCAGAAGTGATCAAGGCAGAATAAATTCCAAAGTTAGTTTTGTCTCTCCTTTCCCAGCCAATAATCAGCATGGTATAGGCTTGTAATACTGTACCAATTCTATAATTATAGCAAAATGAAAAAGTCCTTTTTTGGAGGGTACAACAGAGATGATTTTGAATAAATTAAAAATTTCTTCCAAAAAATAAAAAATAAAATAAAATTTCTTGCTTTGGTATTTTTTTAAGATTTATTTATTTCTCTGAGAGAGAGAGAGATTGAGAGCAAGCACAGGGCAAGGCAATGGGGAGAAGCAGAGACAGAGGGAGAGAGAATCTCAAGCAGGCTCTGTGCTATGCGTGGAGCCGACCCGGTGCTCAATCTCACGACCCATGAGATCAGGACCTGAGCCAAAACCAAGAGTCAGATGCTTTACCAACTGTGCCACCCAGGTGCCCCATCTTGCTTTGGTTTTTAATTAAAATTTTTTCCCAAGTATATATTAAACATCTCATTCCTTAATCCATATAACATATTAAGTCCTTGGGACTGATCATAATCTTCCTTTGGAGTTTTGTTTTCTGAAGACAGAATATTGTTCTCACATAGGCTTCAGACCCTGATAGTCAGGGTGAAAGCTTGCTTCCTGTCTCTCCCATGTTGAGCTCCTTAAACAACACAAGTGCAGGCCTTTGCTCATGCCTCTGACTGACAAGAATGGAAGAACTGTTCTGTTTCCCAAGTACTGACCAGCATCCACTCTTCACTTCACAGAGCCTGTAGCCATTTCCATGTTTGACTTCCTGTGATGCCATGTGGATGTAAGGAGTACATGGCTGCAACATGTCAGCTCACTACGTGCATTGTCTTTCCTTGCCAGAGGACTGCCTGGGACAAGGGTCACATGCCACTTCTATTAAAGAATTACCCCATATCCCAATTCTCTTTTAAGAAAACATGGTGGAAAGGAAGGAAGAATGGATGAAAGGAAGAAAATCCATTTTATATTTAGGGTTCTAATATCCACCTGCAGTCTCCTTAGGGAATAGTGAAGCTATGTTTAAACACAGCTGCTGGTTATATAGACATGCTAAAGTCATCTCTAGAATGTGTGATTAAATGTGTGTGTTGACTAAAGCTTGCTAATTAATTTGCATGAATTAAGAAAAGTTGTAGTGGGTTCACAGAGTCTTTAAATTTTTTTTTCTAAAGAACGCAGTTTTATAACTTTCAAGGTCATTTGGGAAGGTCCCTTCCTGTGTTGCCCTTCTCACTGAACAGATACTGTTGCCTGAGCCAGAGCAGTGATCCCTGTGGGGACATCTGGAGACAGGCTGCACTTGTGGGAGACATCTTTGTTCATTCTCTCATTTTAATCAAGTATGTGCTGAACACCTGTTCTGAAACAGGCATTAAACAAGCCTCTAAGAACAGAAAGTTTAAGGAGGCAGTGAAACAGTAGGGGTAAAGTAAAGCTTCCAGATGCTTTCCTAGAATTATGTATAGCACACAAGGTCAAGGCATGAAAGAAGGAGTGATCATTTCTCATTGGGGGAGGGGAAGCTCTGAAAAGGCTCTAAGAAGTGACTTGCCTTTGGGCAAAGATGATGGAGGTGTTTACTGTATAGTTGTTGGGTGGGAAGGAAGCAGGGGTAAGGAGCCCTATGGACCAAGGTCCAAAGGCTTGAAATAATCCTACCTCCTGGGAGCTGGGGACAGCTGGTTTGGGCTGGATGCACACACCAGGGAAGAGTCACTTCTTGAATAAAGCCTTATTTTCAAAGAACGGTCATCTCTTTATTGATTTTTGCCCAGATCTCATTGTCCAGAACATGATCACATGCGGAGCTGAACATATTTAACTGGGCATATCATGCTACCAAAAAACCCCAAATTTGCTATTGAAGGGAAGAGTGGATATTGGGCAATCAACTAGTCATATTGACTGTGATGAGTGTACTATTTATAATTATTATTATATGATCTTGGAGCATTTACTTCTTCAGGCTTCAATTTCCTCATCTCTAAAATGGGGTGAGTAGCGACTACCTAAAAGAGTTATTTTGAGAGCTAGAAATGATGGATATAAAGCATCTGGGACATAGCAGGTACTCAATAAATAGTGGGAGGGAGGTTCTTGTTCCTCTCCCTTTGGTTCCTCTCCTTCACTCCCTTTTTCTCCTTCTTCAAATACCTGCCTCACTTTCCCTCCTCTTTAGTTTTAGAGTATATGGAAACATCTGGAAAGCGTGGAGACTATATTTTACAGTTTCAAATAAAAATTCTTCATCCTGCCAGATAGTTCATATTATCTTTGTTCTGCAATTAGGTGATACCTTTTTTGAAAACATCATGTAGTGTTTATAATGCTTTGTCTTTAGCCACTAATGTAAATAAAGATGTAATTAATGCTTGAATTAAATGTCATCATACTGAGATACATACTGAGATTCATAGAGAATGTGTCTGAAGAAGTCAGTAGAATTAGGTCATTTGAATTCTTGGTGAAAGGGAAATAGAATTTATTAAGTAAGTGATTTACATCAGGTTCAGTGCTAGGTTCTTTACCTGCTTTATTTAATGTTTTCAAAGGTCCCCTGAGGTAAGTATTATTATTATTTGTTCTTTCCCTCTGTTACAGACTGAATGTTTGTGTCCCTAAAATTCATATGTTGCAATCTAATCTCCAATGTGATTGTGTTAGGAGGCAGACATTTGGGAAGTGATGAGGTCATGAGGGAGAAGCCCTAATGAATGGAGTTAGTGTCCTCATTAAAAGAGTCCCCAGAGAGCTCCCTTGCTCGTTCCACCACATGAGGGCATAGCAAGAAAAATGTCATCTCTGAACTAGGTCATCTTCTCAGCAGACACCAAATCTGCTGGCAATTTGATTTTGGACTCTCCAACCTCCAGAACTGTGAGAACTAAATTCCTGTTGTTTGTAAGCCACCCAGTTAGATGAAGAAACTGAACATATTTATTCGAATTGTATTTGCTTGCTTGTAACTGAAATAACAGTAGTTTAAATGAGGTGCAAGTTTGACTTGTCTCTCATGTAAAAGATGTCTAGTGTTCATGAAGATGTAGATTTTTTAGAGGCTAGCCAGCCTGGCTCTCGGCTGAAAGACAGAGCCAAGTAGTAACCCAGCTATCCTAAGACCACAACTTGGAGTCTTGACCACAATGCAGTCTGCATCCTGTAGGTAGATACATAAGAAGATTCAAATGTTTAGGTATTAGGAAGCCCCCACATTTAATTTATAATGTATTGTGAAGAAGTGCCTGGATTGGACTTGTTTATTAAATGTTATACTATCTTAAAAAAATTTAAGAAGATGTTCAGTGTTCAAGAGTTAGGCCTAGAACAGCAACTCCACAGGCAATGGACTCAGGCTCCTCTAGTCTTTGTGCTCTTCCATGGGGCTTCCTCTGCGGTGCTGAGCCATGATCCAAGATGACTGCTATGCCCAAGAATAGATGCTAGATGGTAGTTTGTGCACATTTTTATCTTCACTAGATAATTTCAAGTTGTTCTGGAAATCACAATCTTTTCAATCACATGTGGAACATTTAAAAATATTGACTATGAACTAGGCCATAAAGCAAACCTCAGCACATATCAAAGAGTCACTATCATACAGGCTACTTTCTCTAACTAGAATGCATTAAAATTAGAAGTCAATGTACACTTGGAAATTTTGTGACAGATTTTTATAAATAATGGATGAATCAAAGAAGAACTCAGCCATATTTAAAATGAAGTGAAAATGACTTATATGAATATTTGTGGTATCCAGCTAAAGTTGTACTTAATGGAAAAGTTATAGCCATAAAAACGTATGTGAGAAATGTTTGACTCAAGAATAGAGAGGGGCACCTGGCTGGCCCAGTCAGAAGAGGGTGTGACTCTTGATCTCAGGGTCGTGAGTTTGAGCCCCATGGTGGGTGCAGAGATTACTTAAAAAATAAACTTAAAAAAAAGAATAGAAAAAAAACCAAGAACAAGAACCTAAAATAATTGAAGAAATAATAAATGCCTACAGAAGCTAATGAACTAAAAAAAAAAAAAAAGAGCAAAGACAAGCAAGAAAACCAAGAGCTTGTTTTTGAAAAGAGTAATAAAGTAGGATAACTGCTGGCAAGATGACTCAAGAAAAATGAGACAAGATGCAAATATATGATATGAACTATAAAGGGGGCTATAACTATAAATTTATGACAGATTTTAAAAGCCATAAGAATACTATAAATAACGTGTATATCTATAAAACTTAAACAAAATGAATAATTTTCCAAGTATATAAATCTGAACAGTATGTAAGGTATGGTCCTGCATTTTATTAACTGTATATTTATATGTAAATATTATCAAAGAAAAACTGTTAAATATTTTGTAAGTGGTTAACTAGGGGATACAAATTTAGGAATTTTTATTATTTTTATCCATCAAAGTTTTCTAATTCTCAACAGTAAATATAGATTTTAAAACCCACTAAGGGCTGGTTAGGGAGGGATGGAGGAAGCCCCCAGGGGTCACACTGCCTTCAGGACACTCGGAGTTTACATTCTAGTGTCCCATCATGCACCTCTTGCTCTGGCAGGGATGTCCAGGCCACCATGCTGTGTGATGTTCCCAAACCCATTCTCTACCCTTCTTCTTCAGTGAGCTGTTTCTCCAACTGACAGGTTTTCTCACCCTAGGACAGACAACCTTGCATCTATGCAGCCTTATCCCATTCCCCTGGACCATTTCCAGTCCCCCAAAGTCCAGGCTTTTGGGGAGAAGAGGGCTGAGCACCCGGGCATAGATAGTGTTGGGCCTGGTCAAAGGACACAGGATGTTAGAGTCACACAGACATGGATTCATATCCCTGTCTGCCTCTTTCTGGCTTTATGAAGTTGGTCCTGTTCCTTAGCTTCCCTCATCTTTAGTTTGTTGGTGATAATACCCATGTTCTAAAATGAGATAAAGAACATAAAGCAACCACCATACAATGGGTGCTCAGTAAATGTGAGTTCTTGCCTCTGCTGTTAGTTATTTGCCTGTGGTTATAACTAATATACTAGTAAGCCTGGAGTGTTGGGAAAGGATAATTAACCTGTGTATTGCTATTGCTTAGCATGTGGGGCTTAGCATTCCTAAACTGGAGCATGGTTGGGGCAAAGAGTTGGAGAGGCAGCGCGTATTCGCAATTAATCAGGTACCCCAGCTAAAAGCTGTATTTCCGCTACCAGGAGAAACGGTAACCAGAAACTTTCCACGGACTATAAACATTTTACTAAGGGAAGGAGGGTATGAATTTTCAGCTGATTGTCTTAGAAGAATGTCAGGGTCCATGGAAGAGAACTGCTTTTCCTTCAGGGAACTACACACAGAGGCTAGCAAGAGGTGAGGCTGCCCCCTGTCAGACATGGTAGGGGAAGGCAGAGGATGAGAAGTCATGGAATGAGAATTTGAGAAATTTCTCCTGATGTGCTGGGGGAAGAGATGGCTGGGTGAAGGTCTGGACAGGCATGGGGTTGGCCAAGGCATCACGTCAGGTGGGTGGGAATTGAGAATTCAGTCCGAGCAGGAATTCAGAGTCACAGGAGACTTTAAATCTCCCTCTTACCCCATGCTAGTCATTCTTAAAAGTTTGGGACATGTGCTAGATTTTCTGCTATTTGTGATGAATGCCTGAACCATTTGGGAAAAGAGGATTCCAGAAAGCCAGAGGAAATGGGGATGTCCGGGTTGGCTGTGAGAGGTTGAGTAACACTCTCTCCATGTGCTGGGGGTCTAAAGAAATGACTGTTCCATCATTTCCTCTGAGAGCAGGAATTTGAGCTGAACTTTGCCACATTGTGTGGGACTTGGGTAAGATTTTGGTAGATCTTTCAGGGTCTTATGATGAATCGGACCCTAAGAATCAACTTTAGTTCCTCATTGGTCTAGAAATGCCTGTTTGCACTAAGGGTTTCTTTGGGTACTGCAGACCATTTCCTTCTCTGCAAATTTGGAGATTGCTCTTCTAAGAGGTGTTGCTCCTCCCACCTCTCTGGCTGCCTCTGCAGCTCCTGCTCCTTCTTCCCTTGTCCCTCTCCCGGCAGCTTGAAGGGAGGCCCACTACCACTCCTGGGAGCCTTCCCTGGCCTGGCTCCTTGCTCAGTTCATACTCACCACATCCATTCCCAAGGCTGTGCCTCTTCCATAAGGCAAGGGACTCTCAAGATGAAGGCCATAGCAGCTGTGTTCTGGATGCTCACTTCCCCATGAGTTTCTGAGTGCCTTCAACTCACAGTAACCCAGACAATGAGATGATCTCCCTCCTTCTCATCTATTTAGACTACCGATGGTCTGATGGCCTGACAATGCTCCCAGTCACCAGGACTAGATCCTTCATGGTGACAGGTAACTCCTGTCCTGCCTCATCACCTGCATCTGGCCACCTGCTCCTGTCCCACACTGTACTGCTGACAGGGTGGGCTCTTGGAGGAATGTAGTTGACCCCTCTGTGTCTTTCTTAGGTATCAACCATTTCCATCCCTCCACAAACTCTTATCTTTGACTGTCCAAACCTTAGGGTGAGTGAGATATAATGTTTGCCCCCATGATGCTTTACCTGCTTCTCCAGCCGAGCATATTGCCCTTCTCCTGTGGACCCTCCACACCAGTTTACCCACATATTCTCATGTTGCAGAGCATGCTTTCTTTGTATCCTATTTACTGACATCTATGCAACATTCTTCCATCTGCACTGTGAGCTCAGTGTCAGCAGGATGTTTATCTGATCCATCCCCTTTACCCCCTCAGGGTCTGGTACATGTTTGGGCCCTATAAGTGGGTTCTGTGGGTGTCAATATCCTATGTGCATCCTTGCCTATCTCCCCAGCTTGTGGATAACTTTCTTGAGAACTGGACTAAGCATGATTCATCTCTGTGTCCATGACATCAACTGAGCACTGTGCTGGCTTGACCTAAGTATATGATAAGTGTTGAATTGAATGGTTGAATGTAACCCCATTAATCACTTAGTGTTTACTGTACCTAGAAGAACTGTAACATTAAAAGTTTTGGATAAAGCAGGTGAGCCTTTATCCAAAGGATAAAGTGGGGCTAGAGATGGAGGAGGGACTCTAGGAGAATGTAGTATGACAGGCTTTAGATGGAGGAAGCCTTTAGATGGAGAGAGGAATCAAGAAGACAACTGGTTTGACAGCATGGAGGTCTCTGGGAGGCTATGGAGAACCGTTTTTCTTTGGGAGAAAAAGAACACAGGCCATTTTGGAGTACACAGAGGAGATGTAGAAATGGAGAAAAAGAGTATTGATAATTTTTCAAGAACTTTGCCTATAGAGAGGAGGAGTTATAGAGAGGAGAATAGATATGGAAGTGGGATAGAGAGGGACTTTTCTTTTACAATGGGATACACCTGACTATGTATAAAAGCTGATGGAGTGGATAAAGAACTAAGAAACTTAACTACATAAAAAATATTTTTGCATAATAAAAGCAGGTGAAACTCCTGGAAAGAACATTTGCAACACACCTAATAGGTGTAAAACATGGTTTGGACTATACAAACTGAGATGCAAAAAAATGTTATTTTATTTTCTTAACTGCGTTCAACGTGTTCTTCAGCCCTCATTTCTATATGTAGAAGATAGACCCATCAAAAACCACAACAATTAGAATATCCCCTCAGTGTAATTTAGTTGTTTTTAATGTATTCATCCTTAAAACTCAGATCATCTGTTCCGTCTTCAAAGGATCCATTCCTTCTTGGTGCTTCCCTCGACCTTTGTACATACTTCTATTGATCACCATCACACTGTTTGTAATTACATACAACACAGCTGTGTGTCCAACTTGACCTTGGGTTTGTTGAGAGCAAGGACATTCTCAGTGTCTAATATAGGCATGTCACCTGTGTATATTTGTTGACTCTTGGTCGATTAATAGTCATTTAAGTCCCCTGTGTGCTACAGTGTTTGGAGTATTAGGTGGGACTATTTCTGCATTTGTCACATTTCTAAAAATCATGTAGTAGTAATTAAATTTTTTGTCCCTGCTTGGGAGTTTTTTCAAGTCTCAAATTTCTCTTTGATTCCTCCTCCATCCACTCCTCCTTTTTCTCTTCTTTCTTTTTAACTGAAATAAGTTGAAATAAACAGAAAGATGCACAAAATTTAAGTGTGTAGCTCACTGAATATTTTTTGGGGGGGAGGGGCAGAGAGAGAGGGAGAGAGAATCTTAAGCAGGGTCCACACCCAGCGCAGAGCCGGAGGCAGGGCTCGATCTCACGACTCTGAGATCATGGCCTGTGCTGAAACCAAGAGTCAGATGCTGAACCGACTGAACCACCCAGGTGCCCCACAATGAATTTTGACATGCATGTGCACCCAAGCGATCCCTCTCAGATCCAGACCCAGAACATTTTCTGGCCTCAGTGGGCTCCCTGATGCCCCTTCCTAGCCAGACTTCGCTTTCTCCAAACAGCTACATTCTGATTTCTAGCACCATAGGCTAGCTTTGCCTGTTTTTGAACCTCATGTAAATTGAATCATACAGCTTATATTCCTTTGTGTCCAGCTTTTTTTGTTCAGCCTTATGTTTGTGAGATGCAAACATGTTGATTGTTCTTTTTCATGGTTATGTTGTAATTCTGTATGAATGATGATTACGGTTTTAGTACCAAAATGTTATTATTATTGTTATTTTAGAGAAAAGGCCTTTCCTAAACCTAGACTAACATTTTGCTATAGATATGTTTGGTTTTGTAATATTTTTCCTATCCTAAATGGGTCACTAAAACATAAGTGAAAAAGTGTCCATTTTCAGAAAACATGATTTAAAAATATGCAAATAAAAATTAATAAACACTTAATTTAGTTCCTTTCCATAGAATTGGGCAAGAAGTTGATCTTCCAGATTCAGGGTATAGGACAAGGCTGAATGTTAATACTGGACTATGGGAATAGCAGGGAGTAGGCTTCTTGAGTAGAAAGCTCCCTGCCTGATGTGCTGTTTTATGTCTCCCCACCACTCCTTGCTTCAATGATTTCTAGTGAGATGAGTCAGAAAACGACTAAGGAGGGCCCCAGACTCTCCAAGAACCAAAAGTTTTCAGAACACTTCAGCATACATTGCTGCCCACCATTCACCTTCCTCAACTCGAAGCGTGAGATCGTGGATCGGAAATACAGCATCTGTAAAAGTGGCTGCTTCTACCAGAAGAAAGAAGAGGACTGGATCTGTTGTGCCTGCCAGAAGACCAGGTAAGTGGTCTGCACTGCCCACTCGGCACCTGGCTGGGCACTGGCCTGCAGTCTCTCAGCAACACGCCCCCCTCCTGTTCCACTCTGGTGATTTCTGGGCTGCTCTTCCCCCAGTGCCCTGCAGTCCACTCCCTGTTAGGTTCTGCCACTGGAAGGTACTGGAGGGCTATCGGAAGGTGGGAGGGGGAGCAGGGCCTGCCTCCCTGTTTCCAGCTCCTGTCAGTATCCCTTAAGCAGCAGAAGAGAGCCATGGCTCCAGCCTCCAGCTTCTTTTGGCCCCCTCAGACGCCGTGCAACGTCCCCTCAGAAGCCCAAGCACCAGCCTGCTGCACCCCCCGCGGTGGTCAGAGCACCAGCCAAGCCACGGTCCCCTCCGAGGTCTGAGCGTCAACCACGCCCCCGCCCAGAGGTCCGACCACCACCAGCCAAGCAGCGCCCCCCTCAGAAGTCCAAGCAGCAGCCGCGCAGCAGCCCCCAGAGAGGGCCAGGCACCAGCCGTGGGGGGTCCCCCATCAAAGCTTCTAGGTTCTGGTAACACCATCTCTTCCCTTTTGTTCCCCCAGCCCTAAGGTTAGTAGCTGCCTCCTGTGTTTACTAACATCTCGTTTACCTCAATAGTCCTCTCTTGGCCTTACCAAACCTGTGTCAATTCCTTGCATTAAATCCCCTCGTATGAAATACCTAGTGTGGCTTGTGTTTTCCTCATAGAGCTGCCGGAACAGTACTTCAGATGGCAGTATCCATTGCTTCTTTTGTCTAGGCGGACTGCAATGGATTAATTTATCAACTCAGAGTATCCACCCCAGTAACAGATTGTGAGACTGAGGCCCTCTGTCACTGTGCCTCAGAGAGAGGAGGAAGGGTGACTCTAGGGATATTTGTGCATGTGTAAAAATGGACAGGTTCAGACAGTTCATTCATCTATCCTCCTGACAGACGTCGTCTGATGTTAATCTCAGTAACAAGATCATTCATTCATTCATTCAGTCATTCAACAAACTTGATTGCATACCATAGAGTTCCATATATCATGCAGGGGGGTGGGACTACAGCAGTGAATAAGCTAGGTTGTGACTCACCAGGATGAAACAAGAGAATAGTTGGTCAAAGTGTAGGGCATGATTGCCTTAATACTGTCATAATCAGTAAGTACACTGGGCTATGGGAGCCTGGAGCAGGCTGCCCATCTGGGGCCTCAGAGAGGAGGTTAGGCTAGGGTAAGCAGAGAGTAAAAGGAGGCCATGCAGAGAGAAAAGGTGAACAAGAGACATGTTTGTGTCCCATCTGAGGCAGGTCAGCTTTCTTCTTCTTCTTCTTCTTTTTTTTTAATAGACTTCATTTTTAGATCCATTTTAGGTTCACAGCAAAATTGAGTGGAGGGCACAGAGATTTCCCATATACGCCCTGCCCACACATGGCAGGCCAATCTTTTAGTCCTTTTAATATTTGGAAATGAAGCTGTTTTGCAGGTTAATAGTGGTTGCTAATTGTATTTGAGATTCTCATACCTACTCTGCATAGCATGTTACCGTGTGTGCATGTCATGGGCTGTTTACCAGTTTACTATGCAGAGGAATCAACCCAGGAGCATGTTAAAGATGCCCCCAGAGAATCTGATTCCTTGGGTCACTGATGAGGTCTGGAGAAGTGCATTTCCAACAAGCAGCACCTCCGCCCCAGTATAGTGACACAGGTAGTACACAGACCACCCTTTGAGAAGCACTGATCTAACCCATCCATAAATAAATGATCCACATTATCTGTAATGCACAGTAAAGACGTGAAGGGGCCACATGTATGACACTAAAAGTGAAAGCATTAAAAAGATGCAAGATCAGGTGAGGTTAATTTGTGAAGGAGGTAAGAGGCTGCCAGTCTTTAACCCTGAAAGAGGAAGTTGTATGCCGGGTTACCTAGTCATTAATCAGGGTCTCCCAAGGGGCCTGAGTGCAAGGGGGCTGGCCAGGTAAGTTGTGATATATGGAAGTGGTTAGGAAGTGTGAGTAGCAGAGGAAACTAATTGGACACATGGCACATCATCTGTGGGGGTGGCTTCAAGCCACATTTGCAGTGAGTTACATTATGGCTGCTTGGGTGGTTGGAGTTCAAGCAGGAAACAGATGCAAGACCATGAAGGCCAAGTTCATCTGTCTGCACCCAGCCCGCTGGTTTTATTCACCTAAACTCCAGAGACATTCTAATGTTGGTGTAACTTGATTCCCTCAGTTAACTGTTCTTATTAGGTATCAGGCTGTCTGTGCCTCCTCAGTCCTTTTTGCTCACCCGGGACGGGGGACCCGGAAGTCTCTGTTCATAATGGTCCACAACATTGAGGATGCACTATTTGAGCCCTTCTCAAGACACTCATTTTTCCTCCTCAGATTCCCAGAGGTCCTGAGGAAATGCATTAGAGCCATTGCTTCACCACATTGTTTACTCCCTCTGTTGATACTGGTTGGCTGTTCCCAAATCAAAGGGGTGGGAAGGTTAATGGGAAAATGCACTCTTAAGCAGAGCTACTAAACTGCACTTGGAGAAAGGGTCAAAAAAGAGTTTCTGAAGCAGACTTTCTGATATGTTGCCATTCCTGAGTTCTGACCTTTAAAGGTTAAGCAAATATTGACAAAGGCCTATTGGATCCTTAGTAGCTCTCTTGGATAGATCTCAAAAACCAGAGAATATTTAAATCTTAGGATCTGATTCGTGTAATTCCTTGCAGCCTGATTGAACAAGGTAGCATTCTTGTATCTGATGGGAGGAAACCCTGGCATCTTCCTTTTAATTTATTCTACTTTCAATTCCTCAAGATTTTAGGATTTCACAGGTCATCCTTGCCTTTAGGGTTAACACATGTTTCCTGGACCAAACCTCTCTTGGCTCAGTGCTCTGCTTTAGGTGCAGGGGATCTGTGGTTTTGTGATTGATTTGGGGCCAGTCACACAACTTTGAGCAGTGCCATGTGTGCCTTTGACTCATTCTTTCACAAAATGTCTTGTACCAAATTGAGCCCTGCATACCAGAAGCCTGGAGGACCAATCTATTTCTACATGTATTTGCAAGCCTATTCATCAAGATCATGTGAACAGCACGGCACCAAGCTCTGGGCAATCAAAGGAAATGATGTATGCCCCTGGTCCAGCTGCTCATGGTATTTATGAGTGGCTCCTCCCTTGGTGATTCTGGTCTTCCCTCCAGGAACCACCCTGAGTTTGGCTGCTTCCATCCTGCCTGGTCCTTGACTGATCCCTTTCCTCCTCCAGCTGCTTTTTTACCCTCTTGTCTCATTTCAGCAGATGATACAATCAAAGCCCAGGAAAGTAACTGATTGCTAGAAGGTTAAGGTTCTAAGTGGTTTCAGGTTCTCCACAGAATTTGGTCTTTCAGAGACAGAGTGCTTTAGCTTTGAGTCTCAAATTGAAGCAAGCAGGGTTTGGTGTTTTATTGATCATGCATTGTCCTGAGCTAGACATGGCAGTGCATTGCTTCTAAAGGTTAGGACAAGCACACCCACTGAATGACAACATGCTGGTTACATTGGTAATGGAATAGAAACCATTCTATGTATATATATATATATATATACATACACACACACACACACATATAGTTTTGAGTTTGTTTGGAATTGTCAGGACTGCCAAACAACAATGCAATTATAAACACTTACATATTTGACAAGCTAGAATTTACTTCTGAAGAGCACTTACCCAGAGCAATTACTCTGATGGTCTGATGGTCTGAGAGTGTGCACTGACTGAACCAGGTATTGGGGCTAAGCTTCAGCTGTTAGATGGGGGTACCTGTCTCCTTTTCAGGTGTGCAGGCCCAAACTTATTCCAGACACTTTCTATGACATGACTTGTCCTTGCTTTGTCCTTCCTGATGCCAAAAGATACACTCTGCACTTTGTTCTTCTGGAAAACCATGGATCATTTTCTCTTTCTTTGCACAGGACTGGCTAAGCTAACCCTTCTGGTCCCTTTTCTGAGCCTCCTTGTATTTACACAAGCAAAAACACTGACTTTGTACTCATGTCTTAGAAAGAATTTATTTCTTACATGCTTGTGGAAAAACCCCACCCAGACATATATTATGCTTAATTGTATCCCAGTGTTTACACCCTGGCAATCTATTTTTGGTCTCATCAGCCAAACAGAATCAGAAATTCATCTACATTGCCCAGGTAATGGCAGAGTTAGGGAAAGAGCCTGAGTACTTTGCTCTTAGATCAGGCTCTGGTGGTTCTGCCTGCTTCTCAGATTACATTATTGCTTTTATGAGTTCGGATGACTGAACTCTTGAGTCTTGCCCTACTTAAGTCATAAATCCCTTCCTGTCCAGGAGCAGGCTTCTACACATTACACGTAGCATAGTGCCTGTGTAGAGAAGGCACTCACAGAGGCCTGGGTTAGCCAGAGAGGTCTCTGGTTCAATGAGCTGTGTGCATTCTTCCATTCTGACAACTCCTGCGTGGTCCCATGTCCTTAGTCTAGACCACATGGTTAACCACTCTCTCAACAGCCTTAATGCCATTGTTGTTCATCATCCAGCCACACTCATCCCACAAATCCTTCACCTAGATCAAGCTGATGATCCATGTGCACTACTCCAACTTCCAGCTGCTGAGCTCAGTCATGGATGCAGAGAGTTGCTGAGCACAGCTAGGAAAAGCCTATAGCCTTAGGGGTTGGTGCTACCACCAGGGGATGAGCACCTGCTTCTCTCTAGACTAGTTTTCCTCCACCAGCCCCAACATGTTTATCAGGATATGCATCTGTCTTTCAATCCTTCCTTTTAGCCTCAGAAGAGGAAGCATTTTTTCTTGATCAGATCAACCCCTCCTTTCCCCTACTCATGCGTGATCTGTGTGATCTTCCTCCCCCCACTCATGTTTCCTCCAGGGTCTTGCTGAACCTCCCTGACCACTTCAGCCTTTTTCTATTGTCTAAAGAGAAAGCACTTTAGCTTTTAAACATGTTCAGCTGTCTCTTAATGACTGAATTCACCTCTGGCCCTGTCCTGTCTCTCCTCTTCTCAGGCAAATTTTTAAAAATAGTGTAAATTCATCACCTTAACTTCTCTACATTGCATTTACTCTTCAACTTACTGTGCTCTGATTCTTCCCCTAGCACCTCACTGGAATTTCTCCTGCCTCCTAATCCCCATCCTCCACTTTTGGCAACCATCAACCTGTTCTGTTTATCTATGAGTTTGGTATTTGTCTTTGTCTGGCTTATTTCCCTTAGTGTAATGCCCTTAAGGTATATCCATGTTGTTGCAAATGGCAGGATCTCATTCTTTTTTTATGGCTGAATAATATTCCATTGTATATATAAACCACAATTTCTTTATCCATTCATCCATTCATCCATCAGTGGACACTTAGGTTGTTTCCATATCTTGGCTATTGTAAATAACGCTGCAATGAACATGGAGGTGCATATATCTCTTCGAGTTAGTGTTTTCATTTTCTTTGGATAGATACCCAGAAATGAAATTGTTGGATCATACAGTTGTTTTATTTTAATTTTTTTGAGGAACCTCCATACTGTTTTCCATAGTGGTTGCACCAATTTACATTCCCACCAACAGTGCACAAGGGTTGCCTGTTCTCCACATCTTTACCAACACTTGCTATTTCCAGTCTTTTTGGTAATAGCCATTCTAACAGGTGTTGATGATCTCTCATGTGTTTTTGATTTGCATTTTTTAAAAAGATTTTATTTATTTATTTATTTGAGATAGAGAGAGAGAGAGAGAGAGAGAGAAACAGCATGAGAGGGGAGAGGGGCAGAGGGAGAAGCAGGCTCCCCGCTGAGCCGGGAGCCCGATGTGGGACTCGATCCCAGGAGTCCGGGATCATGACCTGAGCCGAAGGCAGTCGCTTAACCAACTGAGCCACCCAGGCACTGTGATTTGCATTTTTCTGATGATTAGTGATGTTGAACATCTTTTCATGTACCTGTTGGCCATCTGTATGTCTTCTCTGAAAAAATGTCTACTCAAACTCCTTTCTTCACTTTCCTCCCTCTCTAAATTAGAAGCCATGGCTCAACATTTTTATCTCTTTCAAAAATACCCTATAGCCCCCCCACCCTCTGAATATCTGTCTCATATCTTTGGAAAAACTCTAACTTTGGATGAATCCAACCATCTGTTTTCACCATGTCTGTTTCCAGGCAGCTGAGTCTCACTGGAAAATAACACACATCAGGGCAGTAGTAGTTGGGTATAAGCAGGATTTTGCTCATCATATCACTTAGCACTATTAACTTTTGGGCAGTCATAGTTCAGTTACATGCATTCAGATAAAGGAGAAAGCCATGGACCCCAAAAGTGTCATGTATATATGTGGAATATACCCACCCACCCCCACACATACCCTACATATATCAGGTTTATTGAGATATAATTTGCATGCAGCAGCATTTGACCTTTTTGGCAAACAGTTCTATACACACAATCATGTAACCACCATCACAGTTGAGACATCGGGTATTTTCATCACCTCCTCCCCCCACCAAATTTCCCTCATACTTCCTCTTTGCAGTCAATCCCCAAACTCCTGACAATCACCAATCTGTTTTCTGTCCTTATAGTTCTGTCTTATCAGTCTAAAATATCATGTAAATGGAATTGTACAGTATGTACCTTCTTGAGTCTGGCTTCTTTAACAGCATAATGCATTTGAGATTGAACCATGTTGTTGCGTGAATCAGCAGTTTTTTCATTTTCATTGCTGAGTAGTATTCCATGATATGCATGTACCTATCATAGTTTTCCATTAACCAGTTGGAGGGTATTTAGATTGTTTCCAGTTTGGTTCTTATGAATAAAGCTGCTGTAAACATTCATGTGAGTGTAAATTTTCTTTTCTCTTGAGTAAATAACTAGAACTGGTATTGCTGGGCCTTATGGTAGGTATATGTTTAAATGTGTAAGAAACTGCTAAATTGTTTTATTTTGTATTCCCACTAGCAATATGGATGCTCTGCATTTTGTCGGCTTTTAAAATTTTATCCATTCAAATAAATGTGTAGTGCTATCTCATTATAGTTTTAATTTTGTATTTTCTTAATGACTAATGATATTGAGCATCTTTAAATGAACTTATATATCATCCACCAAAAATAGGTGATATTTATTTATTAGTCAAGTGTGTGCTCAATCGTTTGCCCATTTTAGAAAGCGGGTTGTTATTGTTCTTATTATTTTGTTTTGGGAGTTTAAAAATATATCTGGATATATTTTAAATGTATAATCAAATATAACAAACTTAATATATTTATGTTATATATATGTTTTGCAAATATTTTCTCCCAGTCTATGGCTGGCTTGGCTTGCTTTTTCATTTTCTTAACAGTGTCTTTTGAAGAACCAAAGTTTTAAATTTTGATGAAGTCCAATTTATTGATTTTTTCCTTTTATAGATCATGCTTTTTGTATTGTATGTAAGAATTCTTTGCCTAACCCAAGGTCACAAAGATTTTCTCCTATGTTTTCTTCTAGAAATCTAAAACTTTAGGTTTACGTTTACATTATTGTCCATTTTGAGTTAATATTTTGTAAATAGTGTGAAGTATGGATTGAGGTTCAATTTTTTTTGCATATGGATATTCAGTTGTTCCAACACCATTTGTTGAGAAGATCCTCCACTGAATTACTTTTGCAATTTTGTCAAAAGTTGGTTCACTAAATGTATGAGTTTATTTCTGGACTTTCTATTCTGTTCTGTTAATTTATATATCTTTCCTTTACCAACTTTATTACTATAGCCTTATAGTAAGTATTGAAATCAGTTTAGTGTGAATTCTTCAACGTTGTTCTTTATTTTTGAAATTGGTTGTGACTATTCTAGTTCCTCTACTTTTCCATACAAAATTTAGGGTCATTGTGTCAATTTATACAATATATTCTGGTAGAATTGAATGGGGTTGTGTTGAGTTTATAAATCAACTTGGTGAGAAGCGTAACAATATTGAATCCATGAACATGATATATCTGTACATTCATTTAGGCCTTTTTTTGTTCTGCATTTTCAGCATACAGATCTTGTTCATATTTTGTTTGCTTTATAATGAAGCACTTCATGCTTTTAGGTACTATTAAAATAGTACTTTTTTCAATTTCAATTTTCAATTGTTTATTGCCAATATATAAAATATAATTGATTTTTGTATATTGATCATGTATCTTGTGATCTTGCTAAACTCACTTAGTCTAGCTTTTCTCTGGGGCAGACTCTGGGATTTTCCACATTGACAATCATGTTGTCTGTGAATTTTTTTCTGCCTTTTTTTTTTTTTTCCTTTTCAATATATATGCCTCATTTTTGTATGGTTTAAACTACTATTTCACTTAGAACATTTTCTTCTTAGAGAAATATTTTAACAAGATTAAGTCCTTGCAAAATTGACTTTCTGGAACATTAAAGGAGGTTAAAGCCCAAATTAGATGCTCTGCTATGTGGACAGTCTTTATAATTTTCATCCCTCAAAGCTGTGCTACAACAAGATGACTAGGGCATTTTACGTAGGGTTTGATTTTTGTGTAATAATGACCTGTTATTTTCTTGTTTTGAGTTGGTCAGTGGGGATGATGTACAGAATATTTCATGTAGGCATAGAACTCCTCCCCTCCTGTGTCTGCAGAATCATCATATTGTCATTGCTAAGGAGCCTTGGCATGGCCCTTTGACTTAAGAGTCTTCACACCTCTTGCTATCAGATGTCCACCTCTCCCCTGGGCTTGTCTGGTACTTCCACTACTACATTTCAGACACAGTAGTGTGCATCTTCCTTGCTGGAGTGTGCAAGAGTCAGGACCTAGGACTCTTACACTCATATCCCCTGATTGGCTGATGTTATCGACTGAATAAGACTTATACATACCACCTACCTATTATTCTGGCACAGTGGGAAGGGCAAAGACTCTGATATCAGGTTTGAGTCTGAGCTCTGTTGTCTGTCAAAGTTATTCTTTTAAAGCTATATTTTTCCCACTTGTAAATGAGGATATTATCTTCCTCATCAGTTATTAATGTGAAGTGCGTAGTTCATTATCTTATACTGTTAGGTAAGTGGATGTTATTAGAACTGTTATTTAATAGATACATTGTGTCATTTAATCCTGACCACTAGCAGGTCCTCCCCAACTCAGTTGCTTCCCCTGGCTGAATTGGAGTTAATGGACTATTGCTGCACAATTTGGCCACCCCTAGTGGCACCTATGTAGCTGCTATTGCCATTGGAGGGCTAATTAGATAATAAGGTGCTCACACCATCTAAGATGCCGCAGTGGCTGACTGCAGTGCTACTTGCACAGGGTGATGCCTGGGATTTGTGAGCTTCCATGTCAGTGTCAGCACCTAGGGTTTCATATCTGGCATGATTTTTGGGGGGTTCTATTATGAACAGGCTGTCATGTCTGGCATTCATGGAAGCAATCCAGAAAATTAAAGAGATTCTCTTCTCAAATTTCCAGGGATGTGTTCCAACCTTCTCAGGCTACAATTCATTCTACAAGTTTCAATAAAGTATTTCTTCTTTTATTTTTCTTGGTATCCAGCCCTGTTAGCTTGATATATAATTTGGGGTTTTGGAAAATGGTATTGCTAACACCTGAATATGAATCTTATTTCTAATTTTAAACACCTACCCCCAAGTTATAGGAAAAGCTGTGTTTCTCATAAGTTTAGTTTTCAGTGTTAAAAGTATGGCACATTCTTAATGTGTGTATCTTGGTGGGGTTTTTTTCTTGTTTGTATTTTAAATTAAGAACTTTGATTATGTTCTGAAACTATTTGACATGGCCTCATTTCCAAGGTGGTCACATGGAGTTCTGTTGTCTAAATAAATTGTGGTTAATATAATGCAATCCCTCAGTTGGAGAGCAAGCTTGCAAGCAATTGTTGTCTGGGGCCACATATTTATAATGTTTTTACTGGGTGTTGTTTATCTCCTGAACACAATCTGTTCCTCATCAAAATAGGAACATGTCGATAGGGTCACAATTTTATAATGTGAGTTCAAATACCCTAAATGTATATATGTGTACATCATGTTTTTATGTCTATGGGCAGTAAAACTAGTTTTTTTTGAGGAGTGGGGTGGTATTTTTATTTCCTTTGTTTTTTTTCTGTGTCTTAAAATTGTCTGCAATGATTAAACAGAGAAGCAATAATTATTGTACATAAAAATAGAAGAACTTCAAAAGAATATCTTTCCTAGGCTTAGGCCAAGAAAAAGTTATCCTATTATTTTGGCCAGATACTACCAGAATTGGGAAGTTAAGAAAAGGAATTCTAAGGCTAGATTTCCCAGAAAAATAATAACCCCAAAGATAATCTACAAATTCACAATTATGTTAACTGAGCACAGAGAGAGTGTTTATCACTTAGAAACGCTGTGGGTTTTTGTTTCTCTTTGTAAACCAGATTGAAAAAGAAGACCAAGCCCACCCCACGGAAAAAGTGAGGGAGGAGTTTCAAGCGAATGGACCACCTCAGGACCTGGACTCACTGCTTCTTAACTCACGTGCCTTTGGGCAAGTTATCCAGCTTCAAATATGATGCAGGGGCAGACACCTGCTGATGTGGCAACTGCCAATGCCCACAGTCTCCTCGGTGCAGGGGCAGCTGGGCAGCCTGCCTGGAGGTGAGAGGGGGCATCTCTGTGTGTCATACTCCAGTTGGTGGGTCCCAGCAGTGTCCCTTGGGCTCCAGAGCTCAGTGCATGGCTTCTTTGGTCTCAGCAGCAGTCCTTTCTTTCCCAGAACATGCACAGAACTCCAGGGTCTTTGGATCAGGATGGTCAGGTGCCAGTCCTTGTGTTGTCCTCTAATCTCTGTTCCCCTCTGTCCTTGGCATCCTGTTGCCTAGTTTGACATTTGTTCCTTGACCTTCTTCTTTGTAACTAATCCTCTATCTGGTTCCTCTCTTTCCCTGTGCCATTTGGTTTCCATCTGACCTCCTTAATCAGTTCCCTGTACTAGCATGCAGTCAGAGGCATAGCTGGCTCTGGGGAAGATCCAAGTTCTTTTGAGTAAGATATTAGGTTAGCAGATGAACCAGATATGCAAGGAAATTCCCAAGGAGAGTAGGAGTTGTCTAAATCCACATGTTAGATGCAGCCAATGTGCTGTGTCAGAGCTGAAAGTAAAGTCATGAAGAAGTATCTCCTTCCCACTCCCCAGGCCCCTCTCTCCAACCTCACACAGGGATTTGTGAATGTCTTCTTCTGGTATCTGCCTGGGTGAGAGAAAATACTCTAAGGCACTGCCTTTGAGCCTTATCCAACCCATCTGGACAGTTCCAACTCCAGAATTAATTGCTTCAATTAGTTGTAATCTTGGGCAAGTTATCTAGGCTTACTCAATGCCTCACCCCTTGCCCCTCTCCTGAAGGCTCCTGGAGACAAGGCTGCTGAGACGGGCCATCTATGAGGCAGAGATGCTGCTCTCTCATGCTCCCACCTCAGGACACAGGCAGGTGGCCCCATGGCCCTTCATAGGACCAGAAGGGGTACTCAGAGAGTTGCTATTTCCAGGCCATAGTACCCCAAATTCCTGGGGAGAGCTGAGTCCTGGTCCCTCTATGTTGTCCCTGGTTGGTGCCTCCACATACTATAGAGGGATCAGGCAAAATAGGGGAGGAGCTTGGACTTGGGGAGAGGAGAATTAAGTGGGGGATTGGGGTGGGGAAGAGGCAAGTTAGGATAGATAAGCAGTCCAAGACTTCCCTCCTTGTGTAGGAGGTTAACCCATGATATGTGCAGGTCTGAACCCAATTATAGTGGAATATAGGTTAGGAGTTTACCTCATCTCTGATTTGTTCCCACTATCCATAGCCCGACTCTTAGAAGGGCTTTAACCTTGAGTATGGGCTCTCAGTCAGGGGCATAGGAACTAATCCCCTGACTCTGCCCTGGTTAGACCACATCACTACACACACACATATTTGGTGGGGGTTGCCCCTGGGTTAAATGGAGGACTCTCAGATCATCTTGCCCTCCTGTGGATTGGTGTGTGTGTTTCTGTATGTGTTGGGGAACTTGGCTTTGGGGGAATAGTTTTGGGATCTCATTTTCTCTCCCAGGCACAAATCCTAGAGAGCCCCTCCAAGTTTCACTCATTTCCATTCCCCACCCAGAGGACCCTGACCACTGAAGGTGATCACATGAGAAGACCACATACTAATAGACCCCCCTCAGGGGCCTGACCTTGACTTAGGATTCCACTGTTTGCCCAGCAGCAGTCTTGCAGGAACCTCTCTTGGACCACTTTCCCTACTCATCTCAGAGTTGGGGGATGAAAGGAGAGGGATTGGAGTGGGCCCATCACTCTTGAGGCTCTAGCAGGGTCCACTCCAGGAGTTATCTCAGCTTGTTGTAAGCCCAAGCTTGGCTGATTTATTGTTGGCTTTAAAGTTGGACTGAAGGGTGAGAAATATAGGCAGTAGATCCAAGTCCCACTCCTCCTCAACCCCTCCAACACTTTTCTACTTAGGAGGACACTGGAGGGGAGCTGGAGCCATGCTCCAGCCCCAAAGGTACAAGGCTTATTGCCCTGCCAGGTTTCATCTACCCCATTTGAGATTCAGAAGCCCTTTCCCTGCCCAGCAAAACAACACTTTCCTGTCTTCTTTTTGTTCTCTCTTTTTGTATGTATAAACAATATGTTGTCATAGCTACTCAGTGCTTGTGCTCATTTGGGGCTCTGTTCTTGCTATTCACTCTGCCTGTGATGCTCTGGTCCAAGATCTTTGCACAGGTGACTTCAGCTCAAATATCATCTCAGAGATGTTTCCCTTGGAAACTCACTGTGGTTTCCATAGTTACTCTCTATCCCACCACTTTAGATTTGTTAGTTGTGTTTGTCTTCACAGCGCTTATCACCCTTGGGAATTATCTTGTTCACTTATTTACTTATTTATTGCTTGGCTCTCCTTCTGCTCTTAATGTAACCTCAGTGATCACCAACATCTGTTTCTTGCTATATCTTCAATTCCCAGCACTAGGAAGAACTCAATAAACACTTGTTGACTGAATAGATGTTTGCTTGTTGTTTTTTAAATAGGAATAATTTTTCAAAAGTTTAGATACTTTTGAGAAGTCAAAGGTGTCTATTGTATTTAGCAACAAGGAACTATTGGTGACATTTTAGGGCATTCTTGGAGTAAATGGGAGGTGAGGAACAGGAATTTGACCATGAAGGGAAGCAGAAGATAGTCCAGTAGCTGGGGTGTTTCGTGAACTCAAGAGATGCTTGAGCATGGTGAAGGCTGCTGGAAAGGAAGCAGCAGAATGGGTGTGCAAAGGAGGAGGAGATATTGAGGGAGTCAAGAACGGAGGAAGTGGGAGGGGGAATCTGGGGCACAAGTGAGGGGATCAGGCATGGAGTAGGGGTTCATTTTCAGTGGAATAGGGGGAAGGAGGAAAGGAGGGTGTAGATTTTGGTAGGTTTGTAAGGTTAGTGGCAGGAGCTTGAGGCAGTTCCTGCCTGTGGCTTTGATTTTCTTTTGATGTCGGAGGTGAAGTGACCTGTTCATGATGGGATAGCTGGTGGTGTCAGGGGTCAGATATATAAGGGCAGTGGAGAGGATGATAAAAAGATCACTTCATTTCAGATCTTTGAAATCTTCTTTAAAAAAAACCCTTTCTCCAGAGGAATATAATAAATTAACAATGCAAGGCAACATTTTGCCACTAAGTGGTTGCCTATAATTTCATATTTAGATATAAAACCCAGATCTAAACTTAAGTCCCATATGGTCTCAGATAGAAGATGAAAGAATTAGAGAAAGAAAGGCAGAGTCTAATCTTCTCAAGGAATAAAGAATCACAAGGAAGCTTTCACTATGGGAAGCTGCAAAAATTCTGACAAATCACAGCAAGATAGGACTGTGCTCTGAGACAATAATTTGCTGAATGTCTGTCTGGATTCTGTTCCAACACCAGAGAGATATGGAAACTCCGGCCTGAAAGGGTCCTGGGAGGGCTTCTGGACTGACTCCATAGCACATGTCTCAATCCCACCAATAACACCATTAACAGGTATTTATTATCTCTGCTTAAACAAAATGAAGTGTTCTTAATGGACAAAGATGATTCTGTTAACTCAACAGTAGAGTGTACAATTGTAACTTGGAGAGATTTTGCATACTCACTCTTGTTTGTAACATAAGTACACACTTGTAGGAGTGTTGGTTAAGTATAGTGATAAAAATAACTTCTTTCCATTAAATATCAAGTATACATCCATCCTATACTACATGGTGTTTTGAGTTTATAAATGGGAGAGGTTGGCCATGGCTGCCATGACCACTGAAACCATGACCTTGGCCTTTTTGCTATCATGCTGCAACCTAGAAGTTTCCAAACTGAGATTGGTGGAGCCCCGGGGCTCTTGGGGTACCATATCATAAGATGAGAGGGAGATGGAGCCAACAGGGTTCCAAACTGCAGCTCCACATCAACTAAGGCAGGTTTTAGGGTCTATGCTGACTTCTAATTTTATATAGATGAAGGGTTCCCCTGAGGTAAAAGAGTCTGACAATCTCTACTGTCATAACTGAGAGCAAATACTGGTACAATACTTACGCTAGTGATTTTCTAAATGATTTATTGAATCAATGATTGTACTATTTGGCATTACATCATAGGTTTGGGTTTAGTTGACTGGTGTTTCAGTGACAACTTATTTCCTCTTAGGCAACAATTCTCCCACCACCAAGTTGAGTGCAACTGGCTAGGTTTATCCAAAGTATGGATGAGCAAAAATACGTAGATTAGCAAACAGTCCTGATAATTATACCTATACTTTATTTTTAAGCTAATTTATGTGAAAGTATTATATTCAACATGGTACTAAAAATCCATTTCTGGATATGGATGTAGCATAAGCTACATTAACTAAATAAATTATATTAATAATACATAAAATAGGTTTGCAGAGAGTGGAGAAAATGGGAGGCTATAGTGTAAGTGGTGGTCTTCATAGCAAATCAAATATCTATCAGATTTGAGTCATTTGGTTCAAAAAGATCTTAGAACAATATAACTCAGTTCTAAAATAGTGTTAAATGTTAAGTACCAAAGTAATATTTGCATTGGCTTTTGAAGCACATGCACTGTCCCAAGAGTCCATTCATAACCTGAGGCTGGGAACCCTGGGTGCGCAGTGGTGGTATCTGAAGAGGATGGTGCACTCCTCTCTAGAACCCAAAGGCTATAAATACTTTGTAGAGAGAAAGGTAGATAATCTCAAGTAATTAGGCCTAGAAAGAAGGTACTTTTACAGCAAGAGGGTCTAGGTTTCCAAGATTTCCTTTAGTTAGGAGGTGTAAGCTCACCAAGAGGAAAGGTTGGGAGTGTCTGGGTCCATATTTGAGGAGGTGGTGATGGCAGTTGGAAGTTTTTCATCTGTTGAGTTAATGACAGATATTCCTGATAAAGATAGGAAGTTATTTGCATCAGCATTAGCCAAACCAGCCCTCACTGCAGAAAGTAAGAGATTTTGGGCCCAGTCTTTGTTAATGAAGCCATGCTAGGGCCAGTATTAGAGGCAGATATATTATCAGATACTGGAAATGGTCCCTTGGCCCAGGTGGATGGTCCCTGCACAGCCCCTTGTTGACCTCTAGGCAAATCTGTTTGATTAATGCTGAAATGGAGATATCCCTATTGTGCCCACCATCATGGAGGGTTCGGTAGTCTGTCATTCAGTGGGTGCAGGGCTCAGTAGGCATTCTGGCAAGTTTTCATCAATTAAGTTATATGTGCACAAAGATCAGGGTAAAGTTTTTCCTGACACCTCACAGGTTGCCCTACCCGGGTGGCAGCCCATTCACAGCTAATTCACTTCCAGGCATGCTTCTTCCATAGCAGGAAAAAAGTGAATGGCACAGTGGGGTGTAGACTGCCCCAGTACTCATAGGGAGTGTCCCATGGGAGCCAGCCTGGCTTCCCGGACCTCTTATTGATAGGAGTTGTTTAGTGATCTTCCTGGATTTGGTTTTAAGTCTGAGATCTCTGACGTACACCAATCTCTGTGTTTGCTATTTGCAATTTCTGTCTCAGGAAGGCAACATCTCTTTTCTATCCAGGAATAAATCTTCATGCATCAAAAAGAAAAAGTCTGGGGCGCCTGGGTGGCTCAGTTGGTTAAGCGACTGCCTTCGGCTCAGGTCGTGATCCTGGAGTCCCTGGATCGAGTCCCGCATCGGGCTCCCTGCTCTGCAGGGAGTCTGCTTCTCCCTCTGACCCTCCCCCCTCTCATGTGCTCTCTCTCATTCTCTCTCTCTCAAATAAATAAATAAAATCTTTAAAAAAAAAAAGAAAAAGTCTGGTATCTTAGGCTTTCTTTACCCTCACATGGTGATCCAGTAGATTTCTACACAATCTATTTTCACTATGTTCACTCCCTGTTTCTTGAATTCTCTGTGAACATCCCCTTCTGCAGCTGACAGCCTCTTTCTTTCTCTGTGGCTTATAAGCTTTCTGAGTCAGACCTTTAACAGAATCTTGGTTTTCTGCTGATGGAGATCATTATGGATCTGTACTGCCAGCTGCAAGATTTTGCCTCTAATTTTCAACTAGAGCTTTGGCTACAAGCAGTAAAAAAAAAAAAAAAGAATAATTTTCCAACTTTTGTCTTCCTGCTGATGCCTTGCTGACACCTCATTATTTGGCTGGGAATATAAATGGTGTCTGTATTCTTCGACTCCTGTTAATGTAGATTTTGGTACCATCTGATTTCCCTGACTCTTTATCTTCTTACTGTGGTAATCTGCCAACCAACTCTTATTTTTAAAATGATCCTGTTTATTTCCTTCCCTATGATTTTTCTCCTCTGATGCAAAGATGAAGAAAAAGTGGTTTCAGCTGTAGAGCACATTTATTCAGAACTTCAACTCCATTATTTTCCTAAGTCACAACTATTTTCTGAGACTTCAGATCTCCCCTGATTTGCTTGCTGATCTCAGTAGGTAGGGCTGGGAGGGCAGGGACAGCCAGGGGTAGGAGGAAACCACAGCCTTCTTTCCACTCCACCCCCTCCAATGGCTACAACTTCCTTTCCTTCAGCTCCTGTCTTTCTTCCATCCTGCGTCTCTTTCCTCACTCATCTGTTTTCCTACAACTTAAATTCACAAAAGAGCTTGGTTTTTAGATTTCTAGTAGAGCTACCAACAACCGTCATACATTTTTATTGCTTTGGGTTTCATACTGTCCTTCCCAGATCTTGTTCTCAGCTGCTAACTGAGATTCTGCCCAAACCAGCAGCGCTTTGAGTTATGCGGATCCCCACTGTCAGGTGACCAAGAATGATTCAGATGGGGTAGTGACCCAAAGCTGGGTTCATTCTGGCTCCAGTTCCATCCAATTCCAGTTTTCCTTGCCTTCCCACATGGTTTGGTGCCAAGCTGCCATTGCGCCTTGCAAATGTGCTTACCTGAGTTAGGATGGTTACGTCACAGCTGTCTCTACCTCCTTAACTTGCTTTCACCTACAGTTTTAATTTGTTGATACTTGGATTGTCTCATGTCTCCAAAAGTCCTCAGTCAAATACTTGAACTTAGGTTCTCATGTGATACCCACCCCTTTCTTCTGGTGTGAGTTTCACTTCAGTGAACTTTTGGAGTCCTAATAAGAGAATCTCTGAAGTCCAAAGGAAGATCTGGGAGCATTTGGCACCAAACATGTACGTGGGTAGCAGAGGGGAGGGAGAGAGATTCTTTCCTTTTTGTGGCTTCTTTCCTTCTGCGGCTTCATGTGCCCTGGGGAAGGTGGTTTCTTTTCCTTCCACTCCTTGTCTTCCCCTTGCTCAAAATCATATACAGGTGGAAGGTAGGGGGGTAAACTTGGTGATGCCTCTACCCATACAGAAGGAGATTTGGTGGGCATGCCATTCCAATTTCCTCTCTCTTCTGCTGTGAAAATGAAAAAGCATTAGTCTACATATATCACCCAACAAATCTTCATATAGCTGCTTCTCAAGGCAGCTCTGTGTTCTGAACATTTTTAAGTCTCTCTGGGATATAACTGATTTAGAACAATGTTATATAGTGACTTTTTCATACAAGGATGCATTATGCCACCAACCCGTTTATCCCAGGGCATTATTTTTATTTAGTTATCTATCCATCTATCATCTATCTATCTATCTATCATCTATCTATCTATCTATCTATCTATCTATCTATCATCTATCTATCTATCTATCTATCTATCTATCAATCAATCATCTATTTGAGAGAGTGGGAGAGAGAGAGCACAGCTGGGGGGAGAGGCAGAGGGACAAGGGGAAGCAGACTCTCCACTGAGCAGGGAGCTTGACATGGGGCTTGATCCCAGGACCCCGGGATCATGTCCTAAGCCAAAGGTAGATGCTTAACCGACTGAACCACCAAGGTGCCCCTATCCCAGGACATTATTTACACAGGGGGAAAATCAGGCTTTTGCGTGTGTGTTTTCTTCCTAGATATAGAACACATTTTGTCTTAAAATCTGAGTTCCCACTTAAAATTTTCAGGCCTCTATCTGAACTTTGTTCTTCATCCATGTTTTTTAGGAGCCCTCCTTCCTTGGGACCCAGGAGCACTAAGCACTTTTGTACTTGTATCTAAGAGATCAAAACAAAAGTGTCTGCAGGCAAGTCCAGGGATAAGTGTGCTCATCACAATTGTCCCTGGTCAACAGGGTCGATATTTGCTGATTGAATAAATAATGAAAATATATTGAAGAAAAAAATAATTTAGAGATTTATTGAGTATTAGGTAAAGTCTCAGAAGTGAAATTTCCAACCATCAAGGCTTTAGAGACCAAGCTCACACAACTATTCCAGAGGATAACGGAGTGCACCTAAGTGTATGCTACCATTTCCTCCACCCATACCGAACTGGAGACCAGGGCTAACAAGTGCATTGAGCATAACTTGTGTTGGTGAGTGCTTGCTCTATTGGTTGATAATCTCGTGGTGGAAGGGTGTGGGTATGGGTCTGGGCCAAATCACTTTTCCTCTGCCCCAAGCAATATTTCTATGTGTATTCATATTTAGGTTTTATCCACAATTAATATTTGTAAAGTAAGATTATGTTAACCTTTTAGTATAATCTGATTTTTTAAAAAATTTAATTATCTGATTTCTAAATATATACTCAATTTCTTGATATTTCTTATCTTGTTATCTATATCTTGGCTATTTTGCAAAATTTCAATGCATTCATGTTGGACCAAATATAGTAAATTAGGAAGTTTTCCAATTGTTGGTGTTCAAAGTAGTGGCTCAAAGAAAGTTTCAGGAAAATGGGCAAGAACCCTGGATTCTAGAAAGAGCATTTATGTGCATAACAAAAACTGAGCTGGGACATGGCTTTGTTTCTCACTAGTTGTATGACTTTGGGCAGGTCATTTAAGCCACCTTTCCTTTCTCAGGGCTGTTATGCAGACCAAAGAAGATAAAACTTTTGAGTCTAAAAGGTTTAGCACACTTACATGGAAATAAACTTTTAGAAGGAATATTATAAAGAGCACTAGTTGACAGAGGTCAGCTTACCTGTTTTTAGTCATATAGAACTTCAGGAACCTGAATATTGTGATCAAATAGAGTCTAGGTGGTCTGTTTATTGGTATAGGACAATACTTGGAGTCACACTGGACTGAGAAAAGAATGTGTTGGTCCGATACTCTGGGCAGAGAAACTTGCATGCACTATCTGTACCCCTGACTGAACAAACTGATCTCCCTGAGGTGGGGCAGTCTTGAGGAACATGAGATAATTGGCTAACCAAAACACTTTGCCTTGCCAAGTGGTGTTTACAATCCTGGGGTGGAGGCAAAGGGCTCTGGACAAAGGAAGGGGAGTTCAGGACAGAGGAGGCAGGAAAGAAACTCCAAAGGAATAAGACATATGAAGAAAAAGACTTTGGAAAATAATAGAGTTGATGGCAAAATCTAAGTATTACCAAGTGGATTGTGAGGTAGTCTCTGCTCCAGTGCCTCTTGAAGGCTTCACTTTTTTTTTTAGTAGGAATTTTTCATTTTGGGATGCATTAACATATTGAACATGAATTTAAGGAGGACTTGGAGCAGAGTCCACACCAAATTGCTGGGTCACATTTGGTTTTCCTACATCAGTGTACTGTCTGCTCCAAGATACCTTTTCCCACCCCATTTGGTTATTATGATGGTATGGGCTAACCCTCCTCATATGCAAGGGTGGGGTCTTCGGCTTAATAGCAGTGTTGTAGGACATCAGCTTTAACATTAAACCCAAGAACTTTCTAGTAGAGGAAAAATGGAGAGACGTGGGAAGAGAAAAGGACACAGTGAATAGCGAGCATTTAGAACATGCCTACTACAGACAGAGAATTATACCAGGCACATTAGGAAAGCCACTTCAAAAATTCAGTCCATATGGGTGCAGAGGTGGTGTGACTAGGAGAAGAAGAAGTGACTTGGGGGTTAGGAGATCCAAGTTCTATCTTTATGTCTGTCACTACCCAGCTATGTCGCTCAAAGCACATTAATCTGTGGTCTTTGATTCACCCATCCATACAAAGAAAGGTGCTTTTAAGAAAATTTCCAGGTCTGAAATTCTGTGATTTAAATGCACTATGTTGTCTTTAGTTTGAAGAAAAAGAACATGGATGTACAATACAAGGATATCAGATTTACAGATTCTGTGCTTGTGGAGAGAGTATTCACACATTGAGATGCTCTGTTTCCTGGGTTAAGTTGTTGGTAGGTGGGACCTATTAAAGTTAATCCACTGATGGTCAGTGCTTTCATCTGGTGGCTTTTTTGGTTGCCTCTGACTCCCATCTCTCACAGTGGTTGGGCTACGTTTTTCCCGTTCATACACCCTACCTGCCCTCTACTACTCCTATACCTCCAGTCAGTTAAAAAATGAACTCTGACTAGAACCTTTTAAATTGCCTCTCTCTCTCTTCCTCAAAAAGCTTCCTCTCAGTACTCTTAGATGGAACAGACCAAAAGGAAAAAGATGCATGGAAAGAGAGCTTTTTCTTTGTTTATATACCTACTCTTTGAACCAGTCATGTGACCAGAGGGCATGAGGCTCTAAGATTTGCCCAGCTTCAGACACCTACCCAACCCTTCGGTCAAGGGGAAATATCTGTTCCTGAAGAAGGGGCGGGGGAGGCCAATTGAGGATGTGCTGGTACAACCCCTGGGAGAATAACATAGAGTTCTGATGTGACAGGTTTTTCTTCCTCCAACAGCCTTGTGAAGATACCACCCTATTATCTTCTGACCTCTGTCACTGCCAATGAGAAATATGTTGTCAGTCTACTTGTTCTTCCATCGTAAGTAAATTGTTATTTTCCCTTGGATTAAGATTTTTCTTTTTGTCTTTCATTTTCTGAATTTTCACTATGATGTCACTAAGTATAGACTTATTTTTATTTATTTTGCTTAGGACTCAAGTTTCTTCAATCTGAAGATATATATCTTTCTTCAGGGATGCACACAAAAAAAGATATGGTTGTATAACCGTCATAATGGCAAAAATAAAAAATTATCAAGTGTTGGCAAAGATTTGGGGAAAATTCTGATAAGCCACTGATAAAAATTTATAAATTATTATAACACTTCTGGGGTGCAATCTGGGGATGCTAGCAAAAGAAGATATTATATAACTTATGATCAAGCAATTATAATTTTAGGTACTGATCCTGGACAAAACTTGCATTCATAGGAAAAGGAGGTGCACATACATCTATTCAGTGAAGAATTGTTTGCCATTGGGAAAAAAGAGAGAAAGTGAAAGAAATTAATAAAAATGTCCACTAATAGAATGAATAAATCAACAATGGTATATTCATAAATAAAATCCTTAACAGCAGTTAAAACAAACGAATCATACATACCTACACCAGGTAGACAAATTTGTAAGACAAATGAGAAATATAAAAAGCAAATAGTAGATGGTAAATGCAATCTGATGCCCTATGCATACATTTTAATGACCCACAATACTATAATTGCACAATAAGCAGAAACCATGACATCTCAAACTATATATCTCTCTATAATGGAATAGAATTTAAAAAATGACAATAAAATGAAAGCCTATCTAAGAAATATCTATCCCCCTGGAAGTCAAAAGGAAGATTTGAAATAATTCCTGGTTTGAAGAAATAACAGAAATTAAAAGCTATGTAGAAACGGTCAACCCTATTAGCCAGACACAAATGAGTTTGGCGGGATAAGTGGGAGACTAATGATCAGCCTGGGGTTTCTTCAAGGTTGCAAGTCTTAGAAAACAGAACACTTGCTCATTTTGGACGTGGGTCGTGCTGTGGCTTCAGCAGGTTTCTGATATATGGACAAAGGAGTAGAGTTAGAATACACCATCCCTCCCAGCCTTCCTGTAGGAATAGGTAGGAAAGCACAGTAGAAGATAATGGAATGTTGTAGAATGTGGAGGGATGTAAAATGGGCAGTATTAGTAGAGGGAAGCTCAGAGTACAGGAGAGTGAGGGCATCTGAAGCAGTCTTGTGCTGGGGGTTGGGTGGCCAAGCACAGGCAGATGCCTGAAGCTCCAACAAGGCTGTGGCTCTGTGTCCTTGAGTGAGCACAGCCAGACCCAGCCAAGTTTAAAAGGCAAGTGGGAATATGGGGCAATGCCAGAGGAAGTCTGCTCAAGGTGTAGGGCTGAGGGGAGAGGGAAACCAGAGAGTAGGGAGGAAAAATGCTAGACTCAGGTAAGATGCAGCTCAGAAGGCCATTCCTCTGCAAAGAGGAATCAGGCCAAGTACTCCCAAGGCAGCTGGAAGGAGGGGACAGAGCATTTGGCTTCCTCACTTGGGGAAGCCACTTCTCTGGGCAAGTGGCAATAAAAAGGCAGGGGAATTGAACTATACAGAGCCCTCAGGTAGAAATGTTTCTCCTGCCTAAATTCAGGTGCTAAATGAATAACAAAATGAGAACCTCTACTATGAACACTTTTTAATGATGAGATATGTGAGGCCATTACATTCCTGGGAATGACACCAGGGGTGCCATGACAGACCACTAGAAAGAACAAATTAGTGGGCCAGCCCCACTCAAACCCAATAAGGAAACTTAATATTCCTTCAGTCCATTTTAGATTTTGGCAAAGCCAGACCTCATACTCAGAGCTTCCTTGGATCTATCCTCCATATCACCCAGAAGATACAGTTACTACAGAATGCAAAATCAAGAAGGAAAGAGCATGGTGTGTATTAACTCATGTAAAAAATTGGATATTACCACAGAAATGTTAATAACTAGAAATTACTGAATTCTCTGTGTTTGTCTGTTGTGGAAATAAAACCCCTGGGGATGGATCAAAAATATCTGGAAATTACTTGAAACTGGTGGATAACTAAATGGATATTATAACTAAAATATGCTATAATCCAATTGTATTTTTTTGTTTTGTTTTGTTTTGTTTTCTAAGGGTTGGTTCTGGGAAGCACTATGCCGTGAATATTGCAAAAATTACATAAAGCTCCAAATGCTATTCTATGTAAACTTCTTAAGGTGGGGATTCTTGACCATAATGTTTGGCATATTAACTCTGATAATTCTGTACGTTAATTGATTTTATGTTCTGACATTTTGACTGGTTTTGGGAAAACTGAGTTGTCCCAAAGCTGAACCCAGAGTTGTCCTGGTAAATGCTTAATAACCGGCTCTTTGGGTGGAAAGCCCTGATTTATAGTGTTTGCCAATTTCCATGGTGTAAACACTTCTGCTATGGCTGATTGCACGCTGTGAGTGTGATGTCACTGAGTGCAGAATCGGGGGTGATGAATGCAGCTGACTCTTGTAAGTTGGTGTACCCACTGGTACCCATGGGCATGAAATGCAGTTTTTTTACTAAAAATTCTGCCCCATAGATATACAAAGGCCCTAGTGAAAGAACAAATATAAAGGAAAAATCAAATCAAATCAAATTGGGAGCTCAAATGGAGATAACTGACAGTGGATTTTTTTTTTTTTAATTTTAAGAAGTGGTATTTGTGTATTATCCACATTTTATTATCTTCTATTATGCAAACAAGGTATCAGTGTATCACACTGAGTGCTCTGAACTCTTAGTTTCTTTGGTGTTCCCCTAGACAAAGGCTAGGGCTGCTTCCCTTCCAGATATTGGTGTGAAGGCAGTGCTGACCAAAGAATCGATGGGACCGGCACACTGTGGAGCCAGTTTCAGGATGGCTGAGCTGAAGGTCAAGAATGAAGAAAAGATATGAGACTTCTGAATTTGGGGGAGGCAACACTGATATTTAGACTCATGGTTTGGTATGATAATATAGAGTGTTTTTTTTTTTTAATTTAACATTAATGAAAACAAGGAAAATGGATTGTTGAAAAACTGAAATGGATGAATAACTCTTCTATCAGAGTAAGGCAAGAAGAACTTATTAAAATAGAGGTGAACTGGAAATATCAATACGAATTCTGAACATTTTTTAGAGGAGGCTTTATCTGTTCTGTCCCTAAAGTGATTCATACTGTTGGACATTTTTGCTATCATCCTGCCAAATTCCAGTCAGAATGTGGAACAAGTTTATTTGTAGAACTATAGTGCCTGTGGCTTCTAAAACTATTCTCTAGTGAAAAAGACAAATGCCCTTGGAGGATAGTTGATTTCATAATTCTGGGCAGGGAAAAGAAAATTAGGATTAGTTTGTGGATCCTAGATGTTGAAAGAAAGCAAGGTTGCCTTAGGGTGTCAGAGAGCCATAAGTCCATAATGATGTAAAAAAGAAGATAAAACAGATTTGCCTGAAAAACATACCTGGTCTCTGAAATTTTTTACTTAAAAAGCTGCGTATTGATTAATACAAAGTATGTGAGGCCTACACTTAAGTTTTATAACCAACAGTTTGAAAATGCAGGATGCTGTTTTTCTCTATAAAGAGATGGACCTGTAACAGGATACAGTCAGAAGGGGTACCGCAGAACATTATCACTATTCTAAAAATCTCTGTGAAATGTGATTTATGTGATTAGCCAAGGATGTCAGCAGATTGGAGAGAACCAGGACTTCTGGTTATCCCAGGGATGACCTTTAAGAGTTGTTTCTCTTATCTTTCCAGCAGTAAATCACAATCTTGCCTAAGTATGGCCAGCAGTGGTTGTACCATGGATAGAGGCGTCCCCTGAAAGCCGCACTGAGTTTTATCAACTAGCCAGCACATGTGCGCTATTGCAAATTATGTCATGTTGCTATGGCCATTTATCCAACAATGATTCACTTTGCACGGGTAGGGGCTCTGCATCCTCTTTATTCTTTTTATTACCATGTGGCTGTGTGCCTCAGATGGCCAATCAGAACCAGCTTCTCTACCTGCAGTAGATCTGACTAGGCCTTACCCCAAGGGGAGAAAATCCTACAGATGTCAGAAAAACATTAAATGGACACTTATGAACAAAAAATATTGAGTGGGCAATCTCAAACAAAAATAAAAACATGTTGGTGAAAAAGTACCAAAGGTATTTAAAAAAGGAAAATGATGAAATAAAGAGAAAATATGGCATAAAAATGTAAATTTTAACTGAACTTTTCTTTCTAAGGAGATTTTAAAATTAAAGAAGCAGGGGCGCCTGCTAGCTCAGTCGGAGGATCATGTGACTCTTCATCTCGGGGTTGTGAGTTCGAGCTCCACACTGGGTGTAGAGATAACTTAAATAAATAAAGCTTTAAAAAATAAATAAAATTAAAGAAGCCAAAGAAATGAGTGAAGGAACAGAAAATAGAATGGTAAGGAGTAAGTTTGGTCATAAATATATGAGGAAAAAGATGCTTGTGCTAAAAACAACCAAAAGCACTAAAATCAAGTGGAAAATGGGTCAATATAATGCCAGTTGATGTCTGTAAGAATTAAAAGTATGATAAAACAAGTGAAGAAAAAGTCATTTTAGCACCAGTTGTTGCCTATGATAACATACTATTCTTTGCAAAATTCGTATCTTAGACATATACTGTGGTTTACGCAAAATTGGAATAAAACCAGGTAACAACAGATTTATCATCAACAAAGTATAGCACAGTGCCCGACATCTGTAAGTAGGAGGTCAAACCACTTTCCCCAAAGGAGGTGGTGGTGGAGGTGTGCCCCGAGCAAGAAGTCGGCGGCGTTGTGAGAGTCTGGTGGAGGCATGATGGAGGTACTTAGTGGAAACTCAATGGGATTTAGGAAGGAGCAAGGAAAAGAGGGTTTTGGCTTTGTATAACACATAAATCCAAGGATGGGGGCTTCAAGCCTGTGAGCAGTGCCCACGTCAGCATCAATTACTTGGGATTGGCAGGCTTGCCCTGCTTAGTCTTCTCTGCTCTGGGGGTCACTGGGAGGTTTATAAGTCAAATGGAATTTGTAGTAATGGAGAGAGTCTACCGCTGTAACCAAACTGTCCTTGTTCCTGCCATCTCAGGTGGGACCCCTGGAGAGAGGATATGAAGGGAGGCTGTCGACATATGAACATCCCTTCATTACTGGCTCTTTACATCACAGAATTTGTGGCAATTTGAGGGATACTTTGGATATTACTGAACACCTGGATGTATGTAAAAAAAAATCCAGAAGGCTCTCTCTCTAGGCCTTTGGTAAGCAGGAAAAACAGGGAACTTTGCAGATGGTGAACACCAGCTTGAAGAGAAGACTGGCTGGCTTTAATGGTAATTGCTGAGGAAGGCTGGGTTGTCAGCCCTGCTGTGAACACTCAGAAAAACTTAGGGGTATTTTCTTCACAAGGCGAGGACTGGAGTTGTCGTTGGAACAGAAATATAAATGTCGTCTCCCTTCTGTAGCCATAGGCTGGTGAGTCCATAGTCCAAATAATGTTCCACTTACAAATTCACTCATTCCTACCCTACAAATTCACTCATTCCTACTCTCCTACTTCTCTTATTTACTTCCTTATTCATACTGAATGGATTTTTATTTTTATTTTTATTTATTTATTTATTTTTTAAATTTTTTTATTGTTATGTTAATCCCCATACATTACATCATTAGTTTTAGATGTAGTGTTCCATGATTCATTGTTTGTGCATAACACCCAGTGCTCCATGCAGAACGTGCCCTCCTCAATACCCATCACCAGGCTAACCCATCCTCCCAACCCCCTCCCCTCTAGAACCCTCAGTTTGTTTTTCAGAGTCCATCGTCTCTCATGGTTCTTCTCCCCCTCCGATTTCCCCCCCTTCATTCTTCCCCTCCTGCTACATTCTTCTTCTTCTTTTTTTCTTTCTTAACATATATTGCATTATTTGTTTCAGAGGTACAGATCTGAGATTCAACAGTCTTGCACAATTCACAGCGCCTACCAGAACACATACCCTCCCCAGTGTCCATCACCCAGTCACCCCATCCCTCCCACCCCCCCCCCCACTCCAGCAACCCTCAGTTTGTTTCCTGAGATTAAGAATTCCTCATATCAGTGAGGTCATATGATACATGTCTTTCTCTGTTTGACTTATTTCGCTCAGCATAATACCCTCCAGTTCCATCCACGTTGTTGCAAATGGCAAGATCTTATTCCTTTTGATGGCTGCATAATATTCCATTGTATATATATACCACATCTTCTTTACTGAATGGATTTTTATTATATAGTTTCTGATAATGCCCCGCTTATTCCTGGTTCTTGCCATCACTATCTACCTTTATGTAGACCAATACAGCTTTCCCTCTAGGTCCTGGGCAGTGGCCTCTACTTAACACTGAGAATCTGGGCCATCTGTTTCTAGCTTTGCTCCTCTGACTAAACTCTAATACCCATGGGCCTCCATGCCCCCAACCCAAGACACAAGTGGACCAGATTGATCGTCTCTTTCATTGTGGGTCAATCTCTCTCTGTTATCCTATATCCCAGAAAGAATTTTGCTTGAACTAATTCTTCACTAACATTAGTGTTACACAGAATGGATCCTACAGTTTCTTAAAAGACCGAGTAAAGTTTTGGAATCAGAAATGTCCCCATGCATAGGTGTCATCTGAATCCATAAGGCAGCAGAGGTTCTAAAATCACTCCTTAGAATCACAGACCTAGAACAAGAATAGACATTAGAGTCCATATAGTCCAAAAGGCCTAATTCACTTCCCAGAGAGGGTAAGTGAATTGCCACAAATCTTTCAGAGAAACTACACTAGAAGCCACACTTCCTGATGCAGTGTTTGAAACACTCTCTATCATTAAGAACTTCTTAGTAAGTTACATCACTCTGGAGTCTGTGAGGAGAGTTTCAAGTAGGGAGAGACTGGCAGGAGAAACATCTAGGAGGGTGTTGTGAAGATACAGGAAAGAGTTGATGAAGGAATTGAGTCTAATGTTGAAAGAGTAGATAGCAATTCATCTGTTGGACTTAGATTTCCTCACCTGCAAATGACACAAAGATCCATCTGCCCCATCCCTATCCTTTCCAGGGACTGGCCATTCTAAGCTGAGGTCATATTGTGTATGCAGAAGCATTAAGGTATCTCCAGGTGATTCAGTATGGGTAGGGTGTAGGAGGCATGTAGGAGCAGAGGAGGAGATAATCCACTTCCATGGAAATAGAGTTTCTTTGCAAAGTCTGCAATAGATGGTTCATTGTACCCAAGAACTCTGCCATTGAGAGGGTCCCAGAGGAGGATCCAACACAAGTGTGGAGCTGTTGAAAGCTCCATACTAAAGAGAATGCAAACACAGCCACCACCCATAACTTCTGTCTGTGAACTGGGAGCCATAACCCAGGGGGCAGTGAAGACTATGATGGAGGCCATGGGGAGACATCTGGAGCAAGGAGGAGCAAGGTGTGCCAGACCATGGTCAAGAGCAGCCATGGGAACAGGGGAATACTGCTGAGGAAATAAAAGTTTCTGAGGCTGGCCTACTGGATGGAACATACACTTGTTCACAGAGTCTTAAATGTATTTATATATCAGAGCCAACTCAGCACATCCTGGACATTGTTCTTTACTCACAACTAGTAATGCTTCCAAGTGTGGTTTTTAGAATCAGCTGAATTGTTCCCATGCCTGACCCAGCCACTTACCCATCATCACAGACCATATAGACACCATTTCCTCCCTTCCACTGACATGTGTTAAAGATTTATTGAGCTATGACCTATTAGGTATTTCATAAGATAATATTTATTTAGTTCATGATGCAGCTCTTTAAATACTATCATATTTTAGATGAGAAAAAATTAGGTTCAAAGACTCACCCCAAATTCACACAGCAGATATTTAGAGGATCTGAAACTCTGACACCCATGCAAGCTCTACTCTTCAGCCCTCTTTTCCTGGTAAATCTCAATGAACTGACACTTCCTGGTGTCCCCCTTTGAGGCTGCCAGACCCTGGGGTTCCTTCCCTCAGGGATGGGCGATTCTTGCTGTTGTTGCCCCTTCCCCCATGTAAGTGGCCAGCTTGCTCTTATATGCTACTCCAAACTTTCCGTCCAGGTGGCGCAAGACCAAAAGTCAGATGCAACAGCTTCAGATGGGAATTTGTATTGAGCAAAACCCTGGTTCTCACCCTTTCTGGCCTTGCTCCTAGTTTGTGCCAGAGCCTACTTCCCCTGGGTGTGCTCCATCATCATTCTCATTAGTCTTAATAAAAAATAGTCATCATTTATTGATTGCTTACTATGTGCCAGACACTGAACTTTAGATGTATTTAATTTGCACAACAACCCTTTGGGACACATATATATTATCCAAGCTTTATAGAAGAAGAAAGAAATCAGCCCAGAGACATTGATAAGTTGCTCAAGACTCCATAATCAGTAAGGAATGAAGCTGGGATTTGAACCCAGCAGCCTGGATCCTGGCTTTCTTGACTTCCATATTGACCTGCCATCCCCTGGGTTTCTTGATTTTGCTAGTGCCTGACTCCAGACACTGACCACAGCTCTTCTTCCTGGTTGCAACTCAATGACTCACAGATAATGTGGGCTCCTCAATCTCCAGTTACAGTCCTGTGGTATTTGAACTTATAATGTTCCTCGACTGGACACCTCCTGCCCCAGAAACTTCTTGAGGCTCATGGCAACACTGCCCAAGTGTTCTGGGTTTAACCCTTTGGAAAGTCAATTATCCCCCTGTGCCAGAGGGTTAAATTCTTTATTATTAGAAAATACATGATTTTTGATTCTAAACAACATCAACAAAGGAAATGTATGCTGGAAAGCAAGCAAAGGCAAATCTCAGAAAACACCAAAAAAAAAAAACCAAAAAAACAAACCCCAATCCCCCCCAAAACCCCCCTAAAACTTAAACAACAAAAATACCTACTTGCTGAAAACAGACAGGAAAATCCAAATAATCAGTGCTGAGAATAATAAAAAGTAGTTGACCAAGAATCATGGAAAGATAAAATTAAAAAATCAGCAAAACTGATCAGATAAAGAATAACAAAGAAACTTGCAAGGCAATAGATGAACATTTTGACCAAATATTTTGTCTTGAGTTAAAAAAAAAAAGAACTCTTAAAAAATCAATTGCCCCTATGAAGGAAGATTACCAAGCAGAAATACAAAAACCCAAGGGAAGACATACAATGTGAGCTGTCAAAAGAAAAACAAAGAAAATAAAAACCAGTAACTCATTATAAAGAAACCTTGTAATACCCTCTTGGTTTGCAAGCTCCTTGGGAGCTTCCCAGGTGTAATCTGAAATTGGCCCCCAAATATGGAGGGCAGGGAAAGATGGAAGAAAGAGGCTGGCCAGCCACTCCAGGTTGGTAGGTGGCAGGTTTAATAAGGAAGGGAACTTACATAGGAGGCTTGTCTTGATAGGCAGCAAAACGAATGGATCTTGGTACCCACTTGCCAAACCTTAAAAGTTTATACAGAGGCCTTAGTTGAGTTCAGTCACACATACCCTGCAGGTGTTCTCAATACCACATCACCGTCTCAAGGCCATGTCCTTGGAGCAGTCTCTGAGAGCAGGAGAGGCAAGTGGAACCCACATCCCAAGAACAGGGGAGGCGGTTAGGAGCTCTGAGTGCCCAGGCCCAGCTCACAAGTCATCCAGCAGTTACATCCTCAACCTTCCCCAAAACACCTTCATTTTTCTTTCAATTAGTAAATTCCATCAGTGAATATTTGTAAGAGTTCCAACCGGGGTCAAAACTGCCTCATGCATCCCCAAGGAGGGAAGGACAAGTTCAGGCCACTATAACCCCATCTTTCCCACAAACCTGAAGAAGAAATACACACACAAAAATAAGCAAATGCACACTGCAAAACTTAAAGAAAATGGAGAACACGTAACATTTAATAATATGACAGACCAAAGGCCAAATATATTTGTTATATTACTAAATGTAGAGAGGTTCAAATCACCTATTAAAAATATTTTCAGATTAGACCACAAAGCAAACTATATAAGAAAAACATCTAAAATAAAGTGATTCAGAAAAGCTAAAAATAAAAGGAAGGGCAAAGATACCTGAAACATGCCCCCTCCCTCAACTAAAAAAAACACAAGGTCACAATCAAACAAGAATACTAGTTAATGCCCAAGAGTATTAAGTGAGCTAGTGCTTTTCATACAATGGTAGTGTGCACTTGATACAAAAGTAACAAACGTCTATTCACAAAATAACGCAAGGTTAACATTTATTAAACTGAAATTATTTAAATTATTATTTAAAGCAAATAAAGATTAAAGTACAGTAGTAGATGACTTTAACTTACTTCTCTCAGTCCATAACAGAGCAAGTAGGCAAAAGAAATAAGCAAGGATATAGAAATCTCAATAACACAATTAGTGAGATAGATGTAATTGACGTGTATGGACCTATTCCTGAAAATACAGGTGACTATGGAAGATCAAGAAAATTGCCCTTTTTCAAAGACATACAAATAGTCAACAGACACATGAAAAGATGCTTACCATTTACATGAGGAAAATATAAATGAAAACCACAATGAGATACTGCATCACACCTATTAGATGTCTATTCTCAGACAAGAGGTAACAAATGTTGGTGAGGATGGGGAGAAAAGGGAAAACTTGTGCACTGTTGGTGGGAATGCGAACTGGTGCAGCCACTGTGGAAAACAGCATGGAGTTTCCTCAGGAAGTTGAAAATAGAGCTACCCTATGATCTAGCAATCCCACTTCTGAATATATATCCAAAGGAAACAAAAGCACTATCTCAAAGAGACCTGTACTGCTACATTTATTGCAACATTATTCACAGTGGCCAAGGTATGGAAACAACATAAGTGTCTGTCCATGGATGAATGTATACAAGTGTCTCACACACACACACACACACACACATTGGAATATTATTCAGTCATAAAAAGAAGGAAATCCTGTCATTTGTGACAATCTGGACAAACCTTGAGGGCATTATGCTAAGAGAAATAAGCTAGACAAAGAAAGACAAAAATACTTTGTGGGATCACCTACATGTGGGGAAAAAAAAAGTCAACTCATAGAAACAGAGAGTGGGATGGTGATTGCCAGAGGCTGGAGGGTGGGAAAGATGGGGAGTTGTTGGCCAGTACAAACTTCCACTTATAATATGAATAAATTCTTGAGATCTAATGTATAGCATAGTGACTATAATTAATAATACTGCTTTATATACTTGATATTTGCTAAGATAGTAGATCTTAAACATTCTCACCAAAAAAAGAGGAGGTAATTAACTATGTGAGGTGATAGATGTTAATTAGCTTTATTGTGGGAATCATTTCACAATGTATATGTGTATTAATCATCACACTGTAAGCTTTAAACATATTGCATTTTATTTGTCAGGTATACCTCATTAAAGCTGGAAAGAAATCCTTAAGTTCCACAATGTAAAAGAAAGAAAAAAAAAGAAAAGAAAAAGAAGAAAAGAAAAAAAGTAATAATGTTAAAACCCAGAAAGACTTTCTCCTTCTCTACTCTAAAAATACCACCACAGCTCAGCAGAAAAATAAATTTAAAATTAAATAAATATATAAAAAGGGGGGCACCTGGCTGGCTCAGTCGGTAAAGCACATGACTCTTGATCTCAGGGCTGTGAGTTTGAGCCCCATATTGGGCATAGAACCTACTAAAAAATAGAGAAAAAATAAAAAATAAAAATAAAAATACCACCATCATTATACCTCTCTCAATTTTTTGGTCAAGGAGGAAATACAGGGGTGTCTAAGTGGCTCAGTCAGTTAAGTGTCTAACCCTTGATTTTGGCTCAGGTCATGATCTTGTTTCAGGATTTCTTTTCCTTTAGTGTCCACGGTTCTTGGTCCTGCCACTTTGAAGAATGAAGAGATAGACCAGACAAAGAGTGGTGGGCAGCAAAGCAAAATTTATTAGGTGATAGTACAAAACTCCCAAAGAGGGAGGGGACCTGAGAGGGTTGCCAATGGAGTTCCTAAATCTAGGAGTTTTTATGAGCTCTTTTGTGGAACTATCTTAAACAACCAGGGTGTGCTAAGGCGTGCCAATCAGGGCTTCCATCACACATCCGTCTCCCTATTAGGTTAATGTTCATGTGCTGATGGTCCTGTCTAAGCTGCAAAACAGGATTTTTTTTTTAAATATTTTTTTATTTAAATTCAATTAATTAACATATAATGTATTATTGGTTTCAGAGGTACAGGGCTGTGATTCATCAGTCTTATATAACACCCAGTGGTCATTCCATCACATGCCCTCCTTAATGCCTATCACCCCATCCCTCCACCCCCTCCCCTCCAGCAACACTCAGTTTGTTTCCTATAATTAAGAGTCTCTTATGGTTTGTTTCCCTCTCTGGTTTTGTTTTGTTTTATTTTTTTCCTCTCTTCCCCTGTGATCCTCTGGCAAAACAGGATGTTAGTGTTATTTTGTCTTAGCTCTCCTGACTCCATGTTTTCTTGTTGGGGACCCTGGCCCGGACTGCCTAACTGTCCAACTAACTCCTAACAATCTCAGGGTCATGAGATTAAGCCCCATATTGGGCTCTGTGCTGAGCGTGGAGCCTGCTTGAGATTCTTTCACCTTCTGCCTCTGCCCCCACCCCTTTGTCTCTCTCTCTCTAAAAAAAAAAAAAAAAAGGAAGCATAAACCGTAAGCCACAATTTCAATATTTTGAGAAAACAATACAAATCATAAGGATACAGCTAAAGCTCTGCTGAGATACGAATTAACAGCATTAAATTCTTATTTCAAGAAAAAAAAGAATGAAAGTAAACGAAATAAGCACTCTACTCAAATGTTAAAAAGTAAAAAGTAAATAATCCAAAGAAATGCAGAAGAAAGAAACGATGAATATAAAGGTAGAAATTGATGAAGTAGGAAAGAGAAAACCTAGTGTTTTCCTGAGTGGTCCACAGAAAGCTTAAATAATGATTGGGCCTCAGGCCAAAATGTGTTGCAAACTTTCATCAAACTGAAGAAAAATACCAAGATAATTGATATTGCCACTTGCCAACTGAAATTCGTTGCCAGTTGGCAACTTGCTGGATTAAGAAGAGAATGGGTTCAGCCGACATTTATCATATTTGTTTCAGTGCTTTGTCAGAGTACCAATACAATGCTAATGACGCTGTGGGCTGAGAAGGAATTCATTAAATATCAAGGAACGAAGACACCTTTCCTGAAGGTATTTTACAAATGCCAGCTTTCACCTCACTCAATTATAAATAGATTGGTTCTGTGATTGAACAGTTTTGGGCAAAAAACTATGTCTTAAATATATGTGTTAATTTTATGTATTAACCTGACTGGTCATGGAGTGCCTAGATTAAACATTATTTCTGGGCGTTTCTGTGAAGGTGTTTCTGGATGAGATTAGCATTTGAATTGGTGACTCAGTAAAGCAGATTGCCCTTCCCAATGTGGGTGGGCACCATCCATTTTGCTGAAGGTCTGGAAAGAACTAAAAGTGGAGAAAGAAGGAATCTGCCTTTTTTTTTTCTGCCTCACTATTGAGCTGGGACACCTCTTCTCATCTTAGGCCCTCAGACTGAGATTTACATGATCTGCTCCCTTAGTTCTCAGGCCTTTGGACTTGGACTGAATGATACCACTGGCTTTCCTGGCTTTCCACCTTTCAGACAGCAGATCCTGGGACTTCTAAGCCTTCACAATCATATGAACCAATTCTTCATAATTAGTTTCCTTTCATATATATGTACCTCATTGGTTCTGTTTCCTTGGAGAACCCTGACTAATACATTCTGTATTTTATTCCATTTATGGGGAGTAATAGTTCCCATTAGCATGTTAGGAAACTCTGGGGAGGATTCTACCTTTTTAGGCAAACAGATTTCTACAGTATCTTTCAAAACGATTTGACCACAGAATCCTTTTTACACATAACATCTCTTAATACTCCATGGAGCACATGTTGGGATATGCTGTCTTAGAGTTTACTCATATTATAACAGTTGATTAGAAAGATGCAAAATATTGTTTTTAAAAATACCAGTGATATGTATTTGCTCAGTGGTCAACTTTCTATATGTATCACTAACAATTTATCTTAATATGTCTAACATAACCTTAAAAAGTTACTTTGTGAATTCCCTCCTCCAGGAAGGAAAGGTCCTCTTTCTGCCAAATTCTTTCTCAAGGTATTGATGTCATCTGGAACGCAGTGAAAATTTACTGACCCTTGCTGATGACTATAACCTTTATAGCTAAAATGTGACTTAGAAGGTAAAGATTACATCTTTTGATGGCTGCATAATATTCCATTGTATGTATATATACCACATCTTCTTTATCCATTCATCTATTGATGGACATCTAAGCTCTTTCCATAGTTTGGCTATTGTGGACATTGCTGCTATAAACATTGGGGTACATGTATCCCTTTGGATCACTACAGTTGCTGGAGTGGAGGGGGGTGGGAGGGATGGGTTGGCTGGATGATGGACATTAGGGAGGGTATGTACTATGGTGAGTGCTGTGAATTTTATGACTGATGAATCACAGACCTGTACCCCTGAAACAAATAATACATTATATGTTAATAAAAAAAATAAAAAATAAAGGAGAAATTAAGACATTCCCAGATTTAAAAAAGGAGGGGGGGAAGATTAGAAACAAAAGAAGCTCTTAGAAAATAAACATTGAGGATGTATATGAGTCTCTAAATAAAGCTAGACTTCTTACAGATTGTAAATAAAGTAATGGAAATCAAATAGTGGGTCTTACAAAAACTTTCCCTTTTATATTATAAAGTAGTTCTGAGAACAACTACCCAAAGCCATAGGGATCATCTCTAAGAGCACTCAGACCAGGTGAGCCAGCTTGGGGCACACAACTGCAAAAGGGAACAGACCCTTATCCTGCTCCTGGCCCTTGGAACATGCGTGTTTTTTTTTTTTTTTTTTTTAGGTTTAAATATTGAATTATCTTGTTTTAATTGACATATCCCTGCTAAAAAGACATACAATTTTAACATATTAATGAAAAGAAATTTAAGGTTGTATATAAAAATAATAATGCATGCACAGCAAATAACAAGAAAATGTTATAGTAGAACATTTATGAATTCTAATCTGTCCTCTTCATTGGCACTTCATGGGATGAAAATAATCGACAGATCCAGCTAAAGCTTTTTTCCCCCCTTTTCTGAAAAAAAAAATTATCAAGACAGCTCTTTGTAATATGGAGTCATTTTCTTTATCGTTAACAAGGAGTCTTGCCCAAAATGTATATTCTGTCCTTCTTGATTTGCTAATGATTAATATAAAGTCATTACAACTAAACAGCATTTAAAAATATTGTCGTTTTATCTTTATCTATTTTTTCATTTCATTTTGCATAGAATTTATAATATCCAAAATTTGTTAGAAAATCACTGTGAAAGACTGATCAAATTTTTTTTTTTTTTAAGTAAAACAAGTTTTTATTAATTTATAGTGAACCACTTACTCAACAATTTAATTGCAAAATTAAAGGACAATTCCTTGAGAATGTTTTCTGCCCCCAAGAACACAGTAAACCATTAAGGAACATTAGATTTTTTTGTTGTTGTTAATTCCCTACTAAACTTTAAAGCAATTTCTTCAAAACAAACATTTATCCCATGTGGTATCTTTCAGGCATTTATTTTGTTTACTGATTTAAGTTTGAAATTTATAGCAAGGTTTGTCTGGGGATGCACTTTAATATTTTTCCCCATTTTATTTATTTTTTTTTTTAAATTTTTTTATTGTTATGTTAATCCCCATACATTACATCATTAGTTTTAGATATAGTGTTCCATGATTCATTGTTTGTGCATAACACCCAGTGCTCCATGCAGAACGTGCCCTCCTCAATACCCATCACCAGGCTAACCCATCCTCCCACACCCCTCCCCTCTAGAACCCTCAGTTTGTTTTTCAGAGTCCATCGTCTCTCATGGTTCTTCTCCCCCTCCGATTTCCCCCCCTTCATTCTTCCCCTCCTGCTACATTCTTCTTCTTCTTTTTTTCTTTCTTAACATATATTGCATTATTTGTTTCAGAGGTACAGATCTGAGATTCAACAGTCTTGCACAATTCACAGCGCTTACCAGACCACATACCCTCCCCAGTGTCCATCACCCAGTCACCTCATCCCTCCCACCCCACCCCCCACTCCAGCAACCCTCAGTTTGTTTCCTGAGATTAAGAATTCCTCATATCAGTGAGGTCATATGATACATGTCTTTCTCTGTTTGACTTATTTCGCTCAGCATAATACCCTCCAGTTCCATCCACGTCGTTGCAAATGGCAAGATCTCATTCCTTTTGATGGCTGCATAATATTCCATTGTATATATATACCACATCTTCTTTAGCCATTCATCTGTTGATGGACATCTTGGCTCTTTCCACAGTTTGGCTATTGTGGACATTGCTGCTATAAACATCGGGGTGCACGTAGCCTTTCGGGTCCCTACTTTTGTATCTTTGGGGTAAATACCCAGGAGTGCAATTGCTGGATCATATGGTAGCTCTATTTTCAACTTTTTGAGGAACCTCCATACTGTTTTCCAGAGTGGCTGCACCAGCTTGCATTCCCACCAACAGTGTAGGAGGGTTCCCCTTTCTCCGCATCCCCGCCAACATCTGTCATTTCCTGACTTGTTAATTTTAGCCATTCTGACTGGTGTGAGGTGGTATCTCATTGAGGTTTTGATTTGGATTTCCCTGATGCCGAGTGATATTGAACACTTTTTCATGTGTCTGTTGGCCATTTGGATGTCTTCTTTGGAAAAATGTCTGTTCATGTCTTCTGCCCATTTCTTGATTGGATTCTTTGTTCTTTTGGTGTTGAGTTTGATGAGTTCTTTATAGATTTTGGATACTAGCCCTTTATCTGATATGTCATTTGCAAATATCTTCTCCCATTCTGTCAGTTGTCTTTTGGTTTTGTTGACTGTTTCCTTTGCTTTGCAAAAGCTTTTTATCTTGATGAAGTCCCAATAGTTCATTTTTGCCCTTGCTTCCCTTGCCTTTGGCGATGTTTCTAGGAAGAAGTTGCTGCGGCTGAGGTCGAGGAGGTTGCTGCCTGTGTTCTCCTTTAGGATTTTGATGGACTCCTGTCTCACATTGAGGTCTTTCAACCATTTGGAGTCTATTTTTGTGTGTGGTGTAAGGAAATGGTCCAGTTTCATTCTTCTGCATGTGGCTGTCCAATTTTCCCAACACCATTTGTTGAAGAGACTGTCTTTTTGCCATTGGACATTCTTTCCTGCTTTGTCAAAGATTAGTTGACCATAGAGTTGAGGGTCCATTTCTGGGCTCTCTATTCTGTTCCATTGATCTATGTGTCTGTTTTTGTGCCAGTACCATACTGTCTTGAGGATGACAGCTTTGTAGTAGAGCTGGAAGTCTGGAATTGTGATGCCACCAGCTTTGCTTTTCTTTTTCAACATTCCTCTGGCTATGCGGGGTCTTTTCTGGTTCCATACAAATTTTAGGATGATTTGTTCCATTTCTTTGAAGAAAGTGGATGGTATTTTGATGGGGATTGCATTGAATGTGTAGATTGCTCTAGGTAGGATTGACATCTTCACAATATTTGTTCTTCCAATCCATGAGCATGGAACGTTTCTCCATTTCTTTGTGTCTTCCTCAATTTCTTTCATGAGTATTTTATAGTTTTCTGAGTACAGATCCTTTGCCTCTTTGGTTAGATTTATTCCTAGGTATCTTATGGTTTTGGGTGCAATTGTAAATGGGATCGACTCCTTAATTTCTCTTTCTTCTGACTTGTTGTTGGTGTATAGGAATGCCACTGACTTCTGTGCATTGATTTTATATCCTGCCACTTGACTGAATTCCTGTATGAGTTCTAGCAGTTTTGGGGTGGAGTCTTTGGGATTTTCCACATAAAGTATCATATCATCTGCAAAGAGTGAGAGTTTGACTTCTTCTTTGCCAATTTGGATGCCTTTGATTTCTTTTTGTTGTCTGATTGCTGTGGCTAGGACTTCTAGTACTATGTTGAATAGCAGTGGTGATAGTGGACATCCCTGCCGCGTTCCTGACCTTAGGGGGAAAGCTCTCAGTTTTTCCCCATTGAGAATGATATTCGCTGTAGGTTTTTCATAGATGGCTTTTATGATATTGAGGTATGTACCCTCTATCCCTATACTCTGAAGAGTTTTGATCAAGAAAGGATGCTGTACTTTGTCAAATGCTTTTTCTGCATCTATTGAGAGGATCATATGATTCTTGTTCTTTCTTTTGTTAATGTATTGTATCACGTTGATTGATTTGCGGATGTTGAACCAACCTTGCAGCCCAGGGATAAATCCGACTTGGTCGTGGTGAATAATCCTTTTAATGTACTGTTGGATCCTATTGGCTAGTATTTTGGTGAGAATTTTTGCATCCATGTTCATCAGGGATATTGGTCTGTAATTCTCCTTTTTGATGGGGTCTTTGTCTGGCTTTGGGATCAAGGTAATGCTGGCCTCATAAAATGAGTTTGGAAGTTTTCCTTCCATTTCTATTTTTTGGAACAGTTTCAGAAGGATAGGTATTAATTCTTCTTTAAATGTTTGGTAGAATTCCCCTGGGAAGCCATCTGGCCCTGGGCTTTTGTGTTTTGGGAGATTTTTGATGACTGCTTCAATTTCCTTAGTGGTTATAGGTCTGTTGAGGTTTTCTATTTCTTCCTGGTTCAGTTTTGGTAGTTGATACATCTCTAGGAATGCATCCATTACTTCCAGGTTATCTAATTTGCTGGCATAGAGTTGCTCATAATATGTTCTTATAATTGTTTGTATTTCTTTGGTGTTGGTTGTGATCTCTCCTTTTTCATTCATGATTTTGTTGATTTGGGTCATTGCTCTTTTCTTTTTGATAAGTCTGGCCAGGGGCTTATCAATCTTGTTAATTCTTTCAAAGAACCAGCTCCTAGTTTCGTTGATCTGTTCTACTGTTCTTTTGGTTTCTATTTCATTGATTTCTGCTCTGATCTTTATTATTTCTCTTCTCCTGCTGGGTTTAGGCTTTATTTGCTGTTCTTTCTCCAGCTCCTTTAGGTGTAGGGTTAGGTTGTGTACTTGAGACCTTTCTTGTTTCTTGAGAAAGGCTTGTATTGCTATATACTTTCCTCTTAGGACTGCCTTTGCTGTATCCCAAAGATTTTGAATAGTTGTGTTTTCATTTTCATTGGTTTCCATGAATTTTTTTAATTCTTCTTTAATTTCCTGGTTGACCCATTCATTCTTCAGTAGGATGCTGTTTAGCCTCCATGTATTTGAGTTCTTTCCGACTTTCCTCTTGTGATTGAGTTCTAGTTTCAAAGCATTGTGGTCTGAAAATAGGCAGGGGATGATCCCAATCTTCTGGTACCGGTTGAGACCTGATTTATGACCTAGGATGTGATCGATTCTGGAGAATGTTCCATGGGCACTAGAGAAGAATGTGTATTCTGTTGCTTTGGGATGGAATGTTCTGAATATGTCTGTGAAGTCCATTTGGTCCAGTGTGTCATTTAAAGTCTTTATTTCCTTGTTGATCTTTTGCTTAGATGATCTGTCCATTTCAGTGAGGGGGGTGTTAAAGTCCCCCACTATTATTGTATTGTTGTCGATGTGTTTCTTTGCTTTTGTTATTAATTGCCTTATATAATTGGCTGCTCCCATGTTAGGGGCATAGATATTTACAATTGTTAGATCTTCTTGTTGGATAGACCCTTTAAGTATGATATAGTGTCCTTCCTCATCTTTTATTACAGTCTTTGGTTTAAAATCTAATTTGTCTGATATAAGGATTGCCACCCCAGCTTTCTTTTGGTGTCCATTAGCATGGTAAATGGTTTTCCACCCCCTCACTTTCAATCTGGGGGTGTCTTTGGGTCTAAAATGAGTCTCTTGCAGACAGCATATCGATGGGTCTTGTTTTTTAATCCAATCTGATAGCCTGTGTCTTTTGATTGGGGCATTTAGCCCATTTACATTCAGGGTAACTATTGAAAGATAGGAATTCAGTGCCATTGTATTGCCTGTAAGGTGACTGTTATTGTATATTGTTTGTGTTCCTTTCTGGTCTATGTTGCTTTTAGGCTCTCTCTTTGCTTAGAGGACCCCTTTCAAGATTTCTTGTAGGGCTGGTTTCGTGTTTGCAAATTCCTTTAGTTTTTGTTTGTCCTGGAAGCTTTTGATCTCTCCTTCAATTTTCAATGACAGCCTAGCTGGATATAGTATTCTTGGCTGCATATTTTTCTCATTTAGTGCTCTGAATATGTCCTGCCAGTCCTTTCTGGCCTGCCAAGTCTCTGTGGATAAGTCTGTTGCCAATCTAATGTTTCTACCATTGTAGGTTACATATCTCTTCTCCCGAGCTGCTTTCAGGATTTTCTCTTTGTCTCTGAGACTCGTAAGTTTTACTATTAGATGTCGGGGTGTTGACCTATTTTTATTGATTTTGAGAGGGGTTCTCTGTGTTTCCTGGATTTTGATGCCTGTTTCCTTCCCCAAATTAGGGAAGTTCTCTGCTATAATTTGCTCCATTATACCTTCTGCCCCTCTCTCTCTTTCTTCTTCTTCTGGGATCCCAATTATTCTAATGTTGTTTTGTCTTATAGTATCGTTTATCTCTCGAATTCTGCCCTCGTGATCCAGTAGTTGTTGATTTCTCTTTTTCTCAGCTTCTTTATTTTCCATCATTTGGTCTTCTATCTCACTGATTCTTTCTTCTGCCTCATTTATCCTAGCAGTTAGCGCCCCCATATTTGATTGCACCTCATTGATAGCCTTTTTGATTTCTACTTGGTTAGATTTTAGTTCTTTTACTTCTCCAGAAAGGGTTTCTCTAATAACTTCCATGTTTTTTTTCAAGCCCAGCTAGTATCTTTAAAGTGATGATTCTGAACTCTAGATCTGACATCGTACTAATGTCCGTATTGAGTAGGTCCCTGGCAGTCGGTACTACCTCTTGTTCTTTTTGTTGAGGTGATTTTTTCCGTCTTGTCATTTTGTGCAGAGGAGAATAGATTAATGAGAGAACAAAATGCTAGCAGGGTAACAATGTCCCCAGAAAATATACTCTAAACAAATCAGAAAAGACCTGAAGCAGTGGGAAAAGAAAGGGAAAGAGAGAAAAAAGAAAAGGAAAGAAAAAAAGAAAAAAGAAAAAGATAAAGATAAAAACAAAAGCAGAACAAAACAAAACAAAACAAAAACAGAATGTGATCAAATATGATCAGGCTGGATTATAGATCAGTGCCACACACTAGATTTTGGGTGTATTTTGGTCTGTTAAAAGAAAGTCCCTCCCAAAATTTTAAAGAATGAAAAACTTATATATGTACAAAAATAAGGGTTGATATGATGAAGGGATGGAATATGACTGTAAAGATGGAAATTATAAAAAATTTTAAAAAAGGATTTGATAAGTTGTTTGAAAAAAGAAAGAAGAGGATTAAAAAAAAAAAAAGAAAGAAAGAAAAAAGGGAGAGAATGTGATCAGGCAGGGGAGTAGAAAAAAACCATACACTAGAGATTTAGAGTATATTTTGATCTGTTAGAAGAAACTATCTCAAGATTTTAAAGAGAGAACAACTTATATAAATATGCCAAAAATACGGGTAACTACTATGAAGGGATAGAATATGACTTTAAAAATGAAAAATAAAAATGTTTTTTTTTTAAAAAGGGATTGATAAGATGTTGGTTGAAAAAGGGAAAAAGAAAAATTCAAAAAAAAAAAAGAAAAAAGGAAAAAAGAAAAAAAGACAGTTAAAAAAATAATTAACTTTGAAAGACTAAAGAATCATGGTAAAAAAGCCATGAATTCTATGTGCAGTATTCCCCTAGCGCTGGAGTTCTGCGGTTCTCATTGATCGGTAAACTTGGTCTTGGCTGGCTGTTCTCGCTGATCTTCTGGGGGAGGGGCCTGTTGCCGTGGTTCCCAAATGTCTTTGCCGGAGGCAAAATTGCCCCGCCCTTGCCCGTCCGGGCTAAGTAATCTGCTCGGGTTTGCTCTCCGGAGTTTTTGTTCCCTGCAAGCTTTCCGTACAGCTTTGGAGGCGGAGAGTGAAAATGGCGGCCTCCCAGTCTCCGCCCCGGCGGAGCCGAGAACTCGGGGTCCCGCTCCTCAGCGAGCCCCCAGAGAAAAGCAGTCAGTCACTCCCGTCTCCCCGGTCTCCGGCCACACTCCGCGCTCACCCGGCCTGTGACCGCGCCTTTCTATCTGGCACCCGACCCCGGGTGGAGTCTCCAAACCCAGCAGATCCCCGCGGTGCGCTCCCGCACCTCTCCTCCCGGGGGAGGAAGGTGAGTCTCCCCGGATCTGCCGCTTGTTGGGTCTCTGCTGGAGGAGCAGTGGCCCGACTGTGCCGCGGATCACGGTTTATGGCAACCCCGAGCTGAGAGCCCGCGCCTGGGCTCCGTCTCTGCAGCCGGCTTCCCTGCTCCGATACCTGGGAGCTCTGCCGCACTCAGGCACCCCCGGTCTTTCTGTGACCCCGAGGGTTCCACCCCCCACTTCGCCACCAGAGTGACGTCCCTCAGCGGAGCAGACTTCTAAAAGTTCCGATTTTGTGCTCCGTGGCTATATCACTTGCCAGAAGTGGCCGACGGAGGCCCCTCCCCCGCCGTCTATCCTCCCGAATAACGCCTCGGATTCACTTCTCCGCACATCCTACCTTCCAGAAAGTGGTCGCTTTTCTGTTCAAAGAGTTGTTGCTATTCTTTTCTTCGATCTCCTGTTGAGTTTGTAGGTGTTCAGAATGGTTTGATCCCTATCCAGCTGAATTCCTGAGAGGAGACGAAATCCAGGTCTCCTACTCCTCCGCCATCTTCGCGTGTTTTTTTTTTTTTTAAGATTTTATTTTTAAGTAATCTCTACACTCAACATGAGGCTTGAATTTACAGCCTGGAGACCAAGAGTTGAATGCTCCACCACCTGAGCCAGCCAGGCGCCCCCATGAGTGATGTTTTTATATTCCAGAGAGGATACTTAACCTTCTCCTTCTTCCAGCTCTATGTGAGGCTCTTACACTCCCCTTATTCAAATACACCAGATGATGGGGCAGCTGGGTGGCTCAGTCCGTTAAGCATCTGCCTTCAGCTCAGGTCATGATCCCAGGGTCCTGGGATCAAGCCCCACGTCGGGCTCCCTGCTCAGTGGGGAGTCTGTTTCTCCCTTTCTCTCTGCCCCGCCCCCTGCTCATGCTCTCTCACTCTTTCTCTCTGTCTCTCTCAAATAAATAAATAAAACCATAAAACAAAAACAAAAACAAAAACACAAATGCACCAGATGAAGTGGAAGGAGGAGCTCTCCAGGGTACTGAGATCAGATAGGATGGCTCTAGTCCTGACCCATGGATTATTTGGTCATTTCTGAAGATTATATACCAACACGATGCTACTAATATACTTTCTATGGGCTTGGAAGTTGGCTTTTTTCTCATCAATGGTAGGCAATTTTCAGGGTGGTGTGGAGACTATCTGGGCTTTGGAACTGAACAGTTGAGGGATTGGTTTCAGCACCATGCCTTTCATCTGTGAGACCTTGAGCACATGGCTTCTCTGAGCCTCAATTTCCTCATCTGTATAATAAAAAAATACTATCTTTTCAAGAGGATGGTTGAAAAGATTACAAGTAATGAACATAAACTCTTTAGCACAGGTCTTGACATCTAGTAGGTGCACAACAAATAATAACCAGATAGCAATATTATTATTATTTAAGCATTCATTTATTTATATAGTCAATGTTTATAGAGCGCCTGCTCTGCACAAGGGCTTTGGGGGACAGACATGACTAAGATATGCTTCTTGACTTCTAGGAAGCTTCACTTTAGTTGGGGAGATATGATTTAACCGTTTTACCCAGACTCCAAATCACTTTGGAACAAAATCAATTATATGGGATCCTAATCACTTATTTATACATTGATGAGGCATATTGAATGCCCATTCAATGGAGGAAAGTCACTTGTTCTAAACAGAAATTCTAAGTTTGGGATTACTTACATCGTGCTCTGGGCCATTGAGCCAAGTCAGCCAGAAAACAGCCATTGGATAACACATTTTGGATTGAAAAGCCTATGTGGCTAGAGAAAGAACTGGAGATGCTGTTTTACTGATTTGTGGCAGGGATGACTCAGAGTTATGTGGTTATAATGGAAAAGGCATAATGTTAGAGTCAGTCACTATCTGTGGGGATCAGGTTATGAATCTGTGTGTTGAGCTCAGGATATTTGCTCTGTCTCTTAGAATTGCTGTGAGGATCCAATCACATGTGATAGTAAATGTAAAATGTAAAATACAGTATCAGTAGAGTTGATATTACTTTTATTGAAAATATTTTTATATTTTATATTATTTTTATATGATACTTTTAAAATGCAGTGATCGCAGATCTCAAGTTTCTTGTGTGTTCTTCATTGTCAGCATGACTTGACAACTAATTAGTCAAAACCATCTATGATGGTAGAAAGACAGATGCATCAAGGAGAGCTACTCTACATTGTTACTGACTGTGTAAGAGAAGGATCTAAACATTTCTTTCATGTTTTTAAAAAATTGCCTTGAAATCAAGTATTTTAGAGTTTCCCAGAGAAACAGAACCGATGGATTGTGTGTAATTGTGTGTATGTGTGTATGTGTATGTATATACATATAAATGGGCTCACACAATTATAGAGGTTGTGAAGTTCCAAGACTTGCAGCTGCAATCCAGAGACTCAGGAGAGCTGATGGTGTAGTTCTTGTCTGATTCTGAAGGCCTGGGAACTAAGAGAACTGACAGTATAAGTTTCAGTCCAAAAGCTAGCTCAAGATCCAAGAAGAGCCAGTGTTTCAGTTCAGCTCTGAAGGCAGGCAAAACTGATGTTCTAGCTCATGCATCCAAGCAGGAATTCTCTCTTACTTGAGAGAGGGTCAGCCTATTTGTTCTATCCAGGCCTTCAACTGATTGACAGAGACCCATCCATATTATAGAGGGCAATCTACTTTATTCGGTCTACTATTCAAATGTTAATTTCACTCCCAAAACACTCATAGGCACTCAAAATAATGTTTTATTATATCCTGTAGTTCAGTCCAGCTGACACATAAGATTAACCATAACATCAAGTAAGTTTTGTTTGCACTTACACTGATACGATTTTCAGAGGTGGGAAGGTTGCAGATTTTTAAAACCGTTAGACTGAAGTGGATACAAATGACCTAATTGCAAAGGCAAATAATTACTCATTAAACAACAGTAATTTAAAAAATCCTGGGTTCTAAAAGAACAGGGGTTATTTCATCTCCCCAAGATTTTGCTGTCCAAATAAATAGCCATTAGAGGGAGCTCTGATCGCAGCTTAGAAACAAAATTATTCTCCAAGTAATGTTAACTTGGAATTCTAGGTTTCCATGTTTTAATGGAGACACAGAATATATATTAAAAAAAAAAAACTAAACTAAAACCAAATAGGTATCTTTTAACATCATCATTTTGTATATCTGACCTTAGTGAGACCAAACTTGCTTCTTGGGGTCTAAGAACCAAAATGATGCAGGGACAGGGCTGGGTGGGGTGGGAAAGGTGCTGGGTCTGAGTTCCAGCTGCGTCATGAAGCAGCTGTGTGCCCTTGAGTCCGCTGCTTCCCTTCTCGCCTGAACAATGAAGAAGATGACAGAGATTAGTGTTTACCACACATTGGTATCTGTGGATGGAATAATTCTAGGAGAATTTTAAAAATTTCTTTTTTTCAAAAGACAACCTTCTTGAAAATGTTATGTTCTCAAAAGCTGATGGTCTTGAAAGGATTATTTTACCCATACTCTCAGTCATGTGGATGATACACTCACACTCAAACCAGCTTCTGCCCTGCAGTTCCCGAGATGTGCTGACAGTTATGTTGGTACCAAGTGATCCCTGTCTTGAAGTGACAGCATTGAACTTTTAATGTGTTGCTAAGCCTCTCTGGAAACTTTAGGTTGGTGTTGTCAAAATGATGACAGTTGACTTATAATTAGCATTGTACTCATGTTATAAAGACAAATTTTCTCTTCAGCAGAGATAGCATGCATTTGAAAGCATTGCTATACAAGAAGGCTTTAGAGTCATAAGTCATTTTGCAAACTGAGATTCTGATTTGTCATAATAAAAATTATTGCAGAAGAATGATGTACTTACTACTTTCATTGTATTTCTTTTATGTTTTTCACTTCTTGGGCTAATGAGAAGAGAACAGAACAATATTATAGGACCAATGCATCATTCAAGTAAAAGCTGCATGACAATATACTGTGCTGAATAAGCCAAATACAACAAAGAGTTTTAGAAAGTTGGAGGTGGGTTGGAAAGAGAAAAGAGTTAGAAGCATTGGGTCCTCACTCAAACTATATGATAGACAAGCTGAACTCAGACTTAGATCAAAGCAGCAGAAATATACTCATAGAAAATAAAAACCTTGTACAGATCTTGTTTTTGTGCCATCAACTCATAACAGCTTAGTAGAGGAAGCTGGGAAGATTTTCAATACATTCTCATTATTTTAGACTGCACAATTTTATTGATTGGTTCATTATTATAATGGATCTTTGTTAAATGAAAAAATAGCAGTGACCCAGCATCCTCAAAAAGAAAAATAGAATAGCCAACAAGCAAGAAAGACCAAACAACTTCACAAATACATTTTTCTATTATTAAACCAACATCGATGTTTGAGTTTAGCAAAACAGCATCACCCATTTTAACATTAAACTTCTAAATTTGAATGAAAGCAGTTTTTGTAGTTTTGCTTCTGAACTATTGTCCCAAATACATCATGTCAAGAAGACGGTGCTAATTAGATACTTACTTTAATACTAAGTCTCCTGTTGCTGCATACACTTGGCATGGCTTCCAGGAGTCTCTGCTCTGTGGTCTTAGCATTGTTCCTACTTCTGCACTGTCCTAGAACCTGGCTAGTTAGAAGGAAAAGAGGAAATGCTGGGGTCAGCAGGAAAGTTCTTCAAAGTGGTTAATCCATTTACAGATCACTGGGAATGGGTTGTGCTGTGCTAACTTGGCATTCTGGTATTTTCTGCTCAAGCACATGATTCCGTAGATGACAGCTGATGGTGTTTTGCTGGCAAATATAGCTTGGAGCTCCTTTTGCTAGCTTGGCCCTAACTCAACAAAGTCTTGACTCACAAAAAAGATGCTAAGAAGAGAATATGCAAGAAGGTGTTAAGCAAACCTTGGAATTAGAGAAAGAACTTTGCATACTCCATTCTTAAGTGTGGTAATGGTTTGGGACTAAAAGGAAAAGGACAAGTGTAGGGGGCCACAGTTTACTGGGACTTCTCACTTCCAGTGTCATTTACATTTTAGGAGGAGGGAGTTTACTCTCTTTCAGTGCTTCTATTCTTTCTCATTCTTACTCGTGTTGAGAACTTTTATATTGAACTGTTGCTAAGAGAGGTCATCAATCTTATCAAGAGTGTGTTTATTTGTCTCATAGAATTTCTACTCCACCCCTCCTAGAAAAAAGTTGAGATTAGGTCTTACCAGTCCCCCAAGGGACTGTGGCCAGATGGAACAGGATCCCCGTTCCTGGAGGGAGCAGTTGGGTAGTAAAAGAGGTAGAAGGAGACCAAAGGACAAGAGGCGGGTACCTATTTGAGATGTATTTTGCATGGATTGAATGTGGCCAGAGAAGAATAGTAAGGAACATCATGCTCTGTCATTAGGACTCGGAAGGTATCATGTGATGGTGAAACTCTTTGGAACAGTGACAGAGGTGTGTGAATATGATGTTGTTCAAGTTTCACAATACTGCGAGGTGGGTATTATTATACCCATTTTAAAGTTGAGAAAAGTCAGCCTCGAAGAGCTTACATAAATTTGCTGAAGGTCGTCAAACTAGCAAATGGCAGGGCTAGACTTCAACCCCAAATCTACCTGACACCCACACTGGGGCTCTTCTCATCACTCCACCACATCTTCCCTATTCTCTATCTCTGTCTCCCAAACTCTCCATCTGCTTTCCTCTGTCTCACCTACAGCCCTTCTGACTGATGGGGTACAGGTAAGAGATGCAGAGTTTGGGCATGACCTGAAGCTCTGTGATTGGAAGATACAAAGAGCAGCCAAAATCCATAACTCACAAGTCTGTAAGCAACATGTTCTGCCCCACCTCACACCTACTGAGTCAGAATCTCCATTTTAACAAGATACCTGGATGATTAGCAGGAGCATTAAAGTTTGAGAAGTCTGCTCAAACCTACTCAGGTAACTTATTAGATGGTGATGCAAATTTTAGGGCTCTGTCATCAATAGAAAATAGAAAGATCATCAGTTTAAATCTCACCATCTTGTTAAGGAATACAACCGAGTGGATTCATTTCCATAACAGGGAACAAGGCAGTTGTGAATCTTAATAGACTTGCATGGAGAACATCCATATCACTATTCATTGAACACTTTCTATATGCCAGGCACATATTTCATCCATTTACTTCTCACAAAATTCTTGCAAGATCCATTTGCAGGCAAGGAAACCAAGGCACAGAGAGACCATGTGACTTGCTCAAGTTCCCACATTTGGTCATTGCCAAGGTTGGAACTTGAATCTCAGTCTTTAGACTCCAAGTCAATCCTCTTCTGACTAGTGGGCAGGACCTCATGGGAGTTCACCCTAGAGAAGATGGGAACAGGAGATGCCCCTCATTGCTGTTGGCTCACAGCAAGCAGGAATCAAGCCTCAGGGGCTCAAAAGTGAAGATCACCCCATGTCACATGGCAAAGCAGCAAACCCTGACTCTGTGGCTGAGCTGATAAGAGCCAGAGCCCCCTGGGCAGGTGAAAACCATTCTATCTTGTAATGTGATTTGGAGATGTTTATGCATAGGGATAAAGTATATTCTTCTATGTCACCAGGAAGAAGCAGCCCTCATAATAAACATCAAATACACTGGTCTCTCCAAAGTCTTTAGGACTTCCAAGAAGTAATCAAATGTTATTTCATATTTCTGATAATATGCATGGGATGTAGAAAAATAAAGCTTTAGGTTTTTGATTAAATATGGCAGACCGAACACACATGTTTATCTCCACTTCCTCAAGAAGCCTCAGTAAAATGACTGTAAAGGAATAATAAATAAAATGACTATAAACAAAGGAACTCCTATGTTTAGGAAAACATGGGTTTTAGGGTTGTGAAATGTGAGAACTTAAGAAAGTAGAACAGAAGTAAAATCAATTGCTCTGAAAAATAAAGCACCAAATTTAGGAATTGCCCTCTGACAAGGAGGACTGGGGCTCCCGAGAATTAGAAGAAGCACTGAGATGGAGAAAATCTTGACAAGAATGGCACTGGTAAGTAGTCTCCCGGGAAAAGGTGTCACATGGATAGACTGTGGTGCAGATGAGTGAGGAACAGTAAAATGTCAAATACTCTATTTTTGATGTTTCCTGTCCTCTGCTCTGCTCCAGTCATCTTTCATTTTTCTCATTAACCACTTAAAGTCTGTAATACATATTAAGTTGGTTCTGGTACTCTGGGAAACTGGGGGAGGAGCTTATCCATATCAAGAACAAAGCAGGGAGGAGAGGGCAACAAGGTCGAGCAGAAGTCAACAAGACAGGCTCTCAGGGTAAGAGGGAGCCCAGTGTAGAAAAATGACTTCTTTCTTATTCCTTTATCCACCGTAATTCCAGAATCTTCAGTAAGATAGTAGAGACCCATTATACAGACCTGTTTGGGCTAATGATGCTCTGAGGAATGAAGGGAAAATGGCTATTCCTTGTGTGGGGCAAAGTGAGATGCACAGAGAGGCAAGACAACAAACAGGGTTATCAGCGGAAAGAATTTGGAGTGAGCAGTCAGTCTACATCCCCTATCTTTACTATAGAAATTTGTATCTGGCAGATTTGGGGACTAAGTAAACTATAGACACAAGGTCTCATTTAATTCATTTAATTGAGTGATTCAATTCTCACTTAATCTTGTGAGATTAATTTTTATCTTCCCCATTTTACAGATAAGAAAACCAAGGTTAGTGAGTTTCAGTATCTTGCCCAGTATAATGTAGCTAAAAAGTGACTGAGGGAAAATTTGAACCCAACTTTGTTTTACTCAAAAATTATCTACAATTTGTATTCTGATTTTATTCATTTACAACATCTGCATCTGGGGGGAGGGCTTTCCACCATCATATAATTGTATATCTTAAAGGCAGCATTAATGGGCTCCTAAATCCTTCCCTTCCACTTTCGTTTTCTTTGACCTTGCCCTCCTTGGCAGGTGGGGGCAGGGGCTGGAGTGAGAAATTTCTTTTTTTTGTTCAAAGTTTTATTTTTATTTAAGTAATCTCTACATCCAATGTGGGGCTGGAACTCACGACCCAGAGATCAAGAGTTGCATGCTTTTTCAACTGAGCCAGCTGGGTGCCCTGGAGTGAGAAATTTCAAACTAAAGCATGACCCTATAAATATTCTCTATCTTTAGTTTTACCCCATCATTTGTGAAATTGGGGTGAGCCAGTGTAAGGGAGGGGGTGCCAAGACAGATGCTATCCCTTTATGTCTTAAATAATTGCCCATAGGTTTCCAGAGCTTTTGGTCAGATGAGTGCAGACTCCTTGGTCAAGTACATCAAATACCCTTGTGTGTGTCTCTCCCTATTTAGACCAAGCTCCAGGAAAGAGGGCAGGAATTATATGAGGTTCATTTCTTAATTTCCCACAGATCGAGCCCAGAGCTGTGTACATTCTGTGTGAACTACAAACACATGTTGAAATTGAATTGGGTTGAACCCTGCTTCCTCATAGATAAGTCCATCCACCATTTCCTCAGAGCCTGCTGAGAAATGGATGGGAAATAAGACTCCAATCCATAAAAGCTTAATAAAAATTCTCTCCATAAATTAAAAAAAAAAAACACCTCAAAACCTGCATGAAGGGACACACTCAATTCTCTGCACAGGATAAACCTCCTTTGGGGCCTTCTCCAGATCCCCACTTTGCTACCACATCATTTACTCTATGAATAGCAATGAGATCTCTCGGGTGAGCAACACGAGCTGAGTACAGCTGCATGGTGGGTTGGTCAGGCTCAGGTTACCCATATGAAGTGTAACCCCTCAGTAGCCGTGTTCTCACTCTTGTGCTGTTCTACAAGATGACACTAAGGAAATTTGGTATCTCCCTGGCCCCCCACCCAACATGGGGAAATCAATCAACACGATTAGCCCGGAAACAAAACATGCACAAGCGGTTTTTCTGACACAAGCACAGCTGGCCTTGGCTACTCTTTGAGGCATGGCTGGGATTTCACCTGCTAGTTTTATGTTTGCTTGCTCGTTTGCTTTGGTTAAAGCCTTCTCAAACAAAGTAATCACTTCAGAGCTTTCCTCCGTGAACCAGTAGCAGAATTAAACTTTCACCTTCCTACTAAAATATTAAAGCACAGTACTCGGAAGCTTTATATTTCCAGGAGCAATGACTGTTTATAAATTAGTTCATTGCTCAATAAACATGATTCAAGTATTACTTAGCTAAATTCCCATGTTAACTAGAATGAAATAAGATACAGAATAACTCATAAAAAATTTAAGAAACTATTTTATTTGTGTCCCTAGGATTTGGTTCCATTGTCCTCAAGCTGAACAGTTTGTACTGAAAACTTGCAAGAGCAGGAAATGTCAGTCAAGACCTTTAATGTTGCAAACATGATATTAATTTCCACAAGAGAAAAAGTCAAATCTCGAAGAAGAAAATTCAGAGGGTGAAGAATAGGATAAAAAAATGTTCTTTCTTTTTTTTTTTAAATTTTTTTTATTGTTATGTTATCACCATACATTACATCATTAGTTTTAGATGTAGTGTTCCATGATTCATTGTTTGTGCATAACACCCAGTGCTCCATGCAGAATGTGCCCTCTTTAATACCCATCACCAGGCTAACCCATCCTCCCACCCCCCTCCCCTCTAGAACCCTCAGTTTGTTTTTCAGAGTCCATCGTCTCTCATGGTTCGTCTCCCCCTCTGATTTCCCCCCTTCATTCTTCCCCTTCTGCTATCTTCTTCTTTTTTTTCTTAACATATATTGCATTATTTGTTTCAGAGGTACAGATCTGAGATTCAACAGTCTTGCACAATTCACAGCACTTACCAGAGCACATACCCTCCCCAGTGTCTATCACCCAGTCACCCCATCCCTCCCACACCACCCCCCACTCCAGCAACCCTCAGTTTGTTTCCTGAGATTAAGAATTCCTCATTATCAGTGAGGTCATATGATACATGTCTTTCTCTGTTTGACTTATTTCGCTCAGCATAAAACCCTCCAGAAAAAACGTTCTTTCTTGATGCTCAGCTGAACTCTACAGACCTAGACCACAGCATGGACTCTTATTCCAACTCAATCAGTGATGAACATTAACTTCTACCACAGTGAAGTCAACTCCTACCTGCCCCACTAGTAACCAGCAGGAAATTCATGTGCTGGATCTAATGCATAGTGGTAGCTTTACCCTCAGAAGGAAATTCTATTCCCTACCCCAAGAGAAGACATTCATCCAAGTCTTTGTAACAAGGAAAGCACACATTCACTCCACCTCAGTTTTGATACTCAGGAAAATGCATGGATCCATGGCAAAGGGGTGCAGGTGATCATGTAACCAGTGAGATCCAGCTCAGCTACCCCACCAGATGGTCCAAATTCTGCAGGATGCACTCCAGCAGATGTCTCCACCAGCACTTACTGGAAGGATGGCAATGTGTACTCTCCACATGGTTATTATTTTCTGTTGTTTCTTGTCCAAGGAAGAAGTGGCTCAAAGTTAGCAGAAACCATAACATTTAATGATTTGTTATGAGGAGCCTCCCAAATTGTCTCCCTACTGCCAGCACTCTGGGAGCCAGGCTCTGGTTCTGAGCCTATTACTTCCCTGCTTAAAACTTTTCCGAGGTTCCTAGCCTGACAGGATAGACTGTTACACACCCAGGGGTCCTCCATGGCCTGGCGTCTGTCTGCCTCTTTAGCCCTATCTCCCTTACTCTCACTCCACAATTAACCCCCTGACCACACTGAACTACAAAAACAAAGTTATTTTGGCCTCTGGGGTTTTCATCCTGCCACCCTGCATGTCTAAAAGCCCTCCCCCATCTTGCAATCTCTCATCCTGGTTCACACCTCTTTGGCCACCTCCTATCCCAGGGGATTAGGTGTCGCCTCTTTTCTGCCCTCATAACCCCTGGAGTCCAGGGAAAAGAGCTCTGTGCCTGAGTTGTAGAAAGTACTTGCATTCCTGTCTCATTCCTTCCAGTTCAATATCTTGGGCCGGATTAACTTGAAATTTTCCCTAGGGGTCCAACACTTGAAAACATCTGCAATTGCAAAATCTACAAAGGTTGAAAAGCAGAGAAAAAAATCTTGGGAGCTCATTTAGCTGTATAACATGGTCTGACCTGAACTTATTTGGGGGAAAACTTGACTTGAAGTGACATGAGGCTATTTATAGCCTTTAATTTTTCCAATAAATGTACACCTAGATATGTTTCACTGTAGTAATAATAATGTATTTGAAAATTTTTTATTTATAAAAATGTAAACAAAAATTGTAATATAACTCTTAGAAAGACACATGAGGGGTGAGATTGGAGGATGTAAGAGTTAAAGCTTCAAATACCTTAGAGGAAGTTAAGGCATAATGCTCTAAAATTGATATATCAAGAAATATCAGATATATTTAGTATTCAGAAATATGGTAGCAAATACTTACTAGTCTTATAACCACAAAGAAAAGTAGAAGCAGAAGTAACTTCTACCAAACAGTCAAGGAATAAATAACTCACCTATAACTCTAATTTATAAGATCTCTTGGAGATAATATAAAGAGAACTACTTCCCAATTCACTTCAAGGAGATTGCTTGACATCACTATATCTCAGAGCAGCTTGGGAAAGGAAAATTTCAGCCCAAGTATCACACAGGAACATGGATTTAAATTATTAGCAAACTAAATCCCATCATATATAAAAGGGATAGTACATAATGATTAGGTAAGGCTAATACTGGAGAATAATGATGGTTTAACATAAGAACATTAATTAGTAAATATGTGACCCACCACATTAACAGATTAAAGAACAGTCACATTATTTCAGTCAATACAGAGCAAGCGTCTGATAAAATTCAGCATTGATTTCTGATTTAAAAATTAGGAAATCTACACTAGAAAGAACTTCCTAAATCTGATAGAGTATGTATGAAGAGTCACAGAAGATGCCCTTTGTTGTGGTGAAAAGTTAAAAGCTTCATCTTTGAGGTCCAGAATAAGACAAAGATAGCCACTATCATCACTGTGCATCGACTTTGTGTTGGAGGTTTTAATGAGACGAAAATAAAGAAACAAAGCAGTCATTTTTACAGACATGTACACAGGAAATTCTGAAGAATCTATAGACAAATTAAAATTAATAAACAAGTTTTGCAATTTATTGGATGTAAAATCTCTATATCTACGTCTGTATATCTAGATAGAGACATTTCAAATGGATTTGTACATTTTGAAGATTTCTTTTATAGCACTTGACAAATTGATTGTAAAGTTTATATGGAATTGCAAAGGGTTAAGAATAGCCAAGATAGTTCTGAAGAAGAAAAATGAGGTATAGGACTTGCCCTACCAGATATCAAGATTGATATAAAACTTTAGTAGTAAAGACAGTTTGGAATTGAAATAACGAGAGAAAAATATTCCAGTGGAACAGAGGAGAGAGTCTGGAGGCAGACCAGTTATTTATTTATTTATTTATTTATTTATTTATTTATTTATTTATTTGAAAGAGAGAGAGAGAGCACAAGCTGGGGGAGCAGCAGGCAGAGGGAAAGGGAGAAGCAGGCTCCTTGCTGAGCAGGGAGCCTGACTCAGGGCTTGACCCCAGGACCCTGAGATCATGACCTGAGCTGAAGGCAGATGCTTAACTAACTGAGCCACCCAGGCGCCCCAGGCAGACCAGTTCTTATATGAATGTCTCATTTATAAGGACATAGGCATTGAAGATCACTGGAAGAAGAAGGACTTTTCAGTAAATAGTGGTTCAATAAATAGGATCTGGTTATCCATATAATGAAATAAAAAGGAAGCTGATACATCTTGACACTATACACAAAAGTCAATTTCAGGTGGATTAAAGTGAAAACTATGAAGATTTTAGAAGATGATACAGGAGAATATTTTCACGACCCTGTATAAGGAAATACTTTTATTTTTTCTTTTTCTTATTTTACTTTTTTTAAAGTAGGCTCCATGCCCAATGTGAGGCTTGAACTCACAGCCCTGAGATTGAGTTGAATGCTCTACCAACTGAGTTAGCTAGGTGGCCCTGGAAAGATGTTTAACATGAGATACAAAACATGCTATCCAACAATGTAATGATCAATAACTATGAGTACATTAAAGACTTTCAGGGGCACCTGGGTGGCTCAGTTGGTTAAACGTCTGCCTTCGGCTCAGTTCATGATCCCGGGGTCCTGGGATCAAGCCCCACGTTGGGCTCCCCACTCAGTGGGGAGTCTGCTTCTCCTTCTCCCTCTGACCCTCCCCCCTGCTTGTGCTCTCACTCTCCTCTCTCTCAAATGAATAAATTTTAAAAAAGTCTTTAAAAAAAGGCTTTCATTAGTTACTCTAAAGAGAATGAATGTTTGAGACACAGAATGAGAGAAGGTTCTGCAAATATAAAATCTGGTAAAAAAAAACGGGCAAAAGTCCTGAAAAGACACTTCAGAGCGGCAGTGCAAATGGCCAATAAGCAGGTGAAAACTCTCTCAAACTTAAACTGATTAAATGATACATTAAACTATAATTAAGTACCATTAAACATATGGATAGCCATCACACAACCAGCAGATATGGCACAGATGATAAAACTCTGACAATATCAAGCGTTGGAGTTAATGTGCAGCATGAACTTTCACTTCCTATTGAAATGAGCATGAATTGATACCACCATTTGTAAAACCTTTGGCATTATCCAGTGGATTTGAAGAGATGCAAACTCTGTCACCCAGCAGTGTCACTCCTTAGTACATAATCTAGAGAAAATTATGTTCATGAGCACCAAGAGACGAGTATAAGAATGCTTATAATGGTATTGCTTTTAATAGCTCCAAACTGGAAGTAACTTGAATGTTAATCTACAGTCTGAGAATAAGTTAATTGTAGATTGATAAATGGTGGTTGGTTCTTCAGCATAATAAAAAATGAAAAGAATAAGGAACAAAAGAATGTATATGGTATGATTATATTAATATCTTTTGTATTTTAAGGAATGAAAGATGGCCTGGTCTCCTAACGAGCATTTTTTCCCCCATTTTCTCTGTTTACTTGTTTGTTGCCAGCTGCTGGGTCCTGGCCTATGAACTTAAATTCTATTTGCAGAAATATTCTGCCAAGAGTTGGTTGTGATATTAAGTTGACCATGTTGGGAAGTAAAATCCAGTTGTTACATAGTCTCTCAGAAAAGGGAATTTCAGACATTTCCTGCTTTTGTTGCTTTGTTTTGCAAAATTCAGATATCTTTACTGATGGCAATGCTCAATCCTTCTTATCTTGCTAAATATAAAAACTTCCTTGTCACTTTTGTTTTGTCCAGCACAGGGTTGAATGGCCTGTTGACAAAGCTTTTGCTTCTACTTCTAAGTCAATATGGACTCATCTCTATTTATTTAGTGATAAAACCTATCACCTTTCTGTGCTTCAAATCACACTGAAGATCTCTGGGCCAGCACAGTACCATATACTCTAAAATTTCCCCCTTGTAGTCAGCCCCTCTCTCCCAGAATGTCAACTTAAATATTCTTACCCAAGGTGACACAGAATTAATAATTAATAATTATAGACTTTTCAGAAGTCAAAGACAAATTTCATAGATTATAGCAACAATCGCTGAAGTTCAAACTTCTTACAAGTCTCCTCTGTTAGAATTAGCATCTGCAAGAAAAAAATTTATGAAGCAGGCCACTGTCTCTTTTCAGCAACTCTAGGGTAAGAAGAGCATTTTTCCTTCTGATTGAGAACTATTTCACCAATTGTTAGAAAACCTTGTAAATATCAAAGCTAAGTGCCGGAATTCCATTAGTTTGCCCCAAGGAAAAAAACAAAAAGAAATCTGAGAAGCTCAAAACTTACAATATGGAAAGGAAAAGGATTGTTAACAAATTGAATATGAGGTATAGAAATGTTTGCATCTATAATACCAAGCTGACACCTAGTTTATTTTTAGTATTTCTGGTTCTTCTGTTAACCATCCCAAGAGCATTTTATTATATGAAAAAGAGTTTGTAGGTTATCACTGATTGAAAGTTGTGGCTGAAATGTTTATTATTCATCCAACATTTGTGGCTCCCCCATATTTCCTGGTCCCCCTTCGGTTAAATGGGGTCATGCAACTAGTCATGGCTAGTTACAGTATGGCTGATTACAATGTGTTACAGGAGTTACACAGATGGGGCTATGTAACTAGTTCTGGCTGTGAGCAGAAGGGTTGCTGAGTGTGACTCTCCTGTGCTTTCTTCAGCTGCTGCAGCAACAGGGAGGTCATGTATTCCACACGGATGCTACTGGAAGCCTGGGTCTTTCGGTCACCGCTTGGAAGGGGGCTCCCAGAAGAGACATCAGACCCACATTATTAATGCACTAGAAATAAACCTTCATGTGTTGAGACATTGAGATTGTTAGTGCAGCACAGCCTAGCCTAAATTGACTGATACAGAAAGGATTTTTAATCCTATTTCTTCCAATCGTCTATCTGATGTTGCTTTTATTCATTCGATGGTGTTTATTGAACATCTCCTAGCTAGGGCTTAGGCACTAGACTGTAATGAGTGGGTGATCAGGAAGGTAACAGAATATTGCTGTGCAGAACAGCTGAGGGGCAGGGAGGTCAGCCCAAGCCATCAGGAAATGTGTCCAGGGAGAGGTGACATTCAGCGTCCTGAAAGACAGCAGGAAGAAGCTAGATCTGAGAAATCATGGAAGGACATTTTAGGGAGTATAAACAATGTGAAAGGTAGAGAGGTATGAATGGACACAGCAGGTATAGGGAACTGTAGTAGTAAGTCAATGGTGCCAGTGAGGCCGCTCACCCAGCCTTCACTGGCACGGCACACCAACAACATGACCTCTGGGAGAGCCCCACTGGCTATGCCCTCTCCACAATTGGCAACTGCTCAAATTGGCTGATTTGGTTCAGTTACTCTTGCTATGTGGAGAGCTGAACAGTGCTAGGAAACCTAATTAAAAATGGTTTTAAAATGAGTGAGACCTGAGTGTAAATCTTGACTCAGTCATTGGACAAGTCATGTAACCTTCTCTGTGAAATCTTCATAATAATACTTGCTCTCATGTTGCAGGGTTTGTGAGAACATTCAGTGATTTTTTTCTGGGGCAGCATATCTCAATTTACAGTTGGCAAAATGCCCTCTCTCACTCTCTCTTTCTCATACACACATGTGCACACACACACACACACACACACACATATACACGCAGTGTCTGGCACAGCATAAGCCAATTCACCATGTCCAAGAGCAGTTCTGAAGCATCACGGCTAGGACATAGTAGTTGTGTCCATGAGTGCTACCCTGAGTCAGACAAATGGATGGGCTACACAGTCTCCTGGTAAATGGTCATCCCTAAATAGTTATGTTCACACCCAGACCTGAGAGTTTTGGATAGCAGTTGTTCCTTGGTTGGGTGTTCTGGGAAGTGTAACGGTAGCTCTGTTGTGGGCCAGTCAAGGTGGGGTCATTGCCAACCTGGCTGGACTGGAGATGACATTCTGAGCATGTGTTGGTCCCAGGCCAGTAGAGAAGTCTTGTTGACCCAGCCCTGGGAGATGTGTGTGGTTGTTTATCCTCTCCCTCAGGATGGGCCTAGGCAGCACGCACAGGCTGCTTTTTTTACCCTTCACTTGTAAAGTGCCCTCAACCCCCTATTCCTCTAACATCCTGGGTGCCAGGCCCTTTTGCAGTTAAGGAATTAGACATGGAGAGTGATGAGCTCTCAGAGTTGGAAGGGAAGACCCAGTGTAAGAAGAGTGACTTGCCTTCAGTTGATCCTCTTTGACCCTCAGGGCCAGAGCTCTTTACCTTCCATCACCTTGTTGTCCCTTGGTTCCCAGGGACTTCCAGTCCCGAGTAAAGGCAGAGAAATAAAACAGGAGCTGAAGGGAAGCACTAGGTAAGAGCCCACCATTGGCCTCAATGACACCAGCAGGTCCCTGCTCAGGATTATCTCTGGGTCAACAGACTCTGGCATCCAGGGGTTCATTCCCATCCCACAAGCCCTCAACAGCAGATCCTGACCTCCTCTCACAATCCCAGGGAGTGTGTGTGTGAATGGTGTACTATGAGGAATGCAGTGCCCAGTTCTGCAAGTTGTACACTGCACAATGATGGCTGGCTCGGGGAGCACTGAATGAGGGCTAAAATCCAGCCCATGATTTTCACTGGACTGTGCCATTTATGAAATTACATCTGCTCAGAGGGGGCATTTTTTCCTTCTAATTCCCACAAAAGTGCCTTCTAAGCTAGTGGGTGGTCCTCTTTACCACAATATCCAAGATCCCTCCCTCCTAAAGGGTTCTCCTGGACTCAGTCCTATCTCTTTCCATAAGAAGTGGCATTGGAGATATCACAACTGGTTTTCCCTTTTACTTTCTCTTCTTCCTTTTTGGAACCCACTTCTCCACTCCTGCTGTGGCTGTCCATTCTACTGCCAAGTCTTTAGTGGCCAAAGCATTGGGTCAAAGGGAGCTTGGTCAATGAGCAAAGAGTCCCTGGCAATAAATGCAAGATTAAAATGGAAATTCACATCTGCCACATACTCGTCTCTGAGCTGAAATAGTTATATTTCCTTCCTCAGAGCAAGGGAAAAGGTGGATCAGTAAACAATGCAAAACTGGGTAAGATTTTCACTCTAGGAACTCAATGGGGAAGGACTACAGTGAAATTAGGTATTAGACATTTACTAAATTAACCAAGATCCCAAACATAGAGGATTATTGAATAGCTTCTAATAGTCCTGTCAGCTGCACATCTATTTCCCGAAATATACATGGCGCGGTCTCTTTGTGGTGGAAGAGTGGTGGGCAATTTCTAACTTATATTCCAAAAATCTATATGAAGTATGTTTTAATTAGGAGATGAAATGTGGCATTTTTCAGTCACATTAATGAAAAATTCTCAAAACCAGTACTGCTTGGAAGAAAATACATGTAACCTTCAGTTATGTCTGCAATACCAAGAAGTGAGGGCCAATTTATCACTAAGAATAGAACTAATTACTTTATCATGAGATGATTAAGATTACACACAGTCTAGAACTATACTGTCCAATATGGTAGCAATGAGTCACATGTAGATATTGAGCATACAAAATGTGACTAGTCCAAATTAAGATATGGTTAAGTACAAAATACACTTCGATTTTGAAGACTTTGTCCAAAAAATTTTTAAATATATTAATTTAAAAATATTGATTACCTGATAAATTATAATATTTTGCATATATTGTGTTAAATAAAATATGCTATTAACATTGGATTTACCCATTTCTTTTTACTTTTAAAGATGTGGGTACTAGAAAGGTTAAAATTGCATATGGGGCTTGCATCATACTTCTATTGGACAGCTCTGCTGTAGAAGATGGGAAAAAACAGTACTCTTCTTGACTCACTGTCAGTCCCTCTGAAGCCCATCTAGAATGGGCTGTCAGGAATCCATCTCGGCACCAAATCCCTGGGTCTTTCCCAACTTCAGCAACCCTACTCCCTCCCATTCACCTCTCATTCTGTCATGATACTCATTCAAGGTTCTGAAGACCATGTTAATCAGGGGTTTTTACTCTTTTGTGAAAGGGCACTGGCAGATCCATAGTCTCTCAAAGGAGAATTGACTTAGACATTTCAGAGTCTTCAGATAGTTGCCTCTACAGGAGAAACAAACCTTTCTCTTGCTAATTTTGATGGCTTTCCATGGCCAAACTTAGATGAGTTCTTATACTAATACACTTTCTGCCTCTTGACCTGATCTACCAAAGACCCTGCCCTACCATGCATGAAAAATAACCCTTCATAAAGCCCACTGAATACTTTTAAACCTGTGTCATAGATTTCTTATTGCACCCTCCAGAATATACTGAAGAAAGTAAGGTTATCGTAAAATTCATTTCACCACTGAAATCCGCGAAATGTAAAGTATTTTGCACAAAGACTCAGCAAGGGTTAATGCTCAGATAGACCACAAGCCCTAGTTCTCTTCCAGCCCTGGATCTCAACAGCAAGGGAAGAAAGCAACAGAAAATGCACTGATGCTCTGACACAAAAGTTCTAACCAGTTTCTTTGCCCAGTCCAGCTTCCACAGTGTTGCCAGGGTAATCCCTTGAAAATGCAGATTTGGTTGTGTTCATTCCCTACAAAACAAACAAACAAAAGAAGAAAATCTCCAGAGGCCACAGAATTACCGCCATGCCCCTTTGCCTGCATACCTGGACTTCAGTAGGCCATCTCAGCCTCTTGTCTACCCTCCCCACTCTGTAACCTCCCACCCCACAGTGCCCAGCACCTGTAAAAATGCCACAGTTTACTTGGGCTTGTTTTCTCAGTTCCTCTGCTCTGGCTCTTTGCATTACTCCCACATCCCCCAGCCTCTTCGTCACCTGGCACACCCTTCAGGCCCAAAGCAAATTTCAGCTCTATTGGAAGCTTTTTGCAACCTTTCCAGGAAGAATTAATATCTTCCTTCTCTGGCTTTCCACAATCCTCTGTACTCCCTTTGTGCACTATGCTATTATATTAGGATCAAGTCTTGTGTCTGTCTCCTCCATTAGACCATAAACTTCTTGAAGGCAAAGACCCTCCACCTCTGTATCTCTATGTGTAATAAATACTCAGTGGGTAGTCCCATTCATCCCCATCTGTGTGTTGTTATTTCCCAAGTCCATTTGCTGACTCTAGCTCCCCCCCCCAATTTCTAGACCTAGTCTTTAACAAATATTTTTCATTTGATGTCCCATAGGGAGTTTAAACTCACTGTGACCCAACCTGAACTCACCATGTCCCTTACCCAAACTGCTCCTCTCCCATGGTCCCCCTACTCTGTGACACCATCATCTATCTCTTTGCTCAAGCCAGAAAATAGGAGGCATCTTTGACTCTATTTCTTCTCTTACCAACATCCCTCTCCCTCATTCCCAAAATCTTACTCTGTTATGTCAACTTTCCAAATATTAATTAAATCTATGTACTTCACTTCATTCCTGCTGCATTCATTCACTCAAGGCATCGTCATCTTGAGCCTGAATTACAGAAATCACATTCCTTGGCATCTCCCCGCCTTCAGATTTGCGTCCAGCACCTAGAACAGTGTCTGGCATGTAGTGAGCACTCAATAATTACAGACTGAATGAAAAATGATTGTACATAGATGGGTGAGTGTGTGACTCAGTCATGTTACAAGGAGCCTCATCTGTTTAGATGTATCTCTTCCCTACCACCCCATCTTTCACTTCCTGGTCCAAAGACCCACAAAATGACTTGAGGGCTGTTTCTCTTTGAACTTGAGACTGGAATAACTTTCTTAACATGTGCAGCACCCAACAGCTTTGAACACATTTGCATATCAGTTTTATCAGCTGAACCTCACACTCCCCTATGAGATAGACATACCTTTGGGAATCCCTTTTTGGAAACTGAGTCTCTCTTTTTCACAGAGTTAGAGAGGCTGAATAATTTTCCCAGGGTTACCAAGGCAGTTAGGAGCAGAGGCAGGGCTCAGGCAGAAGCATGTGGACTCCAAAGCCTGGCCCAGTTTAGCTGGATTTGGCTCATGCTCAGTGGAACACTTGTTCCTCAGAGAGTAGGTCTGGCAACAGGATACCGAAGGCCAGGGGAGCTGAATGAAAACCTCTGAACCTCTGCTGGCTAAAGGTCTGACACCTCATCTTCACGGCCTGGGGGGCCTGGCAAAAGGGCCAGTGAAGGGAAACCTGGAATCTGAGGGCTTGAGGCTCTTCCTCACCTCACTCTGTCAACAATGATCAGCAAGAATCAGGGCTGTCTGTTCCAGATTGCTGCCAGGCATGTCACCGAGAAGAAGCACTTCTCTGTTCTGTCCTGTTTGCTTTCTGGGAACCAAAACTGCTGGAAATGTAGAAATGCAGTTGATGAAATCTACTTGGTCAGGGAAGAAAATTCAGAATTGGTAGTAATCACAGGAAGAATTGCTGCTGTCAGCTTGATGCCAGGAAATGGGCTGTCTAAGGGCAGGGATAGTGGAAGAAAGAACTGAGTGCATCCCAAATGGCCCTGTGGGCAGCCTGAGCTCGGGAAGTGTCCCACTACTTCCCAAGCCAGTCATGTGCTGACATGTGCTCTGTGTGTATTGACGGGGAGCAGGAAGACATTCAGGTGACTATTAGACCCCGCTTAACGAGCACCTCCACATTTGAGGCACTGTGCCAGGCACTGTGCATGGAGCTGATGCAGCAAGGTTCCTGCTCCCCGGAAGCGTGGTCTAGCCGGGCAGATAAGACATGGACAGAAATAGCATTGTGTCAGATTCGAAGTCATAAATTTCACAGAAGAGATTCTGACAAGGTCCTGGGACATCCAGGCCTGGGGGAACCAGGATTTGCTTCATGAGGGAGGAGGCTTAGACTAACGTAGGATTTGGATAAGCAGAAAATGAGAACATTCCTGACTGAAAGAGCCACATGGACAAAGACAAGAACTAGGCTTCGTGGCAAGGAGTCTATCTACTAAGGGTTCCTCAAACTCAGCAATGGGGATCTTGGAACTCTACCCAATTCAGCCTTCTCTGGTACTTCTCTGGAGTTTAACCTCTGTCCCCAGTGGCTGGTAGCTAATAGTTTACATTTCTGTATGATTCTGGGGCCTTATGGCTACTTGGTTCCCAGCTTGTTCGTTTCCCCAGAAATAATTCTGCCAGGGTTGTTCTCTAGAGCACTTGATCCTGTCACCTCCTGCTGGGATCCTCTGCAGCAAAGTTGTAGCAGATTTTCTTAGCACACTACATCCGTGTCTCCTGATCCCGTTACTATTTTTGTGCATGCTGGCTCCCCATGCGCTTTCTCTCCCAGTAGGCCAGCAGCTGCACCTAGGTCAGCGTCTGCCCTCAGGCTAGGGGTCTGCTTGGCCTGTGCACATGAAGAACCAGACATGCCTGGGAATTTATGTGCCCCCAACCCAGAGTCAGCCCTTAACCAACAATTGATGGATGCAGGGTATAAACACTCCAGTTTCCTTGCCTCTGAGGTGTGCCTAACCTGTCTCTAGAGCACCCCTGCAAGGTTGAGCCCAATTTCATCTGTGGGACTTTGCTTGATATCACACTTTGCTTGGCATTATTGGCGTTATTCCTTTCCTGATCCCACTTCCCTTTTACCTCCTCAGGTTTTTTTTTTTTTTCCAGAAGCATTTCCTAATTACTTTCATTTGAATTCTCATATCAGGGTCTACCTCTGCAGAACCCAACTTAGACATAAGTCAAGTATGGAAGGCAAAATAATGCCCCCCCCCACACTGCAAAAGTGTCCACACCCTAACCCCTAGAACTTGTGATTATGGCAAAGGGACTTGCACCTGTAATTAAGGTTAAGACAGATTATCCTAGATTACCTGGGTAGGCCCACTCTAACCATATGAACCCTTAAAAACAGAGAACTTTCTCTGGCTGAAGTCAGAAATGTGGCAGAAGAAGTAATCAGAGGGATTCGAGCATGAGAAGGATTCAACATGCCCTTTTTGGTTCTGAGATGTAGGGACTGTGTACAAGGACCTGAGTGTGGCCTCTAAGAGCTAAGGGTGGCCCCCATGTGCTAGCCAGCAAGGAAATAAGACCTCAGTTTTACAGCTGCAAGGAACTGGATTCTGCAAAAATCTGAATGAGCTTGGAAGCAGATTCTTCCCTGAGCCTCCCAACAAGAGCCTACTGTCTGTCACTCTGAATTCTACTTTACAAAACCCAGAGCATAGAACCCAGCTAAGCCAACTTACATTTCTGACCTATAGAACTTTGAAATAACACACTTATGTTCTCTTTTAAGCTGCTAAGTTTGTGGTAATTTGTTAAAGCAGCAATTGAAACTAATACACTAAGATTTCTCCTAAAAAAATCTACACGCTCATTGCACTTCTCATGGCCATCTGCACTGGGAATGTCAGGGGTTGTGTTCTTAAACTGGCATACTTCATACTGAAATACAGATTTACGAAGTTGGTTGACCATCTCGGGCTTGTAACTTCTTTTGTTCCTTCACTGATTTCAGTCTGGTTGCATTGGGGCGGGGGTCTTTGCTCCCTCTGTTTCACTCCCACTTGGATTTTATCAGTGAAGGAGTCCTGAGGCTTCTGGAGGTATGGAGGCTGTAGGTGGAAATGGGAAATCACTTGTGGTTGTGGCGAATGAGCCTGTCTCCTGTGGATGAGGAGGATCATCACAGAGGGGGCTCCCTCAGGGCACTGACCCTCCCACATTGTGTTCTCCAGAGTTGAATGAAGTGTGTGGATGACAAGAGTGAAATTGAATTTGGAGTTCTGAGGGCCTTGGCGCTAAGGAGCTAAGACTTCACCCTAGCGGGGAATGGTTGAAGGCTTCCAGCAGGCTCTGATACCTTGAGCCCACATTAAGGGTCGTGCGTGTTCACTAAGTATTGATTTGCACAAATGAATGTGTAGCTCAGGAATTTACATTGCATTCTTGCACAAGGGCTATGCTAGTGTTCCAATTTTAGTATATGTGCTGCTGAAGCAAGCACTGAATGTGTAACTCAGGTGTCAGTGGTCATCTTTTCTATGCTGCCTGACTCAGACATTTCACTCCTGTCTACACAGAGCCCCTTAAGGTGTTTGTCTCTTCCGCTAAAGATTTGAAGCTATGGAGGGATCACTTTGTGTAGCTTTTGGAATTCCACTTAAAATTCCCATTGAACATTTCCATTCTCCCAAGTTCCTCTGCCTGGCTCCACATAAATAGAATCTGCCCTTTGAGGGTACTCTCAGTCAAATTTTATCATGTCTGTATATTTAGAGACTATATTTATAACGTCATTCTTTCTCCCAGCTTTATGGAAAGACTCTTGGCTGAACAAATACAGCACACATTCGGAGGTATGTTGGTGAAAACACTCACTCCATTGCATGCCCACGATCAAGTCCAGGACATAAAGCACAATAGACTCCTTTTCAGCTGTAAGACCAAAATATCTCATTATGCATCCTATCATGTGTCTTGGGTGGGGTGTTATTCCATCTCTCCAGCTTTTTTTCTGAATCATTGTCTCCCAACTTAAGGGCAATCTCTAGGTCCCTAGATGCTCGTGGACCTGCTGTCTCTTCTCCATGCCCTTGTGTGACCAAGCCCTCCATGCCCTTGTGTGGCCAAGCCCTCCTAAATATGGGGAAGAAACGGCCATCACCTTGTGCCATAGAAACAAACCAAGATGTGGTTTCTAGATTAAACTATATTGGAAAGTCTTTTGATGGAAGGGATGCCCAGTGGGAAAAGGGGAAACTCAGGGGAAATTCCACTAGAACTATTCAACCCAACAAATTTAGTTTCCTTCTTTTGTGGTACTTGAAAGGGGGCCTCCCTCTGGGAGGCACGGTGATGTGATCTTCTGTGACAGGTGTGTCCCTATCCCTGAATCCTTCTAAGTCAAGGCCGGTGTTGCCCGAAGCCCTTTCTTCTGGACCTTCCCCTTGTTTTCCCTGCTCTTCTCTCATCTACCAGAAGACTCATGTTCATATTGAAGCATCTTTATCTTTTTCCCTCTGTGTCTCTGTTGAAGCACACGTGCCCTTTTACCAATTATGGGATGTTGTTTTTGATCTTCCTTCTAACATGAACTCATCCAAGAAAATGCTCTGTATTCTTCTTCTGCAATATTTTTTTTTGGATTTTTTTCTTTTTTTTCTTTTTTTAAAATTAAAAAAAATTTTTATTATGTTATGTTAGTCACCATACAGTACATCATTAGTTTTTGATGTAGTGTTCCATGATTCATTTTTTGCGTATAATACCCAGTGCTCCATGAAATACGCGCCCTCCTTAATACCCATCACCGGGCTAACCCATCCACCCCTCCCCTGAAACCCTCAGTTTGTTTCCCGGAGTCCATAGTCTCTCATGGTTCATCTCCCCCTCTGATTCCCCCCCTTCATTTTTCCCTTCCTTCTCTTAATGTCCTCCATGATATTCCTTATGTTCCACATATAAGTGAAACCATATGATAATTGTCTTTCTCTACTTGACTTATTTCACTTAGCGTAATCTCCTCCAGTTTCATCCATGTCGATGCAAATGGTGGGTAATCATCCTTTCTGATGGCTGAGTAATATTCCATTGTATATATGGACCACAGCTTCTTTATCCATTCGTCTGTTGAAGGGCATCTGCAATATTTTTATCAATGTGCAGCTGTGCATTTGTGTTGTAGCCTCAAGGATTCTTCACCACTCACAGTCTTCCCAGCATCACTGCTCTGTGAGTCAGGGACTTTTTCCATCCCAGTGCCTGGTTCTCTGATGATCTGGACTGGATGAAGGGTGATGGGAATAATAATCTGAGCCATGCTGCTTGCTGTGCTCTTTCTCTCTCTGTCCGCACCTACAGAGATGTACCTCTGGCTGTGGACATGCTCCTAGGCCTGTGGTGATGGCAGGTTGTGTCAAGAGGACACAAAGTCTTCCCCAAAGAAGCCTTGCTTAGTGGCACTGTTCCCCTTCACTGGTCCTCAGCTTCCTTATTTGTGTTTATTTTATCAGCATCCTGAGAATGGATTCATCTCTCAGGCAGGTTTCACATTAATAAAGCTCATGAGTGGGACTAAAGTTGAAAATAAACAGGCTAGATTAATAGTTTACAAGAACTGTCTCAAGAAGTAGAATAAAGTCCAAATCAGTAGCATGCTATTTCCCTGGAACAGAGTTATCTCAAAGCTAAACCACAATCAGAGCCCCAGCTCTGATTTGCATTGAGAAATCACTACCATGGAGAGAAAATTCTGAAGCCCAAGGGAGCCCATAAACTTCCCGTGGGCACACTTTTGCAGGGAGCCAAGTAATTCTATGGTCGACTGGTAAGGGTAGAAGCAGAACAAAGGGAGTTAAATAAAAGAAATAATCCATGCTATTAGGACATCATAGCTGGATGTTTTCCTCTTACGTTTGGGATAGTCTGAGAGTGGCCGTCCAAGAATACCCAGAATCTGTTAACAGTGATTCACCATGTCTACATCCATCATCATAGTAAAGTTGTCTTCACCATCCAACCCTAACGCTCTAGGTCTACTGGGTGTGAACCTCTCTCCACTGAACAGAGGTAGCTTCTCATCATCCTTGTTTACCTGGCTTCTCTTGTTTCAACATGGTGGGTGCAGGCCCTCTTCTGATGGAGATTCTTCCTTTAGGTGCCAGTACACTTGATCTGATTAGAGTGAGGGCCTGCCAAGTAGATTTCTGTGCTGACTCCATACAGTCAGTTTTCTCCATTTCATTACCTGATGAATTTGCAATCTGGCTCTTGAGGGGAAATTTTATTTCTCTCATTCCCAAGTTCTTATACCATGAATGCTAAACTTCTTAGAAAGCCACCAGTCTTAGAGTCCCTCTCTACCACCCCTGCCCTGACATCTTCTAGAAGTTCTAGGCTCCACGTGGGCATATAAGACTTCCATGGAATAAAGGCACAGGAATAATACGTTGACCACCCTAAGATACAGCACCCAGCTGGCAGACAGGCAGCTGCCCTGATGTCTGATTGCTCCAGAAGACACACAGTGGGAGAGGGGAAGAAGTTTTACTTCCTTACCACAACAACAAATACCAACAACCAGAGCTGGTACATGGGATAAAGCATAGGCCATCTATTGACATTTGTTTGGCTACACCCATCTGCCTTATTAGAGTGAAAACTTTTACTAGAGTTTGACAATTGACTACCCATCAAATTCTGGTTTCAGTACCATTGTGAGTTTCCAAATTTTGGTAGTATTTCTAGATTGAGAAAGTCTCTATCAAGTGTTTGTAACTTGATTTAATCATATGTAGAATTCCTGGTTCCACAGTATAGTTTGAAGTTTGTAGCTGCAAAGTCCAAACCTAGTACTTTATAAACATCAAGGACAAATGAAAGAGAGTTTTATTGTCCTGGGTTTCTCTCTCACTTCACATAGGAATTTGGGCAAGCAAAGCTTTGTATACAGAGCTCTGACTGATTGAGGTTCAGCTAAAATAGGTGAAACGCCACGTGGGGAGCCCTTAGAAATGTTGGTAGTCATGTTGGCATTTTCTAAGAATCTGTTGACTGCAAAATCAATGTTTTTAAATTTCAGAAATAGGTCAAGTTTAAAAGGAGCTTTAAATTTCAAGACTCAGTGTCTGCCATGGGGAAGGAAGACTAAAAATACTAAAAGTAAATATTTTGAGACAGTGTTCTTCATGGAAATGGGATCGTTTTCAAAGGAATTTAACTGTGCTCTTGGTCTTCTGTTTAGGTTCTTTCATGGCCTGTGACATGTTGGAAAGCAAATGAGCTTGGAGCTGGTCAAAACAAGTAGGAAATCCGACTGAGGAAGCTTAGACAAACTGGTTTTACTTCTCTTTGAATTTTGCTTTGCTTTACAGTGAAAATGTGGGCAATGATGTCGGGAGTCAAGGCATAATGTGCACAAAGTGGTCCATAAATGTTAATCTCCTCCCTCTGCAGCATCTTTATCTTCTTTTATTAAAAAAAATTTTTATATGGTTTCGCTCATATGTGGAATATAAGAAATAGCGCAGAGGATCATAGGGGAAGGGAGGGAAAACTGAATGGGAAGAAAGCAGAGAGGGAGACAAACCATGAGAGACTCTTGACTCCAAGAAACCAACTTAGGGTTACAGAAGGGAGGGGGGTGAGGGGATGGGTTAGCCAGGTTATGGGTATTAAGGAGGGCACGTGTGGTGCTGAGCACTGGGTGTTATACACAACTAATGAATTGTTGAGCACTATATCAAAAACTAATGATGTACTATATGTTGGCTAATTGAATTTAAATAAAAATATTTTAAAAATATTTTTTGTACAGGTGTTTTTTCTCCCTAGAGAAAAATGCATTTTGAAAATAAAGGAAAATGTGATAAAAAAAATAATCACTTTAATTCTTTGATTCTGTATCATCAAAACTCATCTTTCTCAAATGATGCACTTTGGTTAATTTGTGGTATACTCATAATTCCAGAAAGCAGGCGAAACTTCCTTTATTTTGAGAGTAGTTTAACATGAACACCACTATCAGGTGTTGACATTTCTCAAGTATTTTCTTGTTTGGCAAAAAGACAATTGATCGCGTAAAACCCGACATCAAGAGTCCTGTTGCCAAGGCAAGCAGCGGAATAACTGAGACGGAGCCACTCATGCCTCTGCATTATGAGCTGATCCCCATGTTCCTCACCCACATTTGGGATGTTTCTCTCTAATCTTCTCCCACATAAGTTCTTAGCTATCTTCTCATTTGAGTTGATCCTACAGATCACTTTGGGAAATCATTTGATACTTTTTCACAGTCGAAGAATTGGAGGCACACATGTACACAGCTTTAGTGTCTTGCCTGAAGTTGTACAAGATGATACTGCAAAACCAGAACCTGAAGGCCCTGCAGTGCCAGATAGGTTCTCCCCCACCCCAGAGGAGCTGTACTGGGCCACTTGCAGTAACTATTTCCCTACAGTCCTGCATGAATCTTATTAATATTAATGTTATTAACACCCAGGAATCTATTTTAAGGTGTTCTGAGGTAACAATCTGCCCACACACATTATATTCTTTTAGGTACTTTAATCGTTTATAATATCTAGCCAATAACTATTTCATTATAAATGGATTAGTGAGCATATTAGAATCATTACTACCTGTAGTTGCCACCCTTGGGAATCTTTTATTCTTGGCCCTTTATCAAGAACTTCAAAACCTCTGACATAATGTCAATTAAATCAGATTAGCTGGAATTTGTTGCTGAGCATTTTAATAGCCCTAAGTCACAAATGTATGTTCATTATTTATAAGCCTTTTGAATATTACTATACATTAGCAATAAAATAATCCAGCCTCAAAATCAAGTATTACCAGTCAATTTATCCTACATAAATTTATAAAGCAATATTACCCTCTAACCCAAAGATAAAGTGACCTAAAATCTACTGGCAGATATGTGCAAATGCTCTTGCACCAGTTCTAATATCTCTAAGAGAGAAAACATTGCAAGAATAGTAAACAAACTCATAGCTTCCTTTCTCTTATCTACCTTCAGACAAGCATATAAAGTATTCCCAATAGCCAGAGAATGTAATTCAGTTCATTCCTACTTGGATTCCCAATTGTGTTTGCATCAGGCAACAATAGGAAGAGAGCACATTACATGCCTACAGCTTAAATCATTTTCAACAAACTGCTGGAATGTTTCCCTACCACTTTGCCTAAAAAGATGAAATCTTCTTGCAAGTAATAAGCTATTTGTGCAAATCTGAAAGATATGTGACTTTGGTTAATATTTCTAGGTGACAAAATTTCAGTAATCATTTAATACATGTATGCACATGGTAATACATGTATAGACACAGTAAGAGTATCTAAGTAAAAGCACACGTGAAATTAAAGTTCAGTTTGAACATTAAGATTCCCTGAAACTAATTTTTTATTTTCTTCTGTGATATTTTAATAAAATTTTAAATGAGACTTAAAATTACTATTTTTGGTTTCATATTATTGCTGATAATCTTCCTTGTTCTAAAATCTACTTCGTCTGAAATCAATGAAACCACTCCAGCTTGCTTTTGATTAGTACAAAAAAATGGTATGTATTTCCCCATCCTTTTACTTTCAACCTATTTATGTCTTTATATTTAAAGTAGGTTTTCTTTCTTTCTTTTTTTTTTTTAAGATCTTATTTATTTGTCAGAGAGAGAGAGAGAAAGAGCAAACAAGCAGGGAGAATGGCAGGCAGAGGGAGAAGCAGACTCCCTGCTGAGCAAGGAGCCCAATGCGGAACTTGATCCCAGGACCCTGGGATCATGACCTGAGCCAAAGGCAGACACTTAACGGACTGAGGCACCCAGGCATCCCTAAAGTAGGTTTTCTTTGGATAACATATAGTTGAGTCTTGTTTTTTTTTTATCCAATCTGATCATCTCTGTCTTTTAATGGGCATATTAAACTATTCACAATTAGAAGTGGTTATTGATATGATTGGATTAAGACCTGCCAGTTTGCTAGCTGTCTTCTATTTGTTCCATTTGTTCTTGTGATTTTTCCTCCTTTTCTGATTTTTCTGGGTTTAACTGAGCATGTTTTTGGTGGTTACTCTAGGGTTTACATTACATAAATTGTAACAATTTATAAAATATGTATAAAATTTATAATTTATAAAATACGTATCTGGTTTCAAATAATATTATACCACTTTGCATGTAGTATAAGACTCTTACATTGCCTGTCCTGCTGTGGTCTGAATGTTTGTGTTCCTCCTCAGAGTCATATGTTGAAATTCTAATGTCCAATGTGATGGTATTTGGAGGTGGAGCCTTTGGGAGCTTCCTGGGTCATGAGGCTGTGAAGCCCTCAATGAATGGGATTAGTGTTCTTATAAAAGAGACCCCACAGAGTTCCCGAGCCCCTTCTGCCTTGTGAGGGCACAATGAGAAGGCTGTTATCTGGAAGAGAGTCTTCACCCAACCATGCTGGCACCCTCATCTCTGACTGCCAGCCTCCAGAACATTAAGAAATAATTTCTGTGGTTTGCAAGCCACCCAGCTTGTGGCATTTTGTGATAGCAGCCCAAACAAAGACACATCCCTTGTGCCATCTGTCATACAATTTACTTTTACATATGCTATAAACACACAATACATTGTTATAACTTGCTTTAAACAGATTTTAAACAGATAAGAAAAGCAATTAAAAATAAATGTTTTATTTTACCTATATTTATTCCGTTTCCAATGTTCTGCATTTCTTTGTATGGACTAGTTTCTGGCTATATCAACTTCCTTCTGTCTGAAGAACCTCCTCTCACATTACTTGTAGAGTAAGTCTACCAACAATGAGTGTCCTCAGTATTTGTCTGTTTGAAAAAGTCTTGACTTTTGAGAGATATTTTTGGTGAGTATAGAATCATACAATGGCAGTGTTTTCCTCAGCACTTAAAAAAAGTTATGGTTTCTGATGAGAATTGGTGATAATTCCTATCCTTGTTCTTTATAGGTGACTTGTCTCTTTTTTTTTTTCCTTGGGTTGCTTTCAAGATTTTGTCTTTGTCCTTAGTTTTCAGAAGTTCAACTATGATATGTGTAGGTGTGTTTTCTTTTTTTCCTTTTTCTTTTTCCCTTTTTATGTATAGATTTATTCTGCTTGGTGTTCTCTGAGCTTCTTGGATCTGTGGTTTAGTATCTGTCCCTAGATGATTTCTCCTTAAGATTGGGAACAAGGCAAGAATGTTCTTACCCCTCCTATTCATCATTGCACTGGAAGTCCTAGCTAACTCTTGAAGGCAGGAAAAACAAAAAGCATACAGATTGGAAAGGAAGAATAAAATGTCCCTGTTTGCAGATGACATAATTGTCTTTGTAGAAAATCTTGCAGAGAAAAGGTCTTAGAACATAAGTGAGTTTAGCAGGTTTGCAGGATACAAAGACAACACATAAAAATCAATTGTATTAAAGTAGGGACCTGAAAGGGTACGTGCACCCCGATGTTTATAGCAGCAATGTCCACAATAGCCAAACTGTGGAAAGAGCCAAGATGTCCATCAACAGATGAATGGATAAAGAAGATGTGGTATATATATACAATGGAATATTATGCAGCCATCAAAAGGAATGAGATCTTGCCATTTGCAACGACGTGAATGGAACTGGAGGGTATTATGCTGAGCGAAATAAGTCAAACAGAGAAAGACATGTATCATATGACCTCACTGATATGAGGAATTCTTAATCTCAGGAAACAAACTGAGGGTTGCTGGAGTGGGGGGTGGGGTGGGAGGGCTGGGGTGACTGGGTGATGGACACTGGGGAGGGTATGTGCTCTGGTAAGCGCTGTGAATTGTGCAAGACTGTTGAATCTCAGATCTGTACCTCTGAAACAAATAATGCAACATATGTTAAGAAAGAAAAAAAGAAGAAGAAGAATGTAGCAGGAGGGGAAGAATGAAGGGGGGGAAATCGGAGGGGGAGAAGAACCATGAGAGACGATGGACTCTGAAAAACAAACTGAGGGTTCTAGAGGGGAGGGGTGTGGGAGGATGGGTTAGCCTGGTGATGGGTATTGAGGAGGGCACGTTCTGCATGGAGCACTGGGTGTTATGCACAAACAATGAATCATGGAACACTATATCTAAAACTAATGATGTAATGTATGGGGATTAACATAACAATAAAAAAATTTAAAAAATCAATTGTATTTCTATATACTAGCAATGAACAATTGAAAACTGAAATTGTAAAGAATAATGGCCTTTATAATGGTTCCCAAAAATGAAATACTTAACTATAAACTTAACAACAACTAATATATGATCTCTGTGTTGAAACTTACAAAATGCTGAAGAAAGAAATCAAAAAAGACCTAAATAAATGGAGAGATATATTGTAATCATGATTTGGAAGACTTAACATAGTAAAGATGTCAATTTCCCCAAATTGATCTTTGGATTTAATGGAATTTAAATGAAAATTCAAGGAGGAATTTTTGGGATATAGACAAGCTGATTCTAAAATTTATATGTAAAGACAAAGGAACTGAAATAGCCAAAATAACTTGAAAAAGTAAAATAATGTTGGAGGAATTACACTACTCTATTTTAAGAATTAATATAAAGCTAGTCTAATCAAAACAGTACAGTATTGGCAAAGCGATATGCACAAAGATCCACTGGGCAGAACAGAGAGTCTAGAAATATGCATACACATATGCGACCAATTGATTTTTGACAAAAGTGCTAAGACAATTCAATGGAGTCATATTATTCTTTTCAATAGATGGCACTGGAAAAACTGGATATCACACACAAAATAATTAACCTTGACCTAAACTTCACACTTAATAGAAAAATTAACTTAAAATATATCACAGATCTAAATGTAAAATATAGAAATATCAATCTTTTAGAATAAAACAGAGGAAAAAATCTTCACAATTTGGGATAAAGCAAAGAGTTCTTACACATGATCCTTTTTTAGAATTTTTTTTTAAATTTTAATTCCAGTATAGTTAACACAGTGTTATGTTAGTTTCAGGTATACAATATAGTGATTCAACAATTCCATACATCACCCAGTGCTTATCACAAGTGCACTCCTTAAATCCCCATAGACATGATCCATTTTTTAAAAAAACTGATAAATCTGACATCATCAAAAAAAAAAAAATTCTGTGAAAGACACTTAAAAAAATGGGAAAGCCTGGTAGCACTAAATGCTGGCAAGGATGCACTGCATCCAGAACACTCACACCTCATAGGAGGAGAAAAAAATGGTATAATTTTTGGAAAATAGTTTTAGAGTATCATAAAGTTAACTATACCCTTACCATATGACCCAGCAATTCTTTTTTTAAAAAAGAATTTTATTTATTTATGAGAGAGAGAGCGCATGAGCCAGGGGAGGGGCAAAGGGGAAAAGGGAGAAGCAGACGCCCTGCTGAGCTGAGACTCCAATGTGGGGCTCAATCCCAGGACCCTGGGATCATGACCTGAGCTGATGGCAGACGCTTAACCAAGTGAGCCACCTAGGCGCCCCTGACCCAGCAATTCTATGCCCAGGTGTTTCCCAGGAGAACTGAAAACATATATTTTCAAAAAGACTCGTATAAGAATGTTCATAGCATTGCTCGTGATAGACAAAACCTTAAAACAACCCAAATATCCATCAATGGTACGATGAATAAGTACATTGCCCTGTTTACCTGATGTTTAAGGACAGATAAAGCTAGTCTACTGGGACAGAACATTGGTACTTATGATGGGTGGGGAATGACTAGAAGAAAACACATGGAAACTGTCTGGGATGACAGACATGTCCTATATCCAGACCAGCTTGGCAGTGCTTCCAAAGACGGTCATAACAGTCAGTCCCTCCTACTCCATCTGTTCTTTTATAATGTGACTTCGCCACTCTCCTGCCATAAGGCTTCTCTTCCCATTGAATGTGGTCTAGTGCTGTGACCTTTTCTGACCAACCAGATGAAGAGGTGATGTTGGCCTTTCCTTTCTAGGTTTCAAGATTTGACAGGTAAAATTGGAGCCAGCAGTTCCTTTTCATAATAACCGAATTTTATTCTTCAACACATGCAATTTCAATTCTTAAGACTTCGACTAAATGAGTTGCAGAAAATAAACTGTGTTACTGTGCTCATGGCTTAGTTTCTGAAAAAGAAGAAAAGTGAAAATTCACCTTATCCAGTAAAACTGTCACAAATAAGAATCAAAGAAAGGGTTGCCTATTATGGTAACTTTCAAGGCTGGACCTTAATGGAACGTCACTCTAGTCTTGGCCTCTTGGAACATTCTGTGGAGCCCAGCTGCCCAAGCGGCCACATGAAGGGGCCACATCAAAGAGAACTGAAGCCTAGGTCTGTAGTCTCAGCTGGTAGTGAGTCCCCATTGCCAGCCTATTTGGACCTTCCAGGCATCCCAGTCACTGACACTTTGTGAGGCAGAACTCTCTGGTCAACCCGTTAGGTCTTGAGAAATAATAAATTGTTCTTAAGTTACTCAGTTTGGGAGCAATTTGTTATGCAGCAGTAAATAACCAAAACTTCTGGGCTACTAGTTACATGGGCATGGACATTTGGCAAAACTCACGGATTTTATACTTACATTCTCAGTATTTTACTGTGTGTTAACTGAAACTCAAAAAGAAAAAACACTTCTAAGCAAAAGTAAAACATAAGTGTGTTAACTAATCACGAGAAACCAATGCCAATCGTCATAAGAAATATAAAACCAATGCTATTAAAATCAGGAGCTAGAAAGCGGTGCTGTATGACTTAAAATCGCTTTCAAGATTTTAGCTAATCCAGTATATAAGAAATTAAAATATGTAAGTTTTGGAAAAGAAGAGAAAGAATAATTTTATCTGCCAGTGTTAAAATTGTATACCTAGAAAAACTCAGGGGCTCTATTTAACGATACAGTAAGGTGAATGGATTAGCTGGTGATATACAAGTGCTAGAGCCTTTCTCTACATAAGCAACACGAAGTTAGAAATGGAAATAAAAAGATCCAATTCTCAGTAGCAACAAAAATATACAGTAGCTTGCAAAGCTATAAAAACCAAATAGAGAAAGCCACAAGACATTGAAAATAAAATATAAAATGAGGTATGTTATATAGCTGGCTGGGAAAATATAATATGAAAATGTCAATCTTCCCAAACTATATGTGTACACACACACACACACACACACAAATACAATCCCAGTAAGAATCCCAACCTTCTTAAATTAACTGGTTCAAATTACTTGACAATTCACAAGAAGAATACCTAAGACACTTTTTTTTAAAATTTTTTTATTGCTATGTTAATCCCCATACATTACATCATTAGTTTTAGATATAGTGTTCCATGATTCATTGTTTGTGCATAACACCCAGTGCTCCATGCAGAACGTGCCCTCCCCAATACCCATCACCAGGCTAACCGATCCTCCCACCCCCCTCCCCTGTAGAACCCTCAGTTTGTTTTTCAGAGTCCATCGTCTCTCATGGTTCTTCTCCCCCTCCGATTTCCCCCCCTTCATTCTTCCCCTCCTGCTACATTCTTCTTCTTTTTTTCTTTCTTAACATATATTGCATTATTTGTTTCAGAGGTACAGATCTGTGATTCAACTGTCTTGCACAGTTCACAGCGCTTACCAGAGCACATACCCTCCCCAGTGTCCATCACCCAGTCACCCCATCCCTCCCACCCCACCCCCCACTCCAGCAACCCTCAGTTTGTTTCCTGAGATTAAGAATTCCTCATATCAGTGAGGTCATATGATACATGTCTTTCTCTGTTTGACTTATTTCGCTCAGCATAATACCCTCCAGTTCCATTCACGTCGTTGCAAATGGCAAGATCTCATTCCTTTTGATGGCTGCATAATATTCCATTGTATATATATACCACATCTTCTTTATCCATTCATCTGTCGATGGACATCTTGGCTCTTTCCACAGTTTGGCTATTGTGGACATTGCTGCTATAAACATCGGGATGCACGTACCCTTTCGGATACCTACTTTTGTATCTTTGGGGTAAATACCCAGGAGTGCAATTGCTGGATCATATGGTAGCTCTATTTTCAACTTTTTGAGGAACCTCCATACTGTTTTCCAGAGTGGCTGCACCAGCTTGCATTCCCACCAACAGTGTAGGAGGGTTCCCCTTTCTCCGCATCCCCGCCAACATCTGTCGTTTCCTGAATTCTTAATTTTAGCCATTCTGACTGGTGTGAGGTGGTATCTCATTGAGGTTTTGATTTGGATTTCCCTGATGCCGAGCTATATTGAACACTTTTTCATGTGTCTGTTGGCCATTTGGATGTCTTCTTTGGAAAAATGTCTGTTCATGTCTTCTGCCCATTTCTTGATTGGATTCTTTGTTCTTTTGGTGTTGAGTTTGATGAGTTTACCTAAGATACTTTTGAGAAGTAAAATGATGATTGCATGTTTGCTTTATCAGTCATTAAAATTTAATGTATAAAACTTACTGAAATTGGTATAATAGTAAACCTATGACTCTGTGGAGCAGAGCAGAATCCATACACAAATCTGAGAATGTCAGACAACTGATTTATGACAAAGTTGGCCTTTCAATTCCGGTGTTTATTTAATATACAATGTTGGCCTAAGTTTTTTTTTTATCAAAAAGAATGCAATATTAGTATTTCCAGTCTCCACATACTTCAAAGTATATTCTTGACAGGTGAAAATGGAGGTATTTTAGATGGGGGGAGGTTTATCAAGGGCAAACACACACAAGCACATATTGTCTTGATAGATTTTTTTTAAAAAAAATGTGTGCATTGAGAGGAACTCATGGTTTCATAGTGCTACTTCTTTTTTTAAAAAAAAATATTTTATTTATTTATTTGACAGAGAGAGAGAGAGAGAGCAAGCACAAGCAGGGGGAGCCACGTGCAGAGGGAGAGGGAGAAGCAGGCTCCCCACTGAGCAGGGAGCCCAATGCAGGGCTCAATCCCAGGACCCCGAGATCATGACCTGAGCTGAAGGCAGACGCTTAACCGACTGAGCCACCCAGGCGCCCCCACAGTGCTACTTCTGAAGACCTGCTGGGAATGGGAGAAGAAATGTTGGCTCTGTGCACACATGTACAGACACACACAAACACACTGAACTTATGTCTAAACTTTCTCCGGTATGTATGGGCTGCTGCTGTGGGGAGGTCAAAGGAAGGGCCTGGGAAAGGCAGTAAAGGAATAGGGATGCCAATGCATGCACCTCGGAGCAGGGGGCACTCAGTCTGAAGTAAAGAGAAGAACGGGACACTTATTGCCATCCTTTGTCTTTACTGCACATGCCAATTAAAACTGATGAGTAACCATGACAAAATGGAAGTTTCTGAGCATTTGGTGCTTGTATTGAGTTTGTAGCACACGTGGTACATTTCATGTATTAAACTGAAGTAGTCACAAAGCCTTTGACTTTGAAATTCTGCAGATCTGTGTGAAATACTTTGCTTTCCCCCATTGTCACCCTTGGTGGACAAATAGGTGGCTGAGATGCAAGGTGCCTGTGGCTTTCTTCTTGGTTGAGGGTAAGCCTGTTCAGCCACAGTCTGATGGCTGTTATTATTGTACCTCATCTCATCTAAGATTCCATCAGCTCTCAGTCATAGCATTATTTTCTGTACCAACAAAAAAAAAAGAAAGAAAACACTGCCATGCCAATAAACTAAGGCACAGCCTTACCAACGTTCCTGCTCAATGCATGGATTGGGTGCACCAGCTTCGGGGTGCTTTGGAAGGTCTTTCATCTGTTCTGAGGGATTTGGCATTCCTTCTGCATTTAGTTGCATTGTGTTTGTGGCTGATAAGTCATTCTTGTGCACTGATCTCGGTAACAAAATGCACCAGAGCTTCTTCCACCTGTGGATTTCCAAAGGACTCAGTTCTTGCTTTGAAGGAAATATGAGATTGCCATCATTCCTTCAACAACAAATATTTGCTTGGTTAATATAAAATATATACTCCCCTGCTCCATTTCCATGCATTTCTATAAACACAATGACTTTCTTGTTTGACTGCCAGATCATAGTGAAATCTTTCTGAAGATCTTTTCAACAACAAGCTCAGTATCTGTGGCTCTGACAATGCGTATAATTCCATTGGGGCCACAGCGTTGTGAGCAGCTGAGGCGAAGTTGGTTCATGATAACTATAATGGTTCTAACTGGCAGAGTGTTTGTGAGACACATCCTGATTTCACAAATGTTAAACCATGAAGGAAAAAAAGGTATGCTTCAGAATCAAAGAAATACATTAGATCTGCTTCATTTGAACAGTTTTGCTTTTCCTGCTTGAGAACTTTCTGTAGTCATACTCGATGACTATGGCTCTGGCCCATCACGGCAGCAGCATGGGCCCAGAGCTACATAACGGAAGATCTGATCACAGCATCTGAGTTTTGTAAGGCACATTTTGAAAGAGAAACCTGTTAGACTCCACCCAGCCCAGGGGTGTACCCTCTACTCCAGCTTTCCCCACCTCTAGGTTGGATGTCCAACTTTAGTCAACTACGGCCAACTTCAGTGGGACCTATGGATGTGATCATTTCCCCCACCAGCAAATGATGTGGGCAGAGAAATAACAACTGGCCTATCTGGGACAGGGATAGTGCAGCTTTTAATCCTCATTAGAACCTCTGAAAGATGCCACATGGGCCCGGTTTCATAATCTGTTAATTCATTTCAAGGAAAAACTCAACTTCCATAGGGAGCCTACTGTGGTGACCAGGCCATGTCTGGCTGACCAGTCATGACAGAGGAAGAGGAAAAGGGACATGGGTTTAATTTCTGGTTTTGATGTTGCTGCTCTTGTTTGATATAGCCTTACATAAACCTATCAAACATAGGAGGCTTTCCCTATGAACCAAAAAGGCATCTAAGGTTGCCACCTAGCCCACCTGCCAGAGCCTCCCTCTGAAGTTCTGTGCTCCCAGAAATGCTAAACAGTGGGAAAGCAAGGTGCGTGTGTGGGGGTGGGGGGAGAGTTCCATGGGTAGGCATGCATTGATATGGAGGTGGGTAGATGTACTCTATGGCAGAATATTTCTTTTTAAGGTTTCATCGTGAGCTTTCTCCCAATGAGCACATTTGCAGGGTGAGTAACATCACGGGCTGAATGCAGCTTCCACCCAGCACTAGTATTGCCTAAAGGCAGATGTCCTTGTAAATAGGACACCAGCCTTACAGAGGGAAGTCACCTCTACCACAGACCCAGGGGATGACCTTGGTTAGTGTCCTGGACGCATCCACACTTCTAACTCCCCCTCCATGAAATGGGGAATGGTGGCTTCTCGCCCAGCTAGCAGGATCCCTGCTTACAAAGAATGCTGCGTTGGGGAAACAAAGGTGCTCACGCAATTATCAACGGTATTCAAATGTGTCTTGGCTGAGAGCCCTGCCTATTATTGGATTTCTGCCTCGGGTGCCCAAGGCATTCTCTGCCGAAAGACTGTTTGGAACTGACAGTACTGTACGTTCTGTTGCTGGCAGAGGCAGAAGAGACCAGGCAGGCTCTCTGGCCCAGCAGACCTAAGAGACAGCCGCGTGTTTCCTGCAGATGCTCGCACTCAGAGAGGCACCAGATTCATATTCAACTTTCTGATGGCCACTGGCTGGGACAACTTGATGAGAAATCCAGAAGCAGTAACCACAAACAGGAGTTTCAGGGGTTCTGGGGTCCCCTGCTGTGCAAGTGCCTCCTGGCTAGGCCACTGGAAGCAAGCTGCTCAAAAGCCTGTGGCTGAGTTCGTGAAAGGAAGCGAGTAGTCGGGGTCATTGCTGTTCCTCCGGTGGCAGAGAACTTCAGGGCCAGGCCCTTCGTGACTGAAAAGTTTCTCTGAGGGGATGGGAGGCCTCACAGCGTCAAGGACGCCTTACCCACTGTGGTTCATCTCCCTACATCTCAGCTTCTCATAAAGATTTGGGGGCAGTTGGAGAAGCACGGACAACACAAAAGAATACAAAGAAAATTTAATAAGAAATAAGAATGAAAGAGACTCAGAGCAAAGGAAAATGACAGGGAAGAAATTTGGGGCTGATGGGGAGGCACCAGGGCTCAGTGCGTTTTCCCTGATGATGAAAAATTGCCCGTCGCAGCATTTAATGGCTCTCCTTTGGGACCCCAGGGACTGGCAGAGGTCGGTTCTGGATTGTGAGTGGGGTCTGTTCTCTCCTCTCTATTCTCAAGTGGCCTGACCCCTGCTCACCACCCAAAGGAAGCTGCCTTACATAAACCCCGGAACAGAAGGGGTCAGGGTCAGAGGGCTGACCCCGATTCAGGAGCCCAGAGTCCTAGCTGGGGTCCTAATGGGGACCAAGGCCAGGGGAACATGATCCCAGCTGATCTGTTCCTGCTGTCTTGCCTCCCATTATCCGTGTCCCTTCTCTGACACAGCTTTGCCTGCTGGTGTCACAGGGCGGGAGGATGTGGAGGCAGCCCAGTGGAGGCTGAACTCTATAAAACATAGCAATGTGGCATGGAGCAAATTTGTTAGTCTTCTCAAACCTATTACAGATGAAGCTAACATGACCTCTTCTTAAGAAGATCCATATCAGCCATGGGACACCTGGGTGGCTCAGTCGGTTAAGCGTCTGCCTTTGGCTCAGGTCATGATCCCAGAGTCCTGGGATCAAGTCCTGCATCGGGCTCCCTGCTCAGTGGGGAGTCTGCTTCTCTCTCTCTCTCTCTGCCGCTCCCCCTGCTTCTGCTCTCTCTCTCTCTGACAAGTAAATAAAATCTTAAAAAAAGATCAATATCGTTTGAGTTAAATAAGCTAATGAACATTAACTTATTTACATTAACTTGTTTACAAGGGCCTAGTGAGTTAGTTGAAATAGAACCTGAACATAGAAACTCCTGGGTGACTGGAAAGTTGGCATCTAGACTGGAAAGTCTAGGTACTAGACTTGGAGAGGGATTAAGAGATCTCCAGAGAAGCTGTGTTCCATGGTGGTTAGTGGTTGGAGTGTGGGAGACGGAGCTCTTCCGTTGACTTTGGGTAAGCTCCTGAACTTCCTGTAGGATCAGTTTCCTCTCTGAAAAAGGGGAATACAGCAGTCCCCTCTTATCTGCAGGGGATACCCAGTGGGTGCCTGAGACCATGTATGGTGCCGATCCCTATCCATAGTTTTTTCCTATACATACATACCTATGATAAAGTTTAATTTATAAATGAGGCATGGTAAGAGAATAACAACAATAACTAATAATAAAATGGAATAATTTTAACATACTACTGTAATAAAAGTTGCACGAACATGGTCTTTCTCTCTCTCTCAAAATATCTTATTGTGCTGTACTCACCCTTCTTGTGAGGATGTGAGAGGGTGAATGCCTGCCTGATGAGACGAAAGGGGCGAATGACGTAGGTACTGTGATGAAGTGTTAGGCTGCTACTGATGGTCCGTCAGGAGGACAATCATCTGCTTCTGGACCGCGCTTGACCACAGGTTACTGAAACCCCGGATAAGGGGGGACTACTGTAATCATGGTTCCAACCTTCATGATTGTTGGGGGATTAAAAGGCCTGGTGTATGAAAGGCACTGAGAACCTGGTTGTCATGGTAAGTGCCCAGTGAACATAAACTACCGCTACTACGTTACCAGACATTGATTTTTTTTAAGTTTTTATTTGAATTCTTATTAGTTAACATACGGTGCAATATTGGTTTCTGGAGTAGAATTCAGTGATTCATCACTTACATACAACACCCAGTGCTCATCACAACAAGTGCCCTCCTTAATACCCATCACCCATTCCCCCACACACCTCCCTCCATCACCGCTCAGTTAGTTCTCTATCCTTAAGAGTCTCTTATAGTTTGCTTCCCTCTCTTTCCTCCCTCCCTTCCCCTATGTTCACCTGTTTTGTTTCTTAAATTCCACATGTGCATGAAATCATATGGTATTTGTCTTTCTCTGACTGACTTATTTCGTTTAGCGTAATACACTCTAGCTCCATTCACGTCGTTGCAAATTACCAAATGACATTAATAAGACAGTGGCATTGACTTCCAGGAAATCACTAGTAATTCTCTGTGGTACAAGATGTCGGATTTCCCCCCTTGCATGAGGGATGAGCACTGTTCTCAGGAGCAGACCAAGGAAAGCCATGTTCTCAGAGACCTGGCAGCAGTTTTAGTTAGAAACTGACCTAATAGTACTCATATTTCACTTTACCTCATTAAGGAGACGATTGTAGCTGAGGGAAAGCGCGGTAAGGAAGAAGACATCTACCCGATGCGTTCTCCCCCTGTCAACTCTCCCGTCTCTGCTCTTCCTATGGAAGTGCCTCATTTCCTCAATGGTGATGGGGTCCCGGGAAGTTTCCACAAAGCAGGATGACAACTGATGTGAAGGTAACAGTGGACAAAGACAAGGGTCGAATACCCTTTTCTGAAGATAACTTGTATACAAACATAGAAATTGTACCAATTCTGCAAAGGAGGCTGAATTGGAGAAAGACTGGATTATTCTATACCATTAAAGCAGTGGGTGCTCTCTCAGGGAGATGCACTAAGAAATAGATAAGGCTGATTTACAATTAACAATTGGTTATTTTCTATAAAATGCTTCGTTTAAGAATGCTCAGAAGGAGTTATTCTGTTGAGCAGGTTAAACGGCTTCCCTAACAACTTCATTTACACTATTAGCATTGCTCAGCAAACTGTTTCTTCATGCAAAGGCGTTTGCCTAAGGCTGTGGGGGAATAAAAATGCCATGGCTTTGCCCTCAGTCAATGGCATCTTGGACCACTTTGAAATTAGCCTTAGTAGGCTCAAAATTAATATTGCCAGTCTTCTCTTAGTATTAATAAGGGAAGGAACATGAGCAGACTTCGTGTGTGTGTGTTTGTGTGTGTGTAGTGTGTGAGAATGTGTGGTAAGAATGTGTGAGTGTGTGCATGTGTGTGGTTCACCACCACCCACAGGGCCTGACACACAGTCGCCCTCAGGGAATGTTTACTGAATGACTGAGCATTGAGCATAGACAGGAATTTCTGCCTCCCAGGAGCCTGCCCACAGTGCACGTGCTTTGGGGAGAAGTATTTCTGGTGACAGAGGATCTACAAAGCCCTGGGGAGGTGGGGCTGAGTTTAGGGGGTGGCCCAGGTTGTCTAGCCATTCAGGGATGAGGGGCTCAGAGAAGATCCCACAGCCGAGGCTGAGGTGAGGAGGAGGGAGAGTTTGGGAGCACAACTGCCCTGACTTGGAATTCTGGCTTTGTCACTTGTGAGCTGTGTGACCCGGTTACCTGGCCTTTCTGAGCCTCAGGTTACTTATCTGTCAGATGCAGGTAGTAAGGCTCATTTCACAGAGTTGCTGTGAGAATTCAGTGAAAAAACCACATGCAGGACATGCAGAGACAGAGACAATATCCCTGTCCGGGAAGCCCGGTGTCTCCCTTCATGTTACAAGAAAGAGCTTCCACTGAACACTCGCCATATTCAGGCCACTGGCCTGCAATGCTCCATGCTTTATTTTATTTCATCCTCACTGCAGCCTGAACTGTAGGTACTTCTACCATTCCCATTTTGCAGCTGGAGATGCACGGGGAAGTTCAATAAAATCACCCAGATTAGCTCACTAGTAAATGATGGCATCAGGAGTCCAACCAACCACCTGACTCCAGGGGGAAACTGCCTTCCTTCCTGTGTTCTGTATTGACCACTTTCAATGGCTGGGCCACAAGCACCTCTTGGACAGACACATTAACCAATTTGTTTCTGGAAGCAACTTTAGGAAGCAGCGAAGTCAGGAATATGATCCTTATTTTGCAGATAGAGAAACTGAACTTGAGAGGCTGTTTTCTCTACTAACGATGATGATTATAATGGCTCTCCACTAAGTGCCTAACAAATGTTGGAGAGCATCTGGTCTTGCCAGGAGAACTGCCTTCATGGATGGTTTGTGCAAAGACAAGGTCACACAGGGACTCACCTAAGAGAGGAGCCTGGCCAGATTCCAGGGGACTCTCCAGGGGTAGAAGATGGAGGCAGACAGGACTCAGAGCCCCCAGTTCTCAGTCCCATAGGAGAGCTGGTGGGACAGAAGGGCGTGAAGGAACAGCGGCTGACCCACCATATTGACAGGACAAGTCATGACACATTCAGGAACCCGCACTTCCCTCATGGCCCTCATCCGTGTCAGGACATAGTTCTTACAACTGCCTTGGGCTCTCTATCCTCCTGTTTACAGCCACTGCGATCTGGGGACTCAGCACCTGCACTGGGTTGCTGTAGACATTGGGCTGCATCTTTCCTTTTCTGCTGGAGGACTTCTACATCAGCAGTCCCCCCAATGGTTGGTCTCGGGATCCCTTTACACTCTTACAAGGTATGGAGGACTCCCCAGAAAAGCTTACTTATATGGGCTATAGCTACATCAGTAGCTGGCAACAGTTTTAGTTAGAAACTGACCTAATAGTACTCATATTTCACTTTACCTCATTAAGGAGACGATTGTAGCTGAGGGAAAGCGCGGTAAGGAAGAAGACATCTACCCGATGCGTTCTCCCCCTGTCAACTCTCCCGTCTCTGCTCTTCCTATGGAAGTGCCTCATTTCCTCAATGGTGATGGGGTCCCGGGAAGTTTCCACAAAGCAGGATGACAACTGATGTGAAGGTAACAGTGGACAAAGACAAGGGCCGAATACCCTTTTCTGAAGATAACTTGTATACAAACATTACCCTATTAGAAATTACCAGCAAGACGTTAAAAATATGTATGTACTAATTCATCTTAAAATAACAATCATACACTCATGTATGTTAACATACATAACATACATAATGTACATATTTTCCAAAACAAAAAAAAATGTTTTACAAAGAAGATTGACCATTTTGTATTTATGAACTGCTGTTGGTACCAGGATGCAGAGCTTGGCTTCATAGGTCTGCATGATTTTGCAGGAATTCTGCTGAAAGCACTTCAGACCCTTTTGTTCCTCAGTATTTAGATTATATTTAGATACATTTTAATGGATTTCTTTGGAGGCCTAAAGCCAACATCTACTCTTCCAGTTAATTAAGTGTCAACTCTACAGTTCCCGCAGGCTAACAGATTTACCTTCCAAAATGGGCTTCAGTCTGTTGTAATAAATAATATGACCTTCTGGAATGGGAAATGGAAGCCTCTGGAGCAGGGAAAATGTGCGGCGTTTATTGGAGTGCTATGGATGGTTGCCAGGGCCAGGCCCGAGCTATAGATCTGTCAAGGCCAAGGGTCAGAGCACCTAAGAAAGACCTGTGAGGGTAAACACAGAGAAGGAGAAAAGAAGGGGATTCATAAATCAGGAGTGATCTTTATGTTTCAGGAGCTCACGAGCATACCATGTGACAAAGTAAATGTGGTTGTAGTCTTTGGAATATGTTTTAGGAAGCCTCTTCTGGCCATTCCTCTATTCGCCTAGAGTCCTTCCCTAAGGCCACCAGCCTCTGTGAGCCTGGGAGTGAGTCTTCTGATGAGGCAGGCCTGCACCCCACAGCTGCTCTCCACAGACTTCTGACTGCCCTGGTTGCTGTGTCCTGGGACTCCTGCCCTTGATCTTCCCCCATTGGGTTCCCTGAGCATACACACATTTTCCCGCTCATCTTTATTTTGATTTTTAATTGTGGTAAGACACACACGCACAAAATTTACCATCTACATCATTTGTAAATGTACAGGTCAGTGACATTAAGGACACTCACACTGTTGTGCAACCATCACCACCCTCCATCTCCAGAACTCTTGTCACCTTGTGAAACTGAAGGTCTGGACCCATTGAAGGAAAACTCCCCATCTCCCCTTCCCTCCAGCTCCTGGCAACCACCATCCTACTCTCTGTCTCTATAACTTTGGTTCCTTCAGGTACCTCATATAGGTGGGATCATATAGATGGGATCACCATTTTGGTGACTGGCTTATTTCACTTAGCACGTGTCTTCAAGATTCATCCATGTTGTAGCATGGGTTAGAATTTCCTTCCTTTTTATTTTTTTTTTAAGATTTTATTTATTTATTTGACAGAGGGAGAGCAGGAGAGCACAAGCAGTGGGAGCAGCAGAGGGAGAGGGAGGGTTGCTACCGGTTTGGTGTGATGCAGAGATTTCTATTCAGCTCCCCTTTCTTGCTGTGGCCTGAGGTTTAATATCACCATTGCAAATCACAGCGCTGCTACCAGCATTGCCCTCAAGGCAGCCTCCTTCCTTCAGCTCATTCACCACTCACCACTCCCAGCTCTGGTTCTGGCTCAGAGTTTGGCACAGTTTCTTTAGGAGGGAGGGTTCCTGGGAGATTTTCCCTATTTCCTGAAAACACGACAACCCCAAAGGTCAATTTCCCTTAAGATCTAGGTGTTCTGAAGCAAATGGGGGCAAGCCTCAAAAAATATATTGTTATTGTGTCAAAATAGATTCACTTAAAGAATTCAAAGAGGGGTGACTCAGTCCATTAACCGTCAGATTCTTGATTTGGGTTCAGGTCATGACCTCAGGGTTGTGAGATCAAGCCCCCGGTTGGGCTCTCTGCTTAGGATTTTCTCTCTCTCTCCCTGTTCTCCTCCCCTGTGCGCTTTCTCTCTCTCTAAAAAAAAGAAATAGGGGCACCTGGGTGATTCAGTTAAGCCTCTGCATTCAGCTCAGGTCATGATCTCAGGGTCCTGATATCAAGCCCTACGTGGGGCTCCCTGCTCATCGGGGAGTTTCCTTGTCGTGCTCCCTCTGCCCCTCCACTCTGCTCGTGCTCTCTCTCTTTCAAATAAATAAATAAATAAATAAACAAAATCTTTTAAAAATAGGAAAATATTAATTTAAAAAAAGAATTCAAAGAATATTTTGAACATTATCATCATTTTGCCTTAGTGAAACTGAGGCAGATAGACCTAATGACTGGGCAGTGGCAGTGCCCTGACCAGATCTCAAGCCCCTAGTGCCCAGTGAATCCCCCTTGTAGATGCTAAGATGTCCCTTTGCCTCTGTTGAATTGTTTGTGACTTTGGAGACCCGTGTCCTGTGGTCTGGGAGGCTAAGTCTTGGAGCCAACAGAGAAATCATGAATGACCTCATGCCACTGTCTCATCACTGTCCTGTTTCTACTTGTTTATTGCTGGGCCAGTCAGCAGCTCTGATTATATATATTTTTTAAGAAGGGCTCCTTCCGGGTTTCTAGACAAGCCAGAATTACTGTGCTGTGCTTGTTAACAACCATTATTTTTTCATTCTTTATTGAGATATGATTGACACATAACGTTGTGTGAGTTTAAGGTGTGCAACATATTGTGAAATCCAATCATTTTTCTTTTTCCTTTTTTTAACTGAGGTACAATTGACATATATTAGTTTCAAGTGTACAATATAATGACTCAATATTTGTAGATACTGTGAAATGACCACCAAAATAAGTCTAGTTAACATCCATCACCATACAGTTATAATTTTTTTCTTGTGATGAGAACTTTTAAGATTTGCTCTCTTAGCAACTTCTAAATATGCAATGGAGTATTATTAACTGTAGTCACCATGCTGTACATACATAGAGCCCCATGACTTCTTCTGTAAATGGAAGATTTTACCTTTTGTATAAAATATTTTTAATGTTGGGCAATGAGGAGCAGGAACAACCAGACAGACTTCTGCCATCACCTACACTCTCATGTTCCTCCCTCTGTTGACCATGGCTGTTGGAGCATCTGGGAACATCCCAAGACCTGTTCTTCCCCCATAACCAGTTAGACCCAGATGAATCTGGATTGAGGATCAAGATACTTGGACTGCTATCCCTCTTATCCTGCAAATACCACTTTTTACCAGTTGAGGAAACCTATTGCCCTACCTGGATCTTAAAGCACCTTAAAGATGATGTCATCCTACAGTAACTAAAGGGAGACGTTGCGAAGGTTACAGAGCTACTTCAGAAATGCAAGCAACATGAAAACCTTACTGAACACCTAAGATACACCAAGCTTGGTGTTAGTACCACGAGAATAGCTGTATCATCAGCCCAGGTGGAGACTAGATTCATGGATGAACTCTAAACATGCAAGGAAGTCCATGAAAAGATAGAAGTCTTGGGCTGCCTTTCTGCAGGTGCGGCCCTCAAGAGAGGTCTCTCAAAATACTTTGAGGAAAGGGCTTTTATGTTTAAATCAATTTGGAAAATTCTCTCTCTCTCTCTCTCTCTCTCTCTCTCTCATCTGCTCCTTTGGGAATTTACAGAGGATATTCATTGATTAAACAATTTGGTGAATCTTGCTGCAGAGAACCCATGAAAGCCATGATTTCCCACATTCCCTTGACTACAGAACTTGTTTTCAGTAACATGTACTGACACAAAGAGGAACACATTTTGGGAGTGCTGATCTGAACCTTTATATCTTGGAAGGACTGTCACAGGTATGACATGCCTGTGAAAGAGCAGTATATAATAACAGCCCAGTGGAGACATGAACAGGGTCCACACAAGAGAGAAGAAAATTTGCTGGAGCAGAGCAGTCTTGCAGATAAGTTTAGAGAGGAAGAAAATGCCACCTGGAGAGCCTTGAATGCCAGGCTAAAGGCTCAGGACTCATAGGAGGAAGCTGGTGTGTCATGTTCCTCAATGGGTTCCTCCTGAGAGACCTGTTAGCTTTGCATATGGTTGTCCAGGACCCTCAGTGTGCACACCAGGCTCCTTTGGCTGCCTCCATTTCCCTGGGATGAGACCATCAAGTTCAGTGTGCATTGTCTTCAGTCCTTGCTTAGACCAGTGGCTCTCAAACTTCAGAATGCATTAGAGTAACCTGACAGAGTTGGCAAAACAGATTGCTGGGCTCTACGCAGTGGTTTCTGATTCAGTAGGTCCCGGAAGGCACCTAAGAATTTGCATTTCTAACAAGTGCAAGGTGAATCTGATGTGCTGGTTTGGGAACTACCCTCTGAGTAGTCCTTCAGGAATACATTTATTTATTTATTTATTTATTTAAAAGATTTTATTTATTTATTTGACAGAGGGAGAGGGGGAGAGAGAGCGAGCACAAGCAGGGGGAGCAGCAGAAGAAGAGGGAGAAGCAGACTCCCTGCTCAGTGGGAAGCCCAACATGGGGCTCAATCCCAGGACCCTGAGATCATGACCTGAGCCTAAGGCAGACACTTAACCAACTGAACCACCCAGGCACCCCAGGAATACTTATTTGTTTTTTTAAAGATTTATTTATTTATTTGAGAGAGAGAGAGCAAGCAACCCCATGCATGGGTGGGAGGGGCAGAGGGAGAGGTAGAGAGAATCCCCAGCAGACTCCCCACTGAGCGCAGAGCCCAATGACACAGGGCTTGATCTCAAAACCCTGAGATCATTACAAGGGGGAAATCAAGAGTTGGATACTTAACCGACTGAGCCACTCAGGCTCCCCCTTCAGGAGTACTTTTAATTCTGACCCTTTGTCCACCAAAAATTTTTTGCCCTGGTGGGCATACAGAGGACACAGATGATGGGGATGTTTTAAATGGCACTGGAGAGAAAGATGGCTCCCGCCAGGTCTCTCACTCATCGGGGTCTCAGTTTCCCCACAGAAATAGTAAGTCACTTGGTGCTTGGACCAAGTCAAGCCTTGCAAACTCAAATCCGAGATGTGTCCAGGCAATAGACAATGAGTGTGGCAAGCTCTAGAGCCCAAGCTGAGACCCAGCTCACATTAACTGGTGCCATGCTAGGAGTGGGACCAAGTTGCCAAGTAGGTAGCAGTGTCACCTTTCTTTATGTAGCGAAACAGGCTCAGTGAAGGTAGATACTGGGTTCAAAGTGACTTAGCTAGTGAGTGCAAGCTTCAGATTTAAAGGGTTTAATTTCAAAATCTCTGTTGTTCCTTGTATACCACATTGTCTCTGAGGGTGTCCCACTCCCGGGTCATGGCATGACATTTGTAAAGGTTTTGCGGGCTGGGCAGAAGGAGGAATGCAGAGCCCTCCCAGAGATCTGGAAAATGTATATTTGCTCTTTTTTCCTATTGCAATTATGAGGCAGAGCCACAGGCGCAGGACAACTTAGACGAAGGATGGCCGGGGTATGCTCAAAGCTCTGTTATGCTCTACCAAGTCTAATCCTCCTGATTCTCTATTACCCGATTTTCACCCAAGTTTCTTGCCTGGGAGCTAATCAAGCCTTAATTGGAAACAGAAATGCAGCCTCTTGCCTGAGTCACAGGATGACAACAAACCGAGATAAATTAGAATTAGGCTTGCAGGAGCTTGGGCAGCTTCTGCTAATGAAGCAAGCACAAACAGGGAGTGTGCAGCTGATTTAAAGAGACAGTCCCTGTCACAGTCTGTGGCACCCAGGGTAAGGCTGCTTGCTTTTACATTTGTGGCAGCATTCAGCTAATAAGGGGATATAAAGTGAGCGGGACTTCATTTCTATTCTGTGCACTGCCCCCAAATGGGCCAGTGATGAGGGATAAGGAGGAGAAGGCAAGGACATAGTTGTAGAGTTAATAGAATTATTAGAGCTATGAGAATAAGTGAATTTTTAAAAATTGTAAGTGAATTTAAAAAGTCCTTGAACTACAAGGTCAGCATAAAAATATCAACTGTATTTCCTTATACAAACCATATAGAAAATAAAATTTAAGTTCTATTTTACAAATACAGTGTACAATTGCATAAAATGTATTAAGGATTTAGGAATAAGTATAACTAAAGATGTGCAAGACCTCCACATTGAAAACTAAAAATCACAAGAGACTTTAAAGACTATAAAAATAAGAAAATATGCAATGTTCATGAAATAGAGGACTCAATATTATGAAGATGTCAGTTCTCCCCAAACTAATCTGTAGATTCAATGCAATCAGGGTCAAATCTCAGACGGATGTTTCTTGGGAGGAAATTGACAAGCTGGTTTTAAGTGTTACAAGGAAATGCAAAAGGACACAAATAGCCAAGTCAATATTGAGGAACAAAGGTTAGAGGACAGTGAGGCTCATTATACAATTACCTTAATTAATAAAGTTTGGGCAAATTAGATCAATGCAACAGAATGTAGAATCCTAACACAGACCCATACATGTGCAACACCTGATTGTCACAAAGGTAACACTGCTGTGTGGATGGTCTCTTCCAGAAATGGTGTCAGATCCCCGACTTCACCCTAATCACAAAACTCAATTCCAGCCAGGTTATTGATTTAAATGTGAATGGTAAGCCATTAAATCTTCTCAGAAATAACATGAGAATATCTTCTGATTTTAGGGTAGGCAAAGGTTTCTTCCGCGGATCACAAAAAGCAGGAATACTTAAGGAAAGAATGGATAAGTTGGAATTCTTTAAAGTTAAGAACTTTTAGAGAAGGGTGCCCTGCCCCAATCTTCCCTCCTTGTTAAAATTTTTAAAAAAGAAATAAAAATGAACTTTCAGTCATAGAAATTCCCTTAAGGAACAGAACAGCAGAAAGTATATGTGACACATATATTAGCAACATAAGGAACGTCCACAAATCATTCTAAAGTTAGAGAACTCAACAGAAAAATGAGCATTTTACATAAAAGGATATACATTATTTGAAATATGCTCAGCATCAGGGAAATGCAAATCAGTCATCAGGGAAATGCAAATTAAAACTGCAAGAAGAGCCTAAACTCTGTGACCCAGTAATTCCACTACTAGCTATATATATCCCATGGAAATGTTCTTTTTTCCCCTAGGATCTCCCCGACGCTTTCCAGCTCTTAGGGGCCCCTTTTCCCGGCTCCTCTGGCCACGGAGACAGATTTACTTATACAGACAGCCTTAAGCTGCCTTCTGAGCAAAGCAGTGAGAGGAGAGAGAGACAGAGGGGGCTCCTTCCCTCTCTGGTCCTCTTGCTACAAAGATGGAGGTTCTGTCAGGGCAGGACTGGGGGAGAGACAAAACAAAAACAAAACCAACCCAGGGATCTCCCCACAGCAGTACAGAGGAAGTATAAACTATGGAACGCATAGAAAGTGATTAGATGGTATGCAATTATAGCACAGACTGGTACAAAAATAAAATCTATAATTAAATATTGCATTTCTTAGTTGTTTCTTGAAAGACATAAAAACAGGGGCGCATGATTGCATTGGATCGAATCTTTGGATCTCTTGATTTCTAAAGCTTTTGGTAAAATTTTCCATTTTAAGAATTGTCTTTTTGTTTTCCAGCAATGGTTTCTGAGTTGGCAGCCAGTTTCCCAGAGAGCCTGGGGCTGCCACGGTGTGGCCAGTGTGGAAGAGAGCAGACCACTTGGCCTCTGAGATATTCCCTTTGGGTCAGCATCAGCCCCAGGCACAGAGGGGAAGCTGAAAACACATTCACAGGTGTCTCCAAGTCTCCGAGGAGGAGAGGATGGGGCAGTCATCTGTTCTTTACTCTATTCATTCACTCAACACATGCTTATTGTGTGACCCATTTAGGTGCCTGGAACCAAGCTATTGATTAAAGTGCGTACTTCACTTATTCCTCATTTCACCTGCTTAAATTCACACTCTCTGTGCTTCCTGCCCTGGAGTGAGGTGTGACCTTATAGGCCCTGCCTGAACGTCCTAAGACCATAGGGCCGAGAACTTCACATTGGGACCTACGGGGAAGTAGGTGGTGAGGGAAACAGCCACAACTGGGAACATGCCCAGGGGAACTAGCCACTGTGCTGTGTGACCCCAGATAGGGTGCTTCACCTCTCTGAATCTCCTTTTTCTTCTCCACAAAATGGTGTAAACACAGCGACTTCCTCAGGGAGGTTCAGTGATGTAAAGTGTATGCCTGACTCAACCAGAGTGATGCTTCCCTTCCTGTCTCTGCCCCTCTCAACAATCTCCTGTTGCTCTAGCAACCTCCCTCTGGGACTTGGAGCCCCACCCCGAGACTCAGGGTGGGGGCACAGGAAGAAAGGCCCATCTTCCCCGGAGAGCTCTGCTCTGCCTCAGGGGCCTGAGGTCCCAGAGGCACAGCAAAAGCAGGTTGCTGCCTCCCTGCCCCATGGCTCCTGTCATGTCAGGACTTTGTGAAGCTTAAAAATGAGGAAGAAATGTTATAAATGTGTATGCACCTTGAAAAGCTCTGAGGCTACACTCCTTAGCCTCTACTGTTAATTCAGGTCTCTGGGACCCTGTAACATGAAGTGATTCAGTTGGTCTAGGGTGGGGCCCAGGATTCTGCATTTTTATGCAGTAGTGTTGATGCTGCCAGTCCAAGGACTACATTCCAAAGCGGCTCCTTCCAGGCGCCTGGGTGGTTCAGTCCCTTAAGCATCTGCCTTTCGCTCAGGTCATGATCCCACGTCCTGGGATCAAGTCCTGAGTCCCGCATCGGGCTCCTTGCTCAGGGAGGAGCCTGCTTCTCCCTCTGCCCCTCCCCCCACTCATGCTCTCTCTCATGCAAAAATGAATGAATGAATAAATAAATAAATAAATAAATCTTTAAAAAAACAAACAAACAAAACCAAAGTGGCTCCTTCCAGCTCAGAGCACGCAGATCCAGGCTTCCCCATGCCTGGCAGCTGTCTGCATCCCTCACAAGCCAGCCCCTTCCCACTCCACCCTGTCCTGCTCACCCTCCAGGAGGAGAGCTCTGAAGGTGGTCTCTTCTCTCTCCAAGCCCAGCCAGTCACCTTTGGAACTGGTGACAGTTCGTTCTTTTCCTCACTGAGCTGTGGGCAGGGTGGAGGGAGGGTGGAGGGAGAGGACAGTCACCCTGAAGAACATCCCTACAGCAGCCTCTGCAAGATCTCAGCCAAGGAGCCCAGACACACAGAGCTGTCTTCTCGGCCTCTGCCCCTGGCAGAGAGACCGGAGGAGCTGGGTCTCCAGTGAGCGGCACTTTGCCTTGCAATTTTGAGCAGTGCCCTTACCCTCTTTATTTTTTAGTTTCTCAGGCTCTATCACTAACTACTTATGTGACTTCAGGTTGTTACACCACCTTTCTGAATCTAAGTACCATCATTTGTAAAAATAAGAGTTAAACCGTACAGTCATGTTCATAGCATCACTATTTACTAATATCCAAAAGGTGGAAGCAACCCGTGTCCATAGATGGATGAATGGATAAACAAAATGTATATACACACAGTAGACTACTATTCAGCCTTAAAAAAGAAGGAAATACTGTCATATGCTACCACATGGATGAACCTCAAGGACATTACACCAAGTGAGATAAGCCAGTCACAAAAAGGCAAATCCTGTATGATTCCACTTAACGAGGTTCCTAGAGTAGTCAAATTCATAGAGGCAGAAAGTAGAATGATGGTCGTGGGGGCCTAGGGCTGGGTGGGGGTGCAGGTGGGAGAATAGGGAGTTATTCAATGGGTACAGAATTTTGATTTTATAAGATAAAAGAGTCTGGAAATTGGCCACATGACAATGTAAATACAGTATACTTAACACTACTTAATTGCACTCTTAGAAATTAAGATGGCAAATTTTATATTAGGTGTTCTTTTTTTTGTTTTGTTTTTTTAAGAAAACACAGATTTTAAAAATGGAATAAAACTATGGCCCTCACAAGGTTTTTGTAAGGCTTCAGTTAGATTCTGGGCCAGGATACCAAGGCACAAGGCTCAAGACAGATGAGTGTGGTTCTTCTGTAAATAGAATCTTTGGTCACGTGCTCTGTCTGCCGGGTCCTGCTGTCCCTCATTCTTGTGGGCTGGGTCATCCACTCCACAAATGCAAGTTGGACACAACACTGGCCTGGGAAGTTTGAGAGATAAGAATGGATAGAGCATGTATAGATTCTCAAAAATGTTGGGGAGCAAACAAGTTGTTATCTACCCCATGTTGGTGGGGAGCCTGTGGCTTGGAGGGTCACTTAGGGCACTGAGCGGAATCCAAGAGAGGGTCTTCTGGGCAAAGGCCAGGCTCCCTGCCCAGGGAATTCCTTCTTGAGTTTTCTGGGAAGTAGGGCCCCATGTCTCATTCTCATTCTGAGGGTCCTGCCAGGTGCTCACTGAACTCTATCCCGAAGAAAAACTTGCTCGAGCATTGCCCAGTGAGGAAGAAAGCCAAGCAGTCAGTCTGCCAGGAATGTAATTCCAGGAGGGTGGAGAGAAGTTTTGAAGAACATCCCCCACCTCTTTTTTTCCACCTGTGAGTCCAGCTGGATGATGTGTGCGAGATGCTTTCCTCAGGAAAGCGAATCTCAAAACAGCTATCATATAGAAATGAGCCCTTAACAGCATTATTTCATATTCTGGGTTATTTAGTTGTTAATTATAATAATGGTGAGGTAAATTAAATGAAATTTTACAAGTGGACTTTAGTGGATTCTACCATTCCACCTGTATGTTTAATTCTTTACTACAGACATTCATCTTGATTAAAATTAACTCTGTAGATATTGAAAGAAATATTGGCATCAAGGTAACACAGCACTGGAGCTCTTCAGTTCATTTATTTTTAAAAAAAACTTTATTAATTTATTTGTCAGAGAATGAGAGAGAGAGAGAGAGCACAAGCAGGGGGAGCGGCAGACAGAGGGAGGAGGAGAAGCAGGCTCCCCGCTGAGCAAGGAGCCCGATGTGGGACTCGATCCCAGGACCCCTGGATCATGACCTGAGCTGAAGGCAGATGCCTAAAGGACTGAGCCACCCAGGTGCTCCATGGATCTCTTCAGTTTAATCCACCCAGTGAGCTTCACAACAAAAATTCCCCGTAATACATGTGGTTGCTCTCCATCATAGTGTCACGCTACCCCCCACAGCATAAAGGCAGGAACTAACCATCTCCTGGGTCCACCCTTAACTTCTGCACTCTCTCTCTCTTGCAGTCTCTCTCTTTCTTGCAACCACATCAGCCTTGCTGCTGCTGTCTTCCCACCTTCTCTTCACTCCTACTGATAACCTCATTCTCAGAACTTCTTTATAGATACAGAAAAAAAAAAACAAAAAACACAAAAAACAGAGAAACAGTCAACTGGTAGGTGCTTCTATATCCCCTTTCAAATTCTGAATTGGACTTGGAAGTCCCAGCGTGCACTAGCCCCTCTCCTAAATGGGAAATGGAGCCCGACTGTTAGGCCAAGCACCAAGGACTTCAGGCAACTTAAAGACTAACTCAGTCACCAAGGACTAAAATTGTTACCACTCTGCAGCCTGGACCTTATATGCCCATTATCCTTTGCCAAGATGACTAGTGAGTTGACCCATAAATAGCTTTGGGACTGAACTACAGCCAAATGCCCAAGTGAAATACTTAGGAGAATCCAAAACTATTAACCAAATTAGTGAGGCAGATAATTCTATTCTCGGGTGACTTTCACTGGAGTGACATGCTAATATGTAAAGGGTGTGTGCTTTGAAATCCAACAGACCTGGGTTTAACTGAATTTTGCTTCTCACTAGCTGTGTGAAGATGGCAAAGTTACTTAACCTCTCTGAGCGTGAGTTTCCTTAAATGCAAACTGGAGATAATATTTGCATCTCTGTTTAGGTGTAAAATGCTCAGCATATTCCCAAAACAGAGTAAGTGCTAAATAGACCTGATACAAAGTAGGTACTAGAGCCCCGGGACCTACTGTTGGTGCCGGGTGGAATGACAGTGGTAAGAAATCTTCCAAGGAAGGCAATTCAGAAGTAGAGGAAGGATGAATGTAGAAACATCCTATCTTTTCTGGAAATTGGCTTCCTTGGACTTTCCTTCACCTCTGAAGTCTGGGTCATGGCATCCTTCAAGGCCTTGTGTGTCCTCCCTGGAACACCCTTTGCAGCACTGCTTAGCCACCACCATTACATTTTTAAATAGCTGTATTGATTTTTCCTTCCCTTTACCAGCAAAATCCTCCAGGCTCTGTTGACAGAGCAAAGCACATGCTCTGCTTCTTTCAAGCACTCTTCAAATGCAGTGCACTGCATCAGCTCTTTATGCCTTGGTTTGTGGAGAAAGCAACTGGAGGATGCTGTGGGGCCTTTGCAGATTACCTGTCCAACCCTGGCCAGTGTGGGCAAACCAGGGATGGTTGGAATTGACTTGTGGTCAGAACTTGGGGAGAAGTAAGTGCTCTTTTTTTTTTTCATGGTAAAGAAAGGGAGTCGGAGGAAATTCAGGGCTTTGGTTCACTTGTGTTTTCCCTCCATAATGTGTCGTGCCTCACACACTCACTCTGGTGATTGCGGCTAGCTCTTGTTGAGACAATGCCAAGGACACTGGATGCCAATTCCTCACCTTCAGTGCTTGTGACTCAGCCAGAGCCCAGGCATGTAGAAGATGGCATATGGCCCAGTGACATATTGTGAGGACTGGCCCTGGTGGTATGGTCTGAGCATTCTTCTGTATGTTTGCTAAAAACACCCACTGGGTAATGTCTGCTGAGAGTGGAGAGAAAGAGGCCACCCTCTAATTTAATCTATGTTAATTATAAATTTGGGGAAATCTGGTGGATAGTGTGAATTTGTCTGAGAAGGGGGAAACATGAATTATAAATCTAGTTTTCTCAACTAGACCTTCAACAAGTCACTTCACTTTTCTTGGCCTTAGTTTTATCTTATGAAAAATAAAGCACTTTTGAGAATGCTTTCCCAGCTAAGCTCAAGGAGAAGGGTCTGATGAGATAATGGATTTGAAAGTGTTTAGGGAAAAGAGTGAAAGCATTATATTCATGGTAAGAAGCACCATGATTAGAAAAGGTTTCTTACTGTTGGATCAAGAGCATCAGACCAGACACTCAGAAGGGAATTCAAAATTTGTTAATGCAAACAGAAGCTTATGGACTCTAATTAGCAAGAAGCAGAAGGGAATGTTGTGGAGCCATTTTTAGCAGGTCCAACACAGAGACTTCAGAAAATGATTATTGAGGAGAAAACATTTATAAAGTTTTGTTTCAGGGACAGCAGTCTTTCTAGCAGAGTGACAATTTTTCCATAACAATTAGGGACTTTAGGGGCACCTGGGTGGCTCAGTCATTAAGCATCTGCCTTTGGCTCAGGTCATGATCCCAGGGTCCTGGGATCGAGCCCCACATTGGACTCCCTGCTCAGCAGGGAGTCTGCTGCTCCCTCTCCCACTACCCCTGCTTGTGTTCCCTCTCTCGCTGTCTCTCTCTCTCTGTCAAATAAATAAATAAAATCTTTTAAAAAAAACAATTAGGGACTTGAACTCGGCACACTGGTAAGGGTTCATAATACACAGAAATGAATTTATCTGTGTACCCTACTCCTTGCATCTCTATGATTGCTTGCAAGACAATCTGGAGTACAAAGAAATGGAGGAAAATCCAAGAAATAATCAATTGACTAAGCTGCATGTGATACCATTCCAAGGAACTGAAACTTCTTATTAGTTAAGCATCAATGGCAAGCTCCTGGATCATGTACCCATACAATACCTGGTTTTGGAGGGGTTGTAGTAAGTATCAAGTTCAAGGATCTTTATACTGCTCTCTGGAGGGGTTCCACTGATTTCCTTCAAGGGCTGTCCCAAGAATGGAAAAAAGGCTGAGCAGAAGGGCTCAGAGGCCTCCAATATACTATGCTCCCAAGTTTATGTCAGAGTTCAACTTTGTATCTGATTTACACTTGGGATTCTCTGAAGGGTGTTGATGCCTTCAAAAATGATGTGAAGAGAGTCCCAAGTTTTTGAAGGATAATGGTAGTCATCTAAATTAGAATCTATTATACGTCTTCCAGAAAACATATAGACCATTAAAGAAAGCAAAGAAACCACATGTAAGCCATGCTATAGTATAACCAGGAGACAAGGACTACAACAAGGACAAGTAAGAGAATAAATATTCAAAATAGCAAAGCCAGAACCAGCTCCAGAATTCATACCCAAATGGAGCATGGCCAGAGATTGCATGGAAAGCAGAGGATAACAGGAACCTAGCTGTAATGAAATACAAAATAAAATTCACCAGAAAGAGATGGCCCCACCCTAAGCAGAGAAAAATGAGAATAGATCTGAAACCTGGCAAGCCAGAGCACTGGCTGTGGGATGGGATTGGGTGGCTGTGGGGAAATTGAGAGGAAGATGTGTGGAAGGACACAGGATCAAAATGGAAGGCACTGCTCTGGGGGATAGAGAGGTGACTAAAAGGGAAAGTCATCTCTTGGAATCTTCATGGTAAATGGAAAGAATGAGGCAAAAGGTGGAAACTAAGGGTCATTGAGAAACCAAAGGATCATAAAATTAGAAAGCTAACTTCTCTCCTTCTTCACCCCACCCATTAAAGAAACTGCACGTCAGCATACCACCTGAGAGGGTGGTCCTGAACTGAGAAAGCTGGTGAGCTATCCAAACTCCTAAGCCCCAGATCTCATCTGGCCCAGAAAAATATAAGCATTTTAAAAAGATAAAGAAAATGTCAGGCTGCATTTGTACATAGGTACCTTAAAAAATTTTTAAATGGGAATAAACATTTCACCTAATAATATTTTCCCCTACAAACCAGCATGAACCAAAGAAAAAAATTATATGACATTCCAGCCTAATGTAAACATTGATAAACTAATGTTTGTAATTATGAAAAATCATCTTGGATAAGAAATTTTTAAACTTGTAATAGATATGGACAGAACACAGGAAATGTGAAATAGGAGGTGATCAAATTCAAGAAAGAAATTGCAACAAAACAAAACAAAAAACAAGGCAGTCATCTCAGAAATGAACTAAATTATCACGTACACAAAGGGAATAGATTTGACCAAAAATATAACGAGAAGCATTGAGAATAAAAACAGCCAAAAGAAGAAAAGCAAAATAAAGAAAGAGGTGAAAAGAACCAAAAAGAAAGTAGTAGACATAGAAATTAGGTAAGAAAGTATAAAGATGTATACGATTGGAGTCCTTAAGGAATCTTTTCAACTTGAAATGCAATTAACATGTGGAATTATAATCAAAAAAATATTTTCAAAAATAAAAAGTCTAAATCTAAATATTGAAAACTGATCCAAAATGGTTGTATTCAAGATAAACCCTATTAAGCTTTTAAAAAACATGGGGTGCCTGTGTGGCTCAGTCAGTTAAGCATCTGACTCTTGGTTTCAGCCCGGGTCATGATCTCATGGGTCATGGGATTGAGCCCTGTGACCAGCTCCATGTTCAGTGGGGAGTCAGCTTGAGGATTCTCTCCCTTTCCCTCCGCCCTTCCCCCTCCCTCCTCGCATGCGCATGTGCACGTGCTCCCTCTCTCTCATAAATAAATAAATCTTTAAAAATAAAATAAAATAACAGAAATATTTTCTAGGAAAGCATCTTAAAAATAGGGGAAAAAAGGGGCGCCTGGGTGGCTCAGTCGTTAAGCGTCTGCCTTCGGCTCAGGTCATGATCTCAGGGTCCTAGGATCGAGCCCCGCATCTGGCTCCCTGCTCAGCGGGAAGCCTGCTTCTCCCTCTCCCACTCTCCCTGCTTGTGTTCCTGCTCTCGCTGTGTCTCTCTCTGTCAAATAAATAAATAAAAATCTTTAAAAAAAAAAATAGGGGAAAAAGATAGAAAGGGGAAAATAAAATCTAATTGGTTGCCACATGAGTAGTGGTCAAGAAAAAAAGTATATAATTTAGGACTGAACAAATCATTAGTGGAAGCCTAAGTAAGGAAAGGGACCTAAGGACACTATAAAAGGCATTTATATAGAGGTAATGACTAGGACAAAAATACAAAGTTTTATAAATAGTGAAAGGAATACAAAAAACAAATAGCAGAGAAAATGGACTACAGAGAAATATAACATAATATAAAAGTAAATATAACATAAAATCATATGACACAGTTGAGAATAGGCCAAATCAATCCTTAAAAAAAATCCAGTAGTTGCAACTCATCTATTAAAAGAACATAATTTGGAGATTAACCTGCAAAATAAAACTGAACTCTACACTATATAAAACTCATTTCTGAAATGAGTCAAGAGGGGCGCCTGGGTGGCTTAGTCAGTTAAGCATCTGACTCTCCATTTCGGCTCAGGTCTTGATCTCAGGTCATGAGTTTAGGTCCCAGGGTGGGCCCAGCATGGAGCCTACAAAAAAAAAAAAAATGAGTCAAGAAGGCTAAAAATCAGGACATGTGCAAAGTTGTAAGAAGCAGATGCAGATGATATGGAAGCACCTGCACACAGGCGGCCCCACTGGGAACAAAGGCAAGATGCAGTGAGTGGGAGAGTCAACATGCCCTGAAAGGAAGACTGTACACATAGGCTAGATACTCTGGTGAGAAGGTTGGCCACAAGGCCAAGAAAAGAGCAGCAGCTGAGCTTCAACAGTGGTGTTGAAGCCTAGATAGAATGAGAGGTTTACATTCAATAGGGTAGGAGCTGGGAGAGAAGAACTCTTACACTTTGAGAAAATGTGTATTTTTGTTGAGTTAAGGAAACTCAAGAGATGAATTCTGCAAGTTCTCAAAGAGTTGGCAGCCTAGTAGAAGAATTAAGACATAACACAGTTTGGAGGATCAATGTTCCACAGGGAGGTCAAAACAAAGTGCTCTGGGGCACAGAGGAGGGAGAAAGAAATCCCAGCCAGGGAAAAGTGTCCCTAAAATCTCCATGAAGGATATCACATTTGAGCTGAGACCTAAGCAATTGCAATGAAAATTTTATCTGATATAAGAAAAAAAAGTCTTCAGATTTAGTTAGATGATCAAGAGACTCTGCCCAATATGATGCATTGTATAGTATACAGGTATTATTGTATAATGAAAGGGTATTATTGTATTAGTGATAATTGTATAATACTATCCACATTATTTTATGACTTTTTCATGTAACCATGTATTGCACACATTCTTACACCACATTATTAATTTTTTTTCTTTTACATAACCATTTTAAATGGTTGAATAGTATTTCATTATATTTATTACTCTTTCTGGACTTTATCTAGTCTCATTTTATGTAGTCAAGTCATTTCTTTTTTTAATTTTAATTTTATTTTTTTAAAGATTTTATTTATTTATTTGACAGAGAGAGACACAGCGACAGGGGGAACATAAGCAGGGGGAGTGGGAGAGGGAGAAGCAGGCTTCCTGCTGAGCAGGGAGCCCGATGCTGGGCTCGATCCCAGGACCCTGGGATCACGACCTGAGCCGAAGGCAGACGCTTAATGACTGAGCCACCCAGGCGCCCCATGTAGTCAAGTCATTTCTATGTTTTCTATATTATTGGCATCATAAAGGATATCCTTGTTGCTATAGTGTTGTGTAAATCAACATTCTGTAGACAGCAAAGGCAAATTTGCATAACATTGCTGAATTTTGCTCCAAGAAAGCTGGGAACATTTTTACTCCCACTAGGTGTATATGGAAGTTGACAAAAGAATCCCTTCCTGCTCGGAAATGGGTCCCCTGTTTGCCCAGTAATATGGCACTGTCCTTAGCACCATCATTAAAAAGGGCAGTATTGTATCCTGCCCAACACTTATGCTTCACCATAATCCTTAAGAGTGTTGAAAATTAAATAGAATGATTTATGTGGTACCCAAGCATAGGTGCTTGCTAAATGTTTCTTGCCCCTCTAGTTTTCTTGAACTGAATTGTATTTCTTCCTTTTCAGTCCCTTAGAAATGAGTATTTCCACTTTTACTAAGCACTTTGTTGAAAAGGACTGTTTTGTTATAGCATTGCAAACTTTTCCCAGAGCTAGGGCTGCTTTGATTTCCAGACTTCACAAATAGGCCCACATGTGACTGATTCATGTCTTTGCCGTCTCTGTGAAACTTTACATATTTCCTTAGCCTTTGGGTCATCCCTGTTGGAAGCCCACTTGCCTTCATTGGCTGCTCTCTGGAAGTCCATCTACCTTTTCAACCTACAGAGCCTCCCTTCTCTGGTCCTGATCATAGACCTGCTCCCTTGTTCCATATTGACAACTAGAGAATCAGAGGTCTGTCTGGTTCCCTTGTCATATGTACCATCTCTAGTCTGGGCCCAACTGACTCACTGTCCTGCTAAGTCAATGAATCATAAACCACTGGTGACTCAGCCTTCTTCCTTTCATTATTATAACGAAGAAGTCTCTTCAGAGAGTCATGGCATTTATTTTCAGAAAGAAAATTCACTGAGATTAGTTGATGAGCACATTTTTATTCATTACAGAGAAAGGTCACACTAAGCTGAAAAATAGAAAATCAGGAATTATTTTGTAGGTAATATCGGAGGGAGTAAAAGAGACCAACATGCCATCTTTGAATGAGACAAAATTATTCTCTTTCCCCAAGTGAGATGTAATAACTTCCATAGTGGGTGAATTATTGAATTGAAAATGTGGTTGAATGATGTGAATGTAACAAAAAGCTATTAAATGCAACCGTAATCCCTGACACACTAAGAGGAATGACACCAAAATGAATATCTAATAGTTTCACATTTTTGTAGAGTAGTCAATCTCTAAGACTTGAATTGCTTATGAACAAACTCTTCTTTTTTAAATTTCAAACACTAATAATCTATCATAAAACATTTTTGAAAGCTTAATATGTGAACATAGCATTGTCTTAAATATAGGAAGATAAAATTTGGTGTCTATTTTTTAGATGTATATGGAAGTTGGGCCCAAAATTCATGTATAAATTTATTCATTCGTATTTCATTCAGTATCTACCATGACGTGGCAGGTATGCTGGAGGTAAATTAAGATGAAGAGAACATATCCTATGCCCTCTCATCTCACAGTGAAATGGTCTCCCATTTCAAAGTTACATTATAGAGATATTGGCATAGCCCACATCTCTCAGACATTCTTTTGCATTATCTCATTTATTTTTTACAGGACAGTGAGGGTGGTGTTGTCATCTGTTTTTATAGGAGAGAAAACCAAGATTCAAAGATGTTAAGTCACTTGCTCAATGCGATACAGCTGGCAAGTGTCAGGGCTGGGATTTGAATCCATGTTGTGTCACCATAAATCCAAGCTCTTTCTGGAATGCCATGTTCTCTTTTGTTGTAAGGAAATGCTCTAAAGTAGCATGCGATAGAGTTCAAGTGGAAGCTGCTTCTTCCCTCTGGCCATAGGATGTATTTCCTTGGAAATGAAATGAAAACAGAGTTGGTATTTTAGTAGCCAGACAGTTGGGTATGGACTGACAGTGCTTGAGAATGTCACAGTTAGTAGTGCTACCATGAATTAAGGTTGGTGTGATGGTTAATTTTATTATTATTATTATTATTATTATTATTATTATTATTTATTATGTTATGTTAGCCACCATACAGTACTTCAATAGTTTTTGATGTACTGTTCCATGATTCATTGTTTGTGTATAACACCCAGTACTCATTGCAATACATGCCCTCCTTAATACCCATCACTGGGCTAACCCATGCCCCCAACCCTCTCCCCTCTAAAACCCTCAGTTTGTTTCCCATAGTCCATAGTCTCTCATGGTTCATCTCCCCCTCCGATTCCCCCCTTTATTTTTCCCTTCCTTCTCCTAGTGTCCTCCATGCTAATCCTTATGTTCCACAAATAAGTGAAACCATATGATAATTGACTTTCTCTGCTTATTTCACTTAGCATAATCTCCTCCAGTCCCATCCATGTTGATAGAAAATTTGGGTATTCATCCTTTCTGATGGCTGAGTAATATTTCATGTATATATGGACCACATCCATATATCCATTCATCTGTTGAAGGGCATCTCGGCTCTTCCCACAGTTTGGCTATTGTGGACATTGCTGCTATGAACATTGGGGTGCATATGGCCCTTCTTTTCACTACATGTGATGGTCATTTTATGTGTCAACTCGACTAGGCCAGAGGGTGCCCAGATATTTGGTCAAACATTATTCTGGGTGTTTCTGTGAGGGTGTTTATGGATGAGATTAACAAATCAGTAGACTGAGTAAAGCAGATTGCCCTCCATAATGTGGCTGGGCCTCATGGAATAATTTGAAAACCTGAATGGAACAAAAAGGCTGACTCTCCCCCAGAGTGAAAGAGAATTCCTCTTGCCTCACTGCCTTTAAACTGGGACATGAGTTTTTTCTGCTTTCAGACTCTAATGTAAACTTCCTCCTGGGCTTCAAGCCTGCCAGCCTTCGGATGACTCTCCTGGTTTTCAGGCCTTCAAACTCGTACCACTGACTCTCCTGTGGTATCTAGCTTACTACTCGTCCTGCAGATCTTGGGACTTGTCATTCTCCACAATCGCCTGAGCCAATTCCTTATAATAAATCTCTTTTTACATATATGTATTGGCTCTGTTTCTCTGGAGAACCCCGACTAACACAATTGAAGAGGCTTAATATTAAAGGAAAATGAAGTTAGTCATGCAAACAACTAAGCAGGAACAGTGTCATTCAGTGGAACTTTCTGTGGTTATAAATGTTCTATATCTGCACAGTCCAGTATTGTAGCTGCTAGCCACATGTTAGTATTGAGCAATTGAAATAGCTAGTGAGGCTGAGGAACTGAATTTTTTACTTAATTTTAATTAATTTAAAAGTATATTCAAATTGTCTCATATGACTAGTGGCTACCATACTGGACAATACAAACTTAGAACTACTCTGTTTTATATTAACTATCCCTATTAACTGTGTGTGCATGTGTGTGTGTGTGATATATAGACAGAGAGAGAGAAAGGGGCACTGTTGTTTATTTTCCATCTTCCCTCACTAAAGTATAAGGTCTTTTAGGGGAGAGCGTTTGTCCATTTCACTCTCTCCTCTATCCGCATTACCTGGAATAGGACCTGGAAGAAAACTTGCTCTTAAAAAATATTTGTTGAATGTTACCCAAAGATATTTAATAGTAACCTTGAGGCAAAATGCTTTGAATGCCCAGAGATTTCCATTGGTTTAATTAATTGCTTTAAAACATCAGTGCCTATTCATTGTACCTGTATTTGCCTTTATTAGCCCTGCATGGCTCCAAACCATCTTTCTAGTTTATAAAATTTAGACACTTTGGATCTTCAAAAGTGAGACGCTATTCTTAGCTCTGGAAGGTTTGAACTGAGAAAATATTTAGGGAAGAAGCTGAGTGGCATGAGCACCTTGAAGTTTGTCAACTTTTATGCTTGGCTAATATTTATTTGTAGTTTAAGATTCTATCTCATACAAGAAGTCCTTCCCAATTCCACCCCCACCCTCTATCACCTATAGTTCACTAGGTGCCCATCCATATACTTCCATGGCACCCTGGACACCCCAGCCTCTGGGACAGCACTTAACTCCCTAGAGAGAAATGGCTGTTTCTTGTCTTCTCCACCATTGGACTGAGAATTAAGGATTCTGTCTTGTTCACCATTGGATCCCCAATACCCAAGGCAGTGCCTACAACACAGGACATGCTGAAAAAGAGATGTTTATGAATGGAAGAAAAGAGGGAGGGAGGGAGGAAGAAAGGGAGGAAAGAAGAGAGGGAGGGAGATCCAGAGCTTCTGGTAATTCTCACAGAATAAGGAAGAGACTATCTCCAAGATTCTTTTAATCCCTCTGTCCTGGAAAGGAAGGCCAGCAAAGAATCTCCCTACTATGTACCTTGATTTCCCATGTGGTCCCATCTCCTGCCTCCCCTCCACTGTCTCCACACTGGTTGGCTCAGGGGTTGCTGAGCACAGAGGTCCAGGGGGAGAACCTTCTGAGCCTCTGAGGGCACTTGAGGGTGAAGGTGGCCTCTTTTTCCCCACACTCTCAGCAGACATTATCCAGTGGGCAGGTGTTTCTAACAAACATACATAGGGTGGCATCAGGCCACCAGTGTTGGTCCTCACAATATGTCTCTGGGCCATGTGCCACCTTCTACATACCTGGACTCTGGTGGAGTCACAAGCACTGAAGATGAGGAATTGGCATCCATTGTCCTCGGCATTGTCTAAACAAGAGCTAGCCGCAATCACCAGAGTGAATGTGTGAGGCACAACGCATTATGGAGGGAAAACACAAGTGAACCAAAGCCCTGAATTTCCTCCGACTCCCTTTCTTTACCATGAAAAAAAAAAGAGCCCTTACTTCTCCCCAAGTTCTGACCCCAAGTCAATTCCAACCATCTCTGGTTTGCCCACACTGGCCAGGGTTGGACAGGTAATCTGCAAAGGCCCCACAGCATCCTCCAGTTGCTTTCTCCACAAACCAAGGCATAAAGAGCTGATGCAGTGCACTGCGTTTGAAGAGTGCTTGAAAGAAGCAGAGCATGTGCTTTGCTCTGTCAACAGAGCCTGGAGGATTTTGCTGGTAAAGGGAAGGAAAAATCAATACGGCTATTTAAAAATGTAATGGTGGTGGCTAAGCAGTGCTGGAAAGGGCATTCCAAGGAGGACAGTTAAAGATTTAGGAAAGAGGAGGAAGAATTTCTGTGGAGTTTCTAAGCTTCATATTTTTGTCCTTGTTCTACTTCTAAATTGCCTATTTCTGAAATTTTCCTACTCTCTAATCTTGCCTAGAGGATAATACCTGCTCTTTCTTGAGTACCCAGAATATGCCTGGAGCTTTGCACACAAAATCATGGTAATATTAATCCTAGTTAAAGATTTTTCTATCAATCCTACAACTACTAGATTATTTCAAATTTTCCAGTGTATTGTTTGAAAAGATTTCTAGAAATGGGATTGCTGGGTCAAATAATGATAGGACAGCCAAAACAAAGGAGCTAGAGCAGTTTCAGGGTAGTCACTGGAATATCACATGCAACTGGAGAAGACTTCAATGGCTGGAAGCCCATGGAGGGAGGGAGTAAGGTCATCCCAGAAGAGCCCTTTTTTTTTTTTTTTTTTTTACTGGATTGGGCAGAAGTGCTTGATGCCTTCTAACCTCAAAATGATTGCCTTTCTTTCCCATAATTTCCAGGACTGTATGTGTTTATGCAAAGAGGATTTTGAGGAACATATGCATGGACAAATGTTTTCCATATAAGACCTTCGGGCCACAGTGGGCAGAATTTTTGCAGAGAGCCAGTTGCCTAGACCCTAAACTGTGGCCAAGATATTCCTCCTCACTTACAGGGTCATGAGAGGTTTTATCCTGTCCTACAAATATAGACAAACACAGCATCTCTAGCTTTCTTATTTGTCCCCAAAGGTCAGACTCTCCATTCCTCATGACAGCTGGAATATTCCTCTTCACTTACAGGGTCATGAGAGGTTTTATCTTGTCCTACAAATATAGACAAACACAGCATCTCTGGCTTTCTTATGTCCCCAAGGTTAGATTCTCCATTCTTCATAACAGCTGGAATTCTAGGAGGCTTCATCTTATTATATTCCCCCAAAAGCCAAAACAGCATATCCTGACACCAGCTGTTTTGTGTGTGTGTGTGCGTGTGTGTGTGTGTGTGTGTGTTGGGGGGTGGTTTTAGAAAGAGAGGAGGAGGAAGGAGACCAGACTAGGGGAGCAAATACTTAAATTATAGCCCTTCCCAAAGGACTTAAAGCTACAGTTAATGAAAACAGAACACAGAATAGATATATCTTGAAAATTAAAACCTTGAAAACTGAAGCTCATGTCTTCAATAGCCTGGCTTCCCACACAGGAAGGATTGCTCTGCCTTGTTCTACCCACCTATATAACCCCAGGCTTAGTCCCCAGGGCTAAGCTCTTCTCTCATCCTTCCAAAATCCCCTCACCCTATGAGACTAATAGAAGGGACACATCTAGGAAGGTGGGAGGAGATCATCTCTCTCTGGGAGTTGGTATGAAGGTGTTTTAGAAATACCTGCAAAAGGACAGCATTTCTAGATGAAACTTGCCCATGGACATCAATCCATTCATGTCTCTATGCTCTGGTCCCATTTGGCTTAAGTTCTATCAAGAAGTAGGAGTGTTAAGCCAAGACCCCACATGTCTTCTTCTGTCCTTCCCAAAACTTTTCTTGATTTAAAGAATGTATACAGAAGATTTCAACATGATTAACAAACTTGGTCTGATTCGTGTATATTAGAACACTACTTAAACAACAACAGAATATTTACTCTATTTGAGTCACAGAGAACATTTGCAAAAATCATAGACTATAAAGCAAAAGAAATTTGAAAGGATTGAAATCATAAAGAGTGTAATTAAACTAGAAATCTGTAACAACAACCACCCTAAAAAAATCACATATACTTGGGTCAAAGAAGAAATCATAATGGAATTTTTAAAAATATATCATTTTCAAATGAATATTAATGAGAATGCTAAAATCAATCATTGGAGTTTGCAGCTAAAGCTGAGCTTAAAAGAAAATTTATGGCTTTAAGTAAATATAATGGAAATATTATAAGTCAAAAAGGCAAACAATAAAAGAAGTTAGAAGAGAAAATGAAACTCAAAATAGAAAAAGGAACCAACAACAAGTCAGAAGAAAGAGAAATTAAGGAGTCGATCCCATTTACAATTGCACCCAAAACCATAAGATACCTAGGAATAAATCTAACCAAAGAGGCAAAGGATCTGTACTCAGAAAACTATAAAATACTCATGAAAGAAATTGAGGAAGACACAAAGAAATGGAAAAACGGTCCATGCTCATGGATTGGAAGAACAAATATTGTGAAGATGTCAATGCTACCTAGAGCAATCTACACATTCAATGCAATCCCCATCAAAATACCATCCACTTTTTTCAAAGAAATGGAACAAATAATCCTAAAATTTGTATGGAACCAGAAAAGACCCCGAATAGCCAAAGGAATGTTGAAAAAGAAAAGCAAAGCTGGTGGCATCACAATTCCGGACTTCCAGCTCTACTACAAAGCTGTCATCATCAAGACAGTATGGTACTGGCACAAAAACAGGCACATAGATCAATGGAACAGAATAGAGAGCCCAGAAATGGACCCTCAACTCTATGGTCAACTAATCTTTGACAAAGCAGGAAAGAATGTCCAATGGAAAAAAGACAGTCTCTTCAACAAATGGTGTTGGGAAAATTGGACAGCCATATGCAGAAGAATGAAACTGGACCATTTCCTTACACCACACACAAAAATAGACTCCAAATGGTTGAAAGACCTCAATGTGAGACAGGAGTCCATCAAAACCCTAAAGGAGAACACAGGCAGCAACCTCTTCGACCTCAGCTGCAGCAACTTCTTCCTAGAAACATCGCCAAAGGCAAGGGAAGCAAGGGCAAAAATGAACTATTGGGACTTCATCAAGATAAAAAGCTTTTGCAAAGCAAAGGAAACAGTCAACAAAACCAAAAGACAACCGACAGAATGGGAGAAGATATTTGCAAATGACATATCAGATAAAGGGCTAGTATCCAAAAGCTATAAAGAACTCATCAAACTCAACACCAAAAGAACAAAGAATCCAATCAAGAAATGGGCAGAAGACATGAACAGACATTTTTCCAAAGAAGACATCCAAATGGCCAACAGACACATGAAAAAGTGTTCAATATCGCTCGGCATCAGGGAAATCCAAATCAAAACCTCAATGAGATACCACCTCACACCAGTCAGAATGGCTAAAATTAACAAGTCAGGAAATGACCGATGTTGGCGGGGTTGTGGAGAAAGGGGAACCCTCCTACACTGTTGGTGGGAATGCAAGCTGGTGCAGCCACTCTGGAAAACAGTGTGGCGGTTCCTCAAAAAGTTGAAAATAGAGCTACCATATGATCCAGCAATTGCACTACTGGGTATTTACCCCAAAGATACAAAAGTAAGGATCCGAAAGGGTACGTGCACCCCGATGTTTATAGCAGCAATGTCCACAATAGCCAAACTGTGGAAAGAGCCAAGATGTCCATCGACAGATGAATGGATAAAGAAGATGTGGTATATATATATATATATATATACAATGGAATATTATGCAGCCATCAAAAGGAATGAGATCTTGCCATTTGCAACGACATGGATGGAACTGGAGGGTATTATGCTGAGCGAAATAAGTCAAACAGAGAAAGACATGTATCATATGACCTCACTGATATGAGGAATTCTTAATCTCAGGAAACAAACTGAGGGTTGCTGGAGTGGGGGGTGGGGTGGGAGGGATGGGGTGACTGGGTGATGGACACTGGGGAGGGTATGTGCTCTGGTAAGCACTGTGAATTGTGCAAGACTGTTGATCTCAGATCTGTACCTCTGAAACAAATAATGCAATATATGTTAAGAAAGAAAAAAAGAAGAAGAAGAATGTAGCAGGAGGGGAAGAATGAAGGGGGGGAATCGGAGGGGGAGAAGAACCATGAGAGACGATGGACTCTGAAAAACAAACTGAGGGTTCTAGAGGGGAGGGGGGTGGGAGGATGGGTTAGCCTGGTGATGGGTATTGAGGAGGGCACGTTCTGCATGGAGCACTGGGTGTTATGCACAAACAATGAATCATGGAACACTATATCTAAAACTAATGATGTAATGTATGAGGATTAACATAACAATAAAAAATTTTTAAAATAATAAATAAATAAATAAATAAATAGAAAAAGGAAATCATAAGGAGGAATAAATTAATGAAACACAAGGAAATTCAAAATATAGAAAAACTGCAGAACCCAAAGAGTTTTTTCAAAAAGATGAATAAAATTGTCAAACCCTTGGGACCCCTGGGTGGCTCAGTTGGTTAAGTGTCTGCCCTCGGCTCAGGTCATGATCCACAGGTCCTGGGATTGGGTCCCAGATTGGGCTCCAGGCTCAGTGGGGAGCCTGCTTCTCCCTCTGCCTGCCGCCCCTCTTGCTTGTGCTCTCTCTCTCTCTGACAAATGAATAAATAAATATCTTAAAAAAAAAAATGAAATTGTCAAACCCTGGCAAGACTGAAAGAGAGAGAGAGGGAGAGGAGGATAATACAAATAACCCATATTAAGAATAAATGAGCAGGGCTCCTGGGTGGCTCAGTCATTAAGCATTTGCCTTCAGCTCAGGTTATGATCCCAGAGTCCTGGGATCAAGCCCCACATTGGGCTCTCTGCTCAGCGGGAAGCCTACTTCTCCCTCTCTCACTCCCCCTGCTTGTGTTCCCTCTCTCGCTGTCTCTCTGTCTCTCTGTCAAAATAAAAAGATAAAATCTTAAAAAAAAAAGAATAAAAGAGGAATATCATTACAGATATTAAGATAATATTAAGAACAACTTCATGCCAATAAGTTTGAAAATATACATGAAATTAATAATTCTTAGGAAGAAACAAGTTACAAACTGATCCAGAGAAATAAAATAAACCCATAGATGTTAATGAAATAAATGTGCAATTAAAAAGATTTTCAGAAAGAACTCCAGGGGCACCTGGGTGGTTCAGTCAGTTAAGCATTTGACTCTTGATATCAGCTCGGGTTTTGATCTCAGGGTTGTGGAGTTTGAGCCCCACTTTCTGCTTCGTCCTGGGTGTGGAGCCTACATTTGAAAAAAAAGAAAAGAACTCCAGATCTAGATGGCTCCACTGATTTATTCTACTAAATTATTAAAACTCTTCTAGAATATTGACAAATAGAGAATACTTTCCAGCTCATTTTATAAAGCTAACATAACCTTGACACCAAAACTGACAAATTCATTAAGGGAAAGAAAAATTGCAAATCAATCTTACGAAAGAGATACTAACAAAATGTTAACAAACTGAATCCAGAAATAAAATAACCATCAAATATTAATAAAATTAACAAACTGAATTGAGAAATACATAAAAAGTTTATTAGAATATGATCATGTAGGGTTTAAGTAATGCAAGGTAGACTTAACAACTAAAAATAATCAGTACAATTAACCATGTAACAGAATAAAAAGAAAAATAATATGATAATTTCAATAGATGGAGAAAATAATTTGTAAAATTCAACATCTATTTATGTTTTTAAAAAATGCTTAGGAAAATGGGTATGGAAGGAAAACTTTTTATTATGGTAAAGGAGAACTATAAAAATCTACAGCAGAAACTGTGCTTAATGTAACATGTTACCAAATATAAGCATATTTCAATTGGAAATTGGTACACTTACTCCGGAATTTATATGAAAATTCAAAGGGCCATGAATATCTTAAAGAAGAGAAGGTTGAGGAATCACCATCTATCAGATTTTATTGTAACACTACATTAATAAAGATGGTATAGTACTGCTACAAAGATAGACAAATAGACCAGTGGAACAGAATAAAAAGTTCAGAAACAGACCTAAATACATATGGAGCATTGATTTTGACATAGTTGCCACAACAGAGCAGTGGAGGAAGACCATCTTTTCAAAAAAACTATACTGAGTTGACTGGATATCCATATGGGAAAAAAATGAATCTCAATCTCTATCTCACACTACAGAGATCTATATACCATTCATACCATACACAGACCTAAATGTAAAGGATAAGGCTACAAAGTTTCCAGAATATAACCAGAATATGTTCATGAGGTTGGGGTAGGAACAGATTTCTTATAAACAGAATACATAGAGTATAATCTTAAGGTAAAAGCTTGATAAATTGGGTAAATTAAAATGAGAAATTTCTGTTTATCAAAAAACACCATTAAGAGTAAAAGGTCAAGTCGTGGTGAAGAATATATTTCCAAGATATGTAAGTGATAAATACTCATTTACAGAACATGTGGAATAAACCCCCAAAGAAAGAGACAGACAATCTAATATAAGAACAGGTAAAATCCATGAACAAGAATTTCACAAAAGAGGATAACCAAATGTCCAATTAACAAATGAGAAAATGCTCCATCCCATCAGGGATTCTTTCCTGATAAGTCTAGTCTAGCAATCCATTGTTGAATACCAACATCTAGAGAGGTCAGTACTTGCTCTCACCTTGAAAATACGGATGCTCAATTTTCTTAGCAACTAAAAGTTCAAATGAAACTACACTGAAATACCATTTTTAATTGATAAAATTAGCAAAAATTCAGGGTAAGTGAAAATGTATTAAATCTACTTTCCACATGTAAAAGAATGAAGTTGGACCCTTACCTCACATCATATAAAAAATTAACTCAAAATGGATCAAAGACCTAAATGTAAGAGCTAAAACTATAAAACTCTTGGAAGAAACATAGGACAAACAATAATAGAAAAAAACAGATCAACTGGACATCACTGAAATGAAAAACTTTTGTGCTTCAGAGGAAATCATCAAGAAAGTGAAAGGACAACCCACAGAACAGGAGAAAATTTTGCAAATCATGTATCTAATAAGGGACTTGTAACTGGAATATATAATGGATTCTTGAAACTCAATAATAAAAAGACAACCCAATTAGAAATGGGCAAAGCTTTTGAATATACACTTCTCCAAAAATATATGTAAATGGCCAATAAACACATGGAAAGGTACTCAATATTAGCTATCAGGGAAATGCAAAGCAAAATCACAGTGAGATACTACTTCACACTCACAAGGATAGTTATAATAAAAAAGCCAAAATAATAACAAGTGTTAACAAAGATGTGGAGAAATTAGAATGCTCATCATTCCTGGTATGGATGTAAAATGATACAGCCAATTTGGAAAATAGTTTGGCAGTTCCACAAGTGCTTAAACATAGAGTTAAAATATAATCCAGCAATTCCACTCCTAGATATCTACTCAAGAGAACTGATAACATATGCCCACACTAACACTTGTACATAAACATTCACAGCAGCATTTTCCCTAATAGCCAAAAAAATGGGAAAACCCAAATGTCCATCAACTGATGAATGGCTAAATTAAATGTGATATCCATATGATGGTATATTATTCAGCAGTAAAGAGAAATGAAGAACTGATACATGCTACAACATGGATAAACCTTGAAAACATTACACTAAGTAAAAGAAGCCAGCCACAAAAGACCAGAGATCATATGATCACATTTGTGTGAAATTCCCAGAACAGGCAAATCTATAGAGACAGAAAGTAGATTAGTGGTTGCCTAGAGCCAAGGGGTCTTGAGGGTGGGGCAGGGTTGACAGCAAGAGGATGTGGGTTTTTTTCTGGGGTAGTGGAAATGTTCTAAAATTGAATTTGGTGATGGATGCACAATTCTGTGAATACACTAATAGACTTTGGATTATATACTTTAAATGGGTGAATTGTATGGTATGTGAATTATCTCTTAAAAAGTTGTTAAAAATGTTTTAAATGTGTTGAAACTATCACTCAGCTCTTCCTATATATTTTTAATGGGTATAAAATTTGATAAAATTAACTTGGATAGTTTCATCAAGAATGTTAAAATTTAGGGGCACCTGCCTGGCTCAGTGGGAAGAGCATGCAACTCTTGATCTTGGGGTTGTGAGTTTGAGCCCCATGTTGGTTGTAGAGATTACTTAAATAAGTAAATAAATATTTTTTAAAAAGAATGTTAAAATGTATCTTTTTTGGTCCATTTATAAGGAAAGATACTTGTTATATCACTATTGATAATAGTGAAAATTTAAAAAACCCCAAATTTTCAAAAATTAGAAAAAATTATAATGACATTATAGTTCTACTTGCCACGCTACACAGAAAGGCAGTCAACAGCTTAGTCATTAGAGAAATGAAAATTAAAATCATGATGAGATACCATTACATACCTATCAGAATGATTAAAATGAAAAACAACATCAAATGCTGGTGAAGAAACAGAGTGACTGGAACTCCACACTTTGCAGGTGGGAATGCAAAATGGTACAGCCACTTTGGAAAACAGATTTGCAATTTCTTATAAACACACACTTGCCATATGACCCATGAGTCATGAACACTTAAGTTCACACAACAACCTGAACACAAATGTCTATAGCAGCTTTATTCATAATCTCCCTCAGACTGGAAACAACTCAAATGTCCTTCAGTTGAGGAGTAAATAAGCCATGCATTGAAGTACCATCTGCCAATGAAAAGAAAATAATATTAACACATGCAATGAGGACGAATCTGAAATTTTTCATTAGACTAAGCTAAAGAAGCCAGACTCAAAGTCTACATGCTGTATTGTTCCATTTCCATGACATTCTGGAACAAAAATTTATAGAGATAAAACACAGATCAGTGGTTTCCAGGGGCTGGGAGTATGAGGAATGTTGACTACAAAATGGCACAAAGGAAGGATTTGGTGATGGAACTGTTCTATATATTGACTGCAGTGATGGTCACATGCATTTGCCATGTAGTTGTCAAGCATAAATTTGTCAAAACTCACAGAATTGTACACTAAATAGGATGGCTTTACTTGTATACAAATCTTATCTCAATAAAAAGTTTTTAAAAATAAGTTTTAAAAAACTATTACATATACTAAATTAATATAAGATACCTATATTTTTGTTTGCCATTTTGTTTAAAATGTTTACCAAATATGTAAAAGCATGGAAACATATTTATGATATAATAGCATGTGAAAAAGATCTAGTAATTATATACTTATAGTAAAAATAGAAATACTGTATTTTAAAAAGTGTCACAAGCAAATCAAAATGTCATTTATGACTGGAGGCGGGGGCCATGGAATGGTTTGTTGCTGTTATTGTATTCCATTTTCTATGTGTAAAGCCATATTTAATAAGTATATATTGTTTTTCCATAAATAAAATGACACATTTATGAAAAGGAATTTATGGGCATTCAAATAATCCTTCCCAGATATACACATTGGCTCAGAGTATATTGGTCTAAATAAGATGTTCACTTTGTAAACAAGCCATTATTCTTGATGGTATTTACTTTACTTTTCTGCCAAATGAGAGGAATCCATTTTATATTTTTGCTACTATCACCTTGAAGGCAAAATAAACAAATGGCAGCTAATTCAGAGGGGGCAGCAAGGGAAGTTTGTAAAACCAGGGACATTTATTTGCATGTCTTCACTTCAATTCCTACTCTCAATCAAGTATTTCCTAGTTTCATTTTTCCCTTCCTGGTGAAAACAGTAAAGCTCTCTTATTACTAAGCAACATGTTTATCTGAGCCACACTGTTACTTGTCAAATCTACAATATGTACAACAAAAGAAGATCCACCAGATGAATTCTGTTTCCATAGCACTGGCCAACAGAAAGCTATCTGGTGACCAGGCTTATAAAGTAGCCCTTTGTTCTCACAGGGACCTCACCAATACCTCCAAGTCCAGAAGGAAAACGTATTCTAACTCTGCCTGCGTAACCTCAAGAGGGCTCATGGTGCTACTGCAGTGTCTGTGGGATTAAAGGATTGTTTGAACTGAACAAAGAACAAAGACAACCAAAGTGTTTTTGAAAAATAATTGTCTTTGCTAATATATACAATATACACAATGAGGGAGAGACCTCAGGGCCATTCTAACATAAACAAACTGTCTGGAGGTGGCAGGGCTACGAAATCAAATAGACTTGGAGTTGACTTCGGCTTCTACCTCAAACTGGTGGTAACAAATACTTTTTTAACTTCTTTGAGTCCTAATATCCTCATATGTAGAGAGAGAGAGAGAAGGGGTATTGTTGAAAACTATGAGGATTAAATGGGGTAAGTGAAAAGTGCCTGGTATATAACAGGTACTTAATAAAATGTTATTTCTTTTCCACGGAGGTTCAGGGTGTTTTGTAAAAAATCATAAGGAAGCCTATCCAACTACTGTTCTAGAGAGAACAGTGGGATTGTGAGTGTCTTTGTGTGCTTGTGTGTATGTGTGTGTGAGAGAAAGAGAGAGTGAGAGAATATGTGCGTGTGTTAGGAGTAGTAGAAAGAATCATGTGTGATAGTATGGCTATATATTTAGAGGTGGAAACTGAAACCTACAAGATTTGGAAGAGAGACTTCAGACTCCTAGTGTAAAAGTTATGAAGAAAGAGAAACAATTAGCCAACCATTTTAAAGGGTCAGCCAAATCTAATTACAGGGTCATGGTATATTCTAGTTGAAAGATATTATCAAATTGATTGTGTCCAATTTTATCATTTTTCAAGCAAAAACAAAACAAAACAAAACCCCCAAGTTTCAGAGAAGGGAAGGGAAGGGAATTTCTCAAGGTCACACAACACTTGTGGAGCAGAAATGGGACCAGGATATTCCCAGGCCCCTGTTTTTGAGAAAGTAAAGCCCTACTTGCCCTTTGAGAAACAGCTGACCCAGCTTTGAAATGCCTGTATAGATAGGCTCTGTGCTAGGTGCTGGGCAAAGTAAGGCATGGACCCACCCCCATCATGCACATTCACGTGTAGATGCTTACATTACATGGGATTGTAGCCCATCACTATTTGTCATGGAGGGTTCTATGGAGAAGATGTCTAGTCTGCTCAGCAAGGAGAATCTGGATCTTAGGCAATCACTGCAGAGGGTCAGTGATGATGCTAGACAGAAACTAAAAGAAAGGAATATGTGAAGAGTTGCAAGAATTCTGAAAGGTTTTATCTGGCCATGTGACCTGAGGAAAGTCACTCGACAACCCTCTTCTCACTTTCATTTTTGATTATGTTGTCTGAACATCCCAGGTCCTCACCCGCATGGGACTGCAGCTGAGGTCATGGGAATGTCAAGGGATATATGAGTTCGAGCTGCCAATTTCATATCCAGGACTCCAGCCCTTTTCCAACTTTTCCCTCTCCTCAGGAACTTCTAGGTCTTCTTAAGAAAGATATCTGGGTGTCTTACTTAGAATTTGAAGCCTATGTCTGCTGAACTAGGCATCATGTACCCCATTCCTAAAAGAGTGAAACTAATAAAGAGGATTTTACATTACCCTGAGATCCTGGACTTTGAGCTGTGTGCAGGTCATAATGGGACTCCAGGTCATCTCTCTTGCAGAAGAGGTTGAGGGTGTTCTCTGTGTGAGAGGAAGAATAAATAGGATATTTGGTAAGCTTCCAGACTGTGGTGGAGACTCCTAGGTGTTCACCAAAACCTCTTTCCTTTTTTCCTAGGGTACACAATGAGACTACACTTCCCAGACTCCTTTGCAACCAGGCACAGTCACATGACCAGTCTGGCCAACAGAAAATGAGAAGAAATTATGTTGTTATGGCTGAATGGAGATGCTGAGGATCTATCTGCATGAGGGTAGAGCTACATGATGGAAAGAGACTGGATCATGAGCCACTAAATCACTGAATTACATAAGCAAGAAATCATCTTCCACTGTGTTACACTACTGAGATTTGGAGGTTTGTGTTACATCATCTAGCCTACTCTACTTACTATATTTCATCAACTGAAGATGCATACAATTACATATTTTAATATTCCATCTTGGACTTGATGAAATACAGTAGTACATGAATGCTAAGAGAGGCTTATCAACATGCTCATATTCACACAGCTAGTGTGTTCTTGATATTCCCTCCAAGTCTCCTCAATACTGGACCAAATTTTGACATTCCATGTGGGTCTAATGAGGAAATGAAAGCTACCTCATCACAGAAGCTGTTATTCTTGACTCACTCACCCACAGCTTACTGTCATGTGCATGGAAGCATGGAATGGTATCTTTAGTATTTTGAATATTAACTCTCTAGATTCTGTAACCTAGGTTGGGACCAAAGGTTAATACCAGCTAGATTTGGAGGTGGTGGAGGGGAGGCTGGTAAACCTAGTAAACCACTGAGAGCCCTATTGTGTCCAGGAAAGAGGAAGATTCTATTTTGCAGAACTGAGCTCAGTTTCAAGGCCTGTCAAAGTACAGAAAAGAGGTGGTCCGGCCTGCAGCGTTAGTATGTGTCACCATTAAACAGCCTTTGGATGTTAGATCTGCCATCTGCATCATGGTGTCTGGTTGCCAGTGTTGTAATGCTCTCCTTGAACAGAAAATCAAGTAAATGCCTAAAACCCGCAGGTAAAATTCAGAGTGGGTAGAACATGTACCCATTCTGGCATATAAAGGGAAAAATATGCTGCAGGGAAAACAAGTAGTTTAGATTTCTCCTTTGAGGCCAAGCTAGTAAAAATGATCTGGGTAGAAACATCAGAGATCAGCCCTATAGAAATGAGTATCTTGATAATGCAACAGTAAATCCATAACTGGACATTGGAAATGGATGCTGGGAAACTGAACACAAGATCCCGTGTCTTTGAGGGCACGTAGTCCCGCATGAATCACAAGTTATGATGGAGATTCGAAGAAGTACATATCCCAGATCCTATGTGTGACTTAAATAATGGTTTGATTTTCTGCCTTTTTGGAGCTCGGAAGACTTAGGGTAAGGGGGGACATTCTTTAGCCAGGATGATTTAGTTCTGCAGTCCAAGCTTGAAGAGACAGAGCACTCCTGTCAAGAGGCTAGAGAGGTAACAGACTTTCAAAAACTGTCAGAGAAAGGGAAAGAGAGCTACCAATTGTCCCGTGCTTGTTGCTTTTTATTCTTCTTGTAATTTTTACTAGTATTGATGCTTTTAATAACTACTTCTGTTTCTAATACTACCTAGTATTTATGACCACTAGTTCTTAAATAATATCCAGTGAAAGTATTATAAATATAATACATGCAAGTGGTAAAAGGGTAACTGTACAAAAATGCATAAAAGGAAGTTTCCTTTCATGTATGTTGGGTACCCAGGGACCACTCCTCAGCAGGAATCAGTCTCAAACACTTCCTGTGTTACTTCGGAAATACTCTCTGCTTATATAAAGACATATAAATATATTTTAACAGATGTGGGATTTAATATACATACTGTTCCTCAACATGTTTTTATCACTTAACACTATGTCTTGGACATATTTCCTTGTTAGCACCTATAGAGCTATATATATGTGAGATATAAATTTGGCAGCATGGAACAGTAGAAAGAGCATGGGCTATAATTAAGGAGATGTGAAAAGATTTGACTAAGAGATGATAATAGCTTCATTCTTTATAATAGTGAAATTCTGGCAACAACCTATTTAGGTCCATTAAAAGGAAATGTCATTATGGTATCATAGAAAAATATATAGCAAAACAGCATGGTTTGTTTGATATTAAATTTTAATTACATTACATAAAATAGTTTTTAGACCAGATTTAGAACAATTTTTATTTCTCATGCTCAATATGTATAATTGATTCTTTTCCATAACAGCTTGTTCAAGCTTCTTGTTTCAAAAATTCTTCCTATCACTCTGAGGCTATGTATTAAACATACTTTAAATTCTTATTCTATATGGTTTTTTAGTTTGGCCTCCTTTCATATAGTTCATTCAGTCTGCTTTGCTTAAAGAGTGCTTATATTTCTTAGAGGCTGGGTTATTTTATTTTACCAATTAACTTGACTTAATGTGACCCAGGAAGTATATAATAAGCCTAACCCTTACTTTGAGCAATTCAAACAATTTTATTAGCTGAGTTAAGAAATGGAGCAGGAGCATCTCAAGATGGTGAGGAAAAGAATAGGTGTTGCTAGCCAGGTTTGACTTACACTTGTTGGTATCTTCCTGCCTTTCTCAGGTGACCATTATCCTTAAAGTGCCTCTGCCCAGGAGCCTTCACTCTCTCTTGTAAGAGGCTCAGCCACTGGATCAGGGATGAAGGAACTGTGAAGTGAGGAAATGCTTGGAGGCTTGCCAATGTGCTAGCCATCATTACTATTGGTTCCCCCATCCCTAGCCAGGTGTAGCACTAGGTTGATCTTTGTCATATGTAAATGAGATCATTAACTTCCTGGCTTGAAACCTTAGCACATTTTGTCATTATACTAGATTAAAAGCCAAGGTCTTTCTCATGGCCCACAAGGCCCTACATGTTAAGGACTCCTGCCCATCTCTCCTGCCTTATCTGTCCTACTTCCTTCCAATCTCCAGGAATTCTCATTGGCCAAACCCAACTGGAAGCTGAAAGGACAAGAGAATCTATTAAGATAATCCACAGAAATCAGCATATGGGGGAAGAGAGCAAAATGGAAGGAGTGAAAAGCAGGTCTGGAGGGGAATGAAAGAGATCCCCAAAGTTAAGAGGCACAGACTAGTGGTTACTTTAGCTGAAATCCGGGACTTTTTTGAGGAGGTATGTCTTATCTTGCCTCAAAAGGTTATAGTCACTTAGTGTGAGGAAGTCTGTATATGGGGAGGGGTGCAGGGATGCTTACACCCCTCCCAGAAGATACTCTTCTCTTTAGCCCTCCACCCCATCGGGATCAGAAAATGCCCAAATAAAGTGAGGGGCAGATTTTCCTTCCCTCTAGGATAGGCACCTTGGAAAATCGTAAGAGTCAACTAGCCTGCTCTATTCAAGGCAAACATTTTATTTATTTTATTTTATTTTATTTTTTAAAGATTTTATTTATTTGACAGACAGAGAGACAGAGGGAACACAAGCAGCAGGAGTGGGAGAGGAAGAAGCAGGTATCCACCTGAACAGGGAGCCGTATGCGGGTCTCGATCCCAGGACTCTGGGATCATGACCTGAGCTGAAGGCAGACGCTTAATGACTGAGCCACCCAGGTGCCCCTCAAGGCAAACATTTTAGTCTGTAAGTGGAATTTGCTCATAACATCCCTGAAGCCTTAGTCAAGGGCCTTTTGATTATCAAGATCCATGATTTTTTTAAAAATTCTTTATAAATTGAACATTTTCTAAGCAACCCATGCAGAATTCTATCATAAAAAGAATATAGAGTTTTTCTACCCAAGAAGTACAAGTGTGCTTGAATGTGTGTGTGTAGAAGAAGGCCAGCTGGATTTTTGCATGCTCTTCCTCCTTTTCCTCATCTCAGCAACACTTGAGATAGCAGTTTGGAAAACAGTAATAGAGTCTTTGACATAGGTCCACTTTACTGCATAGACAGAGAACCTAAACCTAAGATTTCAAGTGCATGCAGAGACCAGAATTCTGAGTCTCTTAATACTTGTTCTAGGGCTCTGCCCAGCTCCCTTTCCTGCCTCCCATGTGGTCTCTGTTATGATCACAGACACATCATTAAGCAGACCCAAAGCATATTTGATTTGAGAAACATACCACATAGAGTGGAGTTAGAATATGCAATAGGACAGATTGGATGAAGAAGAGTGATACATGTCTAAAGAAAAAAAGAAAAATATGGAGCAAATATTAAACACAAAATATGTTTGCTGGTGACTTTTTTCCTCAAATATGCCAAATGCTTATGTTTAGAAACGAGCAAGTCTTATCAACTCATTGATCAAAAGGAAAAGCTTCTCATTCTCACAGATGTTAAGGTTGAATTATTCTCAAGGCATGCAGGCCATAGATGACAGGTATTCCATCAGCCTAAAGTATTTTTGGAAGCAGTGACAGTCAGTGAAAACTGACCTGGTTACTAAAGTCGGTTGGAATGCAAAGCTATGTTGATGGTTACTACAGGAAGCAGATGCTACTGAAGAAATTATTGACCTGTCTGTTAAAAATAATCTAATTAGGAATCGGCCATTTGGGCCTATTTAAGTCTCCATATAATAACAGACTAAAGGCCTTATTAAAGCAGTTCTGAGAATAAGGCCAATCCGTCTGCTTTTGAAATTTAACACACATACCAAGTTGTCCACACAACTAACTTTTGGGAGTGTCCTCTTACTGTGTCTCCAAGCTTTTGCATTTCCAAGTTTGGGAACCACACCTACCACTTCTAATGTGTATGAATTTTCTTTTCCAGAAAAACTCTAAATATTCAATGACATTATTACCAAAAGTAAAATTTTTAAAGGAAACCATCATTGCAGTGATGCTGCCTTATAGGAGAGGACAAGAAACTAGAGGTTGGATTCAGGACACTTGATTGCTCCCAGTTTTCCCTCAGTGATGGAAGAACTTGGGGTATTAGTCATTGAAAGATAATCAGCAAGTCTTCTTTTAAACCTAAACCTTTGTTTCTGTCAACTAGCAGGCAACTGTCTTCATCTTTTGTTGCTACTCTTATAAAAAAGTTAAACCTAAGTTCTTGAGTCTGTCGTCTTCCCACTCAGAAACTATTTATCTTGTGACAGCCATGGGTATGTGGCTTCCTGACCTGCTCAGAAGCACATTGGAAACAAAGAACATGGTGGGATGATGGTGGTGGGCAGGAATACAGGAATGATGGAATGGACACATGTGAAGAACAATAACTCCACTCACAGACCTTTTATTAGTTTGCTAAAGCTGCTGAGATCAGTAGAGCTATGCTTCCTCGGAAGTCAGTAGAGAAGGATCTGCTCCAGGCTCCTCTCCTGGCTCCTGGTACTTCCTTAGCTTGTGTCAACATAACTTCTGTCTTCTTGTGGCATTCTCCTTATGTGTGTCTGTGTCCAAATTTGTCCATTATATGAGGACATTGGTCATATTGAATTAGGGGCCCATCCTAGGACAGTATGACCTCATCTTAACTAATGCATTTACAACATCCCTATTTCCAAATAAGGTCACATTCTGCGACTCTGAATTAGGACTTCAACATATGAATTTGGGGGGGACAAGAGTCAGTTCATAAAGACCTCAGTAGCTTCTGATTGTGAAATCACATTACAGAAAAATCCATAATAAACTTGAGTCAAGAAGAGGTTACACAAGAAGAAAGATGGACTATTTGGGCCCTGAATTAAGATTTAGATCTGTATTTTTTCTAGATCTGTAACTGCAGGCTCATTGCTTTTTTTTTTTTCAAGGATTTTATTTATTTGACAGAGAGAGAGAGAGAGAGTGCACAAGTTGGCGGAGGGGCAAAGGGAGAGGGAGAAGCAGACTCCCCACTGAGCAGGGAGCCCCATGCGTGGCCCGATCCCAGGATCCTGAGACCATGACCTGAGCTGAAGGCAGATGCTTAACCAACTGAGCCACCCAGGTGCCCTGCTTTTTTTTTTAATCTAAAAAAGGAGATAATGAAAACTTTTCTTGCTTTGGGATGGTTGGAATCAAAATAAATGTGAAAGCCCCTTAAAGTTTCAAATTCTATTCATGTAGCATATAGTATATGTACATAGTCTACTTAAAGTTAATATTATAATATTTTATGTAAAATATAAAAACCTTGCAATATAAGTTCAATTATTCCCCATTACTCTTCATACTATAGTTGTCAAATGTATTACATTTTCATACATTATAAATTTGACAAGGTAGTTATTAAATTTCACAGTCATATGTATTTTATTTTATTTATTTTTTAAAGATTTATTTATTCACTTCAGAGAGAGAAAAAGCATGGGGGGATGCAGAGGGAGAGGGAGAGAGAAACTTTAGCAGACTCTTCACTGAGCACAGGGGGCTGTACTGGGGCTTGATCTCATGACTGAGATCATGACCTGAGCTGAAGCCAAATGTCAGACATTCAACGACTGCACCACTCAGGGGCCCCAATCATATGTATTTTAAACAATGTAAGAGAAAAAATATCTATTATATTTACTCAAATATTTAACATTTCTAATGTCCTTCCTACCTCCTTAAAATCTGAGTTTTCCCTTGGTACCCTCATTCACAGCAGCACATCTGTTGGACAAATTCTTAGTTTTTTCTTTTTTGAAATACCTTTATTTTGCCAAAATTCTTGAAGGATATTTTTGCTGGATATAAAATTCCAGGTTAGCTCTCCTTCCCTTGCAGCACTTTAAAAGTGTTTTCCACTGTCATCTGGCCTCTGTGGTTTCAGATGAGAAATATACCATATTTCAGATCATTCTCTTATATGTAACTTGGCATTTTTCTCTGGTGCTTTCAAGATTTCTACTTCTCTCTGATTTTTAGAAGTTTGACTATGACATGCTTAAGCATGGTCTTCTTTTTCTTTATCCTGTTTGGAGTTTTCTGAGATTCCCAAATCTTTAACTTTATATCTTTCATCAAACTGAGGAAGTTTTCAGCCATTATGGGAGAGTTAAACTGTTGGGAGGCTACCTCACCATTCCAGAAGTAGAATTTCTAAACTATAGTGGTTTAGAAGCTAAAGACTGCCAGAGCTATCTTGAGAAGTCATTCCACATGGCATGTGGAAGTCAGAACCCTTGGGAACTGAATACAGATGTACCAAGGAGTCCCAATTAAGACTCTATACAATATGTCTCAAGAGGTGATGACAGGCATCTTTGTCAGCAAATATAAAGAGTGTACTGAAAGGATTAGGGCTTTGTGTTGGGTAAGTGGGTCCTAGCTGCATATGAAGACATCCAGAAATAGCTAGAAAGGTAGAAACTAGTGGGATATCTGCCTAGAGCATTTGTTAGTTAAGCTTGCCTATTGGTGCCCTCTCCTGCACATGGTGTGTTTGGTGGCTGTGTGAGCCTGCAGGGATCCTGGATACGTGCTGGCAGGTGGCTCTGATTGTAGAAACATACAAAGGGCCATCTCTCTCTCTCTATTTTCTTAAGATTTTATTTATTTATTTGAGAGAAAGAGAGAGAAAGTACATGAGCAGGGGGAGTGGCAGAGGGAGAGAGAGAAGCAGGCTCCCTGCTAAGCAGGAAACCTGACATGAGGCTAGATCCCAGGATCTGGAGATCATGATCTGAGCTGAAAGCAGATACTTAACCAACTGAGCCACCCAGGTGCCCTCCCCGCCTTTTTTCTCACAAGACTTTACTAGCACAGATCCAGCCTCAAGATTCAGGGTCTCATCCACCTGAACCATGAACTACTGAACAGAGGCTTGTATTCACTCTTAAATGCCTGTGGTACTGCTTTTCTCTCTTCTTTCTTCTGAACTGATAAACTGAATTAAATTAAATGTGAGAAGTTAATATGGTATGACTTGTGGACATAAAGTAGCTCTATCTGAGTTAAGGATAATGGCCTTCTTAGGTCAGAAGAAATAGTGCTCAAAGATGGTAGACTAAATATTTCAAGACACTCATACTCTGGACTCTGGGAACCAAACTGAGGGTTACAGAAGGGAGGGGGAGGGGGTTGGGTAACTGGGTGATGGGTATTAAGGAGAGCACGTGTGTTATATGCAACTAATGAATTGTTGAACACTACATCAAGAAATAATGATGTACTATATGCTGGCTAATTGAACATGATAATAAAAAAATAATTAAAAAAGAATTCTAGAAAAAAAAGACTCATGTTTTCTGAGGTTTAATTTATTTTTTTTATTTTTATTTTTTGATTTAATTTATTTTATTTTATGTTATTTAATTTATTTTTTAAAAACAGTACTTGTTTAATCATTTTCTTTTCTTTTTTTTAAAAGATTTATTTATTTATTTGAGAGAGAGAGAGCATAAGTTAGGGGAAAGGCACAGGGAGAGGGAGAGAATCCCAAGCAGACTCCCAGCCAAGCACAGAACCCGACATGGGGCTTGATCCCATGATCCTGAGACCACAACCCAAGCTGAAACCAAGATCTGGATGCTTAACCAACTGAGCTACTCAGGTGCCCCTCCCCTGAGTTTTCAGTGCTTGTTGGAAATCCAACAAATCAAGCAAGTTCCTGCTATTAAACTAGATCTCTTATCAGAGAGTCACAGCTTTTCTTCTGCAAATTATTTACATCAATAGGAAAACCATTGGTGTGTGACCCAGATTCTCTATCTATGATTCATCAAGAATGAGCTTTAGTTAGCGGATTAAATGCTACACTGTCTTTGGAAAATTAGGACATTTGACTCAGATTCTACTTAGAGTTGTGTGAGTTTTAATTCAGGAAACAGAACATTTTCTTCTGTCTTCAATGTGTCTAAGAACTCTAGAAAAGAGTTTTTGTTCAAAAATTCTGTGGTTACCAAAGGCAGAACCTGAGGGCATTTTTGTTTATGACCAGAGCATATGGGCCATCAAGTTAGACAATCAGGACACTGGAAACTCTAATAAACTTTTGGGTTTTTATAAAATGAAGATTCCACCCTGAGAATTTTCTGTTCTGGTAACAGTGCCTAAATAATTCAGACCAACTTCTCACTAAGAACACTAGGAAAATAGAAGAAAATATTTTTAAAGAATCTGTTTGGAGGAATCAAGGAATTAACAAGATAGTGAAGAATTACAGGTCCAGGATCTGGGAGGAGAACAGAACACAGAGAGGTGCACTGAGCATCTGGGGCCACTTTTCCATAGGATTAGCACCATGGGAGGAGAGGCTGTTAATTAATTTTCAACTGATCTGAGGGCAATGGGTGAAAGCTGCGTACCCAGCATCTTTCTCACTCAGTCCCTTCTGATTCCTTTGGAGAGCTTTCTATCCATGCCATGTACAACTGGTGGGTATTTCAATAATGACTCCCAACAGGGTAGACATATGACCCAAGCTGGGGGCAATCAAATAAAATGCCACCCAGGAGAACAGCACTAAGATAAATAATAAGGTGAGAATTGAAATGTAAAGTCCAACTCATAGAGGTATCTAGGGGGTGGATACTAGGAAGAGAGTCACACAATGTGTGATCAGTTAGATCAGGAGTGAGAGGCATCATGGAACACAAGAGAAGGAAGTATTTCATGAAAACCAGAGAGGTCAGATGACAAAAAAGTGTCACAATATATGATAGCATGGAGGTTGTTGGTGATTTTTGACAGGAGAAATTTCAGGAAGATGGTAGGGGAAAAGCCAGATTGGAGTAGGAGGAGAGAAATCAGGTGCTAAGGAAATGGAAACACTGTATAGACACTTATTTTGTGATTTAGTTTTGAAGGGAGTAAAAAATGTGGCCATGTCTGAAGGTAGATAAAAAGTCAAGGGAGTGTTTTTTCTGTTTTGCTTTGCTTAAGATGAAAGATATTCAGGCATGTTTGTATGACCTCTCTGAAGTTGAATTCATTTTTATTATACATGAAACCAGCTTTTGTCCTAGTTTTAAGTTCTTATTCTTACATTGTTCTCTGAGACCAACTTCTTGACATCAGATGTTGATAGTAGATAAATTTGTAAGGCCTGCATTTAAACATAAATACTTGGGAGCTATAAAATAGTCATGAGGTAGATCTTATGTCACTCGTCCAATCACAATGGGCCATGGTCTTACAGTTGGCTAATGACAGGATCTTGTCCTTGAAGACTAGTGAAGCCAGACATAGAACTTTAACTTCACTGCTGAATCTAATGTTATACAGTGCTCAAATTCACACTCAGAACTGTCAAAAATACATGTAGAGAGAAAGAACCCCAAAGCCTTCTTCCACCAGTCTCCTGAGAGAGTGATGTATGTGATCCTGTTCTTTAGGCCATGATCATGTTTGAGACATTGATAACATTTAGTCTCTGGACTGTAAATCTGGCAGTTGAATCTTATAATTGGGCAAAATCTCTGATGTACATTATGAGCCCCTAACTGGCCAGTTGGTTGGAATCCTTAGCTAGCCGGTCTATTTAGGGAAGGGAGAATTCAACACTCAATTCTCTTATTTCTTTCAGATAATTGCTCAGTAGGGCTCCCTTCCAGTCTAAGCACCAACTCAGAATCCAGGCAAAGTTATGGACTAAGCAGTCAGTATATAATGCTTATTTATGAGCCTTTTTTTAGGGAAGTGCCAAGAAAGAGCAAAATATGTGAGCAGAAAAACAAAAACAAAATCAAAGGGTAAATTAAGATGAAGTAATCAAACATTTGAAGCTTTCTAAAAACCTCTCTTAAAAAAGAGCAAATAGGGCGCCTGGGTGGCTCAGTTGGTTAAGCGACTGCCTTCGGCTCAGGTGATGATCCTGGAGTCCCTGGATCGAGTCCCGCATCGGGCTCCCTGCTCGGCAGGGAGTCTGCTTCTCCCTCCGACCCTCCCGACCCTCCCCCCTCTCATGTGCTCTCTCTCTCAAATAAATAAATAAAAATCTTTAAAAAAAAAAAAAAGAGCAAATAGATGAATATCTCAAGCAATCGGCAAACATCAAATTCAAATCTAGGTGATTGAATATCATGTGAAGACCTTATACAGCAAAAGCGAAGTTACAAGTTTATTATATCCTTGAAAACTTAATTCCCAAGTCCTTGCCATGGTCTTCAAACTGCCACAGAGATAAAATTACTTGAAATAAATTGGTGTCCTTATCCCAGACAAGCCACCTAATGCAAGTATAGCTGACATTACTAAAACAAGCAGTACTTTCGACAGGATATTAAACATCTGGCTCAAGACTTACAAATCTATGAAACTACCAGATTGCTATTTCTGAAAGTGCCAGGCTGACTACATTTGGCATGCAGGCTGGGGGTGGGGTGGGGAGCAGGGAATAAGTCTATATTTGAGCAAGGCATCTTTTTGAAAACTTTCAGTTTTCTTGTGAATTATCTAGGTTATTGCTTTTTTTTTTTTTACTTAAAAACTTTACCCTCAAAAGAAGGATGCAAACAAGCATGTATGTATACACATATACATATGTATAGTAAATGAATTAATTTCTTCTTGAATGATCAGTAATAAATTTTTTGTAGTTTTCCTTTTTAATAATGCAAATTGTGATGAAAAACTTGGCAACATTAAGTTGGTAACATTGGACCCATTTCATCATGGAAGTGGCAGTGATTTGTCCTCACTGGAATAGGTTTTATTTAGAGAATGGATTTGCCTTCTCGGCTGGCATCAGCACCACCAACCACAGATTTATTGAATGCCTTAGAACCCATCGAGTATCCCACACAACACAGATTCAGACTGAGCAACCCATTTCACAGCATGAAAAGTATGACACTTGGCTCTCACCTCTAGAATTCTCAGACTCACCATCTACTCTATCACTGAGAAGGAGCTGGTCACTTAAAATGGTTATGTTGCTAAATGGAAAACAAACCCCCGCATGGTCAGGGTGCTCAGACTGAGCTATATATATTCTCAACCCGCAGCTGATAAATAGAGCTTGAGAACAAAGTAGTAGTGATCCCTCTCATTATTACTCTTAATAACCCACGGGTACAGTTTTTGCTTCCCATTCCCGAACCTTGGGATTTCTTGATCTAAAGGGCTTCAGTCCCACGGGAGGGATACTTCTACCAGGGGACAGAGAATGGCCGCGTCAAATCTGAAACATGGGTTGTCCCTGGCCAGGTTGGCTTCCTCATACCACTGAAATAACAGGCAAAGCAGTCATTGAAACGGGGTTAATAACCGTCTGGGTTGATTAGTCCTGATAAGTAATGGGTAATTGGGTTTCTGCTATGAAATGGTTTGGAAGTAGTTTCCTGCTGAGATTAACTTCTACATCACCTTACCATCTCCTGTTTGGATTCTTAGCATTTCCATCACCTGTGTAGCCAATTTCCTGCATTAAATTCCCTCTGTTTTAAATATTTAGAGTGGTTCCTTAAGACCTTGATTGATTACAGTTGTTGGTGTCAGGAGTGGTCCCACGAAAAAGCCCTCAGGATGAGATTCTAAGATTGATTTCTCATCTGTTTGAGCACAATATCGGGGTTGTCTTCCTTAACAGAGAGAAAATGGGTTACCAGCACCTTTGGAATGCTCACCTTCTTCCTCTGCAGTAGAACCTCCATATATTATCTGAGCCCATGGCCACCCAGAACAACTATTAGTCCTGGCCAACCTGACTTGCACTACATATACTTACGTGACTAAGACTGGCCAATGGAATATAAACAGAAGTAGAATGTGTAACGAGCCATCTTTAAAGGGAAGGCTTGCACTTCCCTTCCCCTTTTCTCTTTTCAGCTGACTGGAATATAGACATAGAGACTGGAACTCCAACAGACATCTTGGTTTGTCCTTTAGGACAGCAGAAAAGAAAGTTTGAAACATCCTTGGTCTCTGACGAATTTAAAGAACTTTCTTATCAGCCCAAAGGCTGGATAAAACCAGTGATGTTGTCAGTGGCCCGAGGGAGGCCAGAGGCTCCTTCCCAAAAATAAATGAGATCCAATATCTTAACTGGAGTCCATGAGGATCCAGAATGAAGGATACAGGAGGTCTCTCCTCTCCCATGGAAGGTAGATTCCTAAGCTTCCCCTTATGCCCATTTGCCAACTGTGAAGGAGATAGAAGGGAGGAATTTCTGTGATAAAGAGATGATCTTCAAATTCCCTGAATATGTACCCCAAAAAGACTCAGAGATCCAAAGAAAATGATTTAAACCAGAAGGGACTGAGACACCATCCACTGGAGCGTTCAAGGTTTGTTTGTTTTTCCTTGTAACCCAGTGGGTGGGGACATACAGGGGACATTAGATCAGTCATAGGAAATAAAGAAGCAACATCCTCTTTGAATATATGGGTATGGTGGGTGTGAACATCTGACCAAACTGAGTTTTATATGGTAGAATGCTGCAGTCATAGCTAGGGAAGAATTATACTTGCTAAAATCAGAAAATTCACAGATCATAATATGGCTGAAGTTGTCAAGCAGAGCAAGCTTGTCAGTTCTTGTATCAGGAACTTCTGTGTTGTAAACAAAAGCCTGCAGTGATGAAAACAGAGACTGATGAGCTTTAAATATAAGAATAATTCATATACCCTGCAGGGATCTCTGCCAATTCCAGTGCAAGCAGACAGCTGTAAACAAGTTGTAGAAACTTCAGAAAATGCCACAGCCCAGGCCCTGATAAAACCACAATCCTGAGCCTTGGTGACAAATGTCAGTCTTCCCCCATTGGAGCCCAAGTTCCATGAAGGCAGGGACAGTGCCTGCTTTTGTTGACCATGTGTGCCCATTACTCAGAACAGGCCTGGCATGGAGTGGCTGTTCAACAAATATATGATGAGTGTACGAATGAGTCCATAAATTTTTATTTTCAAAATTTTCTACTATAGGGAGATGGTGCATTTATATTTAGAAGGAAATAATTATTAAAATTTTCTTAGTAAATAGGAACTGTAGTACTTAAAAAACTCCCCCTATTGATATCTCTAAAAGAAAACACTGGAAGATAATGAAGCAAAAGCTATATACATTGGAGGAAGAAAGTTGTGACTTAAGCAAGGGAAATATGAGGGGCTCAAGGGCTTCTAGGATGCAGGGGTGAGGTGGGAGAGTCAGAGGCAAGGATGGGCACCGTGGTGTCATATTGACTTTTATTTTCTCCCAAATATTTGGAGTGGCCACTAGAGGCAAAGCACTGTCCTGGGCATTTTATTTCTGCATATTCTTTAATCCTCACAACAATCCTATTAGATAGGAATGATTCCCATTACACAAGACCAGAGAGGTTAAACAACTTGCCCAAAATCACACAGCTGGAGGTAACTAGAGTGAGACCTGATCCAAGTTGATTCACCCTCAAGCTTGGGCTTACATGTCTAGCCTCACCTGGAACACGTGCTCAGGGAGCACGCCTCTGCTCACTGGCTATCTCTGCTCCTCTCTTACCCCAGGCTCTGACTGACTTATTTCATTTAGCATTATACTCTCTATATTTATCCATCTTGTTGCAAATGGCAACATTCTTTTTATGGCTGAGTAATACATTGTACCACATCTTTAACCATTCTTCGATTGAGGAATACTTGGGCTGCTTCCATAATTTAGCTATTGTAAATAATGCGTAGAGAAAAAAAAGCTGTATCTATGGCTCATAAGCACATGAAAACATGTTCAACATTAACTATCAGGGAAATGCAAATCAAAAACCACAATGAGATACCACTTTATACATACTTGAATTGCTGTAATAAAAAAGACAATATAAAAAGTGTGGTTAGGATGTGGAAAAATTGGAACCCTCCTACACTGCTGGTGGGAATGTAAAATGGTACAGACAACTTAAGAAAACAATTTGGCAATTCTTCAAATGGTTAAACACAGTTACCATATTACCTAGTGGTTCCATTCCTATGTATATATCCCAGAGAAATGAAAACATGTCCACACAAAACTTATAAAGGATGTTCATAGTGGTATTATTCATAATAATAACAAAATGGGAACAATCGAATGTCTATCAACTAATAAATGGGTAAATGAAATGGTATATCCATACCATGGAATATTATCCGACAATAAAAAGGAATGAAGTACTGATGCCTGCTACAACATGAATGAACCTCGAAAACATTATGTTAAGTGAAGAAGCCAAGCACAGCAGACCAAATATGGTAGGATTACATTCATACAAAATGTCCAGAAGAGACAAATCTATAGTGGCAGAAAGTAGATTAGTAGTTGGCAGGGGGTGGGGCTGGGGGGGGGGCACTAGGATTGACAGCCAGATGGTGCAGCACAATGAAAACTAGGGCAGTTCCCAGAAATCTATACTGATGAGGGATTGGCAGGAGTCCCAGACAAGAGAGTTGCCATCACACAGTCACGTGTCAATTCCTTCCAGATTTTCAACTTTATTACTGTAGGAATGTTTTGTTGTTAACAAAATCTATTTCTTATATGCCTGTTATAATTTCGAATGCTGTGTATTTAGTTGGGCTTTCTTTATAATAGTAGGTAACATTTACTGACTACTTATTGTTTTGGCAGTATATCTTGGTAGCTAAGAGGACAGATTCTGGAGCACCACGAACTGAGTTAAAACCTAGCCCTGTGAATTGTGTAAGACTGTTGGGCGCCTAGGTGGCTCAGTTAAGAGGCTGCCTTCGGTTCAGGTCATGATCCCAGAGTCCTGGGATCGAGTCCCACATTGGGCTCCCCGCTCAGCAGGAAGCCTGCTTCTCCCTCTCCCACTCCCCCTGTTTGTGTTCCTGCTCTCGCTGTCTCTGTCTCTGTCAAATAAATAAATAAAATCTTTAAAAAAAAATCTTAAAAAAAAATTGTGTAAGACTGTTGAATCACAGAGCTGTACCTCTGAAACAAATAATACATTATATGTTAAAAGAAAAAAGAAGATAGTAGGAAGGGAAAAATGAGGGGGGGGAAATCGAAGGGGGAGATGAACCAGGAGAGACTATGGACTCTGAGAAAAACCTGAGGGTTCTAGAGGGGAGGGGGGGGATGAGTTAGCCTGGTGATGGGTATTAAGGAGGGCACGTTCTGCATGGAGCACTGGGTGTTATACGCAAACAATGAATCATGGAACACTACATCAAAAACTAATGATGTAATGTATGGTGATTAACATAAGAATAAAAAATTTAAAAAAACTAATGATGTAATAATGTATGGTGATTAACATAACATAATAAAAAAATAAAATAAATAAATAAATAAATAGAGGCAAAAAAACCCCCACAAAACTCTAGTCTCACCACTTGCTATGTTGTGTAAACTGCAGTGAGTTATCTAAACCTGCCCTGGTTGTTTGATTATCTGTAAAATGGGAATATAGTAGCACTGATATCATTGGGCTTTTGTGTAGTGCTGAGAACAAGATTGGTAGGGGGTGAGTATCAGCTATTTTTCTTTATTAAATGTTGCAAAATTTAGTCCTATTTATTGTTATCCTCCCAGTCCCCAACAAACCAGTACATGGCCTAATTTATCAGTTCTATTTTACTGTTTCATTAAAAATATATCTATGCTTTATTTTTTTATAGAATTTTTAGGCTCACAAAAAACTATAATGGAAAATACAGAGTTTCTGTATTGGCCCCCACAACATACACATAGTTTCTCTTATTATTAACATTTTGCATTAGTGTGGTACATTTGATACAATCGATGGCCCAACATTGATATATTATTAGGAAAACCCATAGTTTACATTAGAGTTCACTTTTTGTATTGTACGTAAATCGGGTTTTCACAAATGCACAAAGATTCATATCCACCATTACAATAGCATATAGAATAGCTTCATTGCCATAAAAATCCCCTGTGCTCCGCCTTTTCATCTGTCCCTCCCCCCAGACCCACTGGCAATCACTGATCTTTTTACTGACTCCAGAGTTCTGCCTTTTCTAGAATGTCATATAGCTGGAATCATGCCGTATATAGCCTTTTCAGAAAATCTTCTTTCACTCACTAATATGCATTTAAATTTCTTCCATGTCTTTTTGTGGCTTGATAGCTCATTTCCTTTTATCAATGAATAATATTCCATTGTCTGGATGTACCAGTTTGTCCATTAACCTGCTAAATTACATCTTGTTGCTTCCAAGTTTTGGCAATTGTGAATAAATCTGTTATAAACATTCGTGTGCAAGTGTCTGTGTGAACATATGTTTTCAGCTCATTGGGGTAAATACCAAGAAGCATTGATTGCTGGATTGTATGGTAAGAGTATGTTTTGTTTTCTAAAAAACTGCCGAACTGTCTTCTGAACTGGTTATCCATTATGAATTCCCATTTACTGGCATTTACTGTTGTCAGCGTTTTGGATTTTGACCATTCTGAAAGTATATAATGGTATCTAACTATTGCCTTATTTGCAATTCCCTGATGACATATGACATTGAATATCTTTTCATGTGCTTATTTGCCATCTGCATATCTTTTTGGGTGAAGCATCTTTTCAGTTCTGTTGCCCATTTTTCAATTGGGTTGTTCATTTTCTTACTGTTGAGTTTTAAGTGTTCTTTGTATGTTTTGGATACCAGTCCTTTATCAGATATGTGTTTTGCAAAGATTTTCTCCCAGTCTCTGACTTGTCCTTCCATTCTCTTAATATATTTGTTTTTCTAATTCATTAATATCTTCTTTAACCTTGATGTAATTCTCTGCTCTTTTTCAGATTTGTTTACTTTAACTTTGTGAGTCAAATGTTTATTAACTTAATTTCTTTATTTGCTTTTATTTGAACGTGAAAATATGCATGCTTCTGTACTTTCTTCTTTGTGCACTGTTGGCTGAATCCCATATTCTTTTTTAACAACTAACAATTTAAAAATAATGATGAAAAGTGATAGATACATGGAAATTTTAAAAAATAGTAAATTAGTATAAAAACTGAAAAGAATACATGTGATATATGATGAACAATTATTAAAATTAAATGAGAGGATGTGATGCAGTGAGTTGCAACAGACTGATGCTCCCCCAAGATTGACTAGGGAAGCTGGATAAAATACAAAATCCTATCTGTTTGGAGACCACAGAGAACTGGTGAGTTCTCTGGGGGCCATGATTCTGGAGAAAGATGAGAAAAATGCAGATTGGTGAGTAGACATTCTAGAATTGCTCTGCCTTCAGGGAATTTGCCAATTCTTGGCACCAATCCAGGCAGAAGGCTAAGAAAGGAAGAGAACCATTGCTTATAAGCATAGAAGCCAGCAGAAATTCTAGCAATCTCACAAATCTGGAGAGGAAAAATGGAGTTTGGGGTTACCCAAAAAGCCACAGGACCTCAGTGGGAGAAGCTGGTACTTGGAAGTGAGTCTGATGCTGTTGGTGTTCCTGGAGTCAATTGTAAAATTCTTAAACAGTACAGGGAAGAAATATAAGACACTGGGAAGAAAGACAAAGAACAAAGCTGATTTTTTAATATTTTCATGGTACTGAGAAAATAAAAATTTGAGTTCAGGACTGATCAGAGGAGACAGGGCTAATTAACAACCTTGGAGCTCAGTTAGGAACCCCAAAGGACCACAGCCTAGAAGCAGTGGAATCAGACGTAGACTGACTTGTGCAAAAAGTACAACCCAACCTTGAATTAGCCCAGTCCCTGCCTGTATTAATGTAATCCATTACCTCACTATCTACCTATCAGAGGAGAGGCTGAGCCTTTATAGAGAAAGAAAACCCCACTCAGAGTTGTTAAAGTTTGACACACAATATACAGCACTCAATAAGAAATTACAAAGCCTCCCTAAGAAACTGGGCCAAGAGAAAAACAAACAATAGGAACAGATTCACAGATGAGACAGTTATTGGAGCTATCAGACAGTGACTTTGAAATTTTTATAAATAACATGTTGAAGAAAAGAGAATTTCACAAAAGAACTGCAATATATAAACAAGAATCAAATAGAAATCTTAGAATTAGAAATGACTGAAATTACCTTATGACCCAAGAATTCTACTCCTAAATATATACTGAGCAGAAATGTATCTATGTATTCTCTAATGATCTGTATAAGTATACTTTTAAAAGCTTTAGTTTATAATAGTCCCAAACTGGAAACTACTCAAGTATCAGTCAATGGGTGAATGAATAAACCAGCTCTGGTATATCCACACAATGGAATACTACTGAGCAATAAGAAAGGAAGAACTATCAATACACTGAACTCTTCTTTCCACATCCTCCCCTTTCCTCTGTCAAGCCTGCCCCTCCCCAATTTTTCCTCAGAACAAAATTGTTTTCAACTTTGACTACCCTGGTTCTTGCACATATACTCTAACAGCAAATCAAGTTGACTCTGCTTTCAAAACACGCTTCTCTCAAAATATCAGTTTCTTTTTTTTTTCAAAATATCAGTTTCTTTTTAAAATTTTGAAAACAGCCATTTCTCATTTCTCCCCAGCCCTCACACCGTGATCATAAACCATGATCATCTCTCTCCTAGAGCCTTCAGGTGGGCTTCCTGCTTCTGTACTTGCCTGCCTAACACTCTTCAATGTGAGCCTTTTGAAGTGTACCTCCAATCACTTATGTCACCTGTCCACAACCATCCAATGATGCCCATCTCACATGGAATTACATCCTGACCTACCATGCCCCACCTCACTTCTCTTCTCTTGCCAAGCTCCAGGTCTACAGGGCCCCAATTCCCCAAGCCCCCTTTCAGGAATGTTCTATGATCTTCTCCTCAGTATTACCTTTGACTGACAGAGCCTCCTCACTTGGAGATGCCTAGAAGGTTAATCCCTGCTCCTAGGGGACCAATGATTAACATAAGGCTATAAAAATACTGTTCCCTTGCCTCAAAGTGGGACAGTACTGGGATAAAATATACACTCCAGGGTTGCCTGAGGTTCAGGTCATGGCTGGACTTTACCTGGGACTACATCCTTGCCCAACTACTTCCCCTGCCTCTTTTTCCTTCCCTCCTGCCCTCCTAACACTCCCCCAAAAAACCACATGCATCCAAATCCCTTTCTCAGACTCGACTTCTAGTTAATCTAACCTAAGACACAAAGCTACTGCAGAAGAAGGTGCAGTGATTTGGCTGAAGAAATAGATTTTTATAGCCAATTTCCTATACTATTTGTATGGCAGGTTGCCCATTCCTTACAAAATGTCCATTCAGGGCTTACAGATTTGGGAATACCAAAACCTTAAATCTTCAATAAGCCTACTAGTTAAGTAACAAAATTTTAAATGAAATTGATGCACATGGGTAAGGGCTAAAATCTCAGACATCATTGCAAGCAGGACAAAAGCCTTGGTGTATGGTCAACTTGAAAAGTTCAAAGTCTGGAAACCAAGCCAAGATAGAGAATACCAAGATAAGAGGCCCATAAATCTTATAGCAAAAGTTATCCCTGAACAAAGAGTAAGGAATGGTTTCTCCTTTGAGTAATCCTACATTTAAGGAGGCTTGATGGAAAAGTTCCAGGGAAAAAGCCAAGTGTTCCCAAGAGGAAAGACATTAACCCCTGGGAACTGGGGGAGGGGGTGGTTAATTTCTCAGGCTGGTGCTTGGTGAGGCAACTTCCACCTACCAAGGGCAATCTAGGGAGTTTGCCCATATAGCTGCAGTGATTGTAGTGGTGGGGGATGGGTATGCCAGGTGGTAAAGAGAATTCAGGAGGGCATCAACAGGGTTTATCATATCCTGCATTCACTAAAAGCTGTTAAGAGAGTGGGATATGAATCTCTGAGAGAGACAGTAAAAAGCCAATTTCTTCTCCTTGATCTAAAAAGTAGATCAAGGCCACTCAGGACCCCTGCCTTTTACTTCTCTGAGGGTAGCTATGAGTTTGAGTCCTTTTCCTTTATAAATATCCATCCCTTCTTCTTGGGTTTCCCATGACCAGAAGTGTTCCTCTTTACACCAAAATTTGGACTTGCATAAAATCCTAATTCTTACCACCCAAACCATCAACCCAATGTGAGTTCGATTTCTCACACAAGCATATTCAGAGGACTGTCCCAACTGAGGACCTCTGGAGCCCCCAGACTAAGCCAACTGTCCTCCCATGCTCATCTCATGACCTTCTCAGCCATGGTAATGTGACTGTGCAGGAAGTTTGCTGTAAATCATGACTTGAGCTGAACTTCCTGGTGAGTCCCCTACTCTCTTTCTTTTAGTTTAATTTTGTTTGAATCCAAGTATTACACTTACACAAATTTAAAAGTCAATGTCCCCAGAAAGCAGTCTTCCAGTCTCCTTCCCGAGATGTGTACATCTGACACCAGAGTTCCCATACCAGATAGGAAATAAGGTATGTGAGGTGTGTCATCACCCAGAACATAGGCTCAGCTCCTTTGCACAACATCTCATCCCATCCTCAGCTATGCAAGCTCTCCAGAAAGTGAATCTCCATCTTCTTGCCAGTATGTCCCTGGGCTGCATAGGATAGAGAACAGAGCTGATGGATGGGTTCTATCAGCTCCACATTCAAACTATCAACAAATCCTCTTCAGCTTCACCCCACAAACACACTCCCCTCCAACTCCTCCCACCCCACCCCTACCCCCGGTAAATAGTATCTCTAATTCCTGCATCTTCTTTGATTCTGTGATGGAAGTTCACTTGTTTTTTGTTGCCTTCACTAACTGCAGCACCAGGTTTAAGGTTCACCTGGTTAGCTAAGCCAGTTTGGTAACTAAATGGTAACTAACCATTTCACTTTTAGCCTTTGTGAATTTGTGGAAATTTATTATCATCTCCAGTTTTGTTTGAACTCCTGTTCTCTTTGTTCTTATGAATTGATGGACTTTTTATTCTTTACCTCTCATTTTAATGTGTTTGTAAGGGAATAGACATATATGCTTGAGTTTAGCCTGCAGTATTTCTAGCCCAGACTTTTCAGAATTTTGTATATTAGTTGGCCTTCCTCCCTAGGCTCCTTGCTCACATCCATAATAATTATCTAGAGAAACTGAGGTATACTACAGAAACGATACGATTTTATTTTTTACCTTCGAATAAAGACCCAGGGAGAATGGAAGGGGCAAAGTCTGGGATAGGGAGGGCCACCTAATTTCCACCACACTCCTGCCCTATCCATGCCAGCATCTCTCCCATCCCAGAATCCAAACTTAAAATAGGCCCTTCCAAAAGTCATTAGAGTGGGGTTTTCTTCCATTCTAGACATTCCTATTTTTTCAAAGGTGAGCTGTGAAAGATTGTTTCTATTAATTTTTGTTGTGAACAATGATCTCACTCTTTAAATTTACAGAGAGCTTGTTCAGAAATAGAGATAATCTGTCATTTCTTGGTGGTAATTAAAAAACATACAAGTCCTGCCAAAGAGTACCCTTCAACTGTGCTTGGCTGAGTCCAGTTCCAGAATACAATTTTTTTTTCTTGAAAATATGGTCCTATTTCTTTTTTTTAAAGGTTTTATTTATTTATTTTATTTATTTGAGAGAGATAGTGACAGAGATAGCGAGAGAGATCACAAGCAGGGAGGAGAGGGAGAAGCAGGTTCCTGCTGAGCAGGGAGGTGTGATCCCATGGGTGGCCATTAGGCGGTGCAAGAATTTTAACTGTAAAGATCCTAAAGGATGCCACTCAGATCTTTTTCCATTTAACGGGCAGTGGACTTTTTCTTACGATTTTTTAGAAAAACTTTTCAAACCACTGTATGTTTTTATACAGATCACCAAATGCAAACAAAGGAAGAAAGAAAAAGGTAAACGCTAATAAATACCAGATTACTGGTCCATGTTTCAACATGAAACCATTCATTCATCCATTCAATAAATGTTTATTAAGCACCTACTACCCACCAGGCACTGACCCAGATGTTGGGAAGTCAGCAACAAACATGCATTCATGCATGTCTCACAAGTACTCAGCTTGTTTTCTCTTTTTCATGTTGCCTGTCTATAAGAATTCTGAATTCACTGAGACTTCCAGCAGATGACATCAGAATATTTTAGGGAAATTGTTGGCTAAAGGTTAGAGGAGAATCCTTTCCTTTAGCTAGGTACCAAATGAACTAACAGGTTCCTTTAAGAAGGTCACAAGAGAAGGTTTGGAACTTTAGAGACATCACTCAGCAAAGAGTTTGGACAAAATTCAGTACTTTCCCTACTCAAGATACCACTAGGTAAAAATCTGAAGATACCCTCCATTTTCCCTCTGTTCTCTGCTGGTAATGCAGCCATCCTTTAATAGTTTCAAAGGGCAATCATATCTGCCCTGGGATCACCTGGGATCACCTTGTCCCGCAGTCTTAGAGGAGACAAATAAAAAGTTCATCCACTATGAAGCACCATTGACATGACCTGGTCAGTGGCTCTCCCCCAGGATAACCTGCATCCTTCCTTTACAATTAATGGTGATAAAGCTTATTCCAGCTTCTCCTTTTTAATTCAAGGCTTTGTCTACTCTCTGAAGTGGTATTTCAAAGTAACAAGTGAGCAATAATTTTATATGGTGGTGCAAGCACATCACATTCATTCATTCTTTTCCTTTCTCATAACATAAAATTAATCTCAAGGAAATGGAGTGACCCAGGCATTGCTGTATCCTGCTCTCCTGTTGACAATTTACCATCCCATGTTCCCAGATCATAAAAATTTTAAAACGTGGCAAGGGTCCTAAAGTCCTTTAGGCCTGATGAGGAAAGGCTGTGTCAAGATCTCAGGTGTATGCTCATCTTTGTATGCGCTTTGGTGGAAAATAGGTCTGCCGAGAACTCCTGAGCAATGTTTCTTATTAATTGTACCACTGGAAAGAAACAGATTAACTTCCTCAATTCCAGTGCAAAAATAACTATAAACAAACAAACAAATCAATAAATAAATACTCAGATGCTACTCCTGGAACCAGGAGGGTGGGGCTGTGGGCAGATCTTGGATGGGAACCTCAGGGCAGTGGTGGAAGAGCAGTTCCCAGAATGGGTGTGCTCTTGAAGACAAAGCCATAGGTGTCCACTGTGGCAAAACTCACTCTTCCTTTTTAATATAAAATTAATTCCGGCTTTTGGATATAGAGCTGTTTTAGGTGTGACTGATATGAAAACAAAACAAACAACAAAAAAAACCTTTGACTTTTTTTCTGATTCAATCAATAAGAACACAGAAAAATTTTCAAGAATGGATCCTGGTTAAAATTATACTGAGGAATCTTTGGAGTCATCCCATATGGTACACTATAAAAAGGTAAAATACCATCAAATGTCAGCAAACCTCAAAAATGAATCTTTCATCTAGCATAAATGATACTTAGCACAATTCTTGGTGAAAGACATACTTTCCCTGACCCCATTAAATAGCTTGTTTCTGAACGCCTTACATTCTCAACTTTGATATCTGTGGGCTAGTGGCAGCAGGAGAGAAACTCAGTTTTAATTGCCCCATCTACAGAAAGAAGGGTGATCTCTAGAGAAATACAGTTTGACAGTATCTGAATTTAGCACCTTTAAGTTATCAGTGGCAAACAGGAAGATCCTGCATCTGGCAGGGAAAAGATTTTCAAGTATGAAATGGAATTTAGTCCCTGCAGTCAGCAAAGGCCCTAAATATAAAACTTTGGGAAAGGCACAAAAGTATTTGTGGCTGCTTTGTTTGAAAGAATTGGTTTTTGCTTTGTTTTATGAAAAGATTCATCCTGTAATTAAAAATGTGAAGAGAAATTTTAAAACATTTTAATTTCACATTCAAAATTAAATTAAAATGGTTTCATTTGTATTTCCGAAGGTTAGAGCTAGATTGTATTTCTCAGAGATTGTTATGTGATACCTACTTAGAAAAATTTTTTTATTGAGGTTTAACATTCATCTCAAGCATACAGTGGGATGAATTTCTGCATATGTATATATGTGTGTGGCCACTACTGAGATCAAAATACAGAACATCTCCAACATCACAGAAGACTTCTCATGCCTCAGTATGGTCAGTTCCAGCTTCTCCTAATTCTTACCACCCAAAGCATCAACCCAATGTGAGTTCGATTTCTCACACAAACATATTCAGAGGACTACCCTGGTCCCAGAGGTAATTTCTGTTCCAACTTTTATGACTATTTGAATTTCATAAAAACGGGTAAATTTGGTATATGCTCTCTTATATCTGGCTTTTTTGCTCGATGTTATTTCTCTGGGATTCACCCATATTGTTTCATGTAGCCGTGATTCATTTGTTCTCATTATTCTGTATTATTTCAATGTGTGAATAGACCACAATTTCATTATCCATCTATTGTTTTTTGGTAGACTTATGCATTCATTTCTCTTAGACATACCCCTAATAGTGGAATTGCCGAGTCAGTGGGTAGGCAGCCATTTATCCTTACAAGATCATGGCAGTTATTTAACATGATTGTGCCAATTACACTGCAGCAAGAAAGTGGTTTCACATTCTTAACAATTCTTGGTTATAATCATTCTGTCTAATTTTAGTCATTCCTGTAAGCCCAGAGTGGTATCTTACTGAGGTTTTCCTTTGCATTTCCCTAAATGGCACTAATGTGCTTTTTTTCATATGCTTGATGTTATTTGGATTTTCTGCTTTGTAAAGTGGCAGATCAGCTATTTTGCCTATGTTTTATTGGGTAGTTTGCCTTTTTCTTATTGATTTATGGAAGTTCTTTATATATTTTAGACATGGGAACTTTGTGGGTTATACACATTGCAACTATCTTCCCCTAAACTGTAGGTTGCCTTTTCACTCTCATATTGATGCTTAATGAAAGCCAGTTCATCAATTTCCTTTTCTGTTTAATGCCTTTTTTTATCTTAAGAATCTTTTTAACTTTTAATTTTGAAATAATATTGGATCCATAGGAAGTTGCAAAAATAGTGCAGAGAGGGCCCAGGTACTCCACTGATTCCTCACAAAGGTAACATCTTACCAAACTGCAGTGTAATAACAAAACCAGGAAGTTGACATTGATTCAATTCACAGAATTTACTCAGATTTCACATCTTATATATACTCATTGTGTGCACGTGTGTGTGGGTCATTCTATGCAATTATTTCCAGTGTGTTGATCATGTAACCATACCACAGTCAAGATACAGAGGTGTTCCACCACCACAAAGATCCCTGGGCCTCCCCTTTATTTTTTTAATTTTTTTTAAGATTTTATTTATTTATTTGAGAGAGAGAGAGAGATCACAAGCAGTGGGGAGAGGAAGAAGCAGACTCTCTGCTGAGCAGGGAGCCCGATGTGGGGCTCTATCCCAGGACCCTGGGATGATGACCTGAGCCAAAGGCAGACGCTTAACCGATTGAGCCACCCAGGCACCCTGAACTACCCCTTTCTAGCCAAATTCACCCACTACTTCTATTCTCTGGCAACCACTAATCTGTTCTCTATCTTTATAATTTATTATTTCAAGGATATTATATAATGGAATCACATAGTATGTAACCTTTAGAGATTTAACCTTTAGAGACTGGCTTTTATCACTCAGCACAATGTCCTTGAGATTCATTCAAGTTATTAGATATATCAGTGGTTTGTTCCTTTTGGCTACTGAGTGATATTCCATGGTCCAGCAGTACCATAGTGTGTTTAACCATTTGCCCATTTAAGGACATTTGAGTTGTTTCCAATTTTCAGCTTTTACAAATAAATCTGCTGTGTACATTCATATACAAGGTTTTGTATGGACATAAGCTTTCATTTCTTTGGAGTAAATGCTCATGAGTATGGTTCCTGGGTCATATGGTAAATACGTATTTTGCTTTTTCAGAAACTGCCAAACTGTTTTTCAGAGTAACTGTATCATTCTACATTCTCACCAGCAATGTATGAGGGACCCAGTTCTTCACATCCTTGCCAGCATTGAAGACTATCCTCCCAATGTGCTATGTGATAGCTTGGTGTGATGTGATGATGAGATTTTTCTCTCTGGTATCCACTAAAGTTTTATTTCTTTAGGATTTTATCCCAACCAGTCATTTAAAAACCAAGGAAACACAGACCTGGGGGGGTGGGTAGGGGTTGGACACTAGACCTCCTTCCTACTCACTGGGGACAGCAGTGGGAAAGAGGGAGGGGGCAGGAAGGGTGCCTAAGTGAGAGAGCACAGAGCACTCCCTCCTCCCCCAGGCCCTGGCTGGAGCCCCTGTGACTGGGGGTGTGGAGTGGGCAGGATTCCCCCCAGGCCCTCCTCCCTCCTCAGATAGCCTCCTTGGGGGTTCAACCCATTTGTTCTTGCAGGAGACTGAGGAACACAGAGAGGAGTAAGTGGAAGTAGAAGATGCCGGAAAGGCAAGGAGGTGTCACAAATGAAACCAGAGGTGAGGCATGGCGAGGCTCTAGTCTGGAAGCCTCTGTCCACTTACCCCATGTCCACCCCGGTGAGGCATAAGGAAGCCATTCCATCACATCATATTTATTATTTTAGTTATTTTAATAGGTATGTAGATAATGTCTTATCATGATTCTAATTCACATTTCCCTAAGGACTAATGACGTTGGACATATCTTCACATGCTTGCCATTTTTCTCAATAAAATGTCAGTTGGTAGACTGGACTTGACCCATGGGCCATTTTTTGTCACCTTTTGTTCTGGATTATTTGTTTGATCTTTTACTCTCCATTCTTTCTTTATCCTGTTGTGTTGAGTACCATATTTCTACTTGTTTCTTTTCTGTGACTGCTTATTTTGCATCATATTACTAATTTATCCTTTTATCTAATGAAGATATTGATGATGCATTGTCCATGTCAATAACTCTACTTCATATGATATATGATACTTAGTTTTTGTCATTGGAACTATGACATAGTATAATGTTTAAAAACTTTGATGCTAGAACCTGTCTGCTTGAGTTCAAGTACTGGCCCTCTACCAGTTGGTCAGTTAGTCCTCTAAGACTCTTGACTAACTACAGGAGGGGATAAAGTTCCTCCAGAATGAATGATATTGGGTCATCACGAGCATTGTGAATGGGAGCCTGGGGCCGTATTGAATGTGTTTCATAAAAATAAAATAATATATTGCACTTGCATTGTGTGCTGTGGAGCCAATTTAAGACCACAACGTCTATGTCTAGTAACCATAATTATGATGTGCCATGTTAGAAAAGCTGAAGTGAACAGAGTCCTAAATGTAAATCAAATAGCATTGTACATTAGTAAAAAGATGTAGTATAAACTTCCTGAAAAGAATATAAAGAGAGCCTTAAAAGCATTCATACCCTTTGGCCCAGTAATTTCACATTAAAAACCTTAAAAAAAGGGGGGGGTTATTTATTTATTTTAAAGAGAGAAAGAGAGCAGGGGGAAGGGGAGGGGGAGAGGGAGAGAATCTCAAGCAGACTCCCTGCTGAGCACAGAGCCTGATATGGGGCTGAATCTCACCACCCCTGAGATCATGACCTGAGCCAAAATCAAGAGTCGGACACTTAACTGACTGAACCACCCAGGCACCCCAGAAGCCTTTTTAAGCAAATAGTGAACATGTAAATATAGAGACAAAAAACACATGCTAAGGGTGGTAGAGCAGGGACATAGAAGGGGTTTGACCTCCTGATGGAAAAATTGAGCAGCTGTATCTACCCCAGATCCTATATCTCCCAACTTATTGTTGGACAGCTCAAGGCAATCATAACTCATATAAACCCAAACTTCCAACTACCAAAAAATGATAAATAATATTATAGTCCTTTTATTAAGCTAAGATTTTTATAAAATAAAAAGACTCAAGAGTCTTAGATATGCAATAGCATATCAAATGGTTTATGGGGGGAAAGTGAGAGGCATGATTTTACATGCCACATGGCTAGAATTACAGAAAAAAGACATTTCCTACCAATGTTTATGTTTTGAGTTCTTGTTTCTTATCCTGTATTTTGAGTTTCCTTTTTTTCGATTTTTCATAATTATGAATATACAACAAAAAAACAAATACTTCTTTTAAAATACATTTTCCAGTGAAGTATTGACTCTGGTAGAGATGTACCAGAAATCGAACCTATGTCACAAGTGTGTATAAAGTAATGAAATAATGGTACTGGATGGAGAGGAAGTTCAAACTTCTTGAACTCATTTAAAGTCAGCTTTGCTTAAATATGGGGAAGGAAAAAAAACGTATTTGACATTCCTAGTTCCCTTATTCCTAGTTTCCTATTTTTATTACTAGTCTTATAATACTTAGTTACACTATTTAAAGCCAAAGATTCTAGGCACCCATTAAATGGATGAGATGGATATTTCCTTTGAGATTCAGTGTCTCTGCAACGAGGCTATAAGTTGGCCATGTTCAGAGTGATTGTATGCACAGTAGAATCACAAGTGTTCTGACTTCAGTCGTATTGAGGAAAATGTTAATAATAAATTATTTTCCTGAGTTTAAAAGAAGGCAATTGGCTATAAATTTGAATAATCACAGAAGACTGAGCATGTTGAGATCATTAACATTGCTCAGACCATGCAAGTAATGTTACCATTTTTAATTTTTTAAACCATATTTAATTTTTAAAGAATATATAAAAGAAAGTTCTAGTTTCAGTGATGTTGTGCAATAAGAAGTCTAAACCTTCTCCCACCAAAAACATTAAGAAATGATGGGAAATATAACATCTTTGTTTTTTTTAGAGTGGGGGAGGGGCAGAGGGAGAGGGAGAGAGAATATTAAGCAGGTTCCACACCCACTGTGGACCTGACGTAGGACTTGATCTCACAACCCTGAGATCATGACCTGAGCTGAGATCAAGAGTTGGATGCTTAACCAACTGAGCCATCCAGGCGCCCCCTCCCTTTATTGGAGGGGAGGACAGATAATATCTTTGAATTGCATTACTAAGCATTTTGGAAATTATCAACTGTCAGAAACTAAGAGAAAACTGGATACCAGAGATATAAGTGCATGAATTTATTTTTGTGGCTTTCACAGATGTTTGGTGGTGAGAAGAGTAGTTGGTCCTGCTTAAGGACTGATGTAAAGAATTGGGCTCTAATAGAGAGGTGGGGAAATAAGACAAAGTCTTAGGCCCATGAGAGGCAGAACCAAGACCCTAGAATAAAGCTAGGATCTTTGGTAGACTGCACCCACACTGAAAGGGCAACCCAGGGGAAAAAATCCAATTCATCCCCCCTCCACTAGCATTGGGTGGGGGGATAAAAAGAAAATCCCTCAACTGAGACTAAAAACATGGCCTGTCCTTGACCTGGGCCTTAGGCCAAAAAATGTTTTAACTAAATAATACAAGAAATCAATGTGTAAACTTACAGTACTACTCCTGAGCTGTTGGAAAAAAAGAAAACAAATTACCCTGAAGAATATGTCCTCAGCCTGTACTGTATAGAATTCCCATAAGTAAAGTTCTGTTAATGATTAGCTCACAATCCCAAATTACAAGACACAGGAGGAATAATTCACCACGATGAAAGAACTACATATATGATATAATAATCTGATAGAAACTACACATTATAGATGTTTAACATAATTAAAGAAAATTTCTGATTCTTACCATGATGGAATAATGGGTGTTAGACTTATATTCCTGGTATAAACATCTCTAAAACCAGACAAAATATATGAAGAAATACTTAAGGCTTTGGACCACAGACAATGCAGATCTGTGATCCTTGAGAAAAAGGAAAAAACACATGAAGTGAATGCCACTTGCATCCTGGTGTCTGAGGCATCTGAGGGCACTTCCAAAATGGTAGCATAGGGAAGAAAGTACAAGCAGAGACCAGTTATCTCCTTGAGCAAAGGAAACACATATTGAAAATTAGAACTTTGGAGGCAACTGGAATTTGTTGATCAGGGAAGCAGAGAAGAGGGAGTTGTACAGAGAAGGAACCCAAGAAATCTGCATGCTCTAAGTCTGGTCAAATACTAAAATGTACATAAGCAGAATAAGACTCCACAAAGTTTGGCAGAGAACAGCTACTTTAAGATGAACAGAGATTTTATTCCCTTTTGAGATGAACTGATTTTGGAGATGACAGAGATAGGTGATGTTTGGAATTCCAACCAGCCAGAGTGGAATGATCTCATCGTGCACCTGGGAATTCAGCTGACATCCTATAAAGCCTGCAGAATAAGAGTGGGGATATCCTATACCCATCCAAATAAAGGCTAAAATCAAGACTTGATAAGCTCAAACTAAGTCTCCAGTAAAGAAATTGCTGGCTAAAATGGAGTTCAACATGTTTTTTTTTTTTTTAAACTTTATTTTACTATGTTATGTTAGTCACCATACAATACATCATTAGTTTTTGATGTCGTGATCCACGATTCATCGTTTTCGTATAACACCCAGTGCTCCATGCAATATGTGCCCTCTTTAATACCCATCACTGGGCTAGCCCATCCCCCCACCCCCTTCCCCTCTAAAACCTTCACTTTATTTCTTAGAGTCCATAGTCTCTCATGGTTCATCTCTCCCTCCCATATTCCCCCCTTCATTTTTCCCTTCCTTCTCCTAATGTCCTCCATGCTATTCCTTATATTCCACAGATAAGTGAAACCATATGATAATTGACTTTCTCTGCTTGACTTATTTCACTAAGCAAAATCTCCTCCAGTCCCAACCATGTTGATGTAAAAGTTGGGTATTCATCCTTTCTGATGGCTGAGTAATATTCCATTGTATATATGGACCGCATCTTCTTTATCCATTCATCTGTTGAAGGGCATCTCGGCTCTTTCCACAGTTTGGCTATGGCCAACATAATGCAAACTCTCAACTACATAACGGCTACTATGTCTAGAACATACATTTTTGAGACATACACAAAGGCAAGAAAATATGAACTATGACTGGGAGGGAGAGAAAGTCAAGACAAACATATCCATGGAAAATACACATGGTGGAATTAGCTGACAAGGACCTTAGAAGTTTATATAAATAAATTTAGGGATGTAAAGAAAAAGACAGACTAAATGAGTGAACAGATGGGTAATCTCAGTGAAGAGATGGAAACTATTTTCTAAAAGAACTAAAGAGAAATTCAGGAACTGAAAAGTACAATATTTGAAATTTCCTGGATGAGCTGAACACAGAGTAGACACTGGAAAAGAAATGATCAGTGAACTTGAAAATAAATCAATAGACACTATGCAAATTAAATGGGAAGAAAAAGATATTGGAAAAATAAACATCTTTGGTGACTTGGGGAACAACATCAAGTGGTCTGATTCATGAGTAATTGGAATCCTAGAAGAAGAGGAAAGAGATTATGCAAAAACAAACAAACCAAAAACATTTTGAAGAAATGACTGAAAACTTTCTAGTCTTGATTAAAAAAAAAATCAACCCAGAGGTTCAAGAAGCTCAACAAATCCAAGCTGGTTACACACAAGGAAAACCACATGTAGACACATCATACTCAAACTGATAAAAACAAAGATTAAAAAGTAAGTCTTGAAAGAAGCAGGGGGAAAAATACACATAGGGAATAATGATAAGAATGTCTACTTATGTCTTATCAAACCCAATGCTACCAGAAGCCAATGTAACAGCATCTTTCATGTGCTGAGAGAATAAAGCAGTCAACTTAGAGCTATATATTCAGCATAAGTATCTTTTAAAAATGAAAATGAAATACAGACTTTTCAGATCAACCAAAGTTGAGGGAATTTACTGCCAGCAGACCTGTACTAAAGGAAGTCATTCAGAACAAAGGGCAAAAATGAAATAATGCTTGAGAGAAACCTGGATTTGCACAAGGGAACAGATATTGCTAGAAATTATAAATATGTGCATAAATCAAAAAGTTTTTTCTCATTCATAATGTTTAAAAGACAAAGAACAATAATGTATCATAGAGTAAAAACTTATGTAGAAATAAAATAGGTGACTCAAAGGGGGTAAAAGAAAATATTTTGTTGTAAAATTCTTAGATTAGATATAAAGAATTATATTAAAGCAAGGTATACTGTGAGTAGTACAGATATGCAAACAGTAGCCATAAGAAAGGCAAAGTTTCTATATTAATATTAAAGTACAGTTCAAGACAGGAGGGATCTTTCAGTTCATAAAAAGGCATAGTGATCCTAAATCGTTATGCTTCTATGAACAGCAATTCAAAATACATGAAGCAAAATTGCAGAACTAAAAAAGAAATAGATGAATCTGTAATTATAGTTGAAGATTTTATGACTCTTATCTAGTTATTGTTAGAACAGTGAAATAAAAAAATAATGTGTAGAGGATTGCAGTACTATCACATAATTTAACCAACTATATATTTAGAGAAAAGTTTGCCCAATAAGTGAAGAACACAACATCCTTAGAAGTTCATAGGGACCATACACCAATATACACCTATGCTGCACCCCAGAAAAGTCTCAATAAATTTAAAGGGATTTACATGATATAGAATATGTTATCTGACCACAATGGAACTAAAAGTTCAACAATAAAATGATCCATGGGAAATATCCAAGTATTTGGAAATTAAACAACACACTTCTATATGACCCACAGGTCAAAGAAAAAGTCTAAAAGGAAACTGTGGAAGAGTCGAACTAATGGAAAAAAAAACCTAATATATCAGTCAAAGAAGCCCTTAGATGGAGTCCCAGCTGTAGAGAAGAATGTTATAAAATCAATGAGGTAGAGTTTCATCTTTTAAAAAAGGTAGAAAATAGGAGCAATTAAGCTTTAAAAAAGCAAAAGGAAAGAAATTGTACAGAGCAGAAATCAGTGAAATAGAAGACAGTCACACACCAGAGAAAAGCAAAGACACCAAGAGTGGGTCATTTGAAAAGATCCATAAAATCGATGGACCCTATCTTAATGGGCCTCTTGTAGGACTGAGAGGAAGAAAAAGTACAAATACCAATATCAGAAATAAAAGGGGATATTGCTACAAAACATACAGATGCTAAAAAGTTACTAAGGGGTTCTATGAATTACTTTATGCCAATAAATGTGGCAACTTAGATGAAAAACATAATTCCCTGGAAGACAGAATTACCGATAGTGACATTAAAAGATTTTAGTTAAAAGTCTGAAGAGCCTTGTGTCTATTAAAGAAATTGAAATCAAAATTTAAAAAGAGCTTCTCACAAGGAAAACACTAGACCCAGATGGCTTTACCAGTGACTTCTAGCCAACATTTGAGGAAGAAATAATACCAATATCACACAGCTCTTTAAGAAAATAAATAAGGAAGGAACACTTCCCAACTAATTTTTGAGGCCAGCATCACCCTTAGAACATCAGATAAAGATGTTTTAGGAAAAGAAAAAAAAAAATCAAGAGGCTAGAGCTAGTAACTGAGCTAAGGGAGTGTGATGGCTTTTGTTGTGTCAACTTTTTGAGTTATAACCCCCAGTTACTCAAACAAACGCTAATCTAGGTGTTGCTTAGGGGATTCTAAAGGTGTAATTAAGGTCCCTCATCAGTTGTAGTTAAGTAAGGAAGATTATCCTGGATAATCTGAGTCAGCCTGTCTTAATCAGCTGGAACCCCTTAAAAGCAGGGCTGAGGGTTCTGAGGGAGAGCCAGTAAGGAAAAAAGTTCCATCTGTGGCTGACAGCTTGGGCACAAGATTGGAGCCTGCTCATGAACTTCCCTTCTGTTTGAATCCTGACTGATACAGCAAGGGCAGCACTAGAAGAAGTTAGAAAAGTGCACAGAACCCCCTTATGCTAGCCCTTTCAGGTAGTGTTAACAGAAAGGGATTTTTCAGTGTAATTGGATATGAGCAGTCATATGATCTGAAAGTTTTTCCAAGAGCTTGTTTAATAAATACCAACTTCTGCCCATGAAACCATCACATGTTGGTGGGTTTAAAGAGAAACTAGAACCACTTTACTTTTGGGAACTATATCCCAGGGACATAACTGAAATTAAAAAATATACATATGTATACACATACGTATATATGTATATATTTTTCTACTGCTGTGTAACCAACTCCCACACATTTAGCAGCTTCAAATACACCCATTTACTAACACACAATCTGTAGGTCAGAAGTCTGGTAGGATTCAGGTCCTTGTAAGAGATGAAGGACTGAACCTTACTGGCTGTCAGCAAGGGGCCACTCTCATTCTGAGAGGCTGCCCACATTCTTTGCCATATGACCTTCTCTATCATCAACAGAGAATCCGCCTCCTATTGAGTCCCTGTCATGCTTTGAATCTTCCTGACTTTTTGAACCCCAACCTCTAGACCCAGATTTGAAGGACTCATGTGAACAGGTCAGGCCCACCTGGAAAATCTTCCCTTCTTGAAGACAACCGTCCCACATAACTTCCCCTAATCATGGAGTGAAACCCACTATGTTCAACCCATGATGGAGTGAAACCCCCAGAAACTAGACCTGGGGTTATAACGGGCATGCGCACCAGGAAACAGGGAAGCTCCAGCCCATCTTAAAATTCTACCCACCTCAATATTTGTATCGATATCTAGTCTAGATAGATGTATAGATAGGGAGGCACACAGAGTGTTCATTCGTAAGGTATGTGTCTGTTCAAATATATGCCTACTGGATATAACCAAGTGCCCCACTCTAGGCCAGCCAGCCTGTGGTAGGTTAGGTAATGGAATGTCATCATTGCTCTGAAACATGTGTCCTTATGTTTCTGGGACATCCTCACCTACTTGCCACCTCTAATGGCAATGGAATACGACACAGAAGGATGCTTGTGCAGTAATAATATGAGTTGCAAAATAGCATATATATTAGAATTACTATAAGGATCAGAATGAAAATGAGGAAGACAGGGTTTTCTTTACAGGGTTGTTGTTGTAAGGTGGAGGTGGGCAGAGAAAGAGCAAATGTCTTCAGATAAACCAATGGGCTTCTACTGGCTTTACCATTTGGAGGCTTCTGGCCACATTGGGCAAAATTTTCAAATCACTGGCAGAAGAGGAATGAATTTGGCAAACACATGCTGCCAACTGAAGCCAGACTCCCTGATCATGTCAAGGCTGTGCGAAGCTGGCTTGCAGAGGCAGGGCTGCTGGGGAGACAGATTCAGTGAGGAGGGCGGGGGCACAAGTGACTCACTTCTCAGGGCTCCCTTTGCTGAGAGGCTCTGTCCCCTCCTGACTGTTCCCTTCATCTCTGAGTCACTGTTGGGGAGTGACAGCGGAGTAAATATAAAGTCCTTCCCTCCTCTCTCCAGCCAGCTGTCCAAATTCCTTTCTCTTCAGGCTGCCAGGCCCCATCCTGTTTGCTGACTGATCTCCACAGGCCTTGGACAACTTTCCTTCACACGCCAGGCATCAGACTTCATTTTCCTTGCTTTACCAAGCAGGCTGGCCTGTCAAAGGCCTGGAGGGAAGAGGGCGAGTGGCGGAGTGAGGCTGGAAGCTTGCCTTCACACTTCAGAGACTTTGGTAAATGAGTTTTTCTTCCCAACGGTGAAAGCACTGGGACTAAGGGGCCATGTTTGTTCGAAGCTTGTAATTCAGACATCCATCTTCTTGGTGAATTTGTGTTCTAACTTTTCTCAGAAACCACAGAGTAAACTAAACTTAGGAAGGCCCACTGTGCTTTCAAGCAGCTCAAGCTAGGCCGGAAGCCAAGGTTCCATGATGGTTGCTCCCTACGGTGGGCGGCTCGCTCCTTCTCCTTCCAGGTCCCAAGTTGTCCTTTAAAGCTGTTCTTCCCATTTCATAAGAATATTTTTAAGCTTTAAAAAATGTCTCCTTTCTCTTCCCACATGTCAGTGAGGGCTCTGAGGAGCAAAATAAATTTTCCTGTGGTTGACATCTAAAATACTTGGAACAAATGTGGGTGGGCCCAGGAGGAGGTCACAGTGCAGTTGAAAGGTTTGGGGCTTTTGTTTTGTTTTTTTCCCATTCCAGGGTTCCATCACTGACATTCAACCAACATAATCCTGCTCCCATTCACAAATGTAGGTAGGAAATCTAACCCACCACAGGTGAAGTGTTTGGTTTGAAAACTCCTGAAATCTCCACTAATCTTCACAGCAAGTCTCTGAGGTGAATGTAACTTCTCTGAACCTAAGATCCCCAGGTGAGTGAGTTATCCCTATTTTTCAGATGAGAAACAGGCCAGTAGAAGGGCCAGAATGTAATAACTGAAAAAAAATCCCATGAAATCAGAAGACTTACAACAAATGAAGACAAACATTTCCTAGGGAATATAAGAAAAAAATGCAAAGAAAGCTCAATTGTTAAATGCAAACTTGCAAAGATTTCTTTCCATTTGTCCAAAATGAAAAGGAAAAAAAACCAGAATATGTCTCTATTACAACCAATTTTGAAAACAGTTTAGGAGTTTCTTTAAATGTTAAACATATACTTTACTTACCATATGACCCACCCAATCCTGGATATTTACCCAAAAGAAACAAAAGCATATGTCCATGCAAGGACTTGAACATGAGTGTTCACAGTGGCTTTATTTTTAAGAGCCACAAACTGGAAGCAATCCAAATGTCCAGCAACAGGTACATGAAAAGCAAACTATGATGCATGCATACAATGGAAAGTTCCTCAGCAAAAAAAAAAAAAAAAAAAATTGAACAATTGATACACATAACCACATGGATGTATAAAAGAAATAATTATGCTAAATGAAAAAGAGCAAGACAAAAAGAGGTTACAAACTGTACACCATTTATATAAAATGCGAACTCATCTATCCTGGCAGAAAGCAGATCATTTGTTGCTGGGGGATGAGGTATGGGTTACAAAGGCATGAGAAAACTTTGGGGACAATTAGCTTAATGGTGGTGATTGTTTTATGAATGTCATCAAATTGTATATTTTAAACAGATGTCCTTTATTTTGTCAATTATACCTCAATAAAGCTGTAACAAACCCAGCAATGATTCTTTCCTTGGGTTCAAAATGAAAAGAAGAAAAGAATATGCCTGTGTGTCCAAGACCTTTGAGATAATTTAGAAGTTTGTAATGAACATAGACTCTTTCCATTTGAATGTTTAGCACTGGTTAGAAAGACCCAGAGATAGGAAAAATAATTTCTCCTGTTCAGGCTCTCCAAACATGTAATAATCTGATTGGATGGTATTGCGCTTGGAATAAATTTTATGGCTTCATTTGCAATGTTTTCTCATGGATGATGTGCTTGTAGAGTAAGAGATACCTTTCTTTTCCTACTACAGATATTCCTTATTTGGTCCTTGGGATAGGATCTGTCAGTACTCCTACTAGTTGGGAAGAGCTGGGATAAGCCTTTGCCCTCACGATTTCCATGGCAGGAGAAGTGACTTACCTGATGGGTGAGATTAAAAGACGTGGCTCTCTCTTTGGCTGATTGGCATGGAGGCAGGCTATTTTCTTCCCTGTACCCCTCCTTCTAATGGTAAGTAGACCTCTTGTTGGGCCTCCTGATGGGGCTTAAGGGACATCCAGATCTCATCCACGTGACTGTGGGAGTCACCTGTGCAGATAGGTTCTCCCCTGTGTGGTAGCAAGGTCTACCTTTGAGTTGAGGTGGAAGGAGGTCACTGAAACTGAGTTTGGCCTCAGGTCTGAGTCATATTCTACAATTTGGCTAACTCCAGATTGGTAGGTGGCAGGCTTAATAAGGAAAGGAACTTACAAATGATGTTTGTCTTGGATGGCAGCATAACACGTGGATCCTTGCACTCACACACCAAATCTTAAAAGTCTATAAAGAGGCCTTAACTGGGTTTAGTCACGTACACCATGCAAGTGTTATCAACCCACATCATCGTCCTTGGAGCAGCTTCTGGGAGCAGGAAAGGCAAGTAGAACCCACACTCCAAGGACTGGGGATGGGGCAAGGAGCCCCTGAGTGCCAGGGTCCAGCTCTTGGGTCAACTGGCAGTCACATCCTCTCAATGACTTCTCCCAACAAAAGTTGCTGAAGAGAAATCTTAAAAGTTCTCAGCACAAGAAAAAAAAATTTTGTAACTATGCATGGTGATGAATGTTAACTAGATTTATTGTGGTGGACCTTTCCCAAAGTATACAAATAGTGAATTATGTTGTACACCTAAAACTAATACCATGTTATATGTCAAATATATCTCAAAAAAAAAGAAAGGAAAAAAGTAGTTTTTAAAAATAATTTTAAAAAAGCAAAGGAAAATGCAAGGTGAAATTTTTGTCATATTAGTAAATTAAAGTTTCTTCCCCTCATTTAGCATTTTGATATGACAATTATAAAAAGTATTACACCTTTTAAAGGTTCAAGAAAGAGATTAATCACCCCTTTAAGCTAAGAATGTCAGTGCTACTTGATAGCATGCTACAAAATTTTGATATGTAAAGGTATTTTTTTGTCATTCAGTTGTTAAATTGAGAATGATTTAGAAGAAGATGTTGAAGGTGTAGGGGGAGCATTATTATATAATATTTAAATAAGTAAACTATTTATTAGATGATTTTTTCCTGAATTCTTTCTGATTTTAGCTCTCTAAATGAAAAACCTGAGATCCAAAAATAAAAGGGAAATATTTAAAGCCATCCAGAAATCCTTTTTCCTTTGTTGCTCATCTCTGCATTCATTTCTGAACCTGTCATGGCTGAGGAAGGGTTGGAGAATTTTGCACAGATAGAGCAGGAGAACAGAGCTGCTTCAATGCACTGTACTCCTTTGGGGCTCAGGTGAAAGGGCATACCCTTGCCACCTGTCACTCTCCCACAGGCCCTCTGAAATGTGGTACAGGAAACATCAGAGTCCACAGGGTACCACCTGTGAGATTCTGCATTTGCTGCTTATTACCTAACCCTCAAGTAGTAGTGATGGTAGTAGTTATAGCAACAATAAGTACTTTTTCTGTAGTGCTTACCACGTGACAGGCATAGTCTACGTGCTTTACTGCATTATTTCATTTAATTCTCACATCACATCAATGGAAATGTTAGAACAAATCTCCGCCAGAGATCTTCATGCCACATGACACCACTTATAAAGTTCTGTGATCACACCAAGTTTCCAGAAGATAGTTTGTATATTGATTCTTTTTCTTTTTAAACATGGCTTTGAAGGATGGTCCATACTAGGAGCTGTGTGTTCAGGGCAAATGAACATGAAAAAGAGAAATAAATGGTACCCAGAGAATCAACCTGTAGTGACAAATAAGAACTGACTGTCAAGATAGGGGCTCAGAATGCAGAAAAGATAGGTGTGATGGCCCCATGGAATGATATACCCACAGCTCATAATTTTTTCATGTCATGGTACTCTCAGCTGAAGTACTAAGAGTTTCAGGTATGCTGCCCAGATGGGGCAACTTTGTGAATGGTTTCTACTACATACTTGCTGGAGTGCTCTTGTCTTCTCCCATCATCTGCCACCGAGCCCAGAATTGCCAAAAGAGACCTTATCTCTCCCCAGATCCATTGATTCTCCCTGCCTCTTTCTCTTTCTGCTTCCTCATTCCATCTCCCTCAGTCCCCTTGAACCATCTTTATTTTTAAACCAGCTCATTATCAAATGCCTCTTTTTTTTTTTTTTTTTTTTTTTTTTAAGGGACTTGAGAAGATCTCTCCAGGTGCAGTGGAGAGAGGCTCGAAATTCTTGGGTTGGACAGGAAGTGCCACCAGAATGGTTTAGAACCCAATCATCTATGCCTCATTTACTTTCAGCTCATGCTGCCCTAGTCTTCTAGTAAAACTGCAATCCTAGAGAAAAGAGTTTTGAGAGTTGATTGGACTATCTCAAAAACAATAGAGTTGGATTAACAGAACCTTCATGAGGAAAATGAGGATAAATAAAGTGACATGTCCAAGATAGAGAAGCCTGGAGCCAGCCAAGGTTTGAAGTCAGCTGTGTCTGAGTTCAGAATTACACACTCTAACCACTACTCTATAGGGTTTCCTAGCTAAGGAAGAGTTTGCTGATTACCAGCCCCAAGTAGGTCAGTATACATAACTGTATTTGTTTCTTATAGAGCTTTACCTTTTTGTTGTGAGTGTGGCAGTCCATGTCAATGTCTTTGGTCCTTCTCTTTTTGGAGTGGTACCCAGGGTCAAAGGCCTTCTAGTGTTCTAGGTACTGGAATTATTTCAGGTGTATCTGATAATTCAAGAGTCTTGCACTTTTAATTCTTAGCGTAACCTATGTGCTGCTGCTTATAATTCCACCTGCCACACATACCCAGCTTCTGGTCCCACCCCAGGCCAACCTCACAACACTACTTATTACTTATTTCCCTAATACCAAATCCTGTCCACAAATATAGATTTTATTAAAGATTTTGTAAAAGAGGCAGAGGAAGTACTTTACATGGCACAATAGAGAGCGTTTCACTCAAAAATCCCCAGATATCTTCTAATTCTCTCTTCTTGGACTTGCAGTCACAGGATTTCCTCTCTCTTCTCCAGCCATCCACCTGCAGGCTTCTCACCATCTCTTCTCAGTTCTTATGTAGAGCAACTTAGTTCTCTCTCTGCTTCCATATTCAAGTTTACATACCCCCACAAAACTACTCATAGTATTATCAAAGATACTGTTTCTAAATATAAAGGTTTTTGCTTGAACCAAGTGAGTAAATGATTCTTCATCAATGAATAACCAACCACTTTAAAGAGTGGAGTATTGTAAATACTTAATGTTGAAGGAAGCAGGGTAATCCTAGTCAGTTAAAACCCATCTTGGTCAGGAGGATAGAGGAGATGGTCAGGTTTGTCAGAGAGTCACTCCTGAAATCTTTAGAATGAATATGTCATCTTCTGATCTCATGGAAATATTTGTTCCTGGAGAGGCTTCTTCATTTACAAATTGAGAAAGTTGGGAAAGATCTTTGACAAATCATTCATCTGCATGAGACCACTATAAGGACCAATGGGGCTGTAATTCATACGTCCAATGCTAGAGACCTGGTGGGAGGGTCAAGAACTTCCCAGGAGAGATCTCAAACTTGACCCAGAGTTAGGTGTAAAAGCCGGTATTGTATTTGTTCCTGAAATGGTTTTTAAGCAGTTAAGACTTTATGTCCAGCAAGAACATATAGTACATGGCAGGACAATGATAACGTGGACCAGAGTCAAAGAACTCCATCCATGTAGGCACTTATGCTAACATCTTTTTCTTTTTATCAACCTATCTCCTGCCATGCTGATGTGGAGAAAGATAGGATACCTTTCATGAGGCTTTGCACAAAACTGAGGAAAGGACAGCAAACTTCCTAGCACACACCATCTTCCACCATTATTTTTGCTAGCTTCCCAGTACCTCATCCACTTTTCTCTTTAGTTGGAGTGAATTACAGAAGAAGCTCAGTCCTATGACTGTGAGGATTCAAGACTTGGTATTTGTCGAGAGGCAACTACAATGGAGGGATGTATTGGTTTCCAGCCATTTTATGTCCAAACATTGATCATTTCTTTCTGCCAACCAATGAAGACCCTGGTGTTGAGATATGAACAAGAATTAGTTCTCTTCCCTCTGACCCAGGATAAGAACCTAAGAGTCTGCTTTTCTCAAAAACTCAAAACCTCCTGCAGCTAATTTTTATGCAAATTAAAATTTGATAATCATAATGATAGAAAGATTATAGATGAAAGCTAGCATAGGAGAATATATTGGAAAGGGTGAGAGAACACTGCTAGTATGTGTTGGCCAAGGATGGTTTGGCAGGCTGGGATGAACTTTGAGAACTGAGAAAGTTAATGAGGCAACTTTTGGTAGTTCCTCTAGCACTTTCATACCTCTTGTCCTCTCCCCTCAACTTTAGTTCTTCTTTTTCTTTTCTTTTTTTAAAATTTTAGTTAGTTAACATACAGTGCAATATTGGTTTCAGGAGTAGAATTCAGTGATTCATCACTTACATACAACACCCAGTGCTTATCATAACAAGTGCTGTCTTTTATACTCATAACGCATCTAGCCCATCCTCCACCCACATCCTTCCATCAACCCTCAGTTTGTTCTCTAAGAGTCTCTTATGGCTTGTTTCCCTCTCTCCTTTTTTACTTTTCCCCCTTCCCATATGTTCATCTGTTTTCTTTTTTAAATTCCACATATGAGTGAAATCATATGGTATTTGTCTTCCTCTGACTAATTTATTTCACTCAGTGTAATACATTCTAGCTCCATCTACATCATTGCAAATGGCAAGATTTCATTCTTTTGATGGCTGTATTATATATATATATACCACATCTTCTTTATCCACTCATCAGTTGATGGACATTTGGGCTCTCTCCATAGCTTGGCTATTGTTGATAATGCTGCTATAAACATCGGGGTTCATGTAACCCTTCGAATTTGTATTTTTGTATCCTTTGAGTAAATACCTAGTAGTGCAATTGCTGGATGGCAAGGTAGTTCTATTTTTAACTTTTTGAGGAACCCCCATACTGTTCTCCAGAGTGGCTGCACCAGTTTGCATTCCCACCAACAGTGCAAGAGTGTTCCCATTTCTCCGCATCTGGCCAACATCTGTTGTTTCTTGTGTTGTTAATTTTAGCCATTCTGACAGGTACGAGGTGGTATCTCATTGTGGTTTTGATTTGTTTTTCCCTGATGATGAGTAATGTTGAGCATTTTTTCATGGGTCTGTTAGCCATCTGGATGTCTTCTTTAGAAAAGTGTCTATTCATGTCTTCTGTCCATTTCTTAACTGGATTATTTGGTTTTTGGGTGTTGAATTTGGTAAGTTCTTTATAGATTTTGTATACTAACCTTTTATCAGATATGTCATTTGCAAATATCTTCTCCCATTCTGTAGGCTGCCTTTTAGTTTTGTTGATTGTTTCCTTTATTGTGCAGAAGCTTTTTATCTTGATGAAGTCCCAATAGTTCATTTTTGCTTTTGTTTCCCTTGCCTCTGGCAATGTGTGTAATAAGAAGTTGATGCTGTCTAGGTCAAAGAAGTTTTTGCCTGTGTTCTCCTCTAGGATTTTGATGGTTTCCTGTCTCACATTTAGGTCCTTCATTCATTTTAAAGGATGGAATAAATAAATATTTCATCCATTTTAAAGGATGGAATAAATTAAATAAAAATTTATTCTTGTGTATCATGTAAGAAAACGATCCAGTTTCATTCTTCTGCATGTTGCTGTCCAGTTTTCCCAACACCATTTGTTGAAGATACTTTTTTCCATTGGGTATTCTTTCCAGCTTTGTCGAAGATTAGTTGACCATGTAGTTGTGGGTCCATTTCTGGGTTCTCTATTCTGTTCCATTGATCTATGTGTCTATTTTTGTGCCAGTACCATACTGTCTCGATGACTATAGCTTTGTAATATAGCTTGAAATCTGGAATTGTGATGCCTTCAGTTTTGTTTTTCTTTTTCAGAATTGCTTTAGCTATTCAGGGTCTTTTGTGGTTCCATACAAATTTTAGGGTTGTTTGTTCTAGCTTTGTGAAAAATGCTGCTGGTATTTTGATAGAGATTGCATTCAATATATAGATTGCTTTAGGTAGTATAGTCATTTTAATAATTTTGTTCTTCCAATCCATGAGCATGGAATGTTTTTCCATTTCTTTGTGTCCTCTTCAATTTCTCTCATAAATGTTCTATAGTTTTCAGAGTACAGATCTTTTACCTCTTTGGTTAGGTTTATTCCTAGGTATTTATTGTTTTTGGTGCAATTGCAAATGGGATCAATTCCTTGATTTCTTTTTCTGCTGTTTCATTATTGGTGTATAGAAATGCAACAGATTTCTGCACATTGGTTTTATATCTTGCAACTTTGCTGAATTTCAGCCTTAGTTCTTGAATGACATACATTTGGCTGGCTATATATCAGGTCTGTATTGTCCCACCATCTCCCTCTTTTCCCCAGATACAAAGCTGCTGAGGTGGAAGGAGCAGTGATGACACATTTGCATTAACATCTGTTCATTCGTCTCCAGACCTAGTCTGGGTGGCCTCGTTTAAGTAGATGCTGTACACTTATGGCCTCCTAAGTATCTCCTGCAAACTCTGTGTAGTCTTTGCAGCTGTTTCTGGAGTCTTGGGGGGCCTCCACCAGGCCCTTAGAAGTTCTCTGCTCATCAGTCAGGTTTTCCACCCTTACTCTTGACAGTGGGACTCAGCTGCAGCCAGCGCATAGAGGTCAGGGCTCCAGCCGCCCTTTACCTGCTCTGTAAGCACAGCCAGAAATGGGGAACAATATCTTGAGCATGTTTCTGCCTGGCTTTGTAGAGGCTCACTGAGGCTCCCCACCTAGGTATCCTGAGACATTTCCCTGGAAGAAGAGCTGGGACAGCTGAAGAACTCCTTAGAACTCAAGCCTGAGCCAGAACTTTAAGTGCTGTGGTGTGCCTTTCCAGGTTGGAGCCAAGAGAGCTCAGACCAGGGTTGGTAGCTGTGGGGAAAGAGGGCCTTAACACCTGTTCCAAGGCTTTCTCCTGTCTTGACTTTGTATCACCTTTCAAGCTGAAATGGGGGATAGTTTTCATCTTGAGATAGACTCTGCACAGGCAGTCTCTTGGAGCACATTCTGCACTGGCTGGCCTCCTATTAGGGTGTTTTCCCCACAAGGGAAAAGATAAGCATGTGATAACCCTTTAGGGAAAGGGTAAAACTCTTTGAGCATAATCATTCCCAAGATCTTAGACCCAAAAAGAAGTTTTTCTTATCCCCAATAATAGGAATCATGAAAGACTGATGGATGTAGGGCGAAGGGAAGGGAGATAATAACCCAGCGAGCCTAGCCCCTTGGTAACCAGTGGAATGAGAAGAGTTAGAATATCTTCCACTATCAGTAGAGTGGGGCCATGTTGTCAGACTTGTGCTCATCTGTCTTGAGTTGGTTTCTTAGAACAGAGCCTACAAGAGACTGCAGGTTATGGAATTTATTGAGGGAGTGCTCTTCAGGAAAAGTCTGTAAGTGAGCAAGGGAACCAGGACAGGAAAGGAGAAATTGCTGAAGAAGGATAAAATCTCAGCCTGGTCCACGGGTCCATGGAAAGGAATACCTCCTATGCCCCAGCCTTGGCTTCACTCTCCCATGATTCCTCTCTCAGTGCTTCAGCTGCTGCCTCACTCAGCTCCACACGCTTCCCTGGGTGCTGGAGATGGAGCAATGTGTCCCTGTCTTGAAGAGCTCATGGTGATCATCAATGAGTATAGGCAAGCAAGTATCTATGCTCTTGCACTTTTCGCTATCACTGGATTTCTATACCTTTGTACTGGGAAGTGAGTTATTTCTAGTGAATCAGTCTCTGCTCTTGGGCACACCAGTTTAGAAACACATTTCAAACCTCATTTTCTGATGGTTCTAAAATAACCTTCCTCCTAAATTTTGTTCTTGGCTACAATGATAGGTTATTATTTCTATTTTAAAAAGCTGCAAAAATTTACTTCCCTTTTTAAAATCCACTTATATTTGCAGGAGAGTTTCTTGTATTTTGGTGCATTAAAAATGATTAACATATTGAGGTTTTCCCATTTCTAACTAAAAATTAACTTCTCAATCAAAATGGTAATATCAGTGAGAATATGCCATGATTTATAACATGCAAATAAAGTTAATTTTATTTTAAAATTAAAGTCAAAAGCTTTAAATAATGTCATCTATTTGTTTAGTGTGTATATTTATGCATACATATATAGGTATATTAGAATTAATGAACAAAGGAAGAATATGGATGATGAAAAAGAGAATTAGAGCTTAAAACTGATATTTGGAGTATTCAGTTAGCTCTTAATAAGAGGTTGTAAAGAGTTGTTTTCTACATTTTGTGTAATCTGCCCAAAAAACAGATGTTCCTTTTCTCCACTCAGAACCCTTACTTGAGTGCTGGATAACTTTGTGTCTTTGTGCTGACTTTTGTCATGCTCTTAAATTACTTTATAAGCAAATATCAAAAATCCCTTGCCTCCAAAATGTTAAAACTCCTAGGTTACCTTCTGCTGTGTCTATCTGAAACTGTTTTATTACTGCTCTGGTTAATAAGGGAGCCAAACTACCAGCATTATTTATTTATTTATTTATTTATTTATTTATTTATTTATTTAAATTTTATTTTATTATGTTATGTTAGTCACCATACATTACATCATTAGTTTTTGATGTAGTGTTCCACGATTCATTGTTTGCATATAGCTACTAGCATTTTTTATTCTCAGGTTCCTATGTTCCTACCCTAATGAAGAGACCAATCTCCTGTAGCAATTTTTTTTTCTGAATATAATGCAACTTTGTTACCTTTAGAAACATCTTTTGTACAAGTGTCTTTTCAAAGCGCAACAACTTTTTTTTAACATCCTGTCCACTTAACAAGATGGATTGGAAACCCCTGGAGATTTGTTAAGGCTCTCTGTAGCTACAATATGTTCTTACCTTCGAGGTAAAAATTTGGCCTGATATATTAAAAAAAAAATACACACACACACACACACACACACACACACACAAACACACAAAAGAGGATGGTGGACTCCTTTAATAGATAAAATATATTTATGTAATTATAGCATAATATATATTAGTATTATTAATAAAATAATTAAATTATCTTATTAAATCATTAATAGTAAAATAAAATATATTTTATTTATTAAAGGAGTCTACCATCCTCCATTTTTAAATCTTGTTTGTCACTGCAACAAGTTAAACAGAACCATTTTGTTTTATCATCAGTAGGTGGTCTCTCTGCTCTTTTCTCACTTTGCCTGAGAGCCTGTTGTAAGCTACAGACCAGAATTTGTTCTTCTGAAAGTAACAACAAAGAAGGACAGCCTTGGAGCATTATAGGAAAGACTGTACCAGACAGTCTAATATGGATACCGTAAGGAATATATTCAGGCACAAACCATCCAGAAGGAATGACCCCCCCCATAAATAACCAGTACATCTATACCAGAATATATTGGTTGAAAATCAGTTGCACATTTATCTCCCTTCCCCCCACCGCCACAACTTAGATTCAAACATCACTGTATGAGACACTATTCCTAACTGTGACAATGTCCTTGACCCTTTGGTCCTCAGCCTTTTTTACGTGGGGCTTGAACTCACGACCCTGAGATTAAGACCTGAGCTGAGATCAAGAGTCCAATGCTCAAGTGACTGAGCCACACAGGCACCACTGGTCTTTAGCCTTTTTTATTTCCTAATACATTCATTCACTTAGAGGAAATAAATTGAATTGCCTATAAAGTCTGACCTTTCTAGGATGTAGGCTTCTTAATGTTTTGCTGACCTTTGAGTAGAAATTTTTTATCACTAGATAGTAATTGTTTAGTTTCAGCACAAATACACCCAGGATCTAGGCCAATAAACCAATGCTGATTTGCATGCCTACCCAGTTTGATCCTTTTATTATTTTAGTAACTGTAATTTCTCATAAAATAATTTACTAATAACGTCTAATTTTATTATTCAAAGAGCTCTTCTACGTACAAGTGTCTACAAGTGTCTCTTCACTGATGTAAAACTTGCTTTCTTCAAGATTAAGTATAAAACTTTAATTAAAATACTTGAAGCAATAAAGTCAAATTCTAATCCCTTTATGTAGTTAATGAAATGGAATTAAAAGAGAGATGAATAGTGGATTTTTTAAAAATGATATCCAATCTTTTTAAAATTTTCATTATCTCCCAAAAATAAGTTATCTGAGATAATAGGTTTCTTCTTTATATGAGGCAGAGTATTCCAATGAAGTTGTATTCACTCAGTCAGTAGTAAAATAATCAGCTACAGGGAATTTTGCTTCTATAAAGTAAATGTCTGGCCTGCTTAGACACATACCATCTCTTTGTAGGCCACTTCTATGTAATTTTATTTTATGTAGGTATCTCATCTCAGCATTTATTATGGAAACAGAGACAATTCTCTAATTTTAGTGAATGCAAAGACACCAGCAGCAAGCCGCTGTACCATGTAGAACTTTCATAATTTGTTCTATAGTATTTTAACACACACCACGCACACCTTCAGTTCCCTTCCCCACCTCCATACAAAGTTGCTTGACCACAGCTGCCATGAACAGTGTTAAAGTTCATTTGATCCTACATAGATATGTCCAAGAGAGAAGTTCTCTCCACCACCACAATTATGCTATTACACATCTTGTGCATTGTGAATAGTAAATCCAACTATTCTAAATATCTCTTCTTGCACAAAGTTGGCAGCTCTCTACTTTTCCAGATGCATAAGACTTAAAAAAAATAATTCGTAGCTATTAAAATTACAAGTAACAGGAGAACCATCTCTTGAAGATTAGAAGAATAGTCCTTGAAAAAATGACTTGCTATGGACAAGAAAACTTAAAAAAACTGCGATGCTTTATGAAACAGAAGGGGAAAGCTAGTATCATGAAATGAGAGTCACTGTGCCTTCTTCATGAACACATATTAGAGTATTTGCCACATAGTACTCACTAAAAAAATATTTGTTTGTTTTAATAGTTGAAGAAAAAGATTTCTGAACTAAAAATAACACCAGGGTATGCACATCAACACCAAACACATCCTGGGTAAATTTTGTGTTTAAAGAATGAAAGGTAGGTAGGTAGGTAGGTAGATAGATAAATATATGAGAGAAGGGGAGGACAGAGATTTCTATCAGCATTGAATAAAGTGGAAAAAAATAGGAATGGAAATCAGTCTGGGCTCAAATTTCCCTGGAAATACTAGGCCCCAAAGGACAATCAGGAAACCGCTATAGACTTTAAGAAAAAGTTGTAACATAACCTCCATGTCCCCTGCAAAAATTTATCCTGCCGAACTTTTTTTTTTTAAGATTTATTTATTTATTTGAGAGAGAGAGTGCATCACACATGGGAGTGGGGGGAGGGACAGAGGGAGAGGGCGAGAGAGAATCCTCAAGCAGACTCTCCACTGAGCGCAAAGCCCAAAACAGAGCTCAGATCCCACAACACTGAGGTCATGACCTGAACCGAGATCATGACCTGAACCAAAATCAAGAGTCGATGCTTAACAGACTGAGCCATCCAGGTGCTCTACCTGTCAAACTTTTATGCTTAAGAGCAACAGAAAAATATTTCAAGCATTTTCTTATTATGATTATTTTTGAAATATTATGTAAATATTTTATACCAGCAGTCTTCAATAAAAGATACAGTTACCTTAGGAGTACACAAAGATTTTCCAGGGAGATAAACGGGCACGGATAGTTTCATGGGAATCAATTCCTGCATCCTGAATATGTGCACTATTTCTTAAACTAGTTTGCTTGGTTCTTCTTTCCAAACTCCCATTTAATGACCACCCTTATCCCACTTGACAAAATAAAGGTCCACCTCTTATCCATCCAGAAAATAACTATTGTACATGATTCCCCTTGGTGTAAATATCTCTGACACAATTCAGAATAATAGTATTAGGATTGAAAAAGTGACTCTAAAGACAGTAAAAACACAGATCAGAGAGGTAGTATCTGTCGCCTTTAGAGGAGTCTGCTTCAGATTCCTCCTCCCTCTCATAAATAAATAAATAAATAAATAAATAAATAAAATCTTTTTAAAAAATAAAGAACTAACATTGTTATACAAAATACTTTCTATTCTTATCTATTTAAACATTACTTTGCATTTCCTAGAATTTTTTAGTAAATGTACTATTTTCAGCCTGACTTCTTTCAATCAGCAGAAATCCGTGTTGTTGCATACATCAATAGTTTACTTCTTTTTATTAATGAACAGTAGTTAATTCTATGGCTATACTACAGTTTGCCCACTCAGCTGTCGATACATGTTTATGTTGTTTTTGGCTATTACAAATAAAGATGGTATGAACATTTGTGTACAAGTTTTTGTATGGACACATGTTTTAGTAAGTATGTAATATGAAATAATAGTTAATTTTCTTTACTCTTGCATAAATATCTAGAAGTGGAATGAGCAGATCATATGGTAGGTTATGTTTAATATTTTAAGAAGCTGACAAACTATTTTCCAAAGTGGTTGTGCCATTATATATTCCTACCAGCATTTTTTGAGAGTTCCAGTTCTCCCATGTCCACCAACACTCTGTACGCTGAAGCTAAAGTAGTGCTTAGAGGAGATTTATAGCTTAAATGCTTATATTAGAAAAACAAAGTTCTAAAATCAATCATCTAGTCTTCCAAAATAAGAAACTGGAAAAATAGGAGCAAGTTATATCCAAAGCAAGCAGAAAGAAGGAATCTATAAAGAGCAGAAATAGGTGAAATTAAAAATAAAAATACAGTAGAAAAGAAAAATCAATGAAACCAAAGGCTGATTCTTGAAAGCACCTGTGTGGAACAGTCAGTTAAGCATCTGCCTCTTGGTTTTGGCTCAGGTCCTGATCTCAGGATCATGAGATGATTGAGCTCTGCGTCGTGCTCTGTGTTCAGTGTGGAGTCTGCTTGAGATTTTCTCTCCCTTTCCTTCTGCCCCTCAGCTCATGCTCTCTCTTTCAAATAAGTAAACCTTTTTTAAAAAATTGGTAAATCTCTAGCTAGCTGTACTAAGAAAAAAAAAGTAAATTAACAATAGAAGGAATAAAAGAGGGGCCACTGCTACAGGTCTGACAAGACACTAAAAAGATACTTAATTCATCTGTGATAAAGATAATAAGATAATGAGGGAACTAAAAAGATAAGGGAATATTACAAAAGATAAAAAGATAATAAGGGAATATTATAAAAATACTATGTGCATAAATTTGATGACCTAGATGAAACGGATCAATTCATTGAAGGACACGAACTATCAAAATTCATTCAAGAAAAAATGCAGGTAACTTGAATATTGATGAATTTATTACAGAAACTGAATTCATACTTGTTATTGTTGTTTTAAAGCACTAAAAAAGACTCCAGGTCCGAAGATTTCACTGCCAAATTCTACCAAACATTTAAGGAAGAAATAATTCTAATTTTACACAATCATTTAAAAAAATGGAAGAAAAGGAAACTTCTTAAAAACATTAGAAAGAAACGTGCTGACCAATATCCCTCATGATTATAGATACAACCCCCCTCCAAATGTTAGCAAATCAAATTCAACTGTATATAAAAAGGATAATACATCACAACCCAGTGAAGTTTATCATGGAAATGCAAGATCGGTTCAACATTCTAAGAAGAATCAATACAATTTATCATGTTAACAGACTCAAGCATAAAGTCATGTGATAATCTCCATAGACGCAGAAAAAGAATTTGAAGCTTCCATCCCAATATACCTAGCAATGGCCTCAGGTCCATGTACTTCTCAGCAGAAAGACCCTGTCAGCAGGTCAATACTCATATGGCCAGAGGTGAGTTGTGCTTGTTATGTGTTTTATTATTTATTTATTTAAGAGAGAGCACGCATGCATGCAAGCGACCACAAGCAGGGGGAGCAGCAGGGCAGCAGAGGGAGAGGGAGAAGTAGGCTCCCCACTGAGCAGGGAGCCTGAGGCAGGGCTCAATCCCAGGACCCTGGCATCATGATCTGAGCCAAAGGTAGACGGTTAACGGAGCCACCCAGGCACCCCAGCTTGCTTATGTGTTCTAAGAAATAAGGACTGCATGGGTATACGGATATCACCTGGACAGTAATCTTTACAAATCAAGCTCCTTGAGCCCTCTGTCATGAATGGAGAAGTGGGGGGAGGTGAGAAGGTGATGCCCCTTTCAACAAAACATTTCTGTCTTTGTCATCAGCATTTTACAAAGATCTGAGTTTTAGGAGAAATGAACAAGAGAGGAGATTGGAATAGCTCAGGGGCCTTCAAACTTCTTTTGATGATGTTTTAATGGGATTTATGAATCTCACTTTGTGGCTTAAACAAAAATCCTTTTGCCGAGAACTTGAACGGTACTTTTGCAGACTTCGTCTTTTGTTAAGAGACACTAGGAGGCAGTGATGAGTCCCAAACGTTTTTCTTGGTGAAATGCCTTCTGTTTTCTTTGGGATGTTTCCCTCTGTAGCCCCAGGACTATGAGATATCCATTTGGCCTTTGAGACAACAGCAGTAGAATGTTTTCTAGTAATACCTGGAGCAGAGCGCTTGGTGGATCTGTTCTAATAATAATAAGGGCTTGAAACTAATTGTAGCCCTACTTTACATTCATTTGTTCATTGTTTACCATAAAATTCAACATTCCCATCATGGTTTACAAGGCGTTACCCCTCTAGCCCCTTACCCTGTGACTCTGTTTTCTAACTTCCAGCCACTATTTCATAAAGCCTTCCTAAAATTTGCCTTCAGACCTGTTGTTCCCTCTACGTGAGATTCTCTTCCCTTCATTCCCCACCTGCTTAACGCCTAGTCATGTTTCAAGTGTCATCCTAAAGGTCTTCCTCAGGGATACCTGCCCTGAACACACCACCCAGGTAGGAACTGTTGTCTCCTATACTGTCTCCTCATACGCACACTGTTTTTTCATTGCACTTAGCACGATTTCCTCTTTTATATCCATTTGTGATCTTGTCTTTGGCATGTCTCCCACCAAGTTGTAAATTCCATGCAGGGAGGAGCAAATTTCACTTTATTTTTTTTTCCCCAGGAAAATTTAACAGGCTTATGTATAATTGTTATAAAGTTGAACTTGTTCACTGAAATATTTTGATTTGCATTAATGCTTTATGTCCCCACATTTATATTAAAAATTCACATACGAATGAAAATGGAAAAACGGCCAATACCTGATCTCTGTCCCCTATTTTTTCACTTGCAATCATATGCTTAGGTACATTTTGACCCCATGGGGGGGAAAAATATCTAATGTTCAGAACCACCAATAACAGGAAGAAAAGAATCCTTTTTTTTTTAAGAATTAAATGTTTTCCATCATAGTGGATTCTTTTTTTTTTTTTTTTTTTAAGATTTTACTTATTTATTTGAGGTAGAGTGAGAGAGAGCACAAGCAGGGCAGAGGGGCAGAGGGGCAGAGGAAGAGGGAGAAGCAGACTCCCTGCTGAGCAGGGAGCCTGACATGGGGCTCCATCCCAGGACCCTGGGATCATGACCTGAGCTGAAGGCAGATGCTTGGCCATCTGAACCACCCAGGCGCTCCCATCATAGTGGATTCTTTTTTTTTTTTTTCATAGTGGATTCTTAAGCACTTCTCCACCTATGCAGCATGCTAGCTGGATGTCTTTTGGCATAATTGTTACACCTTCGGCCTGGATAGCACATAGGTTAGTGTCTGCAAAAAGGCCCACCAGATGGGCCTCCCTTGCCTCCTGCAAAGCATCAAGAGCTGCGCTCTGGAAGTACAGGTCTGTTTTTTTGAAGTCCTGAGCAATTTCTCACACCAGACGCTGGAAAGGAAGTTTGCCAATTAGAAGTTCAGCGGACTTCTGATAATACCCAATTTCACGGAGTGCCACAGTAGGGGGCCAGCAACCAGGAAATTTCCTCACCCCTCAGTAGAGGGCGCACTTTTGTAGCCAGTTGCTTCCTCGGTGCTTTACCGCGGGTTGAGGGGCTGATTGACTGGCAGTGGGCTTTGCAAGAACCGCGGTGTGAAGACCTCCTTACTTACCCTCCCTTCTCCTCAGGCTGGAGCGCAGTGAGGGGGAGGCAGCGCGGCATTAGCCAGCCAGGGCAGAGCGGGAGCGCCTGCGAACACCACAATGTTCACTTTCTACACCTTGTGTCTCCAGTGCATAAACTAATTCCTAGCACTTAGTAGGGGCTCAATAAATCCTTATTGAATGACTGTTGAATGGATTTCCACTATCCTTCTGGACTTTAATACTAGAACCAAAGTGAATACGTGATTTAAACCCCATCAAAATATGTTACTGTAACTTTTTTTATGTTCTGTTAGCCACTGTATAGTACATAATTAGTTTTTGATGTAGTGTTCAATGATTCATTAGTTAAGTATAACACCCAGTGCTCATCACAGCACGTGCCCTCCTCGATACCCATCACCCTGTTACCTCCTCCCCCCACCCTTCTCCCCGCTGAAACCCCTAGATTGTTTCTCGGGGTCCCTAGTCTCTGATGGTTCATCTCCCTCTCTGATTTCGCCCCCTTTGGATTTCCCTCCCTTCCCCTGTGCTCCTCCCCACTATTCCTTATGTTCCACATATGAGTGAAACCATATGATAATTGTCTTTCTCTGCTTGACTTACTTCACTTAATATAATCCCCTCTCATCAAAATCCTAGAGGAGAATATAGGCAGTTAGTTACCTCTTCGACATCAGCCACAACAACTGTAATTAACTTTTAACAGCATAGCATACCTGTTCAATTCACATGCACTGCTAACACATTAATAAAATTATTGTAGCCTAAAAGAAGGAGGCACAGTTCTGAATGTGTGTTGGATTGGAGTGTCTGAGGCTCAAGCAGCCTCACCACCTGTTCCATCTGGCATTACCGCCATGGGTTGCCACCACACGAGATCTGATAGCTTGGATAAAAATAGTTTAGCAACAATTTCCAGTAATTTCATTTCAAATTTTCACTTTTCTGTATTTCTCAACCATTTCCTACATACAATGGGAAACAGTTAACAATTTTATTTTTCTAGTGGTCTCCCGCTCTGTGCTTGACCCAGTGATAACAATCAGCATAGGGAATCCAAGAAGGGTCTGTGATACAGACTATCTCCTCAGCTGCTAAAAATAGGATGATATGTTTGTTTCATTTGTTATCTTCTCATTTTTTGCCGTTTGAAATAGCACCCCAAAGTTGGGGTGACGAGGTTGAAATACCCAGTCTATCTTCGCCCTGGCAGCTCAGCCACACATCTGTACCTTCCATTTGTCAGTTGCTAGACGACTATGGTGTCTCGCTACAGTGTGACGATGATAAGGAAATTAATAATGTTGACCATTTTTCTCCTAGCCTAATGGTTGGTTTAATTAATTGGTTGCCAGGCACAGCAGATTCTATTTTGATGTCCTAAGTCATCCATTATGAAGACAACAACTCTAATAGACTCAGTATCCAAGAGCTAAATGAGACTTTATTTGAAATCAGCCCAACTACAATGACAACATTATAACTTCAACATGAAGACATACGGTTTGATAAATAATTTCAGGACAATGACTCATTATGTGAAATTGGAATCGCTCCAGGAAATCTTAGCTAAAATGTATAGAAGAATGTTTGCTTTCTTTTAAGAAACCAGGCCTGATGAGTATTTCCAGCATCCAAGGCATACTCCTGACCAATAAAATGTAAAGGGGCAGGGAAGTGGATTAAGTTGCTTTTCAGCTTTCATGAGACAGCAGGAAGGGGCTGTTGGCATGGGACCTCAAATGGAAGAAAAACCATAGAAAGCCTGCATGATACCAGGACCCATAGAACTGGAAAAATTAGCAACTCTTTGAGCTAAGAGCTAGGCAGACATATAAAAAGATAGTGACAAAAGCCATTTGGTCACAGGGAGGACCAAACTGAGTGACATGTAGAATTCTGTGCCATGGACAGCTTAGGATCTGAATGGGGTCCCATCTAGGTGAGATAAGTGTATTTTGCAAGTTTTGTCACCCAGAAATTCCCAGTAGCTATTTTCAAACCACATGCTTAATGTTTTATATATGCTGTATATATTTATATGTAAATATATATTATATGTATATATAAATAATAAATGTGGTATTTTCTGTTATTTAGATAGTGCTTACCCAATGTTTTTTTTTTAATAGCTTCAGAGGTAGAATTTAGTGATTCATCAGTTGCATGTAACACCCAGTGCTCATTACATGAAGTGCCCTCCTTAATGCCCATCCCCTAGTTACCCCATCCCCCCACCCACCTCCCCTCCAGCGACCCTCAGTTTGTTTCTTAGAGTTCAGTGTCTCTTACAGTTTGCCTCCCTCCCTATTTTCATCTTATTTTATTTTTCCTTCCCTTCCCCTATGTTCATCTGTTGTTTCTTAAATTCCACATATGAGTGAAATCATATGGTATTTGTCTTTCTCTGACTGACTTATTTCACTTAGCATAATACCCTCTAGTTCCATCCACATCATTGCAAATGGTAAGATTTCATTCTTTTTGATGGCTGAGTAATATTCCATTGTATGTATCTACCACACCTTCTTTATCTATTCATCTGTCAATGGAAATCTGGGCTCTTTCCATATTTTGGCTATTGTGGACATTGCTGCTATAAAATTGGGGTGCATGTGCCCCTTTGGATCACTGTTTGTATCCTTTGGATAAATTTCTAGAAGTGTAACTGCTGGGTTGTGGGGTAGTTCAATTTTAACTTTTTGAGGAACCTCCATACTGTTTTCCAGAGTGGCTGCACCAGCTTCCATTCCCACTAACAGTGTAAGAGGGTACCCCTTTCTCCACATCCTTGCCAACATCTATTGATTCCTGAGTTGTTCATTTTAGCCATTCTGACCAGTGTGAGGTGGTATCTAATTGTGGCTTTGATTTGTATTTCCCTGATGCCGAGTGATGTTGAGCATTTTTTCGTGTTTCTGTTGGCCATTTGTATGTCTTCTTTATTGTTTACCCAATGTTTTAAATAATCTTCCAAGTGTTGAGAAAGGAGGTTGTGGTATCTGGCAAAATTCTATGAAAATCACTAACCGTTTTCTCTTTCATTCCCTCCTTTTCTAAAGTAACACCAAATTTACTCCTTTTTGAAACAGCATTATTCTGCCCAACCTCAAGTCCCTGACTCTCCCCTCTTTCCATGAGGCTGATCCATTTCCCTAAGTGGAATTCCAGAAATAACTGTTGCTACAATTGTATATATCGTTGAGTTATATCACTTCGAACAAGTGACATATTCAGAATTTTTGGGGGGAAGCGAGCTGTGCATTAGGCTGGTATAGTCAATGGTGGTGTTGCCTGTCCCACATCCCCTTTTTGGAGCCAGTGGACCCATCCTCTACTTGCTCTGTGGCTGCTCCTGGCTCTCCGTTGTCCCCTTCTCCGGAGAAGAATTGTTTTTGGCCAAGAGGACCTCACCCTGGAAATGCCTGGGAGGTTGTGTCCTTCCCACCCCCATGATTGATTCATATGTGGTTAAACTACTGAGTTGTTGAAACCAGAGAAGTCTGAGCAGGAGGCTACAGGAAATATAAAAATGACATTGTTTCTTCCCCAGGGGGCCATCCTTCACCACTTAACTGAGTGACCCACCCAAGGTCATTCTCCTGCCCAAAGGGGTAAAGTGTACCATCAACACTGACCCTCACCTCCGCAATGGGGAAAAGGCAAGCAACTGGCTGAGCGAAAGGCATAGAATCTAAAAGCTAAAAAAACCCTAAAAATGGCAAGAAAAACCAAGTTTGGGGGGAAATAAATAACTGGCAGCAAGAGCTTTGGAGACAGCACGAAAGCACACAATCCTCTCTCGGAAGAGCAAGGATGGAGATTCAGTACTTAAAAATGCATCTGGAACAATCTTAGAAGTGGACCTAAAATTAGCTACAATTGTAATAAGAACCCTCGCATAAAAATAACAGTAATAAAAAGTAACAATAGCTATCGTTGATTGAGCACCTACAGAGTGTGAGGCTCTAGGAGGCTCTCTGCCAGGTTCTTTACATTTATTCTTCAGAATCCCTGCAACAAATCTGTAAGGTGGGGATGAGGCCAACACCAGCCTCTGGCCACAGTGCCACGTTGCGATGTTTTTATTCCATTACAAACTCGCATGGGAAAGAGTGGTGGGGAACATGGGAGGAAAGAGAAATGGAACCTACAGTGCCCTTTCCTCCTCTTTAACACACAGCACAGTGCCTGGCACTAGTAGTCACTCCATAAATATTTATGGAATGAATGGAAGACCAGAAATTTACATACCCAAATTTTAATAATGCTTAACTTTGGATGGTGGGGCCAGGAGCTGCACTTTCTTTCTTTTTTTTTTTTAAATTATGTTATGCTAATTACCATACATTACATCATTAGTTTTTGATGTAGTGTTCCATGATTCATTATTTGCGCATAACACCCAGTGCTCCATTCAATACATGCCCTCTTTAATACCCATCACCAGGCTAACCCATCCCCCCACCCCTGTCCCCTCTAGAACCCTCAGTTTGTTTCTCAGAGTCCATAGTCTTTCATGGTTCGTCTCCCCCTCCGATATCCACCCCACCCTTCATTCTTCCCTTCCTGCTATCTTCTTCTTCTTCTTCTTCTTCTTCTTTTTTTTTAACATATAATGTATTATTTGTTTCAGAGGTACAGGTCTGTGATTCAACAGTCTTGCACAATTCACAGCGCTCACCATAGTACATACTCTCCCCAATGTCTATCACCCAGCCACACCATGCTTCCCACCCCCCACCACTCCAGCAACCCTCAGTTTGTTTCCTGAGATTAAGAATTCCTCATATCAGTGAGGTCATATGATACATGTCTTTCTCTGATTGACTTAACTTCGCTCAGCATAATACCCTCCAGTTCCATCCACGTCGTTGCAAATGGCAAGATTTCATTCCTTTTGATGGCTGCATAATATTCCATTGTTTATATAGACCACATCTTCTTTATCCATTCATCTGTTGATGGACATCTTGGCTCTTTCCATAGTTTGGCTATTGTGGACATTGCTGCTATGAACATCGGGGTGCACGTACCCCTTTGGATCCCTACATTTGTATCTTTGGGGTAAATACCCAGTAGTGCAGTTGCTGGGTCGTATGGTAGCTCTATTTTCAACTTTTTGAGGAACCTCCGTACTGTTTTCCAGAGTGGCTGCACCAGCTTGCATTCCCACCAACAGTGTAGGAGGGTTCCCCTTTCTCCGCATCCCCGCCAACATCTGTCATTTCCTGACTTCTTAATTTTAGCCATTCTGACTGGTGTGAGGTGGTGTCTCATTGAGGTTTTGATTTGGATTTCCCTGATGCCGAGCGATGGTGAGCACTTTTTCATGTGTCTGTTGGCCATTTGGATGTCTTCTTTGCTGAAATGTCTATTCATGTCTTCTGCCCATTTCTTGATCGGATCATTTGTTCTTTGGGTGTTGAGTTTAATAAGTTCTTTATAGATTTTGGATACTAGCTCTTTATCTGATATGTCATTTGCAAATATCTTCTCCCATTCTGTCGGTTGTCTTTTGGTTTTGTTGACTGTTTCTTTTGCTGTGCAAAAGCTTTTTATCTTGATGAAGTCCCAAGGAGCTGCACTTTCATTTATGTTTTCTCAAGCTTTCTGCATGAAATTTGTTCTTCTGTAAATTGGAAAATTATGAGTGTATGTAACTATATGCCAATGCTTAAATATTTTGGAAGTTATGATCAATTTCATTCCTAAACAAAGAATGCTTTTTGGTATTCATAAGACCTTATTTAGTTTTTCCATGTATCATTTTAGGCTTTAATTTATTAGTACACATAAATCCAAGGTTGCCTAAATGCTTCTTAGAAATGAACCGTTAGCAACAACCATAGCATCTGCAGAATGCCATTATGAAGGTGGCTCTGCTCTGAGTCCCAACTTGAGGGCTGCCCCAGCTTTCCCCTGGGGGAGGGGGCCATGGTTTAGGGCACCTCTTCTGCTCTCTGAAAAGGAAACTTCTACTCTCATCTATGGCCATACAAATGTCCCCAAAAGGGAGAGTCCTAGACATCCTCTTTAGATCACAGGTCTGTGCTTCATAACAGCTAGCACTAAATAAAAGAAATCTCAGCAAATGTGATGGCAGTCAGATCCAAAAATTAGGACGCTAAGAAGTCTGCTTAAATTAAAATATGCCTGGGTGCCACGACTCAGTTTTCTGCAACTACCCCTAGGTGAGATAAATGAAAATGCTCTGGAATGTCGTTTCTTTTCTCCATTGAACCACTTTCTGACCAGCCATCCATCAGTCCTTTGCCAAGTGATCTGGGCCCAGAAACTGAACTGTACTCCCATTTTAGATGAAGAAACTGAGGCTCAGAGAGCTTGAACAATCTGCCAAGGAGCATAGCTAGCTGAAAGCAAGTCTGACATGAGAGCGAGTTTCCTGATTGCCATATGCAATTTCTGTGGTACCCACTGAAGAGCGCAGTTTGTCCTGGTTCTTCTGGACACTTCCCTGTCCTGAGGTCACTCTGCTCCCCCTTCTCATACAGGCCCTCTCCATCCATCCATCACCACTTGCTCCTGAAAAAACTTAGCATCTGGCCCACCTTTCCCTACAACCCCTTCCCCATCTTCAGCTGACATTTTCCCTGCCTTCAGCCTATAGGGGGCAAAGGTGCTCTTTCCTGGGGGTCACTGTTCCACAAGCTTCAGGGACAGGCCCAGCCCTCTGATTGCTACTTTCTCTGACCCTTCTCCACAAGCAGCCCCTTTGTCTGATGCTGGACTTTGAAGGATGACTGCTCCCTATCAGCTGTGGTTTAATGAAGCTCCCACTAGTTTCTGGCCATCCAGTCTAGGTCAGGAGCTCAGAGAAAAGCAGCTACTGACACTCGCTGCTTGTCCTATTGTCAGCCCAGCTCTCTGACAAGACAGCACCTTATTTTCCTTCTTTTGCCCCATTTTAGTTGTGGGTCCTGTCCCCCATACTCCATTCATGAGACCCTGCCTCTAGGGTCTGCTAGCTTCCCCATTTCCTCTGAGCTTGGGGTCCTCACTTGCTGGGCTTTCTGGAGAATATATATATATATATATATATATATATATATATATATATATATTCGGTTAAACCATATATTATCCATATTTTTTACCTATAGAAAGGACAATTTTGTTTGGTTTAACTTAATATAGGAAAGGCCTACATGAACACCAAGACATTGTTGAATTGTACCTTCGTGAAATTTGAAAGAAAGTTTACCCACGTATTGTCCCTCATTTTTGGAGAGCCTGACCTCTCTAGTCTCTTACATACTATATAGTCATACATCTTCATGTATATATGTGTCTGTGCATGTGTGTGTGTGTGTAAACTCATATGTCTTTTTTCTCAAGATTTTATTTATTTATTTATTTATTTATTTGAGAGAGAGAGTGAGTGAGTAGGAGGGAGAGAGAATCTGAAGCAGACCCCGTGCTGAGCAAAGAGCCTGACATGGGTCTTGATCCCACGACCCTGAGATCATGACCTGAGCCTAAACCAAGAGTTGGATGCTCAACCGACTGAGCCACCCAAGCACCCTTAAGCTCATATGTCTTAATACATGTTTATGTTATTTTCACTGACTACCTTTTAACATGGCAACATAATAGTTTATAATTAAAAATGAAGCCAAGGCCCTAGGTCCTGCACTCTCAGCAGACATGGAAGGGATCCTGTTCACAGCTGTGCCCTTGGTGGGCAGATTTAAGCAGGGACCACAATCCTCAGAGGTTCTGAAGTGGGCACACCAATGTCATTCCACCACAGGCTTGGTTCCCTGCTAGGGAAGCAGCTAAGCTCCAGAACAGAGGAGGCAGCACATCTGTCTGCTTAGGAGGAAGTTTTAGCTCAGTCATGCAGAAGGTCTCGAAATGGGGCTGGAGCAATTTGCAATTAGCCGTCCTCATTTGCATTTTTCTTACTAGCTGCTATGTAGAGAAGAAACATGCTGGCTGATAATTCTGGGAGCTCGGTCTGCCTTGATCCACAGACCTGCAGGCAGAAGGGATTTTAGCAGAGCTCTCATTCAAATACTTAAGGGAAAACACTTACGAAGCAGATATTCCATCTCACTTTTTGTGTTAGTAATATTTTATCTGTTCTTAGGACTATTTGTTATAGCAGATACTGGATTCCTCCACATGCTATCTGGGTGAGCTGAGACAAAGCATTCAGCCTTTCTAAACTCAGTCTCCTTATCTGTAAAATGGGATAAGAATGTGCTCCTCATAGGATTGTTGTGAGATAATGTTGACATCATAGTGGGGCAGGCAGCCAGCAAACCATGATTACACTAGTGTGTGGCTGTTGTGACAAATGATGAAAAGGAAACATTCAGGGTACCACAAGAGTGACTAATAGAGATCTGGGTTGGTCAGGGGGTGGTGGGAAACTGGGGAGGCTTTACATCTTAGAGATGTATTGAAGATGATGTCATTATTGTACCCAGTTCAGAAAAGACAAAGGGAGCATCTTGAAATGATTACAAAAGTTTAGGTGTGGAATGCATGTCTTTGGGTAAAGGAAGGTGATAAGACCCCATAGCTACCAATAGATGCTTTTGTATTCTGTTAGTATTTCTGTATGTGCTTGATTAACAAAATAAAGGAAGTGAATAATTCAGAAGTAGGCTTTTACTTCTGGTGCAAGGTTCTCAACAATGACACTATTGACCTTTTGGGTGGGATAATTCTTTGTTGTGGGGGCCTTGTGCATCATAGAATATTTAGCAGCATCCCTCAGGTCTACTAACTTCCTAGTCATGGCATCCAAAATATCTCCAGACATTGCCAAATGTCCCCTGGTGAGCAAAACCACCCCCAACGGAGAATCACTGTTCTAGTGAATTCATCTTAGAATCACGTAGCATTTGGAGTAGATAAATCAGTAATAAATAGTTCCCCATTTCTGAGGACAGGAGAGAACATATTAAAACAAAGAAGCAAAAACAAAAACAAAGGCAACCGGAGACTTGATCAGAGTGTCGGGTGGGTCTTTTGGCATGATGACTTCTGCCTGACTTGGCGGTGCTGGGTCATTCTGCTGTCAACCTTGTAACCTGGAACTGGGTTGTCCAGAAGCCCATCCCTGAGCGGCTTAGGACAGGGCTGGTCAACAGAGGAACATGCCCCAAATTTGGGGGACAGAAGTGAGACACCAGCCATCAGTCTCAGAAGAACTTGGGGGTCTGGTACAATAATGGGCAGATGAACAGCCGACTCTAGCTTATCCTCTTTCTCCTCCACTCCTTGTCCAGTTCTTCCTGACAGCTGGTCCTGCTGACCAACAACAACCCCAGCTCACCACCAGAAATGTGACTGTGGAAGTACAGAGGTGGTAGCTCAGAAACAATAGTTTTCTTTCCATGACAGTCCTGCTTGGGAAACTGGACATGCTTGGCTTCTCAGGGATCCCTGCAAGCTCTGACTTGTCTACCTGTGCTCCAGGAGGTTAGTTAGGGCTTATTCTTTGACCTCCTGATCCCTCATTCAGAACTTCACTCCCCCAGGTCCTCCCACAATTGGGCAATGTCCAATTTTTATAAATAATCCACCCCCTTGTTCCATAACACTCATAGTAGTTGAATGATTGATCTTTGATGCCACCTCTCTATCCTTTAGCCTTCCTCAGAACTGGAATTTCAGAAGCCACTGCTATCTGAGCCATTGTTAGTCACATCCATCCCAAGGGAGGACACTTAGGACATGAATCATCACCCAGAACAGAGGCAGAGAGAAACAGAACAAGCAGTCAACTTCCTTCCTAATTCAATGGGCACTAATAAATTTATCTCTACTATGCCAGTTCCAAGAGCTCAATTTGTTTTGTCAGCCCTGGAAGATTGTAGACCAGAGGAAAATTAACTCTTTGTAGGCTGAAAGAGCAAGGCTCTCCGTGAGCAGCCTCAGGTGTAAGATTTAAGCTGTGGGGATAAGTTCAATAGAGCAGTCCCCACCCCCACATCCTTACTGAAAATGGTGACCACAGTGCAACCTTTGGATTCTTCTGTGTCTTAGTTCAGATTCCCCAGAAGCAGACCCAGAGACAAGGATTTGAGGCAAGTTGTTCCCTTGAGAGACGATGGCAGGAGGCACTGAGAGAGGCATGGGGAAGTGGGGCAGGGCAGGCAGCCAATAAAGGGTTTCTTATCAAGCTAGTGGCTGTGTGGATAACTGGAGCTTGATTCCACTGGAGAGCCCTGGAGACCAGCGTAGAACACGCGGGTTTATCCCACCTGGGGTTGTGGCCTCTTAGGAAGGAAGGGTATTATGTTAATTCTTGAAGTACCCTTCTGATCTGCTCTGCACACAGGCAGAAGACCCCAGATGCTGGCAGCTGGAGATTGGCCAGTGTGCACTAAAATGGTAAGGCCCAAGGGAATGTGCAGAGAGGCACTGATAGCATCTGTTGCTCTCGGCAACACCAGGTTTTGTGCATAAGACTCAATATTCAGACAGAAACCAGATCTTAGAGAAGAAACACATCAGAAAATGTAAAAGGGTGTGTGTCCTATGTCTTGCCTCTGGTCTTAGGAAGTGCTTGATACCACTGTCTGTGAATCTTGAGTCCTGAAAACTGAAGTCTTCCCCCTCATATTCCTCTTTTCAATTTAGAGCAACGTGGAACACAATACATGTATTTGCTCAGTTTATTTATTTCCTATTCTTTCTGGACTTACATCATCTTCAGACTTGATGGGCAATCTTATGTTTCCTCTTCTCTTGGTACATTGGACCAAACAGAGGAAAGAGGTCGGAGGTTGTTACTGGAAACCTTACAAGATGAAATATGATCAACAGCATCCTTTGGGTATGGATTTTAGCTTATTAGAAAAACTGATTCCACATCCCTCTGATCTGTAGGAGGACCTGCCTTAATCTATATCATGGACATAAGAGACCACCATAAAGAAATGGCCCCCTAATTCTCTTCCAGATATTGTGAGTTGGCTGTTTGGTAGAATGGATAAAAAGATTACAGGAATATCATTGCGAGTTCCTCTCCCACAGGAAGTGCCTGCTGCCTATGAGGGTCTTTCATGCTACAGAGATGAGATGGATCAGGCAGGGCTCCAGGGAGCTGATAGTTTGAGTCTGGCTCCTGAGGGTTGGCTCACGTGAAATCTTTAATGGAAGAGAGCCAGTCTTGGGGGTTCCTATGTGGCCAAACTATGAATGAAATGCACTGATGACTGGAGTGCCACTTGTCTTGGAACTCAAGGAAGGGAGAGAGTAAGGGAAGTATGAGGGAAAGAAGAAGAGGAGGGAAAAGAGAGAGGAAGAAAGAATAGAGAGGTGGATCATAGTGCTTCCTAATGCCAGCCTGTGAGATGGTGTCATCTTAATTTTGTGGTGATGTCCCTGAAGCTCAGAGAGGTTAAGTGACTTCTCTAAGGTGATTTAGCCAGTCAGTGGCAATGCTCACATTCAAACCAGGTCTGACTTACTCCAAAACCAGGACTTGTACTTTGCAAGCCAACACAAGCTTTATACCTAGCAGACAACTGGGGAGGGGGGCTGCTGCAGCTCCCTGCAGAGGTGAGAAGAACCCAGCAGATGCAACTACTCAAGCATCACCCGCCATATATTCATCTATGGTATTAATGATAACTGAATGATAAATAGCATTTGGGAAATTACTATATGCTATACACTGTGCATGCCACTTACTCATCAGAACAACTGTGATGACACTTTAGAATTACTTGGGAGCTTTTAAACATAGGAATGCTTGGTGGCCCCACCTGGGATCAGTTATATTGGACTTGCTTGGGGTTGAAACATGGCATCAGTACATTTTAAAAACTCACCGGGTGTTTGTAATGAACAACCTGAGTGAAGAGCCACTGCTTAGAATAGTGGTTTCCAGACCAGTGTGCATCACAATGCCCCAGAGGGCTGATAAAAAAGATTTCTGGGCTTCACTCTCAGAGTTTATGATTCAGTAGATCTAGGGTGTGGACCACAATTTTGCATTTCTAGCAAGACCCCAAGTGACCACTGATGTCGCTGGTCTGAGGACCTCACTTTGAGAACCATAGATCTAGAACAACTTTGAGGATGGTGCTAATACTAATAAACTGTTTTTCATGTTAATGAACTGAAGCTTGGTGATGACCAAGCCAGAAGTTGCACTCAGGTCTGGGATCCATGCCCTTAAAATCTACGCTCTATTTGCCTAATCTGATAGACAAGTAGATCAGGCCCGACTTTGTCAATTACTTCACTGAAAAGCAGCTGCAGCCAATTTCCAGCATTGTGCAAAAGGCTGCCTGGTGGGCTGCATTGAGTCAGTTCCGAATTCTTGCCTGGCAAGAAGGAAGAAGCATTAGAAATTAGAAAGCTAACGTAGCTTCATTAATCAAGATAACATTAATTGCTCCAATCTTCTTAATGAAGGACTGCTAATGCTTACAAAAACACTTTATCCAAGACAATTTCCAAGTGCCTCCTTCAGGGCTTGTACTCAGAACAAAAGCTCTTCTGGATAAATGTTCTCTCCCAAATGGACTCAGCTTTCTGTACCACCTTCCTAGGTAGCCAAGATGTTCCTTAGAAAGTACAACTCATTCCAGATGATCCCCAGGGCCAGCTTCAGCTGCCCCAGGGAAGGAGGGCTTCGGTCTATGAGGAATTCAGGGACAGTCTCAGGTTGTTTTAAATCCTTTGTGAAAGTCAGAAGTTAAAGCCAAAGAACATCATAAACAAATTGATTATGAGTTCAATTTCCTCCAGTGGTTTTTTTTTTTTTTTTTTTAATTACCATGGAAGTGAATTTTGAGTGAATTTTGAAACCTCAAGCATCCAAGTGATTGCACTTCTAACTTTAATCAATTTTCAATTTAACTTCTAAGATAGGCTGGGGGTCTCCAAGATTCTTGGAGCAGGCCAGCCTTCTGTTTATGGGCTCTCCCTCTCAGATCCTCCCTCCATGCAGGCCTGCTCCTTGCAACAGTGATTCTTTTGTTTAGAAGAGGGGCATGGAGCTGAGATGTGCCATGATAAGATTATTCCCTGACCCTCCTCTCTTCCTTCCATCTCTCCCTGCTAGTATTCCTTCCTTCCTTCCTCTCTTTTCTTTTCTTTGTTTGTTTGTTTGTTTGTTTCTTTCAGAGAGCCATACAACCAACAGGCTGAGAGTAAACATAGAAAACTATCTTATGTGTATTCTCTAAAAGCAGAGCCTGAGATGGGTTGTTTGCAAATGATAGAGGGACTGATCTCAAAACCCCTGAGAATGAGGAAAGCAGGCAGGAGAGGGAAAGAAACCAAACAAAGGTGTGAGTAAGCTGAAGTCTAGCCTCAGCCTGACCGCATGTGGAGGGTGAGTACATCACAGTGTTCCTTCCCTGAGGCCAGGGGGCCAGCCTTTTGTACCCTGTATCAGTCAGTGTTTGGTAGGCCACTGATGGGAAGGGCATACTATCCAGGCATTTCCAGAAGTGGTTCCCAACAGACCAAGGGCAAGTGTCCGGATAAAGAGGCAGCTATCTAACACTCACAGAAGCTGGTGATGGGAGCACCTGCCAGATAAAAGGGATCTGGTCGCCAACAGCATTTACTATGGGAACTTCACAGAATCAAGGAGCCTCTTTGTCATGTGTATGTATAGCAAGTGCCATTGGGAAGAAAGTGACATTTTCCTTCTGTAACCTTTCATTAGGACCACCCAGGGCCCTTGGTTGGCTTTCCCCTGTCTCTCTTCATACCTCCACTGTAGCCCTTGGGTTTGTTAATATATTTATTGTGTCTGTCTCAACATTGAGACCAAGAGGTCCTGGAGGGTTGGGACCCTGACTCACTCATCTTTGTATCCCCAGACAGCACCTGGCACATGCGGGAGCCTCCTGGTTTGTTAATGGTTTGACCAAGCTTTCCTGTGCTTCCTCTTCATTAACACCTCTCAGTTCAATCCCATCAGGGCCACTTTCAGTTCAAAAGACAATGATCAGGATCTTAAAAATGCCCATCTCTGGAGCTTAGGGAGCATTTTAATGTAATTGCAATTGTGTAGAAATGAAATAAAGACCAATTGTTCTCTCTGAATAGATGACAATGCCAGAAGGTTTAGTTATTCTTGAACACTTCTGGTCCAAAGAAAGACCAATTAATGGATCTTAAAAGGAAGAGGCAACAACCAGCATAGAGATTAACAAAAGAGACATGGACCATTCTTCAAGGTACTAACTGGCACATTCAGAGACAGCATTTTGCATAGCAAAGATTATTATAAGGGAAAAAAAGGCAAAATAACTTGGGAATAGAAACTCATTTCACTAGGCTGGTAACCTGTAAGTAGATATCACTCTGGCATTATAAAATGTAGAAATTGGATTTTTCTTTTCTTTTTTTTTTTAATTTTTTATTGTTATGTTAATCCCCATACATTACATCATTAGTTTTAGATATAGTGTTCCATGATTCATTGTTTGTGCATAACACCCAGTGCTCCATGCAGAACGTGCCCTCCTCAATACCCATCACCAGGCTAACCCATCCTCCTACCCCCCTCCCCTCTAGAACCCTCAGTTTGTTTTTCAGAGTCCATCGTCTCTCATGGTTCTTCTCCCCCTCCGATTTCCCCCCCTTCATTCTTCCCCTCCTGCTACATTCTTCTTCTTTTTTTCTTTCTTAACATATATTGCATTATTTGTTTCAGAGGTACAGATCTGAGATAGAAATTGGATTTTTCAAGTATATTCCCAAATATCTTCTACTTAAACTAAAACTCTTTCCTTTCCACTTACAATCATGAGAAGTTATTATTGCAATACAATAATCACAAGCAAAAAATAACTTGCACAAAATTGATGCAAATAGTGTTTTAAAGAAAGCAAAGATTGTATCATGATGACAGATCGAATACATGATTGTGCTTAAAATCTCTAAAAATTACACAAAAATAACAAAATCAATGTCTTGATTTTGATGAGAAAAGCTCCATCTAGACACAGTGTTTCTGAAAAGATTATGAATGTTGGAAAGGAGTTCTCTTGGACCACTGCCCAGACACTTAGCTATTGGGACGTTCCCTTCTAAGATACATGATTGGTGGAAGCTGGGTGATGTGCCTGATCCTAGTACCGTTTTCATGGTCTAGCAGGTCTTCATCCAAAGGTTGTTTCCCAGGAACAAAGGCGATTCCTTTTGTCCTGCCCTGGCCAAGTACCATGGCATCCTCAACAGTTAGGGCACTGTACTAGAAGGAAAACTCTCCCCAGCACTCATGAGTATCAGGGCTCTTTTGGTTGGTCTCTGCTCCTGCCTACACTTTCTGGACTCCATTCCCCTTTTGGTGGTTGGTAGTGAGAAGGGGGGAGGGAAATGCCATTTGGGGGGATTTACAAAGAGAATTCCTAAAGGATATCATGGTAATAGGAGGGAGGGAACTCTGAACCCCTCTACAAGCCATGATGATTCCTGGCTTTTCAATTGTTAGGATTCCTAGAGCTCTAACTCAAAGATTAGCTCTAGGAGGAAAGCATGTGTTAAATCACTTCCCTCAACATGCCCAGTACTTTCCACCTGGGACCTGATGTTGCTATTCTAGACTCTTCACCAGAGCATTAAAATTAGTGAAAATCTCCTCGATCCTGGCAATCTGTCTACTTTGGGACATTGAGAAGAGTGTGGTATGTTACTGGGAAAATGTGAAAGGCTGCCTCGGAGACTGCATACTATACGTCATTTTTACACCAGAAACTCACATTTTTAGTGGAATGTAGTTAATGTGACTGCTTCTGCCTCTAACTTTTTATGACTGAACCACATGGATGATTTACTCCCTGATGTCTTTAAGATAGATCTTCTTTCCATACACTTATAATGCATGAACTTTGCTCATCTACGTATTTTTGGTGTGTTTTTAAATGGTTTTTCATAAGTCAGTCACAGAAATACAAATACCATGTGATTTCACTCATATGTAGAATTTAAGAAACAAAACAAATGAGCAAAGGGGAAAAACAGAGAGAGAGAGAAACCAAGAAACAGACTCTTAACTATAGAGAATAAACTGATGGTTACCAGAGGGGAGGCAGGTGGGGGAATGAGTGAAATAGGCGATGGGGATTAAGAGCTGCACTTGTAATGAGCACCAGGTGTTGTATAGAATTGTTGAATCACTATATTGTACACCTGAAACTAATATAACACTGTATGTTAACTATACTGGAATTTAAACAAAAACTTAATAAGAAATGGCTTTCCATAAGTGTTAATTAACCTCCCGAGAAAAATCTGAGTGATCTGATAAACACTTCTGGTATTTTTATCTAGTTAATTTTTAATTTTTTCCCAATGTATATTTTTTTAAAAATTGAGCTTATAATAAAGTGCACAAATATTAAGTATACAGTTTGATTTTTTATTTTTTTAATTCACATATAATTAACTTACAGTGCTATATTAGTTTCAAGTGCATAATATAATGATTCAACAGTTTGATTAGTTTGACGTGTGTACATCCCCGTCCACAGAGTTACTACCCTCTTTGCTGTCCCCTTGAAAGCCAAGTTTCTCAAAAGCTTCACTACCATTCACTCTTTGTCTTTTCTCCTTCCACAGCCTCTTAATCTACCACAGTCTTGCCCTCCAAGTCTCTAATTTTTGTCCCTTCAGTCCTGCAAAACTTCCCCCAAATGTATTGGCTTTTCCGCTTGTTGACAATAGCTCTCTGCCATGGAAGCTACTCAGATTCCCAGGTCTTGTCCCTGACCCTAGAAATGGCAAATGCCCCAAGGCAAAAACAACTGTAGAGTTCTGGCCCACCTCTCCAGGATTTCCTTTTTCTAGAATACTGGCCCTGAAGTCCTGGTAGCCCCAGAATCTGTATTATGCTTTCCAATATATTTTTTAAATAATCAATGGGGCTATAAGCTATCCCACCATGATTGGAAGAAGTCAATTATGTTCTTTACATTGTAGAGTTATGCATATTTTTTGAAACCTTATGTTACTTGACTTGTCTGACAGGTAACTACCGCCTCCTTTTAACGCTCTCTCCTCTTTTAATTTATGTGATAGGTTGGGATTTCCTTTTTTCTTTATCCTTCCTGTCCTACCCCATATTTTACCTGGTCTGGATGGAGGTGTGTCTCTGGTAAGACAGAGCAAGGAGATAGAAATATGCTTGTCATAATAATGCTTAAAGGTATGCCATAGGAGATGTTAATATAAGCAGGAGAAAGATACATTTACCTTGAAGATATCATTCTCAAGAATCTGAAGGGTCTAGAGCTACAGTCTTCCTGGGCCTCTACCTCCCACTCCCCTACCCCCAGGGTTAGATCATCAAGACCTGCTATCCCCAAATTCCAGAACCTTGTGTATCTACTTCCCAGGCGAGCTCCCTGGAGGAAGGACAGAAGTGTAGAAGAGGCAAATGGGTCCTGGGGAAGGGGAGAAGGAGGAAGATCAAAGAGAAGGGGCTCACATGTGTTTCATAGAGGTCTCCATATGGACCAATATATAGCATTCATAAAATGTATAGAGCTGCTTGTAACTGTCTCAGGATTCTATAACTGTGTTCTCTTTTCTTCATGTGACTGCCCTTGTCCATCTTTCTATTTGCTGGTTCCATAAAGTCCATGGATTCATTCTCCACTGATATTGCTGGATGCTCCTTTCTATCTCCTTTGTGGGGCTCTTTTTACTCATCCTTTAAATGTGTCTTTCTTCAGGGACACCTTTAGAGTCTTCTCCTTCCATACTTTCTTGTGGAAATTCCTATGTAGATTCTTACTCGTTCTATTGGCTCTAGTGACCACCTGTAAACTGGTTACTTATAAATTTATATCCCCAGAACTGATTACTGAGTAGGACCAGCTACAGAATTTGTGGGGCTCAGTACACAATAAAATTGTGTGATGCCTTATTAAAAAATTATCATGAATTTCAAGATGGCAACAGCAGAACATTAAGATTAACATCAAGACATTAACAGCAGGGTGTTCTTCTGAACTTGGAGCCCTGTGTGACTGCCACAGGCTGCACACCCATGGGGCCTGCTCTGCTATGAGGTATAGACCAAAAAATATTAACTGTCTCCTGGGAATTCTTCATCTTCAACTCAACGTATCCAAAACTCATCTCTATGCCTCTGTCACTTCAAAACCCTTCCTGCTCCTTTGTTTCTGGAAGCAGCAAATGACATTGAATCCCCTTAAATAGCCACATCAGAAATCAGAGTGTCATTCTTACCTCCTTGGTTTCCTCATCCTCTGCAGTCCCAGCTCTCAGAGGTGACTCTGCATCCTTTATACTCCATCCTCACTACATCTACCCTGGTTTCATACACTACTGACTTTCATGTAGATGATCCCCACATCTTCTCAGCTAGTTCCCCTACTTCCAAGCCTTCTCCTTTGTTAATCTGTTTTTTCCTACCATGACGAGAAAGATCTGTCTGTCGCCTAAATTTAATCTTGCTACCTTCCACCTTATAAACCTTCAGTGGTTTTCTGTTGCCTTCAACATAAAATGTAAACTGTGTAGCTTGACAGATAAGTGTCCTCCTGATCCAGCACGTGCCCCCACCTATGGCCAAGCATACTGGACCACAAGAAATTCCCTAACCCTTTCAGTGAAGAGCTACATTGCCAAATAAAGTTGTTTTAACCAGAATATCATGTTTATTATCCCCTAGAATAAATCTCACTCTCTCAATCCCTTTTCCTAATTCTTCATGTTCTAAAGGCACACCAAAGCCAGGGAATCTCTTCAGAGGTGGTTGCTAGCTGTCTGTGATTGGCATCCTTACCTGGCTAATATTTCTACTAAGCAAGGAGATGCTGGCCATAAGTCAATTCAGCCCATATCTGTAGTTAAATTCAATTATGAGAAGAGGTTAAGGTAACATCTGGCTTTCAATGTCTAAAATTGTTAAATCACTGTCCTCGAAACTCATCTTTTATGTGGAACAAGAAGTGATCTCCATACATCTATTCTGTGATCCAACAATTCCATACCTAAATATTTGCTCAAGAAAAGTAGAAACACTTATATTCGAAAGGACAAAATTTTCATGAAATGGAATACTACTCAGCAATAAAATGGATATGGTACGGATACATGCAGAAATAAAGATAAATCTCAATGACATTATGTTAAATAAAAAAAAAAAAGATGAAAAAAGCATCTATGTACCTGAGTTCAAGAACAGACCAAACAAGTCGATAGTGACAGAAATCAGAGCAGTGGTTGCCTCTGGGGGAGGGGGATGTAGGAGTTGAGCTGTAAAAGTGAGGGTCTGAAGAACAAATTTGTAGGACTCAGACTAACTGATTTAAAAATTTATTGTAGGGGCGCCTGGGTGGCTCAGTTGGTTAAGCGACTGCCTTCGGCTCAGGTCATGATCCTGGAGTCCCGGGATCGAGTCCCACATCAGGCTCCCTGCTCAGCAGGGAGTCTGCTTCTCCCTCTGACCCTCCTCCCTCTCATGCTCTCTGTCTCTCATTCTCTCTCTCGCAAATAAAAAAACAAAATCTTAAAAAAAAAAAAAATTTATTGTAAGGCCATAGTAACCGAGACAATGTGGTATCAGTGAAAGGATAGACACATAGATCATTGAAATAAAATTAAGATTCCTGAAATAGACACGTGAATATGATCAATTGATTTTTGACAAAAGTTCAAAGGTAATTCAATGGAGAAAGGGCAGTCATTTCAACAAACAGTGCTGGAACAACTGAACATCTGCATGCAAATAAATAAATCTGACCTGTGTCTTGCATTATATAGAAAACATCCCATTCACAATAGTTCAAAAACCAAAAAAATGCTTATGAATAAATTAAACCTAGAGGTGAAAGATATGTACACTGCTAACTGTAAGATACTGATGAAAGAAATTGAGAAAGACACAAATGGAATTATATCATACATGCAAGAATCAGAAAAATTAATACTGTTAAAATGTCCTTACTACCCAAAGCATTCTGTAGATTCAATGCAATTCCTATCAAAATTCCAATGGTATTTTCCACAGAAATAGAAAAAAAAACCCCTAAAATTTGTATGGAACCACAAAATACCCCAAAAACAGCCAAAACAATCTTAAGAAAGAAAAATAAAGCTGGAAGCATGGCACTTCCTGATTTTAAACTATATTACAAAGCTATAGTGATCAAGTCAGTGTGGTACTGGCATAAAAACTGACACATCAAACAACCAATCAAGAGCCCAGAAATAAACCCCTACATATATGGTCAATTAATATTTGACAAGGGAGCCAAGTATTCTCAATAGAGAAGATAGTTTCTTTAATAAATCGTGTCGGGAAAACTGGATATTCACATGCAAAAGAATGAAATTGGGACCCTATCTTATACCATTCATGAAAATTAACTTGAAATGGAGTAAAGACATAAATGTAAGGCCTGAAACTGTAAAATTCCTAGGAGAATACATAGGGAAGAAACTGCTTGACATTGGTCTTCACAATGATTTTTTGGATATGATGCAAGAAGTATAATCAACAAAAGCAAAAATAAATGAGCAGGACTAAATCAAACTAAAAAGACTTCTGTATAGCAAACCATCACCAAATGAAAAGGCAATGGAATGGGAGAAAGTATTTGCAAACTATATAGCTGATAAGAAGTTAATACCCAAAATATATGAGGAACTCATACAACCGAGGAGCTCAAAAAGGGGAAAAAGTAATCCAATTAAAATAGGCAGAGGCCCTGGATAGACATTTTTTCTAAAGAAGACATACAGATGACCAACAGGTGCATGAAAAGATGCTCAACATCACTCATAATCAGGGAAATGCAGATCAAAACTACAATAAGGTATACCTGTCAGAGCAGCTATGATCAAAAAGACAGGAGATAACAAGTATGAGTAGGATATGGAGAAAAGGGAATCTTTGTGTACTGTGTAAATTGGCCAATCATAATGAAAACCAGTATGGAGGGGCACCTGGGTGGCACAGTTGGTTAAGGGCCAGAATCTTGGTTTCAGCTCAGGTCTGATCTCAGGATTGTGAGATCAAGCCTTGCGTTGGGCTCCATGCTCAGCTCAGAGTCAGCTTGGGTTTCTCTCTTCCTTTCCCTCTGCCCCACCTCCCCATTCTTTCTTTCTCTCTAAAAATAAATAAATAAAATCTTAAAAAAAAAAAAAAAAAGAAAACCAATATGGATTCCTCAAAAAATTAAAACACAACTACCATACCAACCCAGAAATCACACTTGTGGGTATATATCCGAAGAAAATGAAATCAGGATCTAGAAGAGATATTTGCACTCGAATGTTCATTGCAACATTATTCTCTATAGCCAAGATATGGAAACAACCTAAGTATCCATTAATGGATGAATGGTTAATAACCATTCATAATAAAAGATGTGATATAATGGGATAATATTTAGCCATGAGAAAAAGGAAATCCTGATATTTTTGACAACAGAGATGGACCTTGAGGTCATTATGCAAAGTGAAACAAGTCAGACGGAGAGAGACAAATACTCTGTGATCTCACATATATGTGGAATGCAAAAAAAGCTAAACTCATAGAAACAGAGGGTAGAATAGTAGTTGCCTGGAGGTGGGGATGGGGAAATGGGGATGTTGGTCAGAGGGTACAAACTTCTAGTTGTAAGATGAATAAATTCTGGAGGTCTAATGTCTAACATGATGACAATAATTAACAATACCATATTATATACTTGAATATTGCTAAGAGAGTCGATCTTAAATGTTCTCACCACACCAAAAAAAAAAAAAAAGGTAATTATGTGAGGTGATGGATGTGTTAACTAACTAGATCACAGTGACCATTTTACAATATATAGGTGTATCAAATGATCATGTTGTACACTTTAAACTTGCACAATGTTATTTGTTAATTACATTTCAATAAAGGTTGGGGGTAGAAAATTGTGGCTCTGAGGAAATAATAAAAGCAGAAAAAAGATACAAGGATGTAAGAAGATGTGTTATGTAAGTTACTCTAATTTTGACACTTAAAGAAATAAAACTTTTCAATTTAATTAAAAAACCCACATTCAAGCATGAAGAATACATTAAATATGTGCCAGTATGGTCTTTCTTGTTGCTGTTCAGTTCCTGATTACAAATGTTGTGGAATAATCGGTTTTGTTCAGTTAGCATATCTGTAGTGGACTAATCCAGTTGGTGGCCATTCCCAAGCATATCTTGGTGACACTAGAGGCATAAAATTATATTAATAAATTTGATCAGCAAGAAACACAAATATTAACATTATTCCAATGGCTGCTGTGAGATCCAGAAATTCTCTTCTCACTAGGGGAAATAATAACTGTCCTTGTTTGCTTGAGACTAAGTGAGTTCCCAGCACATAGGACTTTCAGTTTCACAACTGGGATAGTCCTGGGTAGCCCAGAATTGGCTGGTCATCCAGAATTACCTGGTCACCCTATCCCTCAACTCTCAGGCTCTGAGAGGATGTCTGTCACAACAAGGGATTTGCAGAGGATTGCTCCTCCAGGTTCTCATGCAACTCCTTTCCTGATACCTGGGGCCATCTGGGCATGGCAATGCCCATTCCCTGAGCAGACGGTTCTCTCTGCTTCCACCACGTCTTTGTTGTTCTCAGAAACCTGTGGCCCCTACATAGAACATTGTCTGGTAACACCCAAGGAAGGAGAAATCGAGGATTGCTTTTGTCTATTTTCTTTCTCACCCACTCTCAGGCTTTTTTTTTGTTTCCAGTTCCCATGTGAGTCTGGGAACAGCAGATTTCCAAAGGTCCAGTAAGTCACCAACTCCCCTCCTGTCAACAGTTTCTGGTTCTCACGATCACTAAATTATAAGTTATTTAATAATCTGGGTCTCACATTTATATCTCACATTGCTTCAAAACCTCTTTAGGAATGATCCCTGAAAGAGAAACAAAATAATTCTAGCCATTGATGGATTTCTTTAAGTTTCTGTTTTGAATGTATTTCAAAAGAAATTTCCCATTGATTTCTTTTTTTTTATTTTATTTAAAATCAATTAACATATAGTGTATTATTAGTTCCAGAGGTAGAGTTTAGTGATTCATCTGTTGCATATAATAACCAGTGCTCTTTCCATCAAGTGCCCTCCTTAATGCCCATCACCCAGTTACCCCCTCCCCCCACCAACCTCCCTCCAGCAACCCTCAGTGTGTTTGCGTTAATTTCGCTGAGGTTGTAAGATTTTATCTATTTATTTATTTGAGAGAGAGAGAGAGAGCAGGCATACCAAGCGCAAGTGTTGGGAGGGAGAGGGATAAGCAGGCTCTGTGCTCAGCATGCGGGGCTTGATCCCAGGACCCTGAGATCATGACCTGGGCTGAAATCAAAAGTCAGATGCTCAACTGACTGAGCCCCTTCGGCGCCCCCCACTGAGGATTTAAAGTCATTGCCTCCAGCAGACTCCTGTGTTTCCCCTCTATACCCCCTCACCCTCAGCATCTCAGGGCATGCCTGTCCAACTTCCAGCTGGTGGCACCTGCCTTTCTTTGCTGAGAACCTTCCTAGGTCTCAAAAAAAAAAAAAAATGTTCACAGGAGAAGCGCAGAGGAATGAACATCTCCTAGGAGCGGCCCCCGACCCATGACTGAGCTGGAGTGTAAACAACCCATAGCTCCCTTGCCTTCGAGTAGAATAAAGCTGATGCCTGAGTTTTATGTTGGCTCCAAATTTCGCCTGTGGGATTAAGGTTCAAGTACCCCCCTGTGGTAGCTTGCCTGGTGACATGTCCTTGGTTGTCTCACTTCCCCACTCACCCACCAGTGTTTTCTTCACCTCCCAAGTAAGCCACCTGCTCTCCAAGCGCTGTGTCAGGGCCTGCTTCAGAGGAAACCCAAACTAAGTCTCCCATATACGAATCCCAAACAGGTTGTTTCCGCTTCTGTTTATTTCCTCGGAGCACTTATCACAATATAAAATTACTGTGTTTACTAGTGTATTGTCTCTCTCCCTAACAAGGTGAAACTACCTGAGTTTAGTCTGTATCCATGTTCCTCGAGGCTTTCTCCTTAGAACCCTTACACAGCTTTGCATACAGCAGGAGCTCAATAAACAGTTGTTCAGCGAATGGATGAAAGAGTGAATTTTAAGAAAACTGACTCAAGGCCAACAGATCTACAACCAACTTACCAAATTATGTTTCAAGGAACATACGGACAGTGTGTCTGTATACACCAAGCTTGTCTGATAAATGATATGCAAGAATATCCTCTAGTCGAAACTGGAACCTGAGGATGGCCGATCTCAGAGCCCGTGCTCTAACCACTACATTGACTTTTTCATCATTTAAAAACAAAGCTATTACCTATATTATTCTTATTACAGAGGTTTCTTGGCATTGTGATATTACTGTGTGTATGACACTGCTTTGAAAATCATTAAATATGCCCACCTCTGGCATATTTAATCTATGCATGTGAAGTGGGAAGAACATGTCCCTTGTCTTTGACAAAGGTCAAGGGCATCCTCAAGGACATAACATCTACAGTCACAACCAGCTTTCCAGCGGAGACCCCTGTTTTGGGGTAAAGCACCTGGGCACCTGCAAAGAAAAAATCAGTGGGATGTTTTCAGGATGCTGGCCAGGTGGTTTGAAAAGCCATGCTGCTTAATGACAAAGAGGCTGGGTGCAGTGAAAGCAATTAAGGAATAAGCTGAGGGGCGTCTGGGTGGCTCAGTCATTGGGCATCTGCCTTCAGCTCAGGTCGTGATCCCGGGGTCCTGGGATCGAGCCCCGCATCCGGCTCCCTGCTCCGTGGGAGGTCTGCTTCTCCCTGTCCCACTCTCCCTGCTTGTGTTCCCTCTCTCATTGTGTCTCTCTCTGTCAAATAAATAAATAAAATCTTTAAAAAAAAAAAGGAATAAGCTGAGGTGTGAAGTCACAGTCCCAGATGGATGAAGTTTGCAGAGGTGTCAAAGGCAGAAGTCCAGCTCAGTTCACGGGCCGACTGGCTCCCACCATGTTCCTGTGGTTACTCTCTCCTTTCCTTTCAGGACCCCAACAACAAATCCCAACCCTTGCCTCATTTAGAGCTACTTTTACTTTCTTCTTTATTTCTTAATACCTTCCAACACCCATGCCCACAGAACCTCCTCCCTTGACATGGCTCTGTAAAGTCGAGGTCCCCAGCAGCAGAGTCTGAGACAGGAATTCACATGCACAGGACTTATTCAGGATGTACTCTCGGGGGAAACTTGAAAGGGAAAGAGAGAAGCAGATAAGGTGGATGGAGGGGCTGAGAAGGAACATGATCTCAGCTGGGGTCCAACTTCATTCTGATCCAATGGGAAGCTCAGGAGTATGAACTGCACTGCATTTTGAGACAAATCCCTTTGTCACTTGGTCATTGCTTTGGGGCTGTCCTGGGCAGGGAGCAGTAAACTTGTAGCAAGGCAGCTCCCCTCTGGCTGAGGGCATCATTTTGGAGGAGGGGCAGCTGTGAGCCATTAGAAGCCTACACTCACAATACTGAGGTGATGGAGGCACCAACTGAAAAATGAGGTCTGAGTGGGTATCAAGAACAGTTAAAACAGGGGTATTGAGTTACCTTGCAAAATGGAGGTACTGAAGAGGATTTAGGTCTTGGAGCTTCCAATGTGCTCATTTGTAATTATGCATCCCTTTTTTTGCAGGTCTTTTGATGAATGGATTAAAAGCAATGGTTATTTTACTTTCTCCCTAGGAAGAATCCTATGCGATCCTTCTCCTAGAAGGATCATTTGTCATTCATGTCAAAAACAAAAACTGCCTGAAACTTAGGTCTAACCATGTCCCATCCTAGCTAATATTAGCTGAGTGCTTACTATGTGCTTGACACTGATCTAAGTTCTTTATAGGTGTTAGGTCACCTAGCTCTTTCACAAATAGAGGAAGTACTACTAGTCCCAAAGTGAAGAGCTCTGGAACATAGAAAAAGAAGTAAGACTTCCAAGCACTTTTTCCAAAAGCCAACATAACTCAGATATCCAAACCTGACAGAGCACATGCAAGAAGGAAGGAAGGAAGGAAGGAAGGAAGGAAGGAAGGAAGGAAGGAAGGAAGGGAGGGAGGAGGAAGGGACAAATTTCACTTATAAATAGTGACAAAATCCTACAGGCAGGAAAAATTTAAAAATCATGTTCTCACCAGAACTATATAACAAATATATGTAATATAACTAATACCCAATACAATTAGATAAGAGAAACAACAAGAGGTATAAATCATAGGATATTAGAGAGGCACAGGCAAAAATATTATTAGATGTAGATCATATAATTTTATATCTGAGAATTTTAGAGAATCCATTGTATTGTACAATTCAATGATCATATTTTTTTCCTTAAAGGCATTTTTTTTTCCTGATCTAGATTTCCTTTTATTTCTCTTAATTTAAGCTTTACACTTCTGGTGGCTTTATGTTGTTGTATTAGAGTCTTTTGAACCAAGCAGCAAAGAAAGCAGTGAGTTCTCACTTAAAATGCTGCATGGCAAGAAAATTACTGTGCTGAGAGGTGGGTATCCAAAGCCTGAAGTTAACTGATCCACTCTCCCCTCTTCAAACTATTTCTGTGATTGATGGATATTTTAGATTAATTTACATATTAGTGAAATATAGAATTGCTACATGTGTCCCTTTCTGTAAATAGGGCCAAAGTAGATTTTTTTCCTGACTACTAGCAGGAAAAAAAAGGAGAAATTGTATACTAGCTTCAGTTACTGTGATTTTGATGGTAATGTCAACTCCTTAATACATTAAACTGGAAAGATTTTGAAGGCAATATACATCTCAGCTGGGAAGCCTAAAGTAGGACTAAACAGAAGGAGTGTGGGATGGTAAGGAAGCAAGTAATCTTGCAGGGTATTTTCAATTCTCAAAAAAAAAAAAAAAATTTGAAAGTAAGCTTTGCCACAACAGGAAATATTAGAACTGTTCCAAATGCCCATTAAACATATCATCAACCTGTCTGAGCAAAGCTGGGATTGCTTCCTGGGAAGCAGTAATATTTCCAGAAAATAAAAATGTAAATATTCTTTTTGCCCAATAACTCTAATACTGAAAATTACAAATTAATTACAAACACAATAGAAGAGATTATTAAAAAGATGGAAAGTATCAGGGTGTGGGTCTATTTTCCTGGTTCCTCCACTTGCTGGCTTTGTGAGCCTAGAAAAGTTACTTAACTTCACTGAGCCCATGGTTTGCATTCTAAAATGAAAAGAGTAAATATAGTATGCTACTTTTTGTGTAAGAGAAATAATGAAATAATACACTATGTATGTATCTATGTATGTTTATTTTTGCAAAAGGAAACACAGGAAGGATTGTTGGGAGAAAGTCATTGAGAGGATGTGACGCCTGGTTGACCCAGAAGCCGGACGGGGGCAGTCGGATGTTCCTCACTCCATCCCCTGTCCTTGGAATGTACACTCTCCCCAGGCTTCCCACAGTGGGAGCTGTTTTCGAGGATGCAGCCTTCAGATAGTGCTGTGGTGCTGAGACCATCTGCACAGTATATGTGACTCAATGCTGTGAAGCCTCTATATAAACTTGTAAGATTCTGGTGGGAGGCACAGGGATCTACTCGTCTTGCAACCACCCAAGACAATCTCATAAGTAAGTTCCCTTTGTTTATTAAACCTGCCACCTACCAACCTGGAATGATCTGCTTCTTTCTTCAGTTTCTCCTTGCCCTCCCTGTGTGGAACCAGCTTGTGAACCAACAAAGATAAACCAAAAACTAACAGAATTGTTTATCTAAAGGAGGTGGATGGGAATGGGGTGGTAGGGTTGGGGACAATAACACACACTCCTCTGAGTATCTGGTTTTGGAGAGTTTTGACTTTTGGAATCATGGTCGTGTTTTATGTAACAAAAATTACTAAGGATAAGAAGGGAAACCCTAAAATAGGATACAAACAAAACCAAATGCATTTAATTATATTTCAAATGAATAACATAACCAAACTGAAGGGGGAAATAATAAGAAATAACCCATGTAACTTTCAACACAGTATTTTGACTACATAACCTCAAATTGAAATAAAAAAGAACCTTAAATAAATATTGAATTCTAGTTAATAGGGTGTTTTTTTCTCCACCATTGTGTGTGTTAGCAATTCTAAAACTACTTTTTTTATAAACCTTCTAAGATTGGGCAAATAAGTAAATATATTAAGGATGAGGAAGCTAAAATCAAAGCTGTGGCTTTGGACTAGCGTTGAAAGTATCAGCATAAACTCATGGTTTCTGATATAGAGATAGAAAGATTGATAGATGATAAAGGGAAAGAGAGAGATGTGTATATTTACATGTACATACATATATTTCCTAGCTCTGTCCACTGTGAGTCTGGAAGCCAAGATACAGCAGTAGTAGTGAGTCCATCTAATGCCCAGATTGTAGTTTCTTTTTTTTCCCCTAAGATTTTATTTATTTATTTGAGAGAGAGAAAGGGGGAGTGAGAAAGAGAGAGAGAATGCAGGAGCAGGGGGGAGGAGCAGAGAAAGAGGGAGAAGCAGGCTCCCCGCTGAGCAAGGAGCCCAATGTGGGGTTCCATCCCAGGACCCTGAGATCATGACCTGAGCTGGTAGGCAGACATTTAACGAACTGAGCCACCCAGGCGCCCTGTAGTTTCCATATAGCTTCTTCTACTTAAAGAAACCACAAGTCCTTGGGCAAATGGCTGATTCCCGGGCTGGGGCTAGGAGAGTAAAAGATAAACCTGTTGTGCCATGTGAAAAGGACATAAGAGCTAAGTTAAAAGAACACACCAAGCCAAATAGGGGACAATGTGAGTACCAAACAGAACAATGGCAGTTAGGTTAGATTAGAACAGAATCTATGAGTCCATAATGATACTCTAAAATAGAGATAAAGGAGGAAAGATCTTTTCTTTAGAGTAGAAAGCTGGCTAATAGATGTGGAAGAAATAATAGAATTCCTCATATCAGTGAGGTCATATGATACATGTCTTTCTCTGATTGACTTACTCATTCAGCATAATACCCTCCAGTTCCATCCACGGGTATTAAAGAGGGCACGTTCTGCATGGAGCACTGGGTGTTATACGCAAACAATGAATCATGGAACACTACATCAAAAACTAATGATGTAATGTATGGTGATTAACATAACATAATAAAAATAATTAATTAATTAAAAAAAGAAATAATAGAAATTAGTGAGGAAAATTACCATCTTGCAACCTCAATGTAATAATTGATTCAGGCAAAAATTTTCAATGGATACTAAGATCATTAGTTGATAAGTTATTTGGAAACAGAATATTCAAATGGTTTCAAATAATCTTTCCATAAATAACTCATTTGCAAAGGGAAAAATTTACCTTTGCAATAGGAGATACAAGGATACTACTTTTGCTTAAGAGAGGTAGTTACAGCAACCAAGATCAAATCACATACATAAAAGGACAAGGGATAAGAGAGGCCAGCTCTCTTGTCTAATGTACAAGATTATAATATAGAACTTTGTCATTGCAACAATACAAGAAATAGAAATATGAGATGCAAATATTGTTCTGAAAAGATTAAACTCTATGTGTAGATGATATGGCTATATGTCTAGAAATTCAGGATAATCAAATGAAAAGCTATTTTAACCAATAAGACATTTCAATAAGGTAGCCAGACACATAACCAACAATTTGAAAATTCATTTTCTACACATCAGAAAGTGTTCATAGAGAAAGATTGATTCACAAAGGAAACACAAACTAACAAATGGCACTCAATATGTGCAAGACTTATATGAAGGAAACTGTTCAATTATCCAGAAGGACTTAGACCATCATGATCCCAATGGGAGAAGCCGATAATATAAAGTTAACCATTCTTTCCAAATTATTCCATAATTTAATTCAATGCAATGGTAATCAAAGTCCTCAAAGTCCTTATTTTAATTTTCCAAGTTTGTTTTATCAGATGACAAAATTAATAAAGATTGCCTATATATTTTTACACAGCTTTAGGGATATGAAATTTACAAACATAAAGTTAACTTGTTAAAGTGTACATCTCAGTGGTTTTTAGTATTTACAGAGTTGTGCAATCATCATCAAAATCTAAATTTAAGACATTCTCATCTCAAACAGAAAATCCATTTTCAGCTTCATTTTTTAAATGACAGCTTTATTGAGATATAATTCACATACCATAAAGTTCATCTTTTAAAAATATCAATTCAGTGGTTTTTAATGTATGACAAAGCTGTGCATAGATTACCACTAATTTCAAAACAGTTTCATCACTCCAGAAAGAAACCTCAAATCCTTTAGCATTCACTCCCTACTTCTTCCTCTCTCCACCCCTGGCAACCACTAATCTACTCTCTGTCTCTATGGATTTGCCTATTCTGGACATTTCCCTATAAATGGAATCACAGTATGTGCCTTTCTGTGTCTGACTTCTTTTGAGAAAAGAAGAAATAGAAGAAGTTTTGCTTGATATCAAAACGTACTGTAAAGTAACAGTACTAAAATGGTGTAGAATTTTGATAGAAATAGAAAAGCATATCCCTGATGATTAGTGATGTTGAGCAACTTTTCATGTTCTGTTGGCCATCTGTATGTCTTCTTTGGAAAAATGTCTATTCAGGTCCTCTGGTTGCCAGAGGGGAGGTGTGTGGGACGATGGAAGAAATAGATAAAAGGGATTTAGAGTACACATATCTTGATGAGCACTGAGTAATGTATAGAATTGTTGAATCATTATATTGTACACCTGAAACTATTCTAACACTGTATGTCAATTATACTTGAAGAAAGAAAGAAAGAAAGAAAGAAAGAAAGAAAGAAAGAAAGAAAGAAAGAAAGAAAGAAAGAAAGGGTTCTCTTTCTCTATCACACACACACACACAAAAGAGACTACCACTTAACACATGATAATGGTGGCAATTCAAGCCAATCAGAGAAAATGTTAATGAGTGATGTTAGGACAAATAAAGGCAAATATGGAAGAAACAAATTTAGAGCCTTCTCTCATGTCATACACAAATTTGAATTGCTATTAGATTAAATACTAAATGTCAAAAAACTTCAGGGAAGTACTATTATTATTAGGGTGGAAGCAAACCTTCCTTTACAAGATGTAAAACACAGAAGACATATGTCCACAGTTGATAAATTTGAAAACACCAAAATTCAAATTTTTGTAATAAACTAACTATAGTCCAAAAAAATAAAATAAATATTCATAAAGCCATACTGACATAAGTGAATGATTGAAGAATAAAGAAATACATGGAGAAGAGATAAACCTTCTTTACAGAAGAATTTCAAATAATAAATGTAGATTCTTTTCTCAGTTCCAGGAGGTGGAGCTTAATTTCCTTCCCCTTAAGTATAAGCTAGATTTAGTGATTTGCTTCTAACAAATAGAGAATGGAAAGGGAAAAATAATGACTTTGCAGTGGAGAAATCTAGCAGACACCATCTTAAGTGAGTGATTAAAGTTGATGTCACTAGTGGTAAGTCATGTGGATATCATGTACCCCTGATATGATGTGGTGAGAAGGACAATTCACCTCCAAAGTGTTCTTCCTCCAAATCCATAACCCCAGTCAAATCATGAGAAAATATCATATAACCGGAATTGAGAATATTCTACAAAATACAGATAAGTATTCAACCAAAAGTGTCAATGTCATGAAAAATAAAGACTGAGAAATTGTCACAGACTGGAGGCAACAACAGAAACATCATGACCAAATGCATCAGGGTATCCTGGATGAGATCTGGAACCAGAAAAAGACATAAGTGGGAAATCTGGTGAAATCTGAATAAAGTCTATAAATTAGTTAGTGCCATCAAACCAATGCTAATTTCTTATTTTGACTAATACACAATGATTATGTAAGATATTAACATTAGAAGAAGCTGTGTGAAGGGTGTATAGGGACTCTTTATTCTATCTTTGCAACTTTTCTGTAAATCTAAAATTATCTCAAGATTTAAAAATGTTTAAAAGCTTGATAATAATGAAAAATCCCCACCACAAAGACAGTATTATGACAGAATGGAAATAATATTTTATATATGTAAATCAAAATACATAAAGAGCTCCTACGAATCAATAAGAGAAACGCAAACAATCTCATACAGAACTGGACAAAGAATATGAAATGGAAAACAAACACAGGAGAAATTCCTATGACCAATATTTCTATGAAAAGACTCTAAATATCAGAAAAATGCAAATCAAAACAGAAGGGTATGGTATATGCCAACATAGATGGCAAAAAATTTAAAAGGAATGCTAAAAATGGGGAATGGGGGCTGAGGGGCCTGGGAACTTACTTTATGCAGCTAATGGGAATGAAAATTGGTGCAACGTTTTTTGAAGGCAATTTGGCAACATCTGTCAAGCTTTTAACTTGGGATAGTCTTTATTGCACAACTCAACACTGGAAAAACATTCTAGCGAAATGCTCTTACTCATGCACAAGTGTATATGCACAAAGATGTTAGTTAAAAGTTTGGTTCAGAAAATTATAAACATTCTAAATGTCCACAAAGGAAAATACTCAGAAAATTGATAATAATGTAAATGTCTAAAGAGGAGAATTTAAAATAAATAAGTGCATGGATATATGAAATACTATGTGTCTCTAAAAGGGAGGAAAGAAATAGATGGTAGATGATAGATAGATAAATGATAGATCCATGATAGGTATGTGTTTATTTTTTTAAAAGATTTTATTTATTCATTTATTTGACGGAGAGACACAGAGAGAGAGAGAACAAGCAGGGGGAGCAGCAGAGGGAGAGGGAGAAGCAGGCTCCCTGCTGAGCAAGGAACACACGGGGCTCGATCTCAAGACCCCGGGATCACAACCTAAGCCAAAGGCAGATGTTTAACCTACTGAGCCATCCAGGTGCTCCTAGATATGTGCTTTTGCCTCCTCTTCCTTTAACATGATTATTGTCCCTGTGATTTCAGAAATATAAGCAACAACAAGAGGGATGAGTGATATAAATAATATACTTATTTTATGTGAAGCTTATTCTTTACCAATATCTGAACTTTGTTAACTCCAAGAAGAACAAGGTCTTGTCTTTAATGGTCTTGAAATAGAAAGAATATATCATCGTTATTTTCACCTTTAAGGAAATCAAAGATACTCTGCATTCTGAGTGAGTGATGCTGGAAGAGAGCTAATGCTTTTGTGTATCTGTTTGGCGTTGTGTGGATATGTACTCATTGTTTTGCATGGGTGTGTCTCTGTGAGTGTATCTGGTATTTTGTGTGTGTGTCTGAGTGTGTTTGTGTGTCTGTGTTTTAAAGAGGTGCTGCGTCTCACCAGTCCAAGAATTGTACAAACCCTCTGCCGTGCTTCTCTCCCTGGTCCTCTTTCTCCGCCCATGACAGCTGTGATGGCATATGAATGTATGTGTTCTGGCCAAATGATTCTGTCCAAATGGCAACATTATTTTTTTTGAGGAGGTATGTGCCAAACTCTACCAAGGGGAAAGGGGAATGTTTTCATGCCCTATCTATAGCCACTATGCAGGCCAGGCTCAATTTAAAATATTCTATTCTCCTTACAAATCAGAAAAACAATCTTTGTCAGATAATGTATCTCACTTAGAGGTTCAAAAAATATAGCCATTAAGCCCATACTGAAGGATACTATTCAGCAATAAAATGGACCCAGCTTCTGATATTGACTGCCACACGAATAAACCTCAAAAACATTATGTTCAGTGGAAGAAGCCAAATGCGAAAGACCACATATTCTGATTTCATTTACACTAAATATCCACAAATGGCGAATCTATAGAAACAGAAAGTAGATTAGTATTGCTTGAGGCTCAGGGGTGAGAACAGCGATTGTTTGCAAATGGGCAGGATAGTTCTTTTGGGGTGATAAAGACTGGATTGTGGTGATGTTTGCACAGCTTTGTAAATTTACTAAAAATCACTGTGCACTTAAAATGGGTGAATGCGATGTTATGTAGACTATACCTCAATAAAGCAGTTAAAGATATTGATATAATCAGACTGTGCTGAATTTACATTGCTAGGGTCTATATGGTACTCAGTGCCTCACTGAGGCCTACAACTAGTCTACATCCTATATCCACCCAATGAGAGTTGCTGCAGTTTCTCATTCGATGGCTTACTCACTCATCCATTGGGAAGTGCTCAAAGGCAACAGTGGCAGCTGGTTGCCTTCAGCCATGGGTACATGGAAGCCCTTGCCTTCACACACTACCCCCTCCAATCCCTTACATGCACCAATCAATACACAACCAAACAAATGAAAGAAAGTAACAACCATCAATATCAATATAGAAAGAGGCTTGGACAAGGTAGGCAAAAGCATGGTTCAGGATAATCATTCATATTACTATTGGGCAAAGAGCAATCCTAGTTAAAATCGTCTAGTTGATAAATAACAAGCAGGAGCATCAACAAAACTAAGGACTAAACAGCTTGCAAAAGAAAGATGGAGGAAAATACACGGATTATTGTAACAGACCCCACACCCCTGATCACAGAGGCAGAGCCATGGCCCAAGCTGAGCCATTCTGTCCTTTATCTTTTGGCCACACTCACTGATGTAGGGATAGGAATGTAACCAGGCTACCTCCTAACACATGTCTCACTCTAGCTAGAGGTTCTTCTTCTTCCACATGTCTCATTCTTCCACAATGAAGGATTTGAATGAGGGCCAGGAGGGACCAGGTATGCCATCAGAGAGAGGGAAATTAATATAATGAGAATAGAGGCAGACGACAGAGAGGCTGTTGATGGCATCGTGCCCCTAAAGCCAGCTTCAACACTGCCTCTCCTACAGTTAGGTTACGTGAGCCAATAAATTTCCCATTTGTACTTAAACTGGTTTGAGGTGGATTTCCATCACTTGTAACCAGAACATTTTCTAATATAAACTCACATTGGAAAAAGAATCAAAGAGAACAGGGACTCAATGAAATAGAAGTTCAATAAAGCCACAGAACGGGATGTAGGGGTAGCTACTAGAATAAAATAAAGAGATGACAGAGAAACCTAAAACCATCTCAGAAGTAAGAATTCAAACTAGAAACAGCAAGAAGTAGAATGGACCATGTAGGAAATTGTATCAGGGATATGGAGTGCAGGCTTGAAGGTGAAAAATCACAGAGAAAAATCAGAGAAGGATTAATAAAACACTTTTTTTCCAAGACTAAAAGGATGGCCTGTCCCTGCAGAATGAAGGGATCCATAGATTCCAAGAAGAGAAGGGATAGAGCCATCACCAACCTTTACATTACGACATTCAAAAGAAGCAGTACACTTACAAAGGAAAACGAACCAGACCAGCCTCAGAAGAGCATAGAACAGCACAAATGATTGCAGAAAATACAAGAATATGCACCAAGCATTCTACACTAAGTGTCATCTACATGACAAGAAAGTATAATGGAATTTAAAATGACATGGGAAGCATTGGTCATATACTCTTTGCTTTTTTTTTTTATCTTGAGTTTATGACTGGCTAACTGAAAGTGTGCTATATTTGGATGTGGATACACACCTGGTAGTTGTAGCCTAACACCAATCAGCCCTGTGAAGTCAGTCCTGGAATGTCCTCTGGTGTGTATGAATGTATTTAGTGATCGATGCCACAAAGAAACAGGTGAGAGGCAAATGTGTACAAATGTGGATCAAAAATGCTCTAGAAGTCTGAGCCAGAGGAATTTAAGGAACACAGAAATTCTGAAGGCATTAGGCCACAAAACTTACCTACTAATTTTCCATCTCTGCTAATGGGCTATTCAAGAGCTTGACCTAACTGACCATCTTTGACACCGGTAGGGGAAGGACTAAACACTTTGAGCCCCTGTTCCAACTCAAACGTGTGAGGCTTTGGTAGTCCATGGTTGTCTGATAGTTCCAGAGCACATAACTGGAGATCCAGATTTGCCCCTCAACGCCTCCCTCCTTGAATAATTATGGGATCCAGCAATGGCTAGGTGTCAAGACTAGATTTGAGAAAACACAATTCCCCAAGATCGTAGAACTCCAACCAAAGGAGTACCCTGTCTTGAAAAACAGGAAAAGTAGAATGAAATAGTAGTTAGGGCCTTATTATGATTTCAACAAATTGTATCCCAATAAATGTATATGTGCTCCAAAAGCCTGGCTGTGCAGAGAGCTCCATTTTAACCATTTTAGGCAGATTGGGAAGAGAACTGGGAATTTGTGACTCCACCCTGACCAGGGCCATCCATTGCAGAAGACCTGAAGGAGGTGTGATCAAATATGCCAGGAAATCTAAAACAAAATCTCCCTAACTAAAGAATTTACTTCAAGGTACAACACAGCCCAAGAGGAAGAGAGAGAAAGGGAAGGAGAAAGGAGCAAAAAGAAAAGAACTCACAAATGGAGAAGCTGTGGCATTAAAAGAGCTCCATTTAAATACATTATTATTTGTAAACAGATGTCTGTGTACAATATATAGATATATATTGGTATATTACTACACAAATATATAAATATATTAATTTGCATAGTTAATATCTAATTCAATATATTCATCATAGTCTAAATAATTATAGTAAACTTGATTACAAACAAAGTATGTATATAGTTCTTAAATGAAAAGATAAATAATGTAAAAAGTAATTTATCTTTAAGACAGAAATAAAGCTCAGAGGACACTTGCAAATAATGGGAAATGGGGCCCGAGGTGGGAGGAAGTACAAGTTGCTTATTTTCCTACTTTAGTTGGGAGAAAATAGAAACTTCTTGATTTCTTTTTTTTTAAGATTTTATTTATTTATTTGAGAGAGAGAGACAGAGCGCGCACGCACAGGTACATGAACGGAGGGGAAGGTGTGGAGGTTGCAGAGGGAGAGGGAGAAGGAGAAGTGGACTCCCTGTTGAGCAGGGAGCCCAAAGCAGGCTCAATCCCAGGACCCCAAGATTGTGACCTAAACTGAAGGTAGACGCTTAACCAATTGAGCCACCCAGGCGCCCCAGAAACTTCTTGGTTTCTGAAGTTGTTACATTGGTTTGGTGTTGAGATTATTGATTTTAATAACCAAGCTCCTGTTTAGTAATATCATAGGTTTTTATGAACTAAATGGTTGTCACTCTTCTGGAGAGTAAAATGACATAATGTATCAAAGGTCTAAAATACCTTCATAAACTTTGATTCAGAAATTCTATTTTTGAAATTTTCCTAAGAGAGTGATCAGATGTACACATGTGTACACAAGATACACACAATCAGATGTAGAGTAATTTGTATACAGTGCTGTTTCCAGTACCAGCATGTGTATGTGCAAGAGGTCATTCAAGTCCTATAAAATCAGGAGGGTACCAGTGTAAGTTATGGTTCTAGCCAGGATACTTCTGAGAGCGAAGGGCGGTCCTGTTAATAATTACACCAGGATGACAGGGATGGTGCCAGACACCAGTATGTACTACAAAGTACCATAGATATATATTACCTTTATAATCAGGGGAAAAAAAGAGTTACTGCAAAATCTACTAAATTCTAAGAAAAAAACAAAAGGGCAATGAACAAAAAGAGTGCAAGATTTGGGGGGCCCTCCAGCTTGCGCAGGCTGACATGCTGCCGTTCTAGAGCAACGTGGAAGGCAGCTTGCTTGGCTGCCTCTCATGACTCACCTGGCCACAATCTGCGGTAAGACAACATGACTCTTTCAGGGTTCTCTGCTATACACCTAAGGATCTCTTCATCCAGAGTGTTCTTCACTTTTAGGGCATCAGAACAATGTTGCAGTATCTTAACTACACAAGGAATCAAACATCCAATAAGAGAAAAGTTACCCACTAATAGGAGGCCATTCCTTCACATACATATCTGTTAATGCACCAAGAATGACTGCACTCAGAAAGAGGCTCTTACGGAGTTTTGTCCCAAGTGATATGGAGGCTTAGAAGGTCGTCTCATTTAGCCATGCTTACCTGAAGGAAATAGGATCAGGGAGGCTCTCAGAGAAGAAGGGATCTTGAGGTAGAGTCTTGAAGGAAGTCTTCAGATGCTAGGACTTCCAGAAATATTAGTGTAGCTGATGCATGAAATGTAAGCTGAGAGCCCAAAGAGAAGATTCCAGAAAGGGCAGATTAGGAGGTGCATGCATCCTTCTTTTTTTTTTTTTTTAAAGATTTTATTTATTTATTTGAGAGAGAGAATGAGATAGAGAGAGAGAGCATGAGAAGGGGGAGGGTCAGAGCTCGGAGAAGCAGACTCCCCGCTGAGCAGGGAGCCCGATGCGGGACTCGATTCCGGGACTCCAGGATCATGCCCTGAGCCGAAGGCAGTCGCTTAACCAACTGAGCCACCCAGGCGCCCCTGCATGCATCCTTCTACTCCACCATCGTACACAATTAACTCTCAGGTTCCAAGCCTGGTACCTAACAAAATCATCTCTGCCTGTGTCAGGGGTGTAGGTATTTGCTGGGCCAAGAACCACTTGTAATTCATTAGATCTCCATGTTCACAGCCTCCTTGGGCATAGATGACAATACCAGACACACATTGCTCCAAGCCACCTTTGTCCTAACTCTGATGTGCCCAGGCTATGAAAATGTATTCCTGTTGCAGCTGCTTAGGAGACCAAGGAATAACTGCTCTTTTGCCGCCCTTGTCTGCTCAATGAGAAGGGGATTAGCAAGAGTCTTCTACAAATGGGAGCATTTTGAACTCTGCCCAGTGTGAGCAGACACAGTGGGGCTGACCTACAGAAGTGGTGTAAATAGCTATGGGTTGTCGAAGATCTCTGAGGGCATCGGTGTTTAGAAAACAATCTCGTTACGTTTGTTGGTGTCAGACAAAGGAACTCAATGGCAACATTACTGAAAATGTTGAAATTATAGCTGATGTGCTGATCTAAGGCTGCTTTTTCTTCTCTGCCTTGAATTCACTTATTGCCAAAACATTGAATGGGCAGAACTCAAGGGCATTACCATAAATCACTTTTACTATGTTTCCCACTGCCTCTTTAAAGTTTGCTCAGTGAGAGAACTCCTCCAGCACTACATGAAAACTCACTCAGTAAATTGCTATGATCTCTCATAGATCATAAAAGAGCCTACAAACATTTAGAAATAAAACTAGAATCTCCACGCAGAAATTAAAATTCTGGTCGCATATAATAATCTAGATTCCAAACTTGATTTAAAGTTAAATCTTCCTAAGTAGGAAACTTAGGTCCTTCTGCAATCTTTCCCTTCTACCGCTCCTTCTGCCTACTAGCCTGGTTTCTGACCTACATTTGCTTTGCCCTGGCAAATTGTGTGAACAGCCTCATTACTAAGCAGCTGCCTTAACCTGTCAGGTAGCAGCCTGTGTCTCGCCCTTTGCCTTCTCGGTCAGCCCTCAGTCCACTTTGTCTCACCAACTGTAGGTGATGGGTACTGTGCTGTCAAGAGTTTCACTGGCATCCCTTCTCTTGATCTGAGATTAAGGGGATGCACCCTCTACCTTATACCCTTGCTCACAGGCCCTTTAAGAGCTCCCCACAAATCAGTCCAATCCAAAATAAGCTCCCAGAAACTGAATCCTTTTATACTCCCAATTTCAGTGAGGAGTTTAAGAGTCATGTAACTGGTTTTTACTTATTTCCTTTGAAAATTTTCATTTTGGCTTAACACCTCGTTACTCGAATGTAGTCCAAGGACCCTGCGGCACCGCCTGGGAGCTGATTAGAAACAGAGAAGCTCAGGGCCCCATCCCAGATCTACAAAATCAAAATCTGCATTTTAGCAAGATTTCCAGGTGATTTGTGTGCACATTAAATTTAGAGAAGTGCTGCTTTAGAAACTCTTTTCAATAGCTTTTTGGTGTCTCAGTCAAAAATACCTACTTAATATTCTGTTAACACATTTATGGTTCAACATCCTGATGTAGCTTTGTGGGTTCTATTTTCAGAAAGAATTCCAGTATCTGTCCTTTGCAAGTCCAGATCTCAAACCATCTAAAGAACTAAAGTAAATGTCTTTCTATTGAATTCAAATGTTCCTCTGTTACTTCCATTTCAACATAACCTAAACCAAAGTCATCATTTTCCCCCAAACTCAACACCTCTTCCTGACTCCTCTTACCTATAAACCCACCCATTCTTTAAGACCTGATAAAGGTCAATCTCCTCCAAGCCTTTTCTTGACCATTTCAGCCCACATTGATCACTCCCTAGTCTCAACTCGCACACCATATCATCCTTTAGCACTTAATTCTATCCTGGTATTTTTCATTTAAGTTATATTGCCTTGAGTTAGTATTTAATTCTTTATCCATTCAATAATATTTATTGAGCACTTATTAATGTAACTACCCATGTTCTAGGAGCTGGGGATATAGTGAAAAACAAAACAGATGATTTTCTGCCCTCATGAAAAGCATATTCTTGGGTAAGAAAGAAATGAAAAACAGATAAACAGATAAATATCTAATCTATAATGATGACTATCAAATTGAGATCACCACCCAATCTCTCCTTTTAACTGTAGCTCAAGTAGTCAACACTCTGCTCAGTATCTTCACTTGACATGCATCTCTAATTTAACATTTCTCAAAGTCTTGATTTTCACCCTAACACCCTCTTTCCCAGTGTCCTCCATCTCAATAAATGGCATCTGCATCCCATAGTCCTCTCTTTCTGTCCACCCACTTCTACTCCATCACCAAATCCCGGTAACTCTGCTTCTAAATATATCCAAAACATCACCATGTCTCCCCACCTCCTCTGCTGCAGCTCTGACCAACAGCTCCCTTGTGTTGTGATTGTAACCACCTGCCAGGTCTCAGTACAGTAGCTCAAGCAATCCTTTTACAGGGTAAGTCTGAGCATCTCCTAGCTCAGACCCTCCGGTGGCTTCCCACTGCACTGAGAATTAAATCCAGAGACCCCGAAGACTCTAAACTCCTTACAACTACTGATGTTACTCCCACCTCTTGCCCCATGCCTTTCCTTTTTTAAAAAAAATTTTTTTTTTAATTTTTTTATTGTTATGTTAATCCCCATACATTACATCATTCGTTTTTGATGTAGTGTTCCATGATTCATTGTTTGTGTATAACACCCAATGCTCCATGCAATACATGCCTTCCTTAATACCCATCACCGGGCTAACCCATCTCCCCATCCCCTTCCCCTCTGAAACCCTCAGTTTGTTTCTTGGAGTCCACAGTCTCTCATGGTTCATCTCCCCCTCCAATTTTCCCCCCTTCAGTTTTCCCTTCCTTCCCCTAAGGTCCTCCATGCTATTCCTTAAGTTTCACATATGAGTGAAACCATATGATAATTGTCTTTCTCTGCTTGACTAATTTCACTCAGCATAATCCCCTCCAGTTCCATCCATGTCAATGCAAATGGTGGGTATTCATCCTTTCTGATGGCTGAGTAATATTCCATTGTATATATGGACCACATCTTCTTTATCCATTCATCTGTTGAAGGGCATCTCGGCTCTTTCCACAGTTTGGCTCTTGTGGACATTGCTGCTATGAACACTGGGGTGCATGTGCCCCTTCTTTTCACTACATCTGTGTCTTTGGGGTAAATGCAATTGCTGGGTCATAGGGTAACTCTATTTTTACCTTTTTGAGGAACCTCCATACTGCTTTCCAAAGTGGCTGTACCAACTTGCATTCCCACCAACAGTGTAAGAGGATTCGCCTTTCTCCACATCCTCACCAACATTTGTTATTTCTTGCCTTGTCAGTTTTTGCCAATCTAACTGGCATAAGGTGGTATCTCAATGTGGTTTTGATTAGAATTTCCCTGATGGCTAATGATGTTGAGCACTTTTTCATGTGTTTGTTGGCCATTTGTATGTCTTCTTTGGAGAAGTGTCTGTTCATGTCTTCTGCCCATTTTTTGACTTGACTATTTGTTGTTGCCTATCCTATTCTAGCCACTCTGGCTCACTTGATGTTCTCTGAACTACACAGCAGGCTCCCTTCCCAGCGCTTTTACAATTGCTTGCACCACTCCTCCCCCAGACACAGAGGAGGCTGGCCTTCTCACTGCCTTCAGATCTCTACTCAAATCTCACTTACTCCAAGGGGTCTTTCCTGATTCCTTTCCCCAACAAGGCACTCCCTCACCTTTTCTTTTCTTCATGACATTTACCCATAGTCCCCCCTCCTCCCACAACACAGAAACGTACATTCATTCATTCATCTATTTGTTTGCTGTCTTCTCACTAAAATGTAACTACCCTAAAATGTAACTTCCAACGATAGCAAGAAATTTGTTGTTGTTTTAAACTATTTCATGCTGAGCCCCTAGACCAGTGTGTAGAGAGTAGATATTCAGTGAATATGTGTTGAGTAACTGAACAGTATTTGAAGTACCTAAGTTTGCAAATTATTGACTTTGTTTAATGACAACCCAAATGGCCCCTATAATTATGTCACTGTCACTAATTTGTGTTTTAAAATGCTACCTTAGGTAGGATTACAGCTGGGAATTGGCCCTCACCTATTCCAGCAGGACAGTGTCATGCACATGAATATTGCCCATCGTATGTGTGGCAATAGAAGAAAAATTTGAGAACAGTTGTTCTAAAACCCAATTTCCAGCCTCATTATGCAGATATTTATTTTCTGGAGGTATTAAGTGACAAGGCAGGGAGCATGGCCTCAGGAAGCTGTCCACTGACCTTCTCTGAGGAGCTGGGAAGATGTTACCTCCCACAGGCAGTGAGGAATGCACCCTGCTAGCACCATGCCAGCAGCAGAGCAAAGAGATGGACATCTGTGGGATGGCGATGTCTTCTCTACGCGACTCCAACTGTGCACCCTGACTGCACTTTAGACCCAGACAGGAGCTTTTAAGAAATGGCGGTATATGGCCACCCCCTAGAGATTCTGATTTAACTGCTTTGGGTGAACCTAGGCATTGGCACTTCTTAAAAGCTCCCCTGGTGATTTTAATGTGCAGCCAGGGGGTCAGTGTCTGGTCTATAATCCTTGGGTGCTGGAGCTAGGGTAACACTGAAAAGAGGCATGTTCTGGGCAGAGCCAAGTACGAGGCTCTCAAGGTGAGACCTGGGAACTGCAGCTGGTGTCAGCCTCCTTGAAGAACTCCCAGTCCTGAGGAGGGCTTCACAGCTGCATGCTCACGTCCCAGTTAGAACACTGGCAACACTTGGGGGTTTGACACCTCTAGAGATGTGGAAAACTTAGGAAGATTCAAGAAAAAGGGCGCCTGGGTGGCTCAGTCGGTTACGCGTCTGCCTTCGGCTCAGGTCATGATCTCAGGGTTCTGGGATGGAGTCCCACATCGGGCTTCCTGCTCAGCAGGGAGTCTGCTTCTCCCTCTCTCTCTGCCCGCCACTCCCCCTGCTCATGCTCGCTCTCTCTGCCTCTGTCTCTCTCTCAAATAAATAAAATCTTTAAATAAATTAATTAATTTAAAAAAAGAAAAGAGTGGATGGAAAGATTTGAGAATTTGGAATATAAAATATATGAGTCAAAAGTCAAAAATTAGATTTATTTAGCCAAGGGAAGTAGAGTTGGTAGAAGAAGAATTTGTAGAAACAGAGTTAATTTTTCTATCATCTTTAAGTGTATACATGGATCTCACACGAAGAAAAACCTAGTGTACAAAAATGTGTGAAATAAACACAGGAGAGGTTAATCATTTATACCTGTATTATATACACAAATACACACAGATTAATTATAGGCAGATATTTACATAGCGTTTCCAGGAGCTGGATGTCATGCTAAGCTCTATGTACAGCTGCGTATTCGCTCATTTAGCCCTTTTAACAACCCGATGAAATAGATACAAATATTATTCTTATTTTAGGAGGAGGAGTCTGAGGCACTCAAAGGTAAAGTAACTTACCTTTGTTGCCATATGGATCTGGAATTTAAATCTAAGTGGACTGGTTGCAGTGTCCATACTCTAAACCATGATTTTGGGGGCACCTGGGTGGCTCAGTCGTTAAGTATCTGCCTTCTGCTCAGGTCATGATCCCGCATCGGGCTCCCTGCTCAGCGGGAAGCCTGCTTCTCCCTCTCCCACTCCCCCTGCTTGCGTTCCCTCTATCGCTGTCTCTCTCTCTGTCAAAAAATAAATAAAATCTTAAAAAAAAAAAAATAAACCATTATTTTGTACTGTATGTATATATGTACATATATATGTTACATACACTGTGTGAGTCTATACATGTATATATTCATCTATCTATATACATATGTATGCTATCTGTGAGTGTACCCCCCCCACACACAGATGCATATATGTCTATAGGTAATGTCTTAACATATATACACATTTTTGCTTTACAAAAAGATGCAGGGGTAACTGGGTGATGGGTATTAAGGAGGGCACGTATTGGGATGAGCACTGGATGTTATACATGACTAATAAATCATTGAACACCACAACAAAAACTTATGAGGTACTGTATGCTGGCTAACCGAACATAATAAAAAAAGATGCAGTTTCCTTTAAACAGTAAGCATACTTATTTATTTATTTATTAATATGTTATGTTAATCACCATACATTACATCATTAGTTTTTGATGTAGTGTTCCATGATTCATTGTTTGCATATAATACCCAGTGCTCCAAAGCATACTTATTTAAATAATATTGGGACTCCCAAATAGGTAAGCAAGAATTTTTAAGAGAAAAACACTTCTGTTATCATGTGATAGCCCATTACAAATCCTTTGCAGTGAAAGTTTTTGAGACAGATTAACTGGAAGGCACAAGTAGTTCAATGGAAAGTCTTACACATTTGTTCTGAGTTATTTTAGCATGTGATGGATAAATTTGGTGAAAAATGTGTTCTTTGGGGATTTTCCTGAGGGACAAAAAACAAACATAAAGCCTGGCTTTTAAATATTAAGTCTCTGCAACTCAGCGGCTAAATGGCTCATTGTTTTCTAATTGGCTAATTGGCAGGAGGGGAGAGGGGTTGGTATTGGGGAGGGTGGCATGTTCTTGAGATTGTACGCACAACAAGGGGACCATTGAAAATTTGGAGTTTGGGTTTGTTTTGCTTTACCTGCTGTTATTTTAATAAATTAGGCAAGGTGCTTATTAAAGGATTGCCCAGTGACGTAGTTGAAATATCATTTTTACAAATATCATCTAACATTTTCTTGGAAATGGTCTGGGTTTAATTCAATAATCTTTTAAATGACAAATATGCACATGGTTATAAAAATTAAAATATTCTTTTATTTCCTATTGATTTACTTAAGAGAAAATTTAGAAACCCTCCTATGTTGGATTGAAATTCTTTAATTACTTAAATATTTATAATTTGATAATTATAATGCAAACTTAATTGAAAGGTCAATTCAAAATGAACTCACAACGTAAACATTTGGTCAATTTAATTAAACAGTATTGAGTTTAACAAGTGTGTAACAATAATGAACAAACATAAATTGAGGAAGAGAAGTGAAAGTCTCAGAAGGCTGAGAATGATGAATAAGTAGGGAGGATGATACCAGTCACACTGGCCCTTGTTTCATTGTCCTGAAGTTGTAGAGAATTAATGAAATATTTGAGTAGCAAAGATAAGAGACAAAGATGCTTTATGGAATACTGGTGATGAAAGTCTTCTTGTGAAAGGGCAGCCGCTCAACTTGGTTGACGCCTATTAAAGACCAAATTAGCCTATTTTTAAAACACAGAAGCCCTGCAGAGCCGCTCCTTCCCTAGGCTCATATTCTCCTTTGTCTAGTGGGATGTATATTGTGAATGTAAATGAACTTTTCAGACTCAGTTATGAAGTGACTCGTGGAGCATCAGGAGGCATTTCTGTCCTCTCTGTCAGCTGGATTTCCTTGGGGGATTGTGTCTGCCTCATCCCCTGCCCTGCCCTATCCAGTCTCCCCTGCGATTAGAGGTCTCTGGAGACAGGGAGTATTTTCCCCCCTGCAGCTTGCACCCTGCCTATTCTTAGCTAAGGTTTCTGCTTTAAACCCTTCTCTGTTTCTGCACCCTGGTCGTGCGTGGAGCTACAACTTTAGGACCCCCACTTCTATCTTTCTTGAAAAAGACCAAAAGTAGGTGCAGCTCCACTGCCCATCCCACATTCTCCCCCTGGCACTGCTCAGATCTTGTCATCAGAGGCAACCCTCCACATAAGAGGTACCATTAGATCATATCAGCCCCAGGAGAGAAAAATCGGTCAGCACTGGAGGAATGGATGGTAAAATTCTCAAAGGCACAGAACTTGTCTTATTCATCTTCACATTTCCAGAGCTACCAACAATGCCCAGCAGTCACTTCAATAATTTTGGTTGCACTGAACTTGGACTCCTTTTCTTCCTCCTCCCAACCTCACCTTCAGGATCAGTGGCCCCATTGTGGATTTCTTATGAAATTACCAAAAAATACTTTATTTATAATGCCCAGCATGTGATTTGTTCCAGATTAACAAAATTTCCAAAATTCAGATGCCTTAACTAAAAAAAAATTTTAAGAGATGAGCTATGATATATAAATTTGGGATATAAGGCATGATAATAAAGAAATGAGTTTTAAAACTGTATTAGTAAAAAACTGGTGATTACAAAATGTCCTTCAATAGTTGAATGGATAGGGGTGCCTGGGTGACTCAGTCAGTTAAGCATCCATCTGCAGGGCATATTTGGCAATGTCTGGAGACATATTTTGGGTTATCACACTGGGGATGAGCGTTGCTACTGGCAGGTAGTGGGTAGAGGCCAAGGATGTTGCTCAATATCCTAAAATGTACAGGGTAGCCCCCACAGCAAAGAATTGTTCAGCCCAAAACATCAATAGTGCTGGGGTTGAGAAGCCCTATCTCAGAGGAGTAGCGGCTGAAAGCATGCACAGGAAAGCTTCTGGAGTCTGGTAATATTCTGTTTCTTAACCACCTGAGCCACCCAGGTGCCTCAAGGTAATATTCTGTTTCTTATCTGTTTGCTGATTACACAAATGTGCTGAATGGGAAAATTCATCAAGCTATACACATTTGGTATGTGTACTTCTCTATATGTACATTATCTTCAAACAAAATGTTTTAAAAATGTTAAAAAGCCACCTATGTTTTCAGTTAATGCCAAAACCCACATAATTGTTTTTTTAATTTAATTTAATTCTATTATGTTATATTAGTCACTATACAATACATTATTAATTTTTAATTGAAAGGCTTTTGTATCTAAGAAAAAAAAATAAAAAATAAAATCATGCTATGAAACATAGAAAAAAAGCCACCTATGCTTTGGAAAACTTTGTTTAATAAAAATATATCCTAAGACTCAATTAAAGAATATATTAAGTAGCTATCAGCTTACATTAACCAAAATCATCTAGACTTTGTAGAAAACAGGAAAAAAAGTAACATGTTATAGAAAACCCTAAATGTTTAATGGTAAGACAATTCAAATCTTTCACTCATCAAAATCTTGCAGTGAATATCAGGATTTAGGATGCACTTTAAAATGGCAATGACAACTTCATAAAAAAAGACTCATGTGCTAATAAAAAATGCATGAATATTTTATTTACCAGAAAATCTTGCTTGATCTGTAGATAGGAATCCGGCCAAGCCACTTAGAATCAGAATTTGTTGTGTCAGCATCTGCAGAAACCAAAGCAGAAAATCGCTACTTTAAAATGCCTCAGTGCTTTGCATAGTCTCTTGTTGGGACCTCTTTTCAGTCTGCACATCCACAGCATCCATTGCTCTGGGATTGTTGGTTCACAAACCCTGCATGCACGGAGGCCAGGCAGAGGTTGAAGAACGGGGTAGGCCACTCCAGATTGGCAGGTGGCAGGTTTAACAAGCAAGGGAACTTACTTACCAGGCTTGTCTTGGGTAGCCATGAGACTAGTAGACCCATACCCACTGCTGGAATCTTAAAATTTTATATAGCAGTGTGTATGAGGTTCAGTCATGTATAGAGACCTTCCAGAGGGTCTCAACACCACCTCACTATCTTGTCTGTGTCCTTGAAAATGGCTCCAATTGTGGGAAAGGCAGGCAGAAGGTACATTCCAAGGACGGGGAGGGGGTGAAGAGCCTCCAATTGCCCACTTGTAGCTTGTGGATCAACCAGCGATCACATCCTCTCAATGACCTTCCCCAACAGTGATGAGGTCCTTTGGCCCATGAAATTTACAAGATTTTCACTGCATGCATTGTTTTTAACAGAGTATTCTGAATGGAAAAGTCTATCATGCTCATCCTGTCCATGCCTCCCATTTGTATGTTGGGTGTGTTGAAGGCATGTAACTTGTTTTTTTAGTTCACAGGCCTCCAACCAAGCCTCATGTGGAAGGATGTAGGTCCCAAAATCATGGACTCCAGTACAGATGGAAAAAGGTCTTGGGAGGAGGTAAGTGTATTTTGCATATAGAAGAAATGTGAGTAATTTTGACCAGAAGATGGGCTGTGGAAGATTACCTACAAAAATGGCCATAGTTACTTTCTTCCCTCTGTCTACACTCCATGCACTGTGACTTGCAGTTCTTACTTATGGAGAGGGAGTCCATTTCACCACAGCTTTAAATCTGGACTGGACTCAAGGCTTGTTTTGATTAACAGAGTATAGGGAAAGTGAGGCCATCCCAGTTTGGAGCCTAAAGCTCATGAGGTCTTGCACACTTCCGCTCACTTAGAGTAGCCATGCCTGTGCCATGTGAGTAAGCCTAGGCTGGTCCTCTGGATAATTAGAGACTACACGGAGTAGAGGAAAACCATCCCAGGTGAGACCATCCTAGATCAGCTGGGCCCAGCTAATCTAGGGGATGCTCACAGATACATGAGTTAAGTCTAGCCAAGACCAGAAAATTAACTGAGCTGAGCCCAGTTCATATTGGCAACTCACAAAATCATGAACCAAATAATTTAGAGTGATTTCTTATGCACCTTTGTTCTCATAAAGATGACTATAAGCAGCTCTGGCATTTATTCTATTCATGTCAAGTCCAGTTATATTATTTATTTATTTATTTATTTATTTATTTATTTATTTATTTTACAATTTTCTACCATTCTCCTTTTTTTTAAAATTTTTTTATTGTTATGTTAATCCCCATACATTACATCATTAGTTTTAGATATAGTGTTCCATGATTCATTGTTTGTGCATAACACCCAGTGCTCCATGCAGAACGTGCCCTCCCCAATACCCATCACCAGGCTAACCCATCCTCCCACCCCCCTCCCCTCTAGAACCCTCAGTTTGTTTTTCAGAGTCCATCGTCTCTCATGGTTCTTCTCCCCCTCCGATTTCCCCCCCTTCATTCTTCCCCTCCTGCTACATTCTTCTTCTTCTTTTTTTCTTTCTTAACATATATTGCATTATTTGTAAGTCCAGTTATATTATTAATAGACCCTCTTTCTCAATAGTAAGTCCCTGAACGGAGTATCATTGACCTAGCTCAAGTAACCTAGCACTGTGGCCAGGGAGTTGGATGCTTGGTGGCCATACCTAGGTCCTTCTCAGAAACTGGGGTGTTGGGATAGACTGTGGAAGAGTGATGATCCCCAAAAGACAAAAATAAGAGCTGTCCAATGCACAGGATGCACTGTATCTCATTGTCTCTAATGTTAGAATTCAGCTGCTATGATGTTCCCAACTGGTTGGTTATTCATTACTCTGTAGATTCTGTCATTATCACAGTCACCAGAGCAATTCATTCATTAGTTTTTCTATTTGCATGATTCGAAACATGGAAGATCACTAGGGAAAAAAAGTCATTTCAAAACAAGTTTCGTATTTTGGATGCTTTAGTGTTGGGATTTCTGGATAACTTATTTTCTACCATATTTTATCCTTGAAGCATACCAGAGCTCTTTTCTCCTGAAAGTGAAGGAAGGTGTTGGCCAGTTTTACACTGTCATGTGTTATGGAATGACACATATCATAGCAAATACTCCCATTTTTATGGAAAGTAGGAAAAAAAAAAGGAAAGTAGAATTAGAAGAAAAAATGAAGAAAGAGATGTTAATGCTTGAATAATAAGTATAGAGAATTGACAGATAATGGACAAAAGAGTACTATTTCCTTTAATCTTACTTAATAAGCTTTGTCCTCTAGCCTTTTGATTTTCTCTGACTCACTGTAGATGTGCTTGACTTGAATTTATTTACCCTCAAAAATAATGAAGACTAAGAGGTGACATGGTGTATGAGTGGGAAAGCCAGTGGAAAGAATTGACAGGGCTTAATAACCCTCCAGGAGATGAAGAGTGTGTGGGCTCCTTCTGTTGAAACACCAGTTTTGTGATGGGTAATTCACCAAATCATCCTGGTGAGTAAACCACTCAGGAATCAAGAAATGAATTATAATACATCCATAGGATGGAATAATCTGCAGCTGTCGAATAGTGACAGGGTGAGTGTACACATTTTGCCAAGTGAAAAATATATCTAGCAGTGTATTATATCACCATTTTCATAATATATGTATTATAAATATAACAAAATATTACCAGCGGGGTCTCCAAAGACAGATTATTTGAGCGCATATTCCCTTTAATGTTTCTTTATGTTTTATAGGCTCCCACTGTTAGAATGTATTACTTCTATAATTATAAAATATAAAAATAAAAATGTAAAGTGCATCAATTAACCTATTGATAGTCATGCTGATAAAATATTTGCAACCAGAAAAAACTGATTGCCTAGCTCCTCAAGACATGTCCCTCTTGTATGAATTTTGAAATCTGTATTGTAGTTTGATGAGGATATTCTTTTGAGGGATGCCAGGTCTAGGTTAACTAAATAATTCTGATATCTACAGAGTACACACTCTATGTCAGATCCTGTTCTAAGTATTTTATAAGCTTTCACTCATGGGCTACTCACAATATCCTATGAGGTATTTACTACTGTTATCATTTTACACATGAGACAATTGAAGCATGGAGATTTTAAGTTAAGATATGGTGGAGTCAGACTCCTGGGTTCTTGCTCTTGACAACTATTCTACAGTTCTCTCCTGTCTTGTGAGGCAGGCCATTCCAGGTATCACTCATCTGAAAAGGAAAGACTTCTTAGAGAAGAAAGAACTGTGAACGCAGAGCTGAAGTAACCACAAGGTCTTAACTTTTTTCTCTTTGTCTATTCATGGAGGAACTCACCTTGAGTTTTCAGGACAGCATCTACCATATAGAAGCTGAAGGGAGATGTGGGAAAGAAGAGACTCCAGCACAACCTTTGCTTTAACAGGGCTAGAATACAATTCAGGTAACCAAACTGATATCTCAGGATATGCTATCCATAAGATATTGGTTGTGTACTAACATAAAATATTCTGTACTTTCATAAGCTTGGGAATCACTGCATTAGGAAAAGTTAGAGGTCTGTTGCATGACTTCTCAGAGCCTTTGTTATGCTCATGTACATTTTAGTATCTATGAGGTAGATATAGTGTGCACCATTCCCCGTTTTTGTTGAACCACAAACATCTTTTCATGAAGCATCTTCTATTAGCCCCCCAAATTAGTGTTCTGTGGAACAAAATTGGAGAAACACTAGGCTCAAATAATGGTACTCTTGATATTATTTCCATTTTCCCCTAGTTTTAAGTGATTTTTAAAAAATATCTAAACCTTATCTCAAGTGTCCTCTGGAGACATAAGAAAAGGATTTATATCCCTGTTTGGATATGTTTCTTAGAAGAAGAGTAGCGATCTACTGAGGTTAACATGGTGGAAGTAGTCATGAGCTCCTAGGGGAAATAAATCTTGGTGGTGGAATAGGAACAGTGTTTAAAAGTTCACCCAGTCCACCATGAGCTCTCTCCCCATGTACAGTAAACTTTGGGAGGTTTATTGTTAATGAAGCAGTGTTTCCTTCTAGTAATGTTAATGGAGCTTGGTCTGTTGAATTTTAGAAATTCCTATATGATACACACGGTTACCAGATAAGCATATGGAAGAGCTCATCATCAATGACTTGACTCAAAAGACAAGATGGTCATGGCGTGGGAATGATGCTACATTCTCATTTTTCATATGATGAAGAAATGAGATACTTTATATAACTCAAAAGTCAGTGCAGAAAGCCCTTTCCAGAATTTGGCTCCTGCACATGCTCATCTTCGAAAATACTGTAGAGTATATATTAGGTTGAGTTGTAAGGTCATAAATGGAAAGAAGTTTAACATTCCTGCTAGGAAGAGACTGCCAGGTAAATTACTAGAAGCATTACTGTGCTTGCTAACATAACCAGCTGATAAATATTCCAAAACATTTTTGTGAATGCCTAAGAATTGCAATTATGCCTTATTTTCAAAATGGTGGACAGGGAACAAGAATAATGAAGGAAACCCATAGAAAATCACTAAGATAAACTGTTAGATCACCTTTGACTTACAATCCATTTCATTCAGTTAGTAAGACATTCTAAATTATCCAGCCAACAGCTAACCTGCTTCCTGAATGAGCCCAGCAAGATCAGCCAGCCCAGTTCCAAAGACCCACCTAGACAACCCATAGAACGATGACCTAGTAAGTGCTTATTATTTTAAGTTGCAAAGTTTTGAGGTGGTTTGTTACACAGCAAAACCTAACTGATGCGGTGTTCTTGGCATGGTGAGGATCTGGAGTCTTTCCCTTGATGACCTGACCCCACTTTGCCTCTTAATGTCTTGACAGAACCTCTGAATTTCAGCCAAATCCCACATCAGGTCCCTGGCCTTGGCAAACCACCTCATATTCCCTGTGTGGGAATGATATGGGGTACTGCCTACCCCCTCCCAACACTGACCCCTGCAGGCTTGCCGGCCCTCAACAATCAGTACCTTCCACATTCTTTCACAGTGAGTATGGAGGCATTTGTGGATTTCTTCTATGCTATGTAACAGTCAAGGGACTCTTGGGGTTCCATCTCCTATTTCTTTCTCACCTTAAATCTGACATGGTTCCACTCCTATTTGGCAGCAGCTGCTCTGTGTTGCCAGATGGGAGCCATGTAGTGCTGTCTCCTTCCAGAGTTCCTAATGAGCTGTGGAAATAAATGAAGACCATGAATATAAGAAAGCCACCATTGCTTGTGTTTGGTAGAGTCAAAAGCAGGCAGGAGAGTAGGAAAACTTTATAACAAAAGAAAAAAGGAAGGTGTTAGGTATGATCTGATTGGACGTTGTTGGTATAGAACTCTGGATCAGTAACTAGAGGTGGGGCATCTTATGGGATTAGTTTGGCAAGCATATTTGGCTTTCTCCATTTGATCCTGACTTGGAAGCTGGGGCAAAAAAATTAAAAAGTTGGCAATTATTAACAATTGCTAATTGTTCTGGGCCAATTGCTACAGTTCACTTTCTGAACTGGTTGCTGTAGAGGTTGTGAGTCAGCATTCTATTGTCATATATAGGCTGGCCATTTTCCTTTGTGTATTCAGTCCCTCAGTCTCGCTTTTGGTCATTCTCTCACTCTTGCAAGTGGCAGGTTGACCAATTCAGGGAAGGCTACAGATCCATATCTTCACTGTGGGGATGGTTCAGTTGTCTCCATGGTCAACTGTGTTGCAAGATCATCTTGAGCTTTTTGTTGTCACATTTTCACAGCGATTATCTGTCAAAAGAGCAGCTATGTAGTAGGATTAACAGTTCTGGATAGAATGCCAGAGACCAAATCATGACCACTGACAAAAACAAGAATAATTAATAGTCCCTATAAGACACAAGAACTAGGAACCCCAATTGCCCAACCCAGGCCAAGTAAACAAATTTCATGGGCCACGAAGATCAACCTTAAAAAACCAAGTAGTTTTTTTCCTTAAGTCAATGTATTGCCTGTTATATTTTGCCTGTTTCATTAATCTAAGTACAGCAAGAAGTATTAGCAATGGCACAAAAACCACCATGACTAGCCAGCAAAAAATCTAGAGCAATACAATTGTCCATCATTACCTGTGCCAATGAGTAAAGATTGGTCTGATCTTCCACCACCCTTGTTTGGGGACTTGTATCTCAGATGGAATTTGCCAAGTTTGTGATTTCTAGAATTAGGGTCTCAGTATACAGATAAGTCTTGGCATACTATTGGTAAAGTGCATGAAGTTATTATGAGTCTGAGGCAAACAAGACCAGGCATTCTGGCTGCAAAAAAAGTAGTACCCGGTAGGGGGCATATGGAGACACAGGAGAAAAGGAGTTGCTTATGGTGGAAGATCAGAAGAAAGGTCTTCGATTAGCCCAGTTACAGTTTGATCTCTATTAACCTCTTCCAGGTGGCAAGTAATTGGCCCATCACCCCCATGAAGGTTGTTGAATTCAAATGTCTTACAATAATTGGTTTTCTGTGACAGAAGGGCACTACCATATTCATGTGTTGATTTATTTAAGACCATTTGTTTATTTAGATGCAAATGCCATCAGCTGCCATTCCTTATGATCTTGCTTATTAAGACTGAAATTCTCTAGCGTTTTTATCATGATGGTCTGGTGATGGATGGCATATACCGCAATCCGTAAGACTCAGGGCAGTTGCTACTGTTTGGGATAATCTAAGAATGGCATTAGAATAAGTATGTTCTGAGCTAACAATTATAATAAAGAGGAAGGAAAAGAGGAAAAGTGCCATTATGGGTGGACAATAACCAAAGGTCTGTAGAAAATGAGAATGGTTATGAGCAAGCAGATGAATAACAAAATAGGAATTAGCCAGTAGTCTAGTCCCATGTCTTAGGCAGTGACTATCTACTATCCTAAGTCATCTGCATATTCCGCAGACCCGGCTCAGCTACTTACTTCCAAAAGTCAGCTGCTACTAGTGGATCTCTGAGAACTTGAAATTTGAGGTCCCTTATAGGAGTAGCCTGCCAACCATGTGGAATTCCGAATTGCTTCTTTAATTGTGAAACATGACTCCCTGGAGTTTCACTACTGTATTTGTTGCTAACAAATGATACATGATCAGGTCCATTCTAGTGAAGTTCAAGAGTAGTTTTTTCTCTGACATCTCTTCTAATAGATGAAATTTTCCGTTTTAAGAACATCAGGAGGCTGAGGCTATTTAGGAAGATGTTGTGGGAAGGCAGCCTTAACCTGGTGATGATGGGGTTGAGTACATGAGTCTCTTGCAATATTTTGCCAACTTGCAAGAAGCAGGGCAGAATATCAGAGGTGAAATTCCTAAATGTGTGGGTCTTGCAGTTACCAGATGTTAAGGGGATAACTGTTGTGTCCCTGAGGGAGTGGACTGTATGGCCATAATCTCCTACAGTTTCATCTTTTCTTTGTGTGCATGATTGAATTACGGTCTAATAAAATTTTGTTGGAAATGTTTTGGGTATGGCTTTTAGTAGACTTTGCCCTAACTTTGGGGCCCTTCTCAACCCTCAGGTTTATTATAAAAGAGGGACTCTGCAGATCCCTTTCTGTGTTCGTCCAATCAGTTTTTGCCACCCAGGATTTAGCATCTGAGGTTTTGACCAACATGTGTATGAGTTGATATAGTTCAGGTAACCCTGGGACATATGCACCTAAAAGAAGGCTATATTCTATGAATAGCAGCTGGCCTTCTCTGGGTTAGGGAAATTCTGAATTATAACTGTGAATTCAGTTCAGATCCAAGGCACACCTGACTCATGGGAGGGATGGATGTTTAGAAGCAACCAGAATTTGGGATTCTTAGGAAAGTCAGCAGGAAAAGATAGGGGATCTGGACAAGGGAAAGAAGAGAGAGAAATTATCAGAAGTGTGGAAGGAGAGAGATCAGAAGGATAAGAAGAATGAAGGAGAGCTAGATTTAAAGAGGTAACAGGAGGACACAGAGGGAGAATTTACTCAGGAAATGAGTCTAGTTTGTCATTGCTTAAGATTGTCAGGTTGCTCATTAGCTTTGGCTGAAGAGTATTCTAGTGAAGGAATTTTTTCAATCAGAATTTCGTTTGGAGGCCTCTGCATACCAATACAAATGCTACCTATTAAATCTGAGAAATTTTAGATCCCTTCTTTTCCAAGGCATCTCTCAGACGAACAATTTTATTCAAACCAAATGTTCCCAGAGGGGTTACTGAAGCTCCAAATCATCACTGGTGAAGATGTGCCATTTAGAGCAACATATGAGAGAATTAGGATTATAAGAAGAGTTCAGGTAGAAAGGAGAAGTTTCTCCTGGAGGAGGAGGAGGAGAAAAGGTTTTAGACTGAGATGCTTCCTTGGGAGCAGGCAACTGTGAGTGAAAAGTGATGCTTGTGCATTTTGTATCTTGGACCCCCAACCTGATGGTTTGGCTGCCTCTGCACACAGACTTGACCATCAGCACCTCCAGGCAGGTGGAACCAAAGAGAACATTCACCAAAGAGAACATTCTCCTTGGATCAAAGCCAAGCTCTCAGAACAAAAAGAACAACAACAGCAAAAAGGGTGGAAGGAGAAAATCTCACCTAGTTTTGTCCGTAACTTGGCAAAATTTGTCCAAATGGGCTCTGGTTTGGTGAGAACCACAAACTCAGCTTATAGGGCCCTCTGCCTGTTTTCTATTCTGTGATTCTCCTTAATATGACAAACACTTTTAGATAGCACATCACAAAACAGAAGCACAAAAGAGAGCAAAATGGGTCCCCCCAAAATGACCTGATTACACCAAGGATGCCAAAACAATAGGAACAAATAACAAAACCCAGGTACCAAACTGAGAATGTATAGCTGTGGAATTCCACACCCAGAGAGCAGAGCTCAGAACCAGGGCTGATTCGCAAATGTTTGGTGAGAACTTGACAAGCCACTAGTGCGAGGCACAATGGGCCTCTATGGGCACCTTGTTTGGTAAAGGCTGGGATCTGTGGTGGTGGGCAATGCAGTCTGTCTCAATAACACCTTTAGGAAAACTGTGGAAATAAATGAAGACCACCCAGATGAGAATAAACAGAAGCTTTTTGTTCAGCGCTTGTGTTTGGCAGAGACTCAAAGGCAGGCAGCAGAATAGGAAAACTTTATAATGAAAAAGAGGGAAGACTTCAGGCAACCTCCCTGACTGCAGGTTGGGGGCATGAGGAACTTGGAAGCAGGCTAACTAGAAGCAGGGCATCCTATGTGACTGAGTTGGGAGCATATACATCTGGTTGACGCTAAGTTGGAAGCAGGGGTCAAAAAATAAGGAAGCTGGTAGCCATTGATCAAGTCCAGATCATTGAGGGCTGATAACAGCAGAGGGGTGGTTTGGCTTCCTGGCTGGTTGCTGGAGAGGTTGTGGGTCAGTCCTGTTGTCATCTATGGTCTGGCTGTTGTCCATTTGTACATTCAGTCTCTCAGGGGCTCAACTCTGCTAGCCCCAAATGCTATGTCATCTCCATCTTCTTACCACCTTCCCACATTTCCCATTCTGGGTCCCCTGGGGACCAAGAAAGATTCAGTCCTGGATCCTTGGGAGAACCAAATAGTGTTGTTTACCTACTCACATTCATTCCAAATGATTCTCTTGCTCTTGTGGCAGAGAGTTCTCCTTCTCCTTCTTCTTCTCCTTTTTCCTCTCCTTCTTCTTCCTCTTCTTCTTCCTCCTCCTCTTCCTCCCCTTCCTCTTCCTCCTCTTTTTTCTTCCTCCTCCTCTTCCTTCTTCTTCTCCTTTTTTCCATCTTCTTCTTTTACCCTTTATTCTCCTCCTCCTCCTTCTCTTCCTCTTCCTTCTCTTTTCCCTTTCTATAGAGCAGAATCTTCTCTCATGCTATATTCCCTTTCTTTTCTACCCTTAGATTTCTATATTCCAGGTAGGATCCATCTTTTTTGTCTCCTGGAACCATAAGCCTCTTGGCTCTGCCTTAAAGATAGTGAAGGTCCTGGTGGGGGGGGGGGGGGGAATTACTGAGCGGAGAAATAGCCTCAATGAACTGGTAACATCACTGCAGCCAGCATTAAGATTCTTCACCTCTGGAAGGAATTTTAAAATACATGAAAATACAGGTCACCTGATTTAAAAAATATCAATGTGAATATTCAGCATGCATGAAAGCTTCTGAACGTCTTTGAATTGTAAATGTTGGTGGAGGAGCATTTTCTCTGGCATCTTCATTCGTTTAATAAATATCTTTCCAGCACTTCCTTTGTGCTAGGCTCTGTCCAAGGAACTTGGAGATATCTGTGAGCAAAACAAAAATCTCTGCCCTGGTGCAGCTTATATCCTAGTGGGGAAGACAAACAATAAGTATCAAACAGAATAAGAAAGTTAAGATTGTGTTAAAAGGTGACAAATGCTGTGGAATAAAGAAAATGCAGAGCAGGGTAGGGAGGGTCAGGCACTGAGGGAAAGAGGACAGATTCATCTGTCTGCTTCTCTTTGGGGATGCCTAACTGCCATTTCAATGGAACTTTATTGTTAAGCCTCAGTGAATAAGATCATGACAATTAAACCATCCCTCAGGCTTTGAGGACTGTTATGAAGGGGATGCACACTCACACACAAGGCACTGGCTAAGTTTCCGGGCATTACTGCTAATTTTATTAACCTTCAGCACAACTGCAGGCTGAGTCAGCTGCCTCAGACATCAATTGGTTCAGGATTCAGAGAAGCATAGTATCTGATTTGGCTACAGAGGTTATTAACTAACCCTGGATTTTATTGTAGGGATCTAATTTATAATAAGAAAAATTGTAAGAGGAGACAGTCACAAATAAAGACTGTAAGTCAGTAATCATCTACTCCTGTAAAATAGTATTTTTTTTTTTAATCAGTATCTCTTAGCAGCACCAGGATCCCTTATTGGATATTGTAATCAGTGAATGACAAGATTCTATAATTACTTCTACACTGTCCATCCAAGATAGAATCAACTTTACTAAAGAAAGCAATAAAGCTTTTTAGAAGCCATTATTTAGTAGGGCGTGAATAGCTGTATAATAAAATATTAATTGTTCTAAAAAATACCTTGGAGAAAAACACTGTACTTACCAGAAACAATGAATTCTTTTCTATGCGTTTCTATTTTTAGTTCTGTTTAGTCCAGTATGATCTATTTCATCAATATAAGATAACATGTATGGTCACATGTCTTTTGTTTTTCCAGGTAATCCACTGCTGAAGAGCAGAATGTCCAGGATTTCCATTTTGAAGCCTCCCACTTCTCCTTGACTTGTCCAAAACCATGACTGTTCACTTAGTCCAGTGAGCTCCATCCCATTTCTTCGTACAGCAAGCAGACTGGATGTGTGTCATGGTCCTCTGCTCTTTTGCTATCTTGTGCTGGGTGGAGCTGTTGAGGACTGGTCCTTTGTGGCTCAGTTTGTAAAAGATTTGTGTGAATGCAAGTTTTCATTTCTCCAGGACAAATAATTAAGGTGAAATTTATGGGTTGTGTGGTAGGTTCAATTTTAGTTTTAAAAGAAATAGCCACATTGTTTTCCTGAGTGGTTGCACCATTTTACATTCCCACCAGCAATCCATACGTATCACAATTTCTCTGTCTCCTCATCAGGATTTGGTGTCATCACAATTTTTTATCTTAACCCATTCTAATAGTATGTAGTGATATCTCATTATAGTTTTAATTTACATTTCCCTTGGCTAATGATGTTGAGCACCTTTTCATGTGCTTATTTGTCAGCTGTATACACTCTTTGGTGAAATATCTCTTCATATCATTTGCTCATTTTCTAATTAGACTGGGAGTTTTTACTATTGAATATTGAGAGTTCTTTATATATTCCACATATAAGTCCTTTGTCAGATATGTTATTTGAAAATATTTTTCCCAGTGTACCATTGTCTTTTCATCCTCTTAATAGGGTCTTTTACAGAACAAATGGGTTTAAAAATTTTTTTTGATGAGGTCCAATTTAACAAATTTTCTTTTCACCCACTTACTTTTCATTTAACAAATAATCGTTGGATATCTACAATTTATCAAAATAATGTTCGAGGTGCCCATAGGAATCAAAGATGTGACATAGTTCCAACTTCAAGGCATTTCCAGTCTAATTAGGGAGACTGGAGATACACCCAAATAACTGATACTACATAACAAACACTAAGTTGAAATGGGAGAGGTAGAGATACATTTTTCTGGAAAATCAGATATCATGTTTTGGCTGATAGGGAAGTAGTGGGTGAAGGTTTCATCACTTCTATGCCAGCACATGCCACAAAATGGTATAGAAACTTCCTTTATAAACTCATTTTTTTCCAGACTAAAATGATCATTTTTAGATAGCTAACATGTTAAATCTCATTATGTACCAAGCAATTTCACATACATTGTATCAATTAATAACAATCTTGCAGGGCAGTGGAGAGGATTATGCCACATTTTATATTTAGGGAATCCAGGATTCAGCAAAGTTAAGTAACTTGTCCAAGATCACAAAGACAGGAAGCAGTAAGGTCATACTGGCACCCCAGTCTTGTGATTAATGCTCTTTTAATTCTACCCAGAATCCTCCTAGACATGTCCTTTTCTTGCCAGGATAAACTCATCAATCTTCTGGCTAAGAAATGGACTGTCTGATTCATGTTTTAAAAGAAGATGAGATACATATACTTGGTGCACAAAAGTCAATGAGCTCTTCTTGATAAAGGGAGAATCCATTAAAACTTTCACAGTGGTCAAGATCATGCAGAAAAGGGAAAAACAAACACTGCCTGTGAGTCATGAGAAGCAAAAGAAGAGATGGATATTCAGTAAAATTTTGCTGAATGACAGCTCAGGATGGAGTAATCAAGGGGGTAGCACATTAGGTCATCTTGCAGGCTCATTGTTACCCAACTCATCTTCAAATGCCAAACCTTTCATGGGGAATGTTAAAAAAAAATCAGTAATAGCTCAGGTGAAGAATGGAAGTTGTGTCTGTTTCTGACCTACAAGATGACAAATAGGGAACTGGGGCTCTTTCTTGTTCATAACATCTCAGGATTTCCATCTGTGTTTTCTTCCTGTCTTATTTGTAACATTGCCCAACTCAACAAACTCTTCTGTATGTATTTGTTTTTCTTTTGAAATGTTTATCACTTACGCAAGATGTTAAGATCTTGATTCTGAAAGAGTCTGTAAAGAGGCAAATTTATGTTAGGTCAGTTTTGCAAACACCAGCCTGATATCAAATAACCTTTGAAGCCCCCATTCTTGTCCTGATGCTGCCACTACTGGGCCCCATGTGGAGAGTAATCCCTTCACATTCTACATTTAACCCTTTACTCTGCTGGCCTGTGCCTGAAGTTAGACCTACCGTTTTGTATAACAAAAGGTAAAAATAAGAACATTGGACAAATACATTTGGTTGATTAGATTTTCTCTGGGGTAAACGGGACATGACGGCAATGGTGCCCCCAGGGAGAGGAACTGAGAGGCTGGGAGCAAGGACGGAAGGGAGTCTTGTTAACTGTGTATCCATCCACACTTTTGGAATTCTGTACCATGCCAACGCTAATCAAGCACAGGTAAATAAAATTGAATCTAAACAAAATAGGAACAAAACACAAACGTTCTTCCACTTTAGCCAGTTAGTGGATAATAAAATCCCTTTAAAAGAGGAAACTCGATCTTCAGAGAAATCAACTCTTATATCTTCCAAGTTCCCTTCTTAAAGGTTTTTGTTTTTGTTTTTTGCTGGGGCGGGCAGATCAGCAAAGGAGCCATCCATTTCTACTGAGCAAATTCACACGGAGAGAACACTCTTAATCCACCGTCCTTCGAAAAGACTCCCAGGGTTTTAGAAATCACCAATGTAGCTCCACAAAAGCGTTATTTCGATCGAGTGACTTCCCTGTTGCGGCTAAAACGGACAATGTGTTTTCACAGCCCAGTTGTTGGGGCTGAGGCAGTCCGTCTTAGGGAGATTCCGGGCCCTGCGCCTGATAGATGCAAACGCTCTATGAAGCCCTGGCCTGGACGGGAACCTTTCAACTCCCAGGCGTTCTTCCAGGACCTGGACCTCCTGGCAGGGGCCCGAACGCGTCCCTCACTCGCGGCAATCTTCGGGCGTCCTTCTGGCAGCGCGGGCTCAGTAACCCGCCGGTGCGGCAGCGATGGGGGCTTCGGAGGTTTGGGCGCGCAGTAGCCTGGGACAGACCCCGAGCCCAGCGCGAAGCCAGTCAGTGTCTGTTGAACGACTGAGCGTCGCTAGCACAGTCAATTCCTGACAGAATGAAAGGAATCCAGATCAGGGCATGGGTCACCACGGTGACTTTTAAATACCCAGGGACTGTGAAGTGAGGAAGAGCTGGCTTTGGAGAAGCGCCACGCCGGCTTTGGTGAGGCTCGGGAGGGAGGGCGCCCACACTCCGGAGCGCAAGCGGCCGCGCTGGTAGAGCCAGGACGACCCCGGATTCGGGTGACGCATCACTCCGCGGTCAGGGAGGGTCCGGGCCCCCGGGGCTCAGGGGCAGGGGACAGGAAAAACCTCACTTCAAAGATAGGAGTGACCTGAAGTCTTGCTTGAGGGCTCCCGGGCCGAGGCCCCGGCACTGCACTGCGCGGCTGGGAAGAGCCCAGGAAGGGGCGCGGGTCCCCGCCCCGGGCGCGCGCAGCCCCAGCCTCGCCTCCTCCCGATGTGCCCCGCCCCTCCCGGCGCGTGCCGCCCGCGCGCCGGGGGAGCTTCCGAGGAACCGGCCTGGCGGGCACCTCCTGCCCCGGCGCAGGCGCGAGCGCGCACCGCCTCCCGGGCCGGGCGCCCGGCTGGCGCCCCCGCCCCGCCTCCACACGCGCCCCCGCCCCGGGCACCTCTGATTGGCCGTCGGCCGGGCCAGCAGGTGTCGGCGGCGGCTGCGGCCAGGCTGGCCCCAGCTGCCTGCGGCGCGGGCGCCTCCCTCGCAGCCGCTGCCACCGCCGCGCTCCCGCCTCCTGCCTGCTCCCGGGCTCCCGCTGCGGCTGCGGTTCTGACGGCCGAGCCCCCGCGGCGCGGCACCTCAGATCCGGTGCGCCGACCGACCCGCGCCCCTGCCTCGCTGCTCGCAGCTCGCTCATCCACGCGCCGCGCTGCTGCGGCAGGTGCCCCAGGCGTCCTGAGGCGCGGTGGCCGCCATCGATGACCCCGGCCACGGACCTGCTCCAGCCCGGCCACCCCCTGTGAGTACCGTCCCTCCCCTCTGGCGGCTTTGCGCCACTCTCCCGCTTGCGTTGCCGCAACTTCGGGGGTGGGTGTGTGGAGGTGTCTCTCACGTCCCCCTCCCCCCCCCACACACCGGTGCGAGTCCTGAGCCAGGGCCCCAGGGCACGACCAGTCTGCCTCTGCGGAGGGGCTTGGGGGCGGGGGTGGGAGCCGTTGAACTTGCTCCAGGATCGTCGCAGAGTCGGAATCGCCCCTTTCTCCCTCGGCCGGGGCCGGAGCTCGCCTCTGCGTTTCCCTCGCGTTTGGCGTTCCCCACTGGCCACGTAGCTCCTGGGCTGAGGTTCACCGCGCACCTACTACGCTGCGGGCGCACCGGCGGGGCGCCTGGAACCATCGGGTAAGCAGCCCGGAGCACTTCAGGGCGCCGGACTTGACTCTTTCGGACTCTTAATTTCTGTAAAATGGGGCTAATCAGGGACTCGCTCAAGGTCATGGCCGGTGCGCGGAGTAAGAACCCTAGTGGGTCGCGTCTGGCCAGGTCCGCGGACTGCTTGGGTAGGGGCGCGCTGTTGCGGATGGATGGTCACTTCAGCTTCATCCCGGTCTCCTTTTCATAATTCCTTACCCCCCAACTCCGCCGGATTTGGAGAGGTCGAGAGCCGATCGCAAGGGACCCTACAAAGGTTTGGGGGGTATCCGCGGGGACCTTTGGGGTGAGCGCGGAGCCGAGCGCTTCCGCGGCAGGGACTTCTGGATCTGCGGCATTTGCAGCATCTCCTCCATTCCCAGTCATTTAATTTGCTAAGGTCTCGGCAGGGTAGGGGAATTTGCTAGGGGCCTGCTCTTAGATCCATCCTGCTCCCTTTCCTTCTCCCAAATAAGCCCTGTCTCCGAGGGTAAGTATGGGAGAGACTAACTGTACACACCAGTTTGGGCCCAGGGACTTCGTAAGAGAGGAGAAGCGTGTACGCTCTGCTGTTGGCTTAGCCAACATTGGCTCTCATCTGCTCTAAGAAAATGCCTTAAGTCTGGCTTCATTCCTGCCCGCCCTACTCCCTGCCCCCAGATCTGGGTTTGTTGCACTTTCCCTGGGGAGGGTGGAGTCCAAGTCGCAGAATGTGTAACTGTTGCAGGATGTGAAGAGTTGACTCCAGCTCCTTTGAGGCAGCTCCGGTGGGGCTGTGGGTGGTTCTCAGAGCTTTGTACTGGGGACAGTCACCCTTCCTCTTTTGACATTCTTACTCTGTTCCTCCAACTCAGGTTACCTCGCCCTAACTCAGTGATCAGATGGTTACTTGGATAATTTTTTGATGTCTGACAAACATCTTTGAACCTCAACTTTTTTTTTTTTTTTGATTAATCTCTATGCCCAGCTTGGGGCTTGAACTCAGGACCCCAAGATCAAGAGTGGAATGCTCTATTGGACTGAGCCAGCCAGGTACCCCTGAGCCTTAATTTTTTTTTAATCTATAAAGCAGAATAATCCCTGCTTTTTAGTCTTCCCAAGGTAGTTAGGGTTCAGGGGACATGGTAGAGGTGAAAGTAGAAGGAAGATGGTTCCAGATGATCTGAGCTGTGGGTAGAAGTGGAGGTGATTTCAAGAATTTTTTTACAGCAGTCTCTGGGACTTTATTAGATCTGAAAATCTTTACAGGGAAATTTAGTTTGGTAAGACTTTGAAAATACTACATTTCATCTTCCAGTTGAAGTTCCTTACTGTCCATGGGTAGCCACATCTCTCACAATGACCCCCTGCCCCATCTGTGGTGTGTGGGCTGGAAGCTAGCTGTCCCTGTAGGGTTAGGGCAGTCTCTGGTGGTGGTGAGGCACTGTGTGTGTGTGTGTGGCGGGGGGGGGGGGGGGGGGTTGTCTCTGTGGAGCTGAAGTGTGTCTCTGTGGAGACAGGTGTATCTCTTTGTGGCCTTGGTTTCTTGTGGAAGGGGAAGGGGAGGGGCAGTTGTCTGCTCCAGAGTCTGCTCATTTTTGGAAGAGTGAAGTGTTAGCTGGGCCCAGCAATGTAAACTAACAGTGGTCTAGATTGTATCCTGTCTCCTTCCTCTCCTTCCAGAGGGGCAGAAGGAGAGCTCATCTGTGGTCTTGGCCTTTGGAGAAATCAATTGGTGAAGACTGAAATACCTCAGAGAGAAATGGGCATCCCCTGTTCTTAGTTCATATTGTGTCTGCACAGCCTTTTGTCCCAAAGGCAAGTTAAAGAGGGACAACTGGTTAGAACTTGGTGACTTTGTTTTAATATTATATTAAGCCAGGACATAATCACAGAAAATGGCACAGATCTGAAGTGTACACTCTGGATTTTCACAAATTGACCACCCCTGTGTAACCAGTGCCCAGATTAAGACCTAGGATATTCCCAGTCTCCCCCTGTCCTCTATAGGTACTATCCCCCAAGGGTAATCATCATCCTGCTTTATTTTATCAGGCAAGTTTTATTTTTATTCTTATTATTATTTATTTCACCAGTTTAGTTTCAAAGCTAAAATGAAACTGTTTGATGATTTTTCTACCTCCTCTTTTAATGTATGCAAACCAAAGGTAGTTATAGGTAAGCCAGTCCAGAAATCTAGAAGGGAGAATTTGGTCTTAGGATCTGGGTGGAGTCTAAACTGGTTGTCTCCTCCCCTCCCCGCAATAGGTTCTTGGGCAGTGAAACAAGCCAGACCCCAGATGTAACAGGCTGATATTGATAAATTGAAGTTTATTCATAGAGTGTATTTGAAAAATGCAAGTCTGAAATGGTGTCATGATAAAATATACATAAAAATGTTAATGAATTCTCATTTGAAACATAAAAATGGGAATGTTTTGAATTTCTCGAAATTAAAAATTGGTAGAGGATCACAGAATGTCAAGGCTGAGTGATTTATAAACTGTGTGTGCTGTTGCCACATGGTGGCGCCACGTCGGCTGGAGAACTGCAATACCCAACATTCTTTCCCAAGCCCCCAGGAAGGAGTCCCAGGAATAAAATCCAACAGTTCAGCATCTCCAGAACTGATTTCCAAGCACTGTGGTTTTTCCAGTGTTGGGCAGACAGGCCTCCCCTCTGGTGCCTGCTACACTAAGTCCATGGATCGAACCCTGTCCCAGCTTTTCAGGAGGTGGCTTGTGGGTTGGAGGCACGTGTGTTGGAGAAGGGGGAGCTGAGACACTGTGGCCCTCTCTTTGGTAGTATGGAACTGTGTAAAGAGAGTTGGCTGAGAAGCTAGCTCACGTGTGTTGTGATTATCTTGGTCTCCTTTCACCCCAGAATTCCCCCAAAGGTGTCAGAGAAGGAGTTCTCTTTCCTGAGGCAGGTGGCTATTTGCACAGAGCACTGTCCATGGTGAACTCGGAAGAATAAACAGGCATGGGTGTAGCCAAACTGCTGCCCGATGAAATGCCCTCTGGGTTCCACAGGGTGGGAGCCAAGTCCCGAGGGGAGACCACAGGGTGGGGGGCCTGTTGTATCCAGCTGTGGAGAGGGCCAAGCCGACCCATCCAGTGCCTTTTCTTTTTACTGTCAGTGTGACCGAAATGCTGCTTAGAAGATTGTATTCATGCGCTGGCTGCCATGCCCGTGGTTGCTAAGAGAGCTGAATATTTGCCATGTGCTAGACCCTACATATATATATATTCAGTTAATCTTCATCACAGGAGGAGGGTGGCTTTCTCATTTTCTAGATGAAGGAACTGGGCCTAGAAGCACTCTTTCTGAGTTCGCACATTATGGGAGCCAGAACAAGGACTGAGCGCCAAGTCTCGCAGATGACTTCCCCAGCTGAGTTATGTGCCCTTCTGTGGGGTGAGAGGAGCCTTGCACAATTCTTCTGTCTTCCCTGGCACCTGATAGAGCGCCTTACATGTAGTAGCTACTTAAGGCTAAATATGGGATTGCAATTAAGTAGAAACTTCCCTGCTGAGCGAAAGGGAAATCCAGACAGTGAAGGATGAGAGTTTGGGGTTGAGCCCATGAAACCTGCAACGTTGGGACTGAGTGTGGGCCCACCAGAATGTGGAGTCTTATTTTATGTTTAAAATTTTATGTAAATGGAGGTCTGTTATTTGTTTTTGTAATTTGTTTTTTTTTCCACCCAACATTGTTTTTTAAACATATGTTCATAACATTTGTTGATAATTATAAGTTTAGTTGATACATTTTAACATAGTATTTCCTTGTTTGGTATACCAGAGTTTAAATATTGCTCATTGGACAAAAAGATGTTTTTACCTTTTGCTATTATGAAAAATATTGCAGGGAATATCCTTGATAAGGTCTTGTACAAATGTGTGTGTGTCTAGGATTTATATCCCCAGAAGTTGAATAACTGGGTAGGAGGATATGCTTACATCAACATCTGTCTGTTACTGGGTTTTGCAAACTGCCCTCTGTAGTGGTGGGGACACTTTATACTCCCACTAGTACTGTATTGGAGTTCCTTGTATCCCCATATCTTTGTGCCATCAGATGTTTTAATTTTGGTTCATCTAATAAGCATGGAATGTGTTTCACTGTTCTTTTGCTTTGCATTTCCTGTAGAGGTTTTTTGTTTGTTTGTTTTTTAAAGATTTTATTTTTAAGCAATCTGTACACCCAGTGTGGGGCTTGAACTCACAACTGTGAGATCAAGAGTCACATGTTCTACCAACTGAGCCGGCTAGGCGCCCCACCCTTAGAGATTGTTAAAAAATATATTTTGGTTTTCAAAGTTTCTTTTCTGTACATTGCCATTTTTTACTAGATACAACTTTCAAATCTTTAAACTCATCTGAAATTTATATTGCTATGTTGTGTGAGACAGGGATCTAATTGTTTTCCATACTGAAAACCACTTCTCCCGTTATCATTTAATGAATAGTTACCTATTTTCTTACTTATTTTGTTGCCATCTCTGTCATATACCAGTTTCTGTTATATTTTTGGATCTGTTTCTGAATTCTGCTCTGTTCTATTCATCTCTTTGTGATTCCTGAGCTAATACAGTGTCATTGAATTATTAAGGCTTTATAATAATTCTTTTCTTCTTAGCCTTTTTCTTCAAAATTGTCTTGGTTATCCTTGACCCCTTAGGCTTTGACATGAATTTTAGGATCTTTCCTAAATATCCCTTTTCATGAAAAATACTGTTAACAAAATTTGGTAAAGTATCAAATAAAACATATTTTCTTGTTTCTTTTTTTTTTAAATATAGTGCTAATCAAAACTTGTAATTTTCCATTATTTACTGTGAAATCTTGATCTCCAATTTAAGTGGATTCATTTTACGTGACACTTCCCTGGTACCAGATACCTTGAATAATAAGGACCATTTGAATATGATTTTTAAAACACCTATAAGGTCATTTTTTAAACTCAACAACAGACAAGTAATTTTAAAGTCAGTGATTACTCTTCTGTGACATTATTTTTATCCTCCTCATAACTCATTTCGTTTAGGTACCATAATTTATTCAACAAAATCATTCTTTAAAACATTAAGCACTTTATAGTCTTTATTGTAACTTCATCCTTCTATACATTTTTGTTTCCTTAGGATGAATTACTTTGTTGAAAGTTGTTTACTGGGGCGCCTGGGTGGCTCAGTCGTTAAGCATCTGCCTTCGGCTCAGGTCATGATCCCAGGGTCCTGGGATCCGGGGAGCCCTGCATCGGACTCCTTGCTCAGCAGGAAGCCTGCTTCTCCCTCTCCCACTCCCCCTGCTTGTGTTCCCTCTCTTGCTGTCTCTCTCTGTCAAATAAATAAATAAAATCTTAAAAAAAAAGAAAGTTGTTTACTTTTCCTTAAATTTTTGATACATATTGCCAAATAACCCTCTAGGAAACTTTATAAATTTATTTTGCTATTAGTCATGTATGAGTGTGCCAGATCCCCATGCCTTGCCAGCAATAAATACGATTATTCATCATCATTTCCAGTTTCACAGACAATGACTCTTGTTTTTTATTTTGCTTTTTTCTAGCAAGGCAGAACATATCTTCATGTTTATTAGTTCTTCATAGCCGACTTCACTATAGAGTTTTCCATGAGGGTTGTTTTTCTTTTACTTTCTTTTTTTTTCTTTTTAAAGATTTATTTATTTGAGAGAGAGAGAGAGAGCATGAGCAGGGGTGGGGCAGAGGGAGAGGGGAAGCCGACTCCTTGCTGAGCAGGGAGCCCAACGCAGGGCTCTATCCCAGGACCCTGGGATCATGACCTGAGCTGAAGGCAGACGCTTAATGGACTGAGCCACCCAGGTGCCCCTCTTTTACTTTCTGTAAAAAAAACTTGTATTATCACTTGGTGTTTTTGACAGAACAGATTGTTTTATACAAATCATGTTCATATTTTAATGTTAAATATCATTCCATCATATGAAAATACCATATTTAAAAGATGTGTTCCTCCATGATGGATTTTAGATTATTTCTGTATTTTTTTTTTTTTTGCTATTACATGTATGTATGCAGTTAACATCTTTGAAATGTATTTATGCACATGCAAAAGAAAATCTTGAGAATATATGCCCAGAAGTGGGATTGCATGATCATATTTTATGCACACTTACAGCTTGACCACCTGGTGCCAAATTGCTCCCCAAAGTGGTCATGGTCATTTAAATTTCTGTGGCCGTGTGGACAGATAGCATTTGTCATAGCAAGAAAACAATATTAGAGAAGGAGGAACAAAGGTGTTAAAGGAAAAAGTATATATGTGTGTATGTTTGTGTGTACATAAATATCCTGAAGTTCATTGAGAAAACTCAGAGGTTCTTGACCTTTTCATTTCAAAACTTACATCATTAGAAATGATTAAATGTAAGTATAAATCATAAACATCATATATATTTCCTTAGCCTAGGAGAATTGGTAAGAGTTTAAGTAAAAGGTAATCTGTTTAGTAGTGCTTTTTCAGAGTAGCATGCAAAAGGAGATGGGCCCCTAGTGAAAAGAACAGGAGAAGCACCTCTGCCCAGCACTATTCCTCCCCATCCCAGGGTGTGGGGTCCACCATTGGACAGTTGTTCCTTTTCATCACCTCATCTTGTAAAATTTAGAAGGCTGGGGGAATAACTCTAGAATAATGTTGTGCCATTAATACCTTAATGCCAAAGAGTTTATGCGATCAGTTGCTGGTGATAGTAAGCAGAACAGCATGAAATCGACAGAAGGTTAGTGGGGAAAATGCTGAACGATGAACTTGGTTGGGGACAGCCTGGAAATTTTACTGAGAGAAATCTGTCCCGCTTCAAATGTACTCTGAGAATCAAGTCTGCATTTGTGTCAGGAGCATAAAAAGGGCTTTATAAAATGGCCTAAATGCTGTCTGAAAACTGTTTTTGGTTCAGTATTCAACCATGTGTTATACTCCCCCATTACCTTCTGTAAGTAATTATGAGTTAAATTTTTTGCCTATATTTATATATCATCAGCTGGGGAAAGAAAAACGCTCTATAGAAAGTTCTTTTGTGGCTGTGATTTACAGTATAATACCACAGATACGACAGACACACGATCTGCAGCTGGGATGTACAAATCCATTCTGTGGGCTGACAATTTAATCTCATTGAGCAGACGCTTGAGAGAAGAATGCAAGACATGCAAGGAAGGGCGGGTGCCTGGAGGACAGAGGTGCTCGTGGCTCCTAGGATCTAATGTGGCTATTTGCCAAGATCCCCAAATCTTTTGACACTGACTCGTGACTCAGATGACCATGTCATTCTATATGGTTCTTTCTTTTTGGTATAAAATATAACTATGTCCAAGTGTGCAGGGTTATTTTCTAGGCTTGGAAGCATAAATATCTACACTGCAGGAAGTGATATCTATACTGCAGAAAAGGAAAATAACCCATCTCTTTATACTGTTTTCTCTGAAGATTCCCCAGTCTGGAGAAGCAGTGCTTCTAGCCCCAAACCTCTTCCTAACCTCCTCTTGAAGACCATTGTCTCAAGCATCATTTCACTTTATCTGTATAGCTCCAGACTCAGAAGATGTGACAGGTGCTGTTTTGTGTTTGTGTTACATAAATGTGGCTTGGCTGTTTTGCTTTTTTTGCAAAACAATTTATTGATCATTAGGGACTTGGATTTACTAGAATGACATGTAACCAGAGTATTCAAGATTAGTGTCTTTATGGTTAATTAGAAGAAAATTTTTTTTAAAATGCTATTTTAATTGAATCCTTGTTTAGTCTTCTAGAAATCTGCCAGTTGGTTTTTCAGCTTCGCGGTCCAGTAAATGTCAGGTGCCTCTCCCAGGACTGCAGATCTTGCAGTCTGGTGCCTGAATGCTGCGGAGATCCCCTCAGGGTCCCTTTGTGCTCCCAGTTCTGCCTCCTTCCTCCCACAGCTTCCAGGTACCTCATCCTTCCCTTCCCACTGCCTCAATGCTACCACCACTATCTGCCTCAGTTTCCTTCCCTTCCGACTGCTGCTGGTGGTAGATGGCAATACAATGCTGTTATTTCCCCTGTTCTCTTTTCTTTAAATGATCCAAACACAATGAAGAAAATGAGAAACAAAAAGGCCATTTTTGGCAAATGGGAGAGATGGTTAAAATTGCTTCCCCCAAAAGGGAGGGCTGCCTGAAGAAGTGAGATCGAGTGGGGGTGCATTGGAGGCACAGAGATGTGCTGTGGGTGTTTAGTCAAGACCACTTCTCAGGAGGGCGAGAGCCCTTAGTTGGGCACAAGTTCCTTCTGGGTCACAGTGGGGATAAGAAAGCCTGTAGCAGCGGCCACCACTTCCTACCGCCCCAGATGGGCCCCATCCCTCTTTTTCTCCTCATCAGTCACCAGGCGTACAGATTCTCTTCAGACTTTCCAGAGAGCCAAATTTTGGCTTTCTTTTCTCTATTTTGACATTATTTTTTATTTTATTAAGCTCTGTTCTCATCCTTATTATTTCCTTCCTTCTACTTTCTTGACTTCATTCTTTTTCTAATCTCTTAAATTTCCAAGGTTAACTCATTAACTTCTAGCCTTTCTTCTTACTTAGATATGCATTTAGCCTAATAAATTTGCCTCAAGTATTGCTTTAGCAATATTTGTCCTCCACAGTTTTGATTTGAAGTGTTTTTATTGTTCACATGTAAATTTTTAACATTTTTGTTATGATTTCTTCTTTGACTTATGAGTTCTTTATATGCTTTTGTTTTATTTTTAAAAATTTCAGAACTTTTTAGCCATTGTTTTTTCTATTTTAATACATAGTGATTAAAGAATGTGGTCTACGTGATTCCAATTCTTTGAAATTTGTTGGGATTTGTTTTATGGCCTGGTACATAGTCAGTTTTTATAAATTTCCATGTTTTCTTGAAAAAGTAATTGGTTGCAGTGATCAATATGTGTTCATTAGCTTAAGCTAGTTAATTGTGTTTTTCAGATTTTCCATCTTTACTCATTTTTTTGCAGCTTAATCAGTTACTGAGGGAGGAATTTATAGAAGTGAATTTGTCAGTTTCATCATGGGCTTCTTTCAATTTTTGCTTTGTATATTTTTTTAAAGATTTTAAAAATTTATTTATTTGACAGAGAGAGAGAGCGAGCAAGAGAGAAAGAGAGAGAAAGACAGGCAGAGCTCAGGAGCCAGGGCAGGGGCAGAGAAGCAGACTCCCAGCCGAGCAGGGAGCCCGCCATGGGACTCCATCCCAGGACTCTGGGATCATGACCTGAACCGAAGGCTGACACTTAACTGACTGAGCCACCCAGGCACCCTGCTTTGTTTATGTTATTAGGTGCATTCTGGGTCAACTCAGTATATATCATTATGAAACAACCCTGTTAATGTCCCATAATGCTCCTTGTTTTTAAGTCTGTTTCATTTATTTTTTATTTATTTTATTTTATTTATTTATTTTTTTTTAAAGATTTTATTTATTTATTTGAGAGAGAGAGAATGAGAGAGAGAGCACATGAGAGGGGGGAGGGTCAGAGGGAGAAGCAGACTCCCCGCCGAGCAGGGAGCCCGATGCGGGACTCGATCCAGGGACTCCAGGATCATGACCTGAGCCGAAGGCAGTCGCTTAACCAACTGAGCCACCCAGGCGCCCTATTTTTTATTTATTTTAAAAAAGATTTATTTATTTATTTGAAGGGGGTAGGGGCAGAAGGAGAGGGAGAGAGAGAATCTCCCTGCTGGGTGGGGAGCCTGTGGTGGGGCTGATCTAAAGACCCTGACCTCATGACCTGAGCCAAAATCAAGAGTCAGATGCTTAACCAACTGAGCTACCCAGGTGCCCGAGTCTGTTTTAATAGAGCTATGCCAGTTTTCTTTTGCTTTGTATTTGCCTGTCTTATCATTTTCTTATACTTTCACTGTCAACATTTCTTTTTCTTTTTTTTTTAAAGATTTTATTTTACAGAGAGAGCGTGAGAGTACAAGCAGGGGGAGCGGCAGGCAGAGGGAGAGGGAGAAGCAGGCTCCCCGCTGAACAGGGAGCCCGATGTGGGGCTTGATCTCAGGACCCTGGGATCATGAACTGAGCCAAAGGCAGACGCTTAACTGACTGAGCCACCCAGGCGCCCCACTGTCAACAGTTCTGTGTATTTTTTTTTCACTTGTGAAACTCTTTTAAAGAGCATGAACTTGCTTTTTTTAACCTATATTTTTTAATGTGAAAGTTATGTTCATTTATAGTGCTACTGTTAATATATTTGGATCTATTTTACCATTTTAGTTTTCCCACCTTTTATGTACTTGGTTACTGGTTGCTTTTTGTATAATTTAGATCCTCTGTCCTACTCCACATTATATTTTCTTCCCTCATTTATTCAAAACTTTACACTCAGTTTCTATTTTCTATAAACTTACCATATTTACAATATGGTAAGTTTAGCGTACATGTTTACCTTAACAAAACCCAAACTAAATCGGAGTAATTTCTGTCTTCCTGAGCAATTCAAGGACTTTATACTTAAATCTGATCACCCCACTTCCCCAATATATGTTAGTGTTGTCTGGTGTTTTAGTCAGACTTTAACTCTTTTTTATTATTACTTTTTTCACATAGTATGCAATTTGTTGACAATATTATTGCACTGTTTTCCATATTCTATTGTTGCATTCTAAGAATTCAGCTAACAATCTGATTGTTGTTCTTTTGTAGTAATCTGTTTTTTCTTCCTGAAAGGAGCCCCTCACACTGGGTTAAAGATCACATCTACCCTGGCCTTCTGCGCTCCACTGACCCGATCAAGACGAAATTTGAAACACCCCTCCCTCTTGCCCCTTGTCATTTGGGTCCCACCCCTGCTTTGCCTTGAATGGACAGGACTCATCCCATCATGCTCTTCACTCCTGTTTGTCAGTCTCCCGGCCTCCAGGGCCACTCCCCCAGTTCCTGATGACCTCAGCTCCAGATTCTCCGCCACTCCCTGCAGCACTGCTCCTGCCTTAGTCCTAGCACTTCAACAGACAGGGAGAGGATCCTTCTAACATCCAGGCCTCTCAGTTCCTTGACCTGCTTTGCTCCAATTTCTGTCTTCCACTCCACCCTGCCACTGACTTCCACAGTCATAGATGGACACTCGTTCCCAGTAATGACCAGCCCTTCATAATCTGTTTCATGCATCATGTGTTCAGAGAACCAACTTCCATCTTCCAGCTCTTTCCCTCTCTTCCTCCAATTCCAACAGTCCCTCAATCTCCTGACTTTCAATCCATGACCCCGGACCCTTGAGGTCCTCTCCTTCTGCCTTTTCCAGCCTGTATTTCATGGTGTGCCCTATAATCAATCCTTGGAGTACACCCTCAGTTCACATACCCATCCCAGACCACATCCTTCTCACTCAGCAGAAGCACAGAGTGGTTCAGTCCCCGTCTCTCCGTCCTCCTGCCTGAATCTGTGCTGAGGAATGTGGCCGAAGGAACACTCACAAGCAGTTGACTGGTCTTGCATGGCCATGAACATCGGGTGGATCCTTAGTGCTACCTGATACTTCCCTGGGCCTGGCCCTCTCCCATTCTCTTCATTGATTGTTTCACATTCCCCCGTTGCCTCAGACGTGTGCACCTTCTATCCTCATTCTTACATTGTTCCTGCTGCCACTCTCACTGAGAAAGCTGGAGCCATCGGGGATCGGGGGTAGACCTCCCACAGACTCACTCTACCATCCACCCACCTGCCTTCATCTGTAGCCACATAATCTGCCTTGTGTTCTGGTACTAACCGTGAAATGTCTGTGCCTGGATCTAAAGTCAGACCCTCCACTCCCTGGCCCTGCTGCTCACCTTCCTTGAATACTCAGGGATATCACTCCAGTGATTCTCCTTCTATATTGCCAGTTTTCTCTCCCTATCAGTTAATTCTTATTGGCTTACAAACACGTTATTTTTCCTTTCTTGGAAAACACTCCCTCTGTAACTCATTTCCACCTCTAGCTATGGCTTCATTTCTCTGCTTTCCTGTATATAAAAACTGCTAAATAGAGTTGTCTAGATTCATTGTCTGCAAATTCTCTCCTCCCATTCTCTGTTAACGCCCCCCCCCCCCACCGTGGATTGCCAGCTCTATTTCATCAACTTCACCAGCAACTGCCCAATGACTAAAGACCCCACTTTATTGAACACAAGGGCTGTTCTTGTCCTCATCCTTCTTGCTCCATTAGCACCATTTGACTCAGCCAGTCAGCCCCTCTTCCTTGATACACTTTTTTTCCCCTGGGTCTGGAGGATACACTTGTAAATTCCTTCCAAATCCTTGGTAGTTCTTTCTCCTCTCTCCAGCTGCTTCTTTGTCTTTTGCTTGACCTCTGAATGTTGGAGTGCCCCATGGCTGAGTCTTTGATCCCTTTTGCCTTTTTATTTATATTCCCTCCCTACAGACCTCACCATGGTCTTTTTTCATGGTTTCGCATACCATCTATGCCAGTGATCCTCAAACCTTTATCTCCAGACTGGACCTCTCTCTCAAACTCCTTGAATAACCTACTTGACATCTCCTGGATGTGCAATACTCATCTCCAAATCAACTCTTCGAAAACTGAACCCCTGATCTTCTCCCCAAACCCATTCTCTTTTTTTCATTTTTAAATTTAAATTCAATTAATTAGCATATAGTGTATTATTAGTATCAGGGGTAGAGTTCAGTAATTCATTAGTCTTATGTAACACCCAGTGCTCACTACAACATATACCCTCCTCAGTGTCCATCACCCAGCCACCCCATCCCTCAACCCCCATCCCCTCCAGCAATCCTCAGTTTGTTTCCTATGATTGAGAGTCTCTTATGGTTTGTCTCCCTCTCTGGTTTCGTCTTGTTTTATTTTTTTCCTCTCTTTCCCTATGATCCTCTGTTTTGTTTCTTAAATTCCACGTATGAGTGAGATCATATGATAATTGTCTTTCTCTGATAGACATATTTCCCTTGACATAATACCCAAACCCATTCTACCTTCATTTTTCTCATCTAGTTGCAGGTCCCAATCAATATAATCAATCTATTAATTAATTATTAATTATTATAAATATTTATTAAGCAATTATTACATTCATTAATAATTAATTAAATTATTAATGCCTTGTTTTACCATCTTTTTTTTCCATACTACTCTTTGAAATCTGGTGTGTATTTTTCAGTCATGGCAAATCTCAATTTGGATGCTAAATTTTCATCAGAATTACTTGATTCATATTTAGATTTAATGAAATATACAGTTAAAAAGTACATCCACACAGCCAAGTTGTACTAAATTTATTTAAATGTTTTCCCATAGCTGAATTAAATATCATTTAACAGGAAAAGTTAGACTTATTTTGCATAGCATCTAGCACTTTTTGGTCAGAAGGAAGTCAAGAATTTTGTCTGGAGCAGCTCTACTCACCTCTTTGCTATCTATCCAATAGGATATGATCTGGGGTCAAATCTCTTTATAATGCTATTGCTTGTGTATCTTTGAATATAACCACAGTTTGAAAGGCTTAGGTGAGCACAATATTTTATTGGAAATAGTTTCAGTGTCTCCTTCCTGAATAGGGGAGAACCCTGGGTTATAACCCAGAATATAAACAGCTGTAGCCACCTGGCATTAATTTTCTTCAAGAGATTCTTCTCCAGGTTCATGAAAGAACTCCTCAAATAATTACCTTTCCAGTGGGAAAGGATGTCTTGCAGTATTTCCATTTCTTCTGTTAGAAAACATGTGAGAAATTCACTTAATTGCCAGACAGAAACACAGAGACTGAGATCTTGTGTTTTTGCCCTTTTGGACTCATTATTCTGAAATGGTCTTAGAAATAAGCTTTCAGGACTTGGGACGACAGGCGTTAAGTACTTAATATTTACATCAGATAAATCTGATAAAATAAAAAAAATTGGAGAAAACACCATCCCTCTGTAGCATGGCCAGTTTGGGGGCATATAGCACTCCTTTCTATAGGGACTTACTAGTAGGGACTTACTGAAAATCTAGTCAGCAGCAAAAACAGGTTTAAAAAAAATACTCTATAAAGTGGTTTGGGATTCAGTGTAGAAGCAAAGGCCTAATTTTAGTGTAGAGCGCTGTCCTCAGTGAGCCTTCACAAATAAGACAGATCCTCTGTAGCCATACTATCATCTCCGTCAGTTTTTCCTCATGCAGGTGGCTTCACTGTTTAGATGCTGCCCCTCAGACAGATGCCTGAAAATGTGTCTTAGGAGCCTTAGTATTGTAACCTTAGACTTAGCTATTTAATTTCTGGGAATCTAAGGGGAAAAAGTCCTTAATATGGAAAACCCTTTATGCACAAAGATGTGTATCATAGTTCTCTGTGAAATTGTCCAAAATTAGAATCAACTCAGATGTACAACACTGGGAACAGGTTGATAGGTATATGCACGGGACAAAATATAATATAACCATTAAGAATGATGCTTAACCAAGATGTCCATCGACAGATGAATGGATAAAGAAGATGTGGTATATATATACAATGGAATATTATGCAGCCATCAAAAGGAATGAAATCTTGCCATTTGCAACGACATGGATGGAACTGGAGGGTATTATGCTGAGCGAAGTAAGTCAATCAGAGACAGATATGTAGCATATGATCTCACTGATATGAGGAATTCTTAATCTCAGGAAACAAACTGAGGGTTGCTGGAGTGGTGGGGGGTGGGAGGGATGGGGTGGCTGGGTGATAGACATTGGGGAGGGTATGTGCTATGGTGAGTGCTGTGAATTGTGTAAGACTGTTGAATCACAGACCTGTACCTCTGAAACAAATAATGCAATATATGTTAAAAAAAAAAAAAAAAAAAAAGATAGGAAGGGAAAAATGATGGGGGGGAAATCGGAGGGGGAGACGAACCATGAGAGACTATGACTCTATGAGAGAAACAAACTGAGGGTTTTAGAGGGGAGGGGGGCGGGGGTTGGGTTAGCCCCATGATGGGTATTAAGGAGGGCACGTACTGAATGGAGCACTGGGTGTTATACGCAAACAATGAATCATGGAACACTACATCAAAAACTAATGATATAATGTATGGTGACTAACATAACATGTTAAAATAAAATAAAAAATAAAGAATGATGCTTAAAAGGGATCCTACTAATGTGGAAATACAGTGGAGATAAGGTATTTAGTGGAAGAAGACACATACTTCTGTGTATAATTAGACAAAAACAACAGTCCCTACCAAGAGTGGGACAAATGGCACTTCAGGGAAGCAATGTGTTAGCACCAGTTGTATTTGTTTGATAGTGTCTTGGGATTAATTTTCTTTTATGACATTATCATATCTTCCAAATTTTCTTATGTGGGAATTTTGAGGGGTACTGAAAACCACACAAAAGTTCTGAAGGAAAAACTCAGAAGACTGAGAAGGGGCAGGCAGAGGTCAGAGGCTCCTTCTGATGAACACCTAGGGCATTGTTTCTGGTTGAGAACTGTTTTTGCAGAATTGAGAACTCCCAAAAAAGAGATGGTACAGGAGAGATGCCCCAGTGGGGTCAGATGAGAATACACATTGTTAGGAGATGGTCTATCATGCCTCTCTGGAAATGCAGAGCAGGGCTGCGGGCTTTATGTCTCAGTTCTCCTTTGTCTGTCATGTCTCCAGGTATAGATGGGCACTCAGGTGGTGTTTGTTGACTGAGGAATCAATGGGCAGAGACTATAGCAGATTCCACTGGCCACATTACGGAGCACTTAGGTTATGCTTTTAGGATGTTACCATTGGACTTTGAGGAAAAAAATGAAGAAAAAATTTTCATTTATATCCAATTTGAATTAAATGTCCATGGGCATTACTACTCAAGACTAAACTACCTTCCCTGCCTTCTCTCAAATTGCTGAACCACTTTATTTAAAATAAAGCTGTAGCTCTTTTGGTTAGCTTATGCTTCAGAGTTCTGTAATCTTGTCTATAGAATTCTGTAACACACCTTTAATTATCCTCGAAGTAGCTAACTGTAATTAAAGCATGTGTCTCTGAACTCCCTGCTGATGGAAGATGTATTACTTCATAGCTGGGTTTGTGAAACACGCCACAGATCAGGCTAAAGTTAAAGATCATTAAATAATTTCCCTCCTGCCATGGTACTGAATTGGAGATTTTTTTTTTTTATTGCCTAGAGCAACTTTACTCTCCTTTTTGTTATCTATCCAATAGGATATGATCTAGGGTCAAATCTCTTTATAATGCTATGGCTTGTATAGCTTTGATTATAACCACAGTTTGAAAGGCCTAGCCCAGCACAGTATTTTATTATAAGCTTTTCTATTCAAAACTATTTTCCCTTTGAAAATGTACACTCCAGTCCAGTTCAAACATTTATCTCAACTTTCATTATATTGAGGTAAAAAAAAAAAAGAAAGAGAGAAAGAAAGAAAGAAAGAAAAGGAAAGAGAGGGAGGAAGAAAGAAAGGAGCCTATTTATTGCACTTGGGCCTGGGTCATGGAAGAAACCACACACTTAAAAAGGATCAGATCAGAGAGGGGTTTTGAACAGTTGTTTGGTCCAGAGATGAAAGCTGGTGGGCCAGGTGTCATTAGTAGGTCACTCCCCCATTTCTCCAGGTGATGCAGCATGTTGGTGAGATCAGTAAATTCTATGGCCATGAGTCCATGGCCAAACTTCTTTTGCTGTAAAAAAGAGTTTCTTGGTCAGTCACAAGGGCAGGGGAGGGAACATGCCAGTGAATTTAGTATTCTGTGAGTTCAGCACTGGTCTCAGCTACAGGGAAGATAGGCACTCAGCAGTGGTGACAGTCAGATGAGCCTGCAACGAGGGAGTCTGTGAGTTGGACCCACGTGTAGCCACATTGGTGGACGCTGCTGCCATGTCCATTCTGTACAAGGGCCCACTGGAGAGGCACTGGGGAAGAGGCTGCCTCACCTCCCCACATGTCATCTTGTCCACCTGATTATGGAGAGCTTCCACAAAGATGTTGAGACATTGGGGGCACTTTTCTCCTCCAGGAGGCCCACCACCCACACACTTCTTCCTCAGACCTCCTTGTTACTGGCTTCCTGCTCCTCTTCTTTCCCATCCTGCAGTACTGTTAGCTATTGCCCATGAATTGGTGTACATCCTTCCAGACATCTCTTGGTCCAAACAACATGGAGAATCAATATGCTGCTTGAAATCCTGCCCACCAGAAGGATTACCCTTCACTGCTCTTCTCCAGGGCCACCCCTGTCAGCAGGGCTGGGAGGCTACAGATCTCCCTTTTGGGTTGGTACAAATGACATCTCGTAGAATTGTCTACAAATCAGGCTTGGGTTTTTTCCTCATGTTGGCTGATCATCAGGAACTTCCTATGAAGACATAGGTGTGGACTGAGGGAGAGGAGACAAAGCAACAGACATGGGAGACCCAGCAGTCTGAGACCCCTGCCCATGCAGCTTACGCCATCTGATACTGCTCGAGCCTGATTTCTTATATACCATTTTTGCTTGACAGCGGATGCCTACTGCACCTGCCTACCCTAATAAGAGGCTCAAAGCTAGGTTCTGCTGGTCACGGGGTCACTCGATGCCCTCTTGTCAGGTGTTCAGTACCAGGGCCTGGTAACAAGCATGAGCTGTTTCTCACAAGGAGAGCAGTTATGGAGGAGAGGGCATGGCTGTGTTCTAATACCCTTCGAGGCCTTGCGGAGCCTCTCCTAGAACTTCTCAGAGGTCCTCTACAGCACCTCTACTTGTTACACACACTTTGTATGTCACTGGGTCTGTCGGGTCCTGCATAAACAGAGGGCCAGAGTGGCTTGCATTGCTGCCTGGGCTTGTGACAGAGTCTTCTCTTACTCTGGGCCCCACTCAATCCCAGCTGCCTTACAGTTTACTTAGTAAATGGTTGAGAGCAGCATACTTGCATGTTTCTCTGTGCCATCTCTGAAGCCCAAAGTAGCCCACCAAGTTTCAAGCCTCTTTTATTTTTTTACTGAAAGGCTAAATGATGATGATGATTATAATTAGGTGATTATAACAATAGCAATAATAAAACAACAACCCTAGGATGTCTAGGACAATCCAGCAGAGAAACAATGACCTAACTCAGGTGGTTGGGACCGAGGCTGCAGCTGGCGAGGTAGTGTGCTAACTCCGTTTCATTCTAGGGCCCGGGGAGGCACAGGTGGGCTGATGGCAGCGAGCACTACTGGGGGCACAGATGCTTGTTTTTGAAACTCTTGCTTTGAAGTACTGTGGGAGCTAGTTTAGAATTAGACTTTTTATCACACTTTTGAAGAGTACCCCTCATTAGGGAGTTGACCGTTTCTATACATTTCATTCCTTCTTCTTCAGGATTGTTCTATCCATATTCCTGTGTCTTCCTTTAGTTTGTCGAGGGCTCTGATTGGGGTCATTTTCTTTTCTATTTATGTGTAGACTGTATATCTGAGTTTCAAAGTCACATATTGAATTTTGAGGCACTTGGTAGGCATTTTGGATGATCTTATTTGGCATGGAAGAGTTAGCACTATCTTAGTAACAGCACTTGTGACTGGATTTCATGAAGTTTGGCAAGTGCTTTTTTTTTTAAAAAAAGATTTTATTTATTTGAGAAAGTGAGAGAGCAAGAGAGCACAAGCAGGGGAAGGAGCAGAGGGAGAAGGAGAAGCAGACACCCTGCTGAGCAGGGAGCCCGATGTGGGGCTCCATCCTGGCACTCTGGGATCATGACCTGAGCCAAAGGCAGATGCTTAAGCAACTGAGCCACCCAGGCGCCCCTTGGCAAGTGCTTTTTAATGGTCTGCTCTCAAATCAGTCAATCAACAAATAAATGCCACCTCAGTAACCAATTGGAGGTAGAGGCTGGAAGGCCCCCAGGGTGCTGAGGAAATTGTCACCCACATGTCTCCTAAGCTCAGACTAAGCGTTACTTAAGCCAGGCCTTTGCCAGTCAGCCATGCTGAACAGATGCCCCGTGGCACTAGATACATAACTCAGACACCCCCTCCCCGCAAACCCATACTTCCAGGAGTCACCTGGATCCAAATGCACAGATTAAAAAGCTTAGATCAGATTTAAATAATTTAAGTTCACTACAAAATGAGATGACTTTCTTGCAATCACAGAATGATTCTAGAACATGCAGATCAAATATAAGTGTGTGCCTTCTCTAGTATTCTCTAATACTAGAGAATTAAAGTGTGTGGATAGTTTGGAAAATCTTGTTTTGAAACATCTAAACTGGACTGCAACAAGCACAGAAGTTGAAAGAGTTCCTTCCTGTGGTGTTCAGTGCTTTTTCTTCTTTTTGAAGGCAAATCTATGAAGTATGTTTTTCCCAATTAGTGCCATCTTTTCCCTAAAAGTAGTGCTGAATTTTTACATCAAGAAAGAGGAAGGCCGTGTGAGTTATAATAATTCACAGCTCTGTGGTAGGAAGGAGTTGGGAAGAGAAAGGGGAGATCCAGGTCGAATATGCTGGAGGAAGCCCAGGCTTCTCTATCAAACATGCACAGGAGTGATTTGCAAGAGGGGAATGAATCACTTTAGAGTGTTCATTCTTCCAGTTCTGTGAAGCTATGAAAGAATTTTTTATTCTGTGGAACCCATTTCTAAGATGTAGCTTAGAAATGAACTCTGTGTCTGTAGATAAACCACAGCATTGAAATGGGAGCAGAAGGAAAGGACAAAGGATCTGAAATGATTTGCTGCCACTAGCAAGTGGCACTGAACTCCCTAATCCTGAAGTAGGCTCCCCTGTCCCGTTACCAGAGGATGGTGAGAGATTTTCCCAGGATGCTTTGGGTGGTCAGAAGTTGGATTAAAATAGATAAAACTATCTCTGTGCTCATCATTTATTTCTGAGTCTATATACTAAAGCCATCAAAACAGCTACATTTTTACAAGGTGTTTTTAATTGATGATGCATTTGAAAAATTGTGGCTGGGTAACACTAGGGAGAGGTTTTCTTGAGTGCACATAATGTGGTAGTGGGCCGTGGGCCACAGAGGTCCAACCAGCCCGTGTGGTGTGGAAATGGTGGCTGCCGGCATGTCATGGCAATCGCTTATAACCTGATAACCTCTGATAACTTATAACTTATGCTGTAAATGTGAACTTCCAAGTTGTCTCTCAGTCACTTAAGTTTGGTGAGGGGAGACATTTTTAAGACTGAAAACTGAAGAGTTCCTGTCCGTGGCTGTCCCTGGGCTTCACTTTTCCTGCAGCCACATTTAATCAGATTACTCAGATGAGAATTTCTTCTCCACTGTAGAGAGGCTGAGTCTCCCATTGTTAAGACTGAGCTGTGAGGCCCAAAGGATGAAACATGGGGGGTAGAGAGAAGAAAGCCCAACCCTTTGGGCCAAGAAATGTGGGGAAGAGAGGAGAGAGAAAGAGCACAGTGAGGTCAGGAGTGTGTGTCCTGACTCTCCTTCTTGGGGTGGGATGTAAGTGGTGTGCATGTATACCTTATATTGGGTAGAGTAGAACCTTCAGAAGCAGTTATGGGGGCCTGAGAACATGGTGGGGAAGACTGCTGGGGGGGTGCTGTAACCCTCTCCAGAAAGCCCTGTGTAAGCACATGCACCATGGCCCAGGGATGACTGTGGAGCACTGATTGGAGGAGCTGTCTCTCAGGTTGGGCCCCACAACCTGTACAGGGCATGCAGGGAGCCAGGGGTTCTCATGAGCCCTGGTGAGTGAATGTTGAATGGCTGCATAGACTACTAGAGGTGCTGAAGCCCAGGGTGGGGAAGGGGAGGCTGCCAACAATAAGGACCTTAATGATGAGCTGCCTCCGTGGAGTCACAGTCAATAGCTGGGTGTACCGTTCATGACAAAGGACAAAGAAGGCTGGTTACCTCTTAATCGACATGGTCCACACACCAGACTGGCCCCCTGTGGCAGAGCCCAGTCTAGAAGGACCCCATATGTACTTGTCATTCCTGTCCCTCATTGCCAAGAGACCAGTAAAGCCTGCCTCTGGTGCCAGATCTTGGGAAGGAGGAAGGAGATGGAAGGAGTGTCCCCGTTGGGGAGTTGAACTTTAACCTGCCTGAACATTTTCCAGGAGGAAGGAGTTTTAATTATAGAGTAAATAGGCAGGTTTGAGTCATTTTCTCTGTTTTCTTCTCATCTTAGAGCTCTTGCATAGGTCACCAGGGTGGCTCCCATTTACCTGCCCGTGTTCTTGTCCACTTCTTCACCTTCCTCTCTGTTACCAGAGTGACTCCAGGAAAGCACAAATGCTGTACCTCCGGATGCTCACCTATTTAGGACCCTGCAGTGGCTCCCAGGGCCCTCAGGTGAAGTCCAAGTTCTTCAACATGGCTTCGCAGACTCCCTCCTCAACCCTGTAGCAGACATATTGAATGATATGCACATCTCTAAGGGGTGCTTCTGTCTGCGCTCCTCTCTCAGCCTGGAGACCTGGCCAATGCTTGTTCCTCCTTAGAGGAGTCACCTTAGGACCCTGACCCTGATCACTAACACCTGGAAGCCTCCCCATCTCTGGCTCCTTCTCCCCCCTTCAGGGACAGTGACTCACAGTCCATTCCTCAGGTAGCCCTTTCCACACTGTACCTGGATTGTGCTTTGCTGCCCACGATCGTGGCCTTCACTCGGTGGAAGTGTAAACAAACAGGACTCACCTTGGTCCGGGGATTAAGTCCCAGAATTTGTGAGTAGGAAAACCCTCAGATGTGAGGTTTGCATACTAAAAAGCCAGGCTCTGCAGCTGTTATTTGCTTACACTGTAATTGTGGTGTTTACATATAAATTGATACTCCTAAGTAAGTACCTGATAATAATTTGCTCCCTTTGGAAGGTAAATATTCTCCTTTTCTCATCTACTATTAGTTGTCTTAATCCCTTTGCTCTGAGAACAAACAGAACAGTAAATTTTAGCCTACCACGTTTGATCACAAATTCAGAATTGATGAAGTCTGAATTAGTGAGATTTTAGTGTATATTTCTTCATAGTTTATGTTCTCCACTATAATTATGTGATCTAATTCCAAATACAGCCAGCTGCCAACTCTTATCTTGATGCATTTTTATTACAGACAGAAGAAATGTACCAGACTTTTATATAGTAGAGAGAGCAAAGAGCATCATTATCCAGTTGAAACTGAAGAGGAAATTCTCAGTGGGGTGAAGAGCTGTGTATTTTTATCGAGTGTTCATTAGCTTTCCTCTGTGCAGGGGATCTACATGAAAACACCCAAAGGATGGGAAGCAGATAGAGAAAAAGCCCAAACGGCAGGAAGGACATCACAGGGCTTCCACTGTGTCCAGAGGCTCAGAAAACAAAAGTAGGGGATGGTAGGCATTGCTTTAATGTCAAGATGGGAGAGAAAAGCACTGGGCTTCAATATAAACACTGGGCTTTTGTTTCCTGTAAGTACAGTCATTGCAGTTGAAGCCAGAAAAATACAATCAACATTTATTAATGAGGCCATTTATTTGTCAATAATGTATAATGTGTATATGTGTCTGTATTACTCAGAGGTCTCCAGGAAAACAGAACCAATAGGATGTGTGTGTGTATAAGTATACGTATTTATATAAATGTGTAAAATAAAGAGATTTGTCATAAGTAATTGGCTCACATGATTATGTAGGCTGACATACAACATATTCTGTGGCTGAAAACCCAGGAGGGTCAATGGTGTAGTTCTAGCTTAAGTCTGAAGGACTGAGAACAGGAGAACCAATGATGTAGTTCCAGTCCAAGGCCAGCAGGCTTGAGAACTGGGAAGAGCTAATGTTCCAGTTTCAGCCCTGAGGCAGGAAATAGCCAGTGTCCCGATTTGAATACATCAGACAGAAAGAATTTTTTCTTACTTGGGGGAGGGCTCTCCTCTTTTGTTCTGTTTAAGCCTTCAACTGATTTGATGAGGCCCACCCACATTAGAGAGAGCAATCTGCTATATTCAGTCTACTGATTCAAGTGTGAATTTTGTCCAGAGATCCTCACAGACATACTCAGAATAATGTTTAATCAAATACCTGGGCACCCTGTGGCCTAGTCAAGTTGACACATAAAATGAACCATCAGGGGTCTTTGAGTGATTTCTGAGCCCAGAATCTGCAATGATCCCACACAGTGACAGTAATGAAGGCTCCCCTTGTGGACTCTGCTGTGTAAACCTGTGGGCAATCTGGACCAGGATTTCTCAACCATTGAGAAATGGGCACTACTGACATTTTGGACCAGATCATGCTTTGTTGTGGGGTACTGTCTTGTGCATCATAGGATTTTTGACATCAATCTCTGGCTTCTATCCACTATATGCCAGTAGCACACCCCCAGTTGTGACAACTAAAGACTTCTCCAAACATTGCTGAATGTCCCCTGGGAGCCAGTATAGCCCTCAATTGAGAACCATGGGTTTAGACTCCTACTCTCTTGCCCTTTCCTCCACTTTGTGCTTGGGGCTTATGTGAGTGCCTATCTAATGCCATTTGAAACCATCTCCCAAGACCTGTTGCCACCAGACACTGCCAGAAGAGGCCACAGAAGCATCTCCCCCACCTTTACCGTCCTTACTTTGGAAGATATTTTCACCATGATCTAATAGGTAGACGATGCAATTAAATCTCATATAGATAGAGATAATAAGATCTCCCACCAATTTTCAACTTCCAGACCTGTTCTCATTTGCCAGGAATAAAATCATAGTGCCCCTTCTGTTTAATGGGGGGAAGTTTTGTCTAAAACAGAATGTGTTTGGAGTCCCCCTGGGATATCAGGAGAGTTAGGGGATCAGATGAAGGTCACAAGGGTTATAGGAACTGCTGCCTGGCAGTCTCGGAGTGAGGGCATTCGGACTAGGGGAGCCGTGGGTTCCCCGTGTATTTGGCCTGGAACTTGATCTGGCTCCTTCTGCAGTGCAAGGGTTCCTGGTGGAATCTGGGTTTGCAGAGTGTGCCTGGGGACAGCCATTCATGGGCCAGAGTGCCCCTGGAGCCAGAGGGGACCTCTTTGTTCATTCTTTCATTCATTTGGCAGTCAGCCATTTATTCCACACCTACTCTGAGCCAGGCATTACACAAAGTCCTGAGGATTGAACATTTAAGGAGATGAATTTGTGAAATAGTGAAACAAAAGTGTTTCAGGTGCTCTTGTTATTATCTTGTTATCAATTGCCTTTTTGAATATAGCCATTATAGTAGGTATAAAGTGGTATCTCATTGTGGTTTTGATTTGCATTTCTTTGATGGCTAATGGTTTTCAAGCATCTTTTCACATACTTATTGGCTATTTGTGTATCTTCTTTAGAGAAATGTCTGTTCAAATCCTTTGCATTTTTTTTTAAATTGGATTATTTGTATTTTTCTTATTGAGTTGTAAGAGTTCTTTATATATTCTGGATGCAAGTCCTTTATTGGATATATAATTTTATCCTATCCTATAGGTTGTCTTTTCACATCATTGATAGAGTCTTTTTTTAATTTTTTTTAAAGATTTTATTTATTTATTTGACAGAGAGCACAAGTAGGCAGAGCGTCAGGCAGAGGGAGAGGGAGAAGCAGACTCCCTGCTGAGCAGGGAGCCTGACGTGGGGCCCCATCCCAGGACCCTGGGGTCATGACCTGAGCCGAGGGCAGACTCTTAACAATTCCATTGACTGAGCCCAGACTCTGCAATGATCCTACCCCGATAGAGTCTTTGAGGTACAAAGTTTTTTCATTTTCGTGAGTTCCAATTTATCTATTTATTTTGTCACTTGTGCTTTTGGTGTCATATCTAAGAAACTATTGCTTAACCCAAGGTCATGAAAATTTACACTGTTTACATGTAAGAGTTTTATAAATTTACCACTTACATTTAGGGTATTGATCTTTTTTGAGTTAGTTTTTGTATATGATGTGAGGTAGGAATCTAACTTTACTCTTTTGCATGTGCATATCCAGTTGTCCCAGCTATTTGTTGAATAGACCATTCTTTTCTCCATTGATTTGTCTTGAAACCCTTGTCCAAAATCAATTGACTGTAAATATAACTATTTATTTCTGAACTCTAAATTCTATTCCATTGATCTATATTTCTATCCTTATGTCAGTACTACAGTGTCTTGATTATTGTAGCTTTGTAATAAGTTTTGAAGTTGAGAAGTGTGAATCCAACTTTTTTCTTTTTTTTTAAGTTTTATTTTATTATGTTATGTTAGTCACCATACATTATATCATTAGTTTTTGATGTAGTGTTCCATGATTCATTGTTTGCATATAACACCCAGTGCTCCATTCAATACGTGCCCTCCTTAATACCCATCACTGGGCTAACACATCCCCCCACCCCCCTCCCCTCTAAAACCCTGTTTGTTTCTCAGAGTCCATAGTCTCTCATGGTTTGTCTCCCCTTCTGATCTCCCCTGCTTCATTTTTCCCTTCCTACTATCTTTTTTTTTTTTTTAACATATAATGTATTATTTCCAACTTTTTTTTCAAGATCGTTTGGTTATTCTTGGTCCTTACACTTACATGGATTTTTGGATCAGCTTGCCAATTCTTGCAAAAAAAGCAGCTGGGATTTTGATAAAAATTGGATTGAATCTGTAGATCAATTTTGAAAGTTTTGCTTAGCAGTATTAAGTCTTCCAATCTATAAACATGGGATGTCTTTCCTGTGTTTAGTATACAAGTCTTGAACTTCTTTTGTTCAACTTATTTGTAAGTATTTTATTCTTTTGAAGCTGTTGTCAATGGAATTGTTTTCTTAGTTTTATTTTTTTGAGTGTTCATTTCTAGTATTTAGAAATATGATTGATTTTTGTATATCAGTCTTATATCCTGCAGCCTTGCTGATCTCAGTTTTTTGGTTCTGATTGTGTGTGTGTGTGTGTATGTGTGTGTATGTTTATTCCTTAGAATTCTCAATATACAATATCATGTTTTCTCTAAATAGAGACAGTTTTACTTTTTCCTTTCCAATCGAGATGCTTTTTTAGTTCTTGTTCCTGTCTAATTGCCCTGGCTAGAGTCTTCAGTACAATGCTGAATAGTAATGGTAAGAATGACAATCTTGTTATGTCAGTGATATCTGAGGGGAAAGCATTCATCCTTTCACCATTAAGTATGATGTTGAGAAAGCTGAGAAAGTTCCCTTCTGTTCCTAATTTGCTGAGTATATATATCATGAAAGGGTGTTGGATTTTATCAAATGCTTTTTCTTTAATGAGAGGATCATGTGATCTTTGTCCTTTAGCCTATTAATATGCTGTATTACATTGATTGATTTTTCATATGTTCAACCAACCTTGCACTCCTGGCATAAGTCACACTTTGTTATGGTATACATAATCTTTTTTTATATGTTGCTGGATTTTTTGCTGATATTTTGTTGAGGATTTTTTCATCTATATTCATAAAAATATTGATGTATAGTTTTATTTTATTGTGATATATTTTTTCTGTGATATATTTTTTGTTGTAATACCAGTGAAGACATCTAAACCTGTGCTTTTCTTTGTGGGAAGTTTTTGATTACTAATCCAAAATTTTTGCTTGTTATAGATTTGTTTTCTATTTCTTCATGAGTCAGTTTTTGTATGTTCTGTCTAGGAATTTTTCTGTTTCATTTAGGTTATCCAATTTGTTGGCATACCATTGTTCTCAGTATTCCTTTATGACCCTTTTAATGTCTGTATTGACCTCCTCTTTCATTTTAGTAATTTGAATCTTATGTTTTTTTCTTGGTCAGTCTCACTAAAAGTTTGTTAATTTTGTTGATCTTTTCAGATAACCAACTTTGAGTTTTATTACTTTTTCTTTGTTGTTTTTCTATTTCATTTATTTCCTCTCTTGACTTATTATTTCCTTCCTTTTGCTTACTTGGGTTTAGTTTTTTTTTTTTTTTTTCTAATTTCTTAAGAGATTTTGTGATTTGTGATACTTCTTCATTTTTTACTATAAGTGTTTATAAATTTACCCCTAAGGACTGCTTTCACTGCATCTCCTAAGTTTTGGTGTGTGTGTTTTCATTTTAATTAATCTCTAAGTATTTTCTTATATCTCTTGAACCTCTTCATTTTTTTTTGTACCCCAGATTAGATCATCTCAATCTCAAGCAGTCTCAAAACTTATCTTCAAGTTACTTGATTCTTTCTTCTGCCAATTCATATTTGCTGTTAAGTTTTTTAGTGATTTTTTTTCATTTCAGTTATTTTTTAAGTCCACAATTTCTACTTGGTTCTTTTTCATAATTTCTTTCCCTTTGTTGATATTCTCTGTTGAAATATCACTCTCATACTTTCCCTGAATGATTTAGACTTGGTTTCCTTTAGTTCTTTGATCACATTTATTTTTTAATAAAGATTTATCTATTTATTTTAGAGAGAGAGAGAGAACGCATGAGCAGGGGGAGGAGCAGAGGGAGAGGGAGAGAATCCTCAAGCCAACTCCCTGCTGAGTGTGGAGCCCAATGTGGGGCTCGATCCCAGGACCCTGACATCATGACCTGAGTCAAAATTAAGAGTCGGACATTTAACTGACTAAGCCACCCAGGTGCCCTGATCATATTTATAATAGCTAATTTAAAGTCATTGTCCAGTAAGTCTGATATATAGTATTTCTCAGGGACAGTTTCTGTTGATTGCTATTTTCCTCTGTGTGAGTCATTTTTCTATTTCTTTACATGTCTCATAATTTTTTACAGCAGACATTTCAAATAATATAATGTGGCAACTCTGAAAATCAGATCTCCCCTTCCCCTGGGCTTGTTGTTGTTTCTGTTTGTTTGTTTAGTGACTTTTCTGGACTAATTCTGTAAATCTGTATTCTTTGTAATGTATGAGTCCTGAAATTCTTCCTGGTTAGTTTAGTTGTCAGCTAATTGGACAGAAATTTCCTTGATGCTTTGAATCAGTAAGTCCCCCAGCCTTTGCCAAAGGGCTCTGTGTTTGAGTATGTTTTCAGTGCTACGGCAGGCAGTTTACACTTCTTAGTCTTCACTTCTTGCTTGCTCGGTGCCTGAAGGTTCATCAAGAGATGAGAGATTAGAGTTTTTATTTCTTTCCTGAGCATACACACAACTCTGTGTATGCACACTGCTTTGTAGATTCCCAGGCATATATTGAAGCTTTTCAAAACCTCCCATACACATCTCATTTCTCAGTTTTTCCTTTTAAATATATTGACCAACCTCTTGTTATCTTTAATTAGTAGTTTTACTCTATGCCTTTTCTGGGCCCCCTTTTGTGTTCATTCTACTCCTAACTTGTAGAGCCCTGTGCACTTCCTAGACTGAGCATTGCTCACTCTCTATGTGAGGTAGTCTGTTGACTTGGGTGTTTCCCCTACTGAATTATAATGCTCGTGGAGACCAGTGATCAATATTTTTTCTTTTTGCATCTGAAAATGTGTAACATAATCCCACATGTTTCTGGAACAAATGGCTGTTTATGGACTCTGTAACATAAGGAAAATTCCTCATCCATAGGATATGTGGTGTTTACCATGTTGCATTTAAATTTCTTATTTAGCACTTAGAATAGGAATTCTTTTTGGATGAACCTTTCTTTGCAACCTCTCACCTGTCAGGCATGTACTTGAAATGTGGGGATTATTTATGTTTTTGAAATATGCTGAACATCCCTCAGTTCCTGATGCTGGTTTGACAAAGCTGCTGACTCTGGGCTGAACAGAGCTGACTTTTTCAAACCAAGCCATATCTGTTACTAAAAGCTTGATATCATTTACTAGGAAGCATAGATTTGCCCATTGGAACATGGGACAGAAGGCAATCTGCTTCACATTCCTTAGTGTAGCCCAAGTAGATGTGATGTGAAATTGACATTTCTTTTTGGAAATAAAGATATATATATATATATATATACACACACACACACACATATATATGTATAATATAAATCTTAATTGCAGTAAAATATACATAACATAAAATTTACATTGTAACCATTTTTAAGTATACAGTTCAGTAGTGTTCAGTATATTCACATTGTTGTACAGCCAATTTCTAAAGCATTATACAGGTATATGCCGCTTTTTGAAAGTTCTTGTTATGCCACTTTGCTTTTTACAAAAGACCTCCTTTAGTACCTGTTTTTGCTAATTGAAGGAAATTCAAAGAGGACTTCCATATTTACAGAAAAAAAAAAAGGCCAAAAACGAAAATAGCACTCAGCGTTTTGTTTTGCAGCAAGCTGAGCCATTACAGAGGCAGCATTCATCCTGAGCTGCCAGACTGGTGCTCCCAAGCTCTTTCACTAAGAACCACACTCAGCATCTCAGCATTAAGCCATCATAGTTTTGAACTGTGTCTGTGAGCATCTGTGCTTTATTTTGATTTATTTTGTACATCCATTAGCAAGATGTGCCCGAAGGTATCAGAAAAGCCTAAGAGAGGTTATTTTTTTGGGTCTGGGAATGCTAAAAAATTTTTCCATATGAATTAGTGGTAATTGTATCTTTGCTTTACACCATTTCAGCTTTAAAAAATTTTCATAAGAACACCCTACTCTCAGACATCAGGGGAAACCTGTATTTTAAATATTGAATCCTGTAACCTGAAACTCTCTTGGTTATTTGAGGGTGATGAACCAGTTTGTGAGATCCTTTGAGTCTGTGTCTGTGTCCCTGATAAAGTAATCTTCATACTTCATAATAAGCATACCTATTATCAGTCCTGGGGGAATCCAGAGCTAGAGGAGGGTAGGATCCATTTTTGCTAATCACAGTCAGCTTAAATTACTATATTGGTGGACCAGCAGGTTAAGGTATAGGTTAGAGGGGGCCACTTGAGTGGCTCAGTCGGTTGAGGGTTGGACTCTTAATTTCAGCTCCAGTTGTGATCTCAGGGTCCTAGGATGGAGTCCTGCATTGGGCTCTGTGCTCAGTAGGAAGTCTGCTTAGGATTTTCTCTCTCCCTCTGCCCTTCTACCCGCTCATGTGCTCTCTCTCTCTCTCTCGCAAAATAAATAAAATCTTGGAAAAAAAAGATATGGGTTAGATGATGTTTGAACCTTTTGGGTGGATTGCAGTGAATTTTGCTATATGGCGGCAATGTGTCACAGTAGGCAGAACACTGACTTGGGAGGAAGACCAATCTCTATTTCAATGACTAGATTTGTACCTTGGATAAATTACTGAGTCTCTCCAAGCCTGTTTCCCCATAGGAAGAATGAGACTGTACATGTCTGTTGCCTAGTTAGGTAAGGATTTATAAAATTGCTATTATTGGCTGTCTTTTATTTGTTTGTGAAAACCAGAAATCAACTTTGTCTCCCTTTTACTTGGAATTTCCCTTTTACTTGGAATTTTTATCCCCTCCCCCCAAAAAAGCTCTCTACCATAAAAATAACATGGTTATTTCTAAAAAGCTTTATGTATGCTTAGTAATAAGTTGATGCTTTCCAGTTTTAGTTTAAAATGCTTAGAAGATGATTTTAGCTCCTTTTCAGGTGTGGAAGCAAGAGTCCTATTATTTATACATGTGCATATGCTGGTTAGAATAATTTGATTGCAAAGGACAGGAGAAGCCTGTAGCTTACTCAAGCAGAATGAGGAAATGTTCGGAAAGAGCCTCGGAGGCCTCAGAGATTGGAACTAGGATGGCTCTAAGGGTCTTGGTACTTGGTAGTGCGAACAGATGGAGAACCTCTTCATGGAGGGGACTTCAGAATTACTCAGCTCCAATTACAAACAGTCTTGGGCTACTTGGTACAAGAGTCACATTTTGGGGGAGAAAGTCTCATTGGCCTGGCGTGAGTTCTGTGTCTGTACTTTGCCTGGAGTGACTAAAACTTCAAGAGGAGTGGTTCCACTAATGCCACACAAAATGTGGGGATGGACGTTCCCAAGAATGAAGTTGGGTGGCATTACCAAATTGTTGGGGGATGGTGGATACTGGGCAGGGGAAAACAACATGTGTCTATTCTTGAAGTACAGCTTTATAGGAACTGCCTGAATTGATCAAAGCTTGGTGGGCAGAAGCCACTTTGATGTGAACAGAATAAGCACTCTGCTTTAAATTCAGAGGCTATAAGAACCCTCTCCCCACCTTTTAAATTGTTTCCGGTGTTGGAAATTCAAGTGGTAAAGATTTATAAAGTAGTAGATAAGATGGTGAAAAGTCATGTCGTCTGAGAGATGGCTTCAGGATCTAGTGGAGTTCTGATATTGATCTCTCAAGAGAGATATAAAGGATTCATTCCTGCAGAGTAGGGAGGTAGAGAGCCTAGAGCCCAAACTCCACCTGGTCTGACTCCCCCTCTTTGATTTCCATCAGTACTACACAGGCAAGTGTTTAATCAAGCTAAGCATCAGTTTTATCATCTATAACATGGGACTGATAATTTCACTTTCAATGACATTATGTACAGCAGCTAGTGCTTTCTCTGATAAACCCAAGGTACTGATGTCTCTTCCCCCAAACTTCTCACAGCCCTCAAAAAACATTTATTCAATGCCTTCTTGACTAAGCATTGAGAAAATTGAGACTAACAATATATGGTCTCTACCCTCAAAGAGCTCTGCCATAGGCTAGCAGCATGAGGGGTGCCAAGGCAGAGGGGTGGGCAGTAGAAAATGAGGGCATCTAGCCTGATCAGGGAAGGTTTTCTAAAGTTGAGATGGATCCTGAACTGGGGGTTGCTGCCTAGGTGAAACGATAAGGAGGGAAACCTGACTGCTGTGATTTGGCATGATTAGAGTATTGTCATGCTCAGGGCAGGGATGGAGCTGGAGAGCTGTCCAGGGTTTTCTTGTATGGGAAGGACTAGAATCTCAAGCCAGGAAGTTCTCTTTTCCTGGTCCTGGAAAACTTCTTTAGCAAAGTGTAGTCCTTCTGGATTATCTTTACTCTGTCCTGAAAGAAGGAGGGAGGGGATACCAGGTGCGGACTGAATAATATTCGGGAATTTGGATGCCAAGAAAAGCTGGATCAGGTTGCAGCAGGCACCATTATTTCTTCACAAATTAACAGCTGACATGGCACAGAATTTTCGAGTGCTGTAGGTTGAATATGTTTTCAGTTAGCCAGAGCTAAGCTTGAGTTTCATCATGAATGGTTCCCTCTTGGCTATAGGACTGCCTTAAGGTTAGTAATGATTTTTTTCTTTTGTTTCAGTTTGTAATTTTCTATCCATTTTAGGAAATACTTATTTTAAAGGGTATTTTCAATCAGTATTCCTGTCTTTCTCCCAAATCCTATAAATGAAGGAAGCCAAAGGAAACCAAAATATAAACTTGAATGCTAATTCTAGGTAGTTAAAAAAAAAACCTACTTTTCATCTGCTTTACTCCTACTTAATTTGCATTTTCCATTGAAAACTTTAAATTCAAACAGCCTTTATTTATGAGCTTAATTTCAGCAGATGCTTCATCAGCTCTTGGAATATGATAACAGGAGTTTCTCTGGGTCTCAGCAAAAGATTACTATAGTTGGTGATATACTGACTGGTAAGTCTTAATGAAAAATGAACAATGGAATGTCTTCAGATTTTCTGATCTTAATTCCTGCCAAAGAAATGATAATGTTTATATTCTAGTTGAGGATTTTCTTCTCTGCAGTCTCCTTTTTTGTGTGGGTGCACTGTCAGACCTGCTAGAAATTTACTAGGATTTAATGACACATACCCATGAGACCTTCCAGTTCTCTGTAGCTACATCCTCCACTGGAAGCCAGTTAGGGTTAATCTAATCTAAGAAGCTCATACCTTTGGGGGAGGAGATTGTATTCTGACAACCCTAAGTAGGAAGATTCTAGGACATATGCATGAGTATATGCCACTTAAGTTAGATATTTTGGTTTAGCCAAGGGTTTCAAGTGTATAAAATTGTTTGCAAGTTGAAAAGTCAGTCCCTTAAAATTTGAATAAATGTAGGTTTACATTTCAAGTTCAACTTTGAAAACAGCATGAATAGGGACGCCTGGGTGGCTCAGTTGGTTAAGCATCTGCCTTCAGCTCAGGTCATGATCCCAGGGTCCTGGGATCTAGTCCTGCATCGGGCTCCTTGCTTAGCAGGAGCCTGCCTCTCTCTCTGCCTGCCGCTCCCCCTGCTTGTGCTTGCTCTCTTTTTCTGACAAATAAATAAATAAAATCTTAAAAAAAAAAAAAAGAAAACAGCATGGACTTTAGGACTACCCTTTAACAATTGTTTTCGTACACACAGAGGGAAAGATTTAGTCAGCGTGATTGCTTCTTATAATGACCCTTTGAACAGCAGTGTAGGATGCAAGTTAGGAACATAGATTCTGGAATCAAGTCTTCTCAACTTGTAGGTTGGCACAGCCACTGGTAAGGTGACATTGAGCTACTTATTTAATGCTCAGTGCCTCAGTTTCCCTCAATGAAACAATAAGAACTATAATAACTGTGATTCTTGAGAGACTTTAGAACAGAGCCTGCCACCAATAACACATTTTATAAAAAATGTTAGCCAGTTGTTATTATTAATTAATGATAATCATTATTAATATCACTTAGACCCAAATATTTGGCGAATAGAGATAGTGTTTGCAGAGAATGAATGCTAATGTAGAAATTATGTCTGAGTTATGTAGAATCATTTTTTAACTTTCTAAAACCAATTTCTAGTATTATTAGCATAAAGTAGAGAGAATGATAATAAAGAAGACTTACAAAGTGCCAAGCATTATATATGTATTTTATAATATTACACAAAATATATAGTAAAAATTGAACCCAGTGCAAGCTGCTGTATATCCTGTAATATTCTGCACCTGTCACACCTCGTGGATGCCCCAAAGCTATTACTAAATATTTTTGTATCTCTTTCTCTTCTTGTCCCTGGAGGTTTATTTATAAACTATGGACTACTGGTAAATTTTCTGTCTCAAGGCCCAGCTTTATTTTTCAGACATCGTGTAATTTTTCATTTACTTTTTCCCCCAATATGAATAGTATGTATATATTCTATGTATTATATATTGTATGTAATAGTATGCATATACATACATACATATATATAATTTCTGATTATAGAATTAATAAATACTTAGAGGAATATAAAGAATATACTGTCTTAATAATTCCAACTCTTTCTCTATGAACTTTTGTGTAATTTTTCAACAGTATGCACCTGGTACTTTCAGAAGGTGTTCAATGAATATTTTTGAGGATACTATATGTCTTCATACCAAACAAGTTTTCTTTTCCCTGTGGCCCCAGTTGCAGTTTAGATGCTCTAAGCAGATTTGGTCCTCTCCAGAATGTCCTTCTCTTTGCATCCATAAAAGGATCTATTGGGTTTGTGCATCAACTGGACTACTTTTCATGTCCAGTTAGATGCATTAAATCCTATCACCAATTCTTAAGGTAGTTTGTAAAGGTGGGTATCAAAATAGAGATTCAGTCACCCAAAGTGACATTGAAAATTATCTTAAATATAATTTTAATTTTTTAGAAAAAGATTATACATTATTTCTGGATAGTTTGCTAATATGATTTTTAGAAATTTAATTAGGTGAGGCAGGTTTGCTTGGTGGTTAGGAGCACAGACTCTGCATGATCTTGGGCAAGTTATTTGCTTTCTCTTTGCTTTAGTTTCTTTCTTTTAAAAATGAGGATAATATTAGAGCCCACTTCCTAATGAGGAAAACATTAATATATGGAAGGTGTTTAAAATAGTGCCTGGTGTGTAATAATTGTGGTATGTTTGCTGTTATGTACTTTGAATCTGGAGTACAGAGTTACATAATCCACACATCACAATCATATAATTTACTCCTGTTTAAGATAGCAGAAGAACATGTCTGTTAGTGGCAGATCAGGCAATTGGGACTTACTCTTCTACTGAGGACAACTGAAAAAGCTGAATAAAATATGTGGAAAAAATAATGAAATATATCTGTTTAAGAGCATTAGAGAGCTAACAAGATAGTGAAGAATCAGAGGACCAGAGCCTTGGGGGACCATGGCCTAAGGAGAAGAGACCAACATTTGGAGCTTTCCCCTGGCGTATTTGCCAGTTTGTGAGTTTTGAGGCTGAGCAGCAATTTTGTCAGTTTTCCAGGACCAGGGAGATTGGATTTAGAGGTCTGACAAAGGGGCTGACAAAACCATTTACTTTGGGTTGAGATCCCAAAAGGGTCCACTCTTGAAGTAGGGTGAACTAGATGAAGAAAACCTGTGCAGGAACAGCAGCTGAGCTTCCAGTTGTTTCCATTTGTTTTTTAAGATTTTATTTATTGACTTATTTTAAAGAGAGAGAGAGAGTGCTTGTGAGCAGGGAGAGGAATAGAGGGGGAGGGAGGGGGGAGAGAGAATCTGAAGCAGACTCCATGCTGAGAGTGGAGCCTCATGTGGGGCTCAGTCTCACGATGGCGAGATCATGACCTGAGCCAAAACCAAGAGTTGAATGCTCAACTGACTGAGCCACCCAGGTGCCCCCAGTTGTTTCAGTTTTGAAGTTGAAGTTCAATCTTGAAGATGAGAGTGCATGCCTGGCTTGCTGGCACTACAGACACCAGACACAAACAAGAATCCTGAGTTACCAGACAAATTAAAAAATAACTATGTTACTATATTCAAAGAGATAAAGGAAAAGATTGAAAATATTGACAGACCAAAAAAAACCAGAACAAGTAAGAAAGAATGAAATGGAAAACTTAGAATTGAAAAATTACCAAATTTAAAAACTTAAAAATAGGTTTATGGGGCCCCTGGCTGGTTCAATCAGTGGAGCATGCAACTCTTGATCTCGAGGTCGTGAGTTCAAGCCCCATATTGGGCATGGAGCCTACTTTAAAAAAATAGGTTTAATGATCAGTTAAAAATACATGAAGAGAAAATTCATAAACATTCAAATAATTCTGACCTAAACTGGAAAAATATCCAGAATCAAGTATGAAAAACAAAAGGACATAAAATCAAAAGAGAGAATGTGAGACATGAAGAATATAGTGAGAAGGTCTGAAAAACACATGTGTTACAGTCACCAGAAAGAAAAAGAAGAACAAAAAGAAGTATTATTAGAAGAGAAAATGCCCAAGAAATTTACAAAACTGATGGAAATTTATGAGGGCTACCGATCCAAAATTTCTTCACAAACTTTCTACAAAATAGAACATAATTACAAAACAAAACTGTGATGGCTAATTTTATGTGTCAACTTGGCTGAGCCACAGTGCCTAGATATTTGGTCAAACATTATTTTGATGCTTCTGTGACTATGTTTCTTTGGATATTGCAACATTTAAATAGGTGGAATTTAGTGAAGTAGATCACTCTCCATAATGTGGGTGGACCTCATCCAATCAGTTGAAGGCCTTAATAGAACAAAGACTGACACTCTCACCCCTCCACCCCAAGAAGGAAGAAATTCTGCCAGAGGACTGATTGCCTTAGACTCAAACTATAACCCTTCCCTGAATCTCCAGTCTGTCAGACTCCCCCATCAGATCTTGGAATCGTCAGGCCTCCACCATTGCGTGACCCAGTTCCTTAAAATGAATCTCTCTCTCTGTCTCCCTATTCTCTCTTTCCTGTTGGTTCTGTTTCTCTGGAGAACCCTAACTGATACAACAATCAAAGGAGAATTCTGAAGGGAGAGAAGCGAAAGCAAACTATTTGGGGACCCCAGGACTGGAGAAAATGCAGTGGCAGGGCATCTTCGGATATCCGAATCAATAGCCAAAGATGACTCAGGCGCAGTGTTTCCTGAACTCCAACCTATTGGTAGGCTCATTCCTTCCCCAGATTGAACAGGAGTCCTACAATAACAGCAGGTGAACATGGCACCACCCACAAGGGGAATCAATTCGGAGCCAAGTAGGGATTGGGGATCGAGTGCAAATTGGGAATTTGGAATCCGTGGAGGATCAAGTGGACACGGGACGTGCCCTTCTTCCCTGCTGGGTCTGAGACCCCCTCATCACTGAGCAGCAAGGACCTGTGTTGAGAAACACTCCGTATCACCACAGGCTGGAGGTATCTCATCACCACAGGTGCCCAGCCTAGGAAGCCTCTTCATTCCCATGGGGCTGATACCTTTCTCCCCACCTCGACATACTGAGAAGAATCCTGCCATATGAGGCAGCTTAGCCCTGGCAGCCTTTTTAGTTCCACAGGTGGAGTTTTCCTTGCCCTGCTGAGAGGCACCTGGCATTCTGGTCTAGGGAAACACACGCACCCCCTCGTGCAGCACAGCAGACCAGTGTGAGCCTCAGTGGCACTAAATAAGCCACATGGATTTTTGAAGGCTATGAAAATTAAATTTTCATTGGCCCATTAGTCTAAAAAAGTAGGATGGGGCCTCATGCTAAATAAAGCTAAACAGAGGGACTGACTATTATAACAAAATAACTAAATAGGACCCAGAGTCTCCTAACATAATAGCCAAAATGTCCAGGATTCAAATGAAAAACACTCATCAAACCAAGAAATGGGATATTGCAATTTGAATGAGAGAAGACCATTAACTGATACTAATGTGAATCAGAGATGAATCAGATGTTGGAAATATCTGAAAAGAATTTTAAAGCCGCCATTATAAAAATACTTCCATAAGTAATTACACATCCACCTGAAACAAATGAAAAATAGGAAATTTCATTTAATTTTCACAATAAAGAGAGTTACAAAAAAGAAATTACAGAACTGAAAAATATAACAATGGAAAGAAAAAAAATTTGCTGGATGAACACAGAACTGTAGTGGAGATGACAGACGATCAGTCAGTGAACATGAGGACAGATCAATAGAATTTGCCCAATCTGAAAAGCAGAGAGAAAACAGACAAAAAAAAAAAAAAAAAAAAAGGAGCAGATCCCCATGGACTTATGGGACAATAACACAAGACCAACATGTTTAAGGGTAGGGGCAGGAGAAAGCAAGATGTATTCTGATAAGTAACTCAGTGTGGTTGGCTCATAGAGATCCAGAAGGAAGGTCAAAATCAAGCCCAGAGAGAGAGCAGGTTAGGATGAGGTCTTCAAGGGTCTTGGTGGTAAGCCAAGTCCTCAGAAATTTATTCCCAAAGCTGTAGGGAATGATGAAAGAATTTTATGCATGGGGGTAACTTGATCAGCTTATCTCTTTTAAAACAGAATATATATATATATATATAATATACATTATATATATACACAACAATATACATATTATATATATATATACACATATATACACACGCATAAAATTTAAATTTAAAATATTGAATACACAATACATTTAAATATTTCAAAATTTAAAAGCATTGAAAGTATACTTCACACCACTGACCACAACTACTGTCTCTTTAGGTAACTCATGCTACTGAGTATTTCCTATGAGTTTTTCCAGTTATTTATGTATATACAAGCAAATATATGTACACATATATACATTAGAAACATATATTTCGTTCCTCTCTTTTTATACAAATAATGGAATAGTATACCTACTGTTCTGCACCTTGCTTTTTGTGCCTATCATTTGCACCCTGTACTTAACCCTATATTTGAAGAATTTTCTGTATCAATTCATAAAGTTTCTCCATTTTTTCCCTACCAGGTGCATAGTTTTCCATTGTATGGCTATCCCATCATTATTTTTCACTTAGTTCTCTAATGATCTTTCTAAATACATCACTTTGCATAAATGTTTGTGTATTATCTCTGTAGGCTAAATTCTTAGAGGTGCAATTCCTGAATGAAAGCATATCTATCTATCTATCTATCTATCTATCTATCTATCTATCTATCTATCTATCATCTACCTATAATATTGATAGATATTGGCAAGTTGCCCTCTATAGAGGGCATAGAGGGCATAGAGATGGTACATTTACAATCCTAACAGCAACGTATGAGAGTGCCCATTTTCTCACAGACTTACCAGCACCTTTGATACTAAGCTTTTGACTCTTTGCAAATCTGATAGGTGAAAAAAAGTCTTTCAATTTGCATTTGTCTTTTTATGTGTTTGATAGGTTTATGAGCCATTTATAGTTCATTCTGTGCACTCTGCTTCTTCTGATTTTTATTATTCTCTTTGTCCATTTTTCTATTAGGTTTTTGCTCTTTTCTTTCTTATCCAGTTGTCAAAGTTTTTATATTGAGGGAAATTATCTTTTTGTCTTTGATGTAGGTTGTGATTTTTTCCCTCTTTGTCACTTAACTCTGCTCATAATGTTTTGATTCTTTATTATGCAGACATTTCAAATTTTATGTTGAATTTATCCATTATCTTCAATGGCTTCTGAATTTTGTGTTGTTTTTAGGAATGCTTTTCTCACCCTGAGATTATGAAAGAATTTTCTCCTGTTTTCTTTTATTACCTTTACGATTTTATTTTTTTTTACCTTTAAGTTAGTTATGCATTTTGGAATTATTCTGGTGGTGTGTGAGGAATGCTTATGTTACTCATTATTTTTGTAGCTTAAGAAAGTTAAAAAGTTTAGGGGTGCCTGGGTGGCTCAGTTGGTTGTGTCCAACTCTTGATTTCAGCTCAGGTCATGATCTCAGGGTGATGAGATCGAGCCCTGCATCAGGCTCTGTACTCAGCAGGGAGTTTGCTTGAGATTCTCTCTCTCCCCTGCCCCTCCCTTTCCTCCCTCTTCCTCTCTAAAAAAAAAAAAAAAAAAAAAAAAATTTTTTTTTTTAATTTAAAAGATCAGTTTTGGGGTGCCTGGGTGGCTCAGTCATTAAGCGTCTGCTTTCAGCTCAGGTTATGATTCCAGGGTCCTGGGATCAAACCCCACATCAGGCTCCCTGCTCGCGAGAAGCCTGCTTCTCCCTCTCCCACTCCCCCTGCTTGTGTTCCCTCTCTCGCTGTGTCTCTCTCTGTCAAATAAATAAATAAAATCTTTAAAAAAAATAAAAATAAAAGATCAGTTTCCTTTGGGGACCCAATGTAGTCTCAAAATTTTCAGGAATTGCTTATGTATTTGTTCCCGTATTTCCATTTCCTTCCTTTGGGGTCTCTTCTATTTTTCTTCCATATCTGCAGTATTCTCCCCAATCTTTCTAACTCTGTTTCTGTTTTACTTTGGTCCCCTTTCTCATATCTTTCCCCCACCATGTCTCTCACTTTGTTCCACTAGTTTCTCAGCTACCTGGCATGCCTTCTTGGCATAATTTCTGCCATAGTTGTTATTTCCCCCCACTTCTTTCCCAAGCTCTGTCAATTCACATTTTATCATTTCTTTTAACTTTGAAATTTTTTTCCTGTTTCTTCATTCATGGATGTGCTTTGATCATTAAGTTTTTAATTTCTTAAAAATATTTGGTCACTCCATTGCTTCATCAAATGTCTTACAATGAGAAATCTTCACTTGCTGCTTGCCTTTCTTGCTCATTTATTTTTATCTTCTAGTTTTTTTATATAGTTCCTGAGTTTTTTTCTTTTTTATTATTCATCATCAAAGGAGTTTAGTTTTTCCTGAATAGTTATTGCGGAAGGTTTATAGAGATTGGGGATGTGGTCCAGGCTAGCTGGAATTTTTTTTTTTTTAATAACTGGCCTTTATTTCACCAAAGCCAATGAAGAAAGGAAGATTTTCTGTTTTGTTTTGATTTGACTTTTATTTTTTGGTAATGAAAAGATTGTATTTTTTCTACTATACAAAAGGAAGACTGCTTCCAGGAAACATGTGTTCTCTGTATATGTTCCTTGTATATTGTTGCCATTTCTTTTGGGGGGAAGAAATAAACAAATAAAACACTGGGTCTACACAAGCTCATTGAGCCAGCTGGTCTACCTCTCCTGTTGGTGTGTGAGGAATGCTTATGAGTTGGCATCTCAGTTTGTGTCCTTTGCCTTTGAGAAGGGTAGTTTCGCTGGCACTTGGTGAGACCTGCAGCTGCAGGAAGTGCTGTCTGCAACCTTTATCTTTTCTTCCTCTATTTTAGATGCCTTTCAGCTTATATTTGATCTCTGTAGTTTTAATTGTCTCCTGGCTTAGCTGAAATGAAATTTACATTTTGTTTCTCATTTTCCTTGTTGCTTTTTGAATGATTTCCAGAATGACAAGGGGGAAATGTTGACTTTCACACATCAAGTTCAAACTAGAAGTCAGCCTAGATTTTGTTTATGCTGCAAAAAGCTCAATAATACATCTTTATTTTAAAAGTCATTTGGTGGCATTTTCAGGTGGGGTTGTAGCAGGCCACCAAGATCAATATACCCTAGCTGAATGTAATAGCATTCTGCCATCCCTGGTCCAATCACCTGTGGCCCAGTGGTGTAACGATGTCTGCTCTGGGCTGTTCCTGTCTATAGGTAAAGAATGAGTCTTAGAGAAGCAGGCTGTCATAACAGGATTAAGCTCTTGAAGGTGAAGTAATGAAGGTCAGTGAGCCCAAGTACAGCCCAAGTACCACTTGATTCAAAGAATAAAAACAGTGAAAAGTACATCTCATATGTGTGTTGTTTTCTTTCTTCCCAGGTGAAGTTTTTTTTTCTTTTTTCCCTGATAGCAAGTGCCTTAAATGAGAGTCCTAACATTTAGATTTTTTTGGAGGAATAAGAAATTTCTTTTCAGTTCTAGTCAACATCTAGCCATGGTTGAAGAGGGAAGCCCCAGCAGTATTTACCTTTTATCACCCTTAGGACTTTGGACATTGCAAGTTAATCTTTTTACTTTTCTCTCTCTATTAGGTTCATGATATCTCACACACACACACACACACACACACACACTGTGGGTTTGTAAAGATCTCATTCAACCATTTGTCCTTGACCTTTCTGTTCTAGGTATCTTTCTAGAATGTCACTTGTAAAGACACTGACCTTTTATGATGAACTTCCCATTATGTATGTACTTAGTATCTTTGGAGTTCCTTTTTTTCATTTGCAAGGTTTGCACTAACTAATTTCCTGCAGAAGTGTTGATGTCCTCCCTCATGTTTGTTATTCTAGCCAGGAATAGAATAGACAATTCTACCTTTTGGGGGTCTTCTAACTTTAAAGTTATGAGCCATTTATAGCTGTAGAGAACTTTGAAAATATAAAGTAAATCACTCATGAACAATTGCTGTTAGGCATCTGCCACTTTGTTATGACCTACCTTCTGCTTTGCTTTCCAGGGTGGCTGATACAGGTCACTTTCTCTAATGCTTGCATTAAAATACCTCTCCCATAATGTCTTGTGAAAATTGGGTAAATGCATGTGAGCACACTGCTGTTTTGTGTCACATGGTAAACCTTCAAATGGAAGCTGAGTATGATGAGAGTTTGTTTTGGTTCCTATCTAAGCTGCTGTAATCAAATTTGACCAAGCACGGAATTAAAACACAGTTCAGTCTTGAATGGGTTCCTGGTTTCATAAGTAAGACCCCAACTCTTTTATAGGTGGGTTTTCTATTTTCCAAATTTTGTGAATTGTACTGTTTACAGATGGCCTCAGGCTAAACTGTTTTCATTTTTTTGGCCTACTGAGATTGGAAGGATTTATCCATTTTTGCATTAATTACACAAAATTTTCCAATTATCCTTTGCTCACCCTCAAGTTTTTGAAGGTTTTCCAAGTCTCGAGATATAAATATTCTTTCATTCTTGGAGCATAATAGGAACCTGAATTGATATTAGTTGTTTATCAGCTGACGTTAATAGAGTATCCACCAAGCATTATTTCACAACCTTGACATAAAATGAGATTTTTTAGCGATTGGTATTGTAACTCTTCTTGTTTTAGGGTCTCTGCAGCTATAAACTGATGTGAAATCAAATATAATTGACTAGTGATCAGTTTTCAGGCTCTTTCCTAGAATATGATAACATCAGGCTTCTCCTTTGACATTTTAGTTATTGTGATCCTCTAATAATGTCAAGCCACTTATTATATTATAATCTTGAGTTACTCTGGTAAAGTTATTACTGGCTTTTATTATTGTTCAAAATAACATTTGTTTTTCATTAAGAAAGTAATCCATGTTCACTGTGGGAAAGTTGGAAAGCATAAATAAGGAAAAACATAAAAAATAACTAAAATTTATAAGAAACCCAATCACCCAGAAATAACAACTGTGAATATTTGACATATTATTTATCATTCTATTCTTTTCAATTGCTTTCACACACATTTTTTTTAGAAAAACAAAACAATTGAGATCATTTAATATGCTTTTTCAATCTGTAATTTTCATTCATAAATATGTTGTGAATATTTTTCCATGTCAGTAATGTCATTTTTATATTGTATTTATACAAGAGAATAAATAAAAGTATATCATATTTTCATATCAGTAATATATATTTTAAAAATATGCCATTTTTATAGCATGTTAGTATCCTATCTCAGAGATATATCATAGCAAATTAAAAAAAAATTTTTTTTATTATGTTAATCACCATACATTACATCATTAGTTTTGGATGTAGTGTTCCATGATTCATTGTTTGCGTATAACACCCAGTGCTCCATTCAGTACATGCCCTCTTTAATACCCATCACCAGGCTAACCCATCCCCCCACCCCCCTCCCCTCTAGAACCCTCAGTTTGTTTCTCAGAGTCCATAGTCTCTCATGGTTCGTCACCCCCTCCGATTTCCCCCCTTCATTTTTCCCTTCCTGCTATCTTCTTTCTTTTTTTTAAACATATAATGTATAATTTGTTTCAGAGGTACAGGTCTGTGATTCAACAGTCTTACACAATTCACAGCGCTCATTCACCATAGCACATACCCTCCCCGATGTCTATCACCCAGCCACCCCATCCCTCCGACCCCCCACCACTCCAGCAACCCTCAGTTTGTTTCCTGAGATTAAGAATTCCTCATATCAGTGAGGTCATATGATACATGTCTTTCTCTGATTGACTTATTTCGCTCAGCATAACACCCTCCAGTTCTATCCACGTCGTTGCAAATGGCAAGATTTCATTCCTTTTGATGGCTGCATAATATTCCATTGTATATATAGACCACATCTTCTTTATCCATTCATCTGTCGATGGACATCTTGGCTCTTTCCATAGTTTGGCTCTTGTGGACATTGCTGCTATAAACATTGGGGTGCATGTACCCCTTCGGATCCCTACATTTGTATCTTTGGGGTAAACACCCAGTAGTGCAATTGCTGGATCATATGGTAGCTCTATTTTCAACTTTTTGAGGAACCTCCATCCTATTTTCCAGAGTGGCTGCACCAGCTTGCATTCCCACCAACAGTGTAGGAGGGTTCCCCTTTCTCCGCATCCCCGCCAACATCGGTCATTTCCTGACTTGTTAATTTTAGACATTCTCACTGGTGGATTTATCCATTTTTGCATTAATTACACTAATTTTCCATTTACCTCTCATTGAGGTTTTGATTTGGATTTCCCTGATGCCGAGCGATGGTGAGCACTTTTTCATGTGTCTGTTGGCCATTTGGATGTCTTCTTTGGAAAAATGTCTGTTCATGTCTTCTGCCCATTTCTTGATTGGATCATTTGTTCTTTGGGTGTTGAGTTTGCTAAGTTCTTTATAGATTTTGGATACTAGCCCTTTATCTGATATGTCATTTGCAAATATCTTCTCCCATTCTGTCGGTTGTCTTTTGGTTTCATTGGCTGTTTCCTTGGCTGTGCAAAAGCTTTTTATCTTGATGAAGTCCCAATAGTTCATTTTTGCCCTTGCTTCCCTTGCCTTTGGCGATGTTTCTAGGAAGAAGTTGCTGCAGCTGAGGTTGAAGAGGTTGCTGCCTGTGTTCTCCTTTAGGATTTTGATGGACTCCTGTCTCACATTGAGGTCTTTCAACCATTTGGAGTCTATTTTTGTGTGTGGTGTCAGGAAATGGTCCAGTTTCATTCTTCTACATGTGGCTGTCCAATTTTCCCGACACCATTTGTTGAAGAGACTATCTTTTTTCCATTGGACATTCTTTCCTGCTTTGTTGAAGATTAGTTGACCATAGAGTTGAGGGTCCATTTCTGGGCTCTCTATTCTGTTCCACTGATCTATGTATCTGTTTTTGTGCCAGTACCATACTGTCTTGATGATGACAGCTTTGTAATAGAGCTGGAAGTCCGGAATTGTGATGCCACCAGCTTTGCTTTTCTTTTTCAGCATTCCTCTGGCTACTCAGATTTAGTAAATCCTATAGTAAATCCTACAAATTTTAGGATTATTTGTTCCATTTCTTTGAAAAAAGTTGATGGTATTTTGATAGGGATTGCATTGAATGCATAGATTGCTCTAGGTAGCACTGACATCTTCACAATATTTGTTCTTCCAATCCATGAGCATGGAATTTTTTCCATTTGTTTGTGTCTTCCTCAATTTCTTTCATGAGTATTTTACAGTTTTCTGAGTACAGGTTCTTTGCCTCTTTGGTTAGATTTATTCCTAGGTATCTTATGGTTTTGGGTGCATTTGTAAATGGGATCGACTTCTTAATTTCTCTTTCTTCTGTCTTGTTGTTGGTGTATAGGAATGCCACTGATTTCTGTGCATTGATTTTATATCCTGCCACTTTACTGAATTGCTGTATGAGTTCTAGCAGTTTTGGGGTGGAGTCTTTTGGGTTTTCCACGTAAAGTATCATATCATCTGCAAAGAGTGAGAGTTTGACTTCTTCTTTGCTGATTTGGATGCCTTTTTTTCTTTTTGTTGTCTGATTGCTGTGGCTAGGACTTCTAATACTATGTTGAATAGCAGTGGTGATAGTGGACATCCCTGCCGTGTTCCTGACCTTAGGGGGAAAGCTTTCAGTTTTTCCCCATTGAGAATGATATTTGCTGTGGGTTTTTCATAGATGGCTTTTATAATATTGAGGTATGTACCCTCTATGCCTATACTCTGAAGAGTTTTGATCAAGAAACGATGCTGTACTTTGTCAAATGCTTTTTCTGCATCAATTGAGAGGATCCTATGGTTCTTGTTCTTTCTTTTATTAATGTATTATATCACATTGATTGATTTGCGGATGCTGAACCAACCTTGCAGCCCAGGGATAAATCCCACTTGGTTGTGGTGAATAATCCTTTTAATGTACTTTTGGATCCTATTGGCTAGTATTTTGGTGAGAATTTTTCCATCGATGTTCATCAAGGATATTGGTCTGTAATTCTCCTTTTGGATGGGGTCTTTGTCTGGTTTTGGGATCAAGGTAATGGTGGCCTCATAAAACGAGTTTGGAAGTTTTCCTTCCATTTCTATTTTTTGGAACAGTTTCAGAAGAATAGGTATTAATTCTTCTTTAAATGTTTGGTAGAATTCCCCTGGGAAGCCATCTGGCCCTGGGCTCTTGTTTGTTGGGAGATTTTTGATGACTGCTTCAATTTCCTTAGTGGTTATAGGTCTGTTCAGGTTTTCTGTTTCTTCTTGGTTCAGTTTTGGTAGTTGGTACATCTCTAGGAATGCCATTTCTTCCAGATTATCTAATTTGCTGGCATAGAGTTGCTCATAATATGTTCTTATAATTGTTTGTATTTCTTTGGAGTTGGTTGTGATCTCTCCTGTTTCACTCATGATTTTATCTATTTGGGTCATTTCTCTTTTCTTTTTGATAAGTCTAGCCAGGGGTTTATCAATCTTGTTAATTCTTTCAAAGAACCAGCTTCTAGTTTCGTTGATCTGTTCTACTGTTCTTTTGGTTTCTATTTCATTGATTTCTTCTCTGATCTTTATCATTTCTCTTCTCCCGCTGGGTTTAGGCTTTATTTGCTGTTCTTTCTCCAGCTCCATTAGGTGTAGGGTTAGGTTGTGTATTTGAGACCTTTCTTGTTTCTTGAGAAAAGCTTGTATTGGTATATACTTTCCTCTTAGGACCACCTTTGCTGCATCCCAAAGATTTTGAACAGTTGTGTTTTCATTTTCATTGGTTTCCATGAATTTTTTTAATGCTTCAATTTCCTGGTTGACCCATTCATTCTTTAGTAGGATGCTCTTTAGCCTCCATGTATTTGAGTTCTTTCCAACTTTCCTCTCGTGATTGAGTTCTAGTTTCAAAGCATTGTGGTCTGAAAATATGCAGGGAATGATCCCACTCTTTTGGTACCAGTTGAGACCTGATTTATGACCTAGGATGTGATCTATTCTGGAGAATGTTCCGTGGGCACTAGAGAAGAATGTGTATTCTGTTGCTTTAGGATGGAATGTTCTGAATATATCTGTGAAGTCCATTTGGTCCAGTGTGTCATTTAAAGTCTTTATTTCCTTGTTGATCTTTTGCTTAGATGATCTGTCCATTTCAGTGAGGGTGGTGTTAAAGTCCCCCACTATTATTATATTGTTGTCGATGTGTTTCTTTGCTTTTGTTATTAATTGGCTTATATAATTAGCTGCTCCCATGTTAGGGGCATAGATATTTACAATTGTTAGATCTTCTTGTTGGATAGACCCTTTAAGTAGGATATAGTGTCCTTCCTCATCTCTTATTACAGTCTTTGGTTTAAAATCTAATTTGTCTGATATAAGGATTGCCACCCCAGCTTTCTTTTGGTGTCCATTAGCATGGTAAATGGTTTTCCACCCCCTCACTTTCAATCTGGGGGTGTCTTTGGGTCTACAATGAATCTCTGGCAGACAGCATATCAATGGGTCTTGTTTTTTATCCAGTCTGATAGCCTGTGTCTTTTGATTGGGGCATTTAGCCCATTTATATTCAGGGTAACTATTGAAAGATATGAATTTAGTGCCATTGTAGTGCCTGTAAGGTGACTGCTACTGTATATTTTCTTTTTTCTTTTTTTATAAGATTTTATTTATTTGTGAGAGAGAGAATGAGAGACAGAGAGGATGAGAGGGAAGAGGGTCAGAGGGAGAAGCAGACTCCCCGCTGAGCAGGGAGCCCGATGTGGGACTCGATCCCGGGACTCCAGGATCATGACCTGAGCCGAAGGCAGTCGCTTAACCAACTGAACCACCCAGGCGCCCCTGCTACTGTATATTTTCTGTGTTCCTTTCTGGTCTATGTTACTTTTAGGCTCTCTTAGAGGACCCCTTTCAATATTTCTTGTAGGGCTGGTTTCATGTTTGCAAATTCCTTTAGATTTTGTTTGTCCTGGAAGCTTTTTATCTCTCCTTCTATTTTCAGTGACAGCCTAGCTGGATATAGTATTCTTGGCTGCATATTTTTCTCATTTAGCACTCTGAATATATCATGCCAGTCCTTTCTGGCTTGCCAGGTCTCTGTGGATAAGTCTGTTGCCAATCTAATGTTTCTACCATTGTAGGTTACAGATCTCTTGTCCCGAGCTGCTTTCAGGATTTTCTCTTTGTCTCTGAGACTCATAAGTTTTACTCCTAGATGTTGGGGTGTTGACCTATTTTTATTGACTTTGAGAGGGGTTCTCTGTGCGTCCTGGATTTTGATGCCTGTTTCCTTCCCCAAATTAGGGAAGTTCTCTGCTATAATTTGCTCCAATATACCTTCTGCCCCTCTCTCTCTTTCTTCTTCTTCTGGGATCCCAATTATTCTAATATTGTTTTGTCTTACGGTATCACTCATCTCTCGAATTCTGCCCTCGTGATCCAGTAGTTGTTTATCTCTCTTTTTCTCAGCTTCTTTATTTTCCATCATTTGGTCTTCTATCTCACTGATTCTTTCTTCTGCCTCATTTATCCTAGCAGTTAGAGCCTCCATTTTTGATTGCACCTCATTAATAGCCTTTTTGATTTCGACTTGGTTAGATTTTAGTTCTTTTATTTGTCCAGAAAGTGTTTCTCTAATATCTTCCATGCTTTTTTCAAGCCAACTAGTATCTTTAAAATCATCATTCTTAACTCTAGTTCTGACATCTTACTAATGTCCGTATCGATTAGGTCCCTGGTAGTCGGTACTGCCTCTTGTTCTTTTTGTTGAGGTGATTTTTTCCATCTTGTCATTTTGTCCAGAGGAGAATAGATGAATGAGAGAACAAAATGCTAACAGGGTAACAACGACCCCAGAAAAATATACACTAAACAAATCAGAAGAGACCTGAAACTGGGGGAAAAGAAAGGGAAAGAAAGAAAAAAGAAAAAGAAAAAGATAAAAACAAACCAAAAAAAGAATATGATCAAATATGATTAGGCTGGTGCATAGATCAGTGCCACACACTAGATTCTGGGCATATTTTGGTCTGTTAGAAGAAAGTGCCTCCCCAAATTTTAAAGAAAGAAAAACTTATATATGTACAAAAATTAGGGTAAATATGATGAAGGGATGGAATATGACTGTGAAGATGAAAATTATAAAAGATTTTATAAACGGAATTGATAAGAAGTTCATTGAAAAAAGAAAGAATAGGATTTAAAAAAAAAAAGGGAGAGAATGTGATCAGGCAGGAGACTAGAACAAAGCCATACACTAGAGTTTAGGGTATATTTTGGTCTGTTAGAGGAAACTGTATCCCAAAATTTTAAAGAGAGAACAACTTATATATATATATATATATATATATATATACACACTAAAAATAAGGTTAACTACTATGAAGGGATAGAATATGACTCTAAAAATGAAAAATAAAAAAGGTTTTTTAAAAAAGGGATTGATAAGATGTTGGTTGAAAAAGGGAAAAAGAAAAATTCAAAAAAAAAGAAAAAGAAAAAGTTAAAAAAAATTAACTTTGAAAGACTAAAGAATCATGGTAAAAAAGCCATGAATTCTATGTGCAGTATTCCCCTGGCGCTGGAGTTCTGCTGTTCTCACTGATCGGTAAACTTGGTCCTGGCTGGCTGTCGTTGCTGATCTTCTGGGGGAGGGGCCTGTTGCCATGGTTCCCAAACTTCTTTGCGGGAGGCGGAATTGCCCCGCCCTTGCCAGGTCGGGCTAAGTAATCAGCTCCGGTTGCTCTCCGGAGCTTTTGTTCCCTGCAAGCTTTGCGTGCAGCTTTGGAGGAGGAGAGGGAAATGGCAGCCTCCCAATCTCCACCCCGGAGGAGCTGAGAACTCGGGGCCCCGCTCCTCAGTGAGCCCCCAGAGAAAAGCAGCCAATCACTCCCATCTCCCCAGTCTCCGGTGCACTCTGTGCTCACCCGGCCTGTGACCTAGCGTTTCTATCTCTGGCACATGACTCCGTGTAGATTCTCCAAACCCAGCAGATCCCTGCGGTGCGCTCTTGCGCCACTCCTCCCTGGGGAGGAAGGGGAGTCTCTCTGGATCTGCCGCTTGTTGGGTCCCTGCTGGAAGAGCAGTGGCCCATCGGTGCCACGGATCATGGTTTATGGCAACCCCGAGCTGAGAGCCCACTCCTCGGCTATGTCTCTGCAGCCGGCTTCCCCGCTTGATACCTGGGAGCTCTGCCACACTCAGGCACCCTGGTCTTTTTGTGACCCCAAAGGTCCTGGGACCACACTGTCCCAGCGAGGGTTCCACCCCCCGCTTAGCCACTGGAGCGACGTCCCTCAGCGGAGCAGACTTCTAAAAGTTCCGATTTTGTGCTCCGTGGTTCTATCACTTGCCAGAAGTGGCCTACGGAGGCCCCCTCCCCCACCCTCTATCTTCCCGAATATCGCCTCGGATTCACTTCTCTGCACATCCTACCTTCCAGAAAGCGGTCGCTTTTCTGTTCAGAGAGTTGCTGCTATTCTTTTCTTCGATCTCCTGTTGAGTTTGTAGGTGTTCAGAATGGTTTGATTCCTATCTAGCTGAATTCCTGGGACCAGACTAAATTTAGGTCTCCTACTCCTCCACCATCTTGCTCCTCCCCTCCTATCATAGCAAATTTAACCAACAGTCTATCATTAGACATTAGACAAATTAAACAAATTTGCTATTGTAAATAGCATTGAGGAAAATATCCTCATATGTATCCTTAATGATGTTTGTTTAATTATTCAGTGTTTGTTGTAGAAGGGAAAAAAACATGTAAAAGCAAATTTTAAAAAAATTGCATTATATGAAATTTTACCACTCAGAGGTAACCATTGGTAATATTTCTTGTGATTATCTTTCAGTGTATTTCTAGTTTACCTGTTTACATAGGATTTTTCTATTCACATTGTATTTTCTACTTTTTATTGAACTATGTCATACATAGAAGAGTACACAAATCAAAAGTGTATATACTTTGATGGATTTTCACAAATTGAACACATCTGTGTAACTAGCAGTCAGATCAGGAAACAGCATTACCAGTTCCCCAGCCTCGCCCTTTTAAGCCACTATTTTCCTGCCTAATGATGACCACTCTCCTGCTTCTAACACTGCAGAATAGGTTTGCCTGATTTTGAACTTTGTATAATTGGAATCATCACTATATACTCTCTGTGTCTAGCTTATTTTGCTCAGTAGAATATTCATGAGATTCAGTCATACTGTTGTATGTAGTTCTAGTTGACTCATGCTTATTACTATGTAGTATTCCACTGGTGAATATACCACAGTTTAGTCTTCTATTGAAGGGTATTTGCATAGCTCCTAGTTTGTTTCTATTATTAATAGTGCCGCTATACACCAAATGCTTTTTCATCTCAGCAATACATTTTACATTTTGCTCTTCATTGCTTTTTGTCATTTCAGTTTCTTTAACTCACTAACAAATGTCCTTAGAAAACTCACAAACCTGATCTGATTGGCCACCTGTCTCAACCATTTATTGACCAATCTATCTGATGTAGATGACCCATGGGTAGATAGATAGATAGATGATAGATAAAATGATAGATGATAGATAGATAGATAGATAGATACACAGACACACAGACACATATGGGTCTTTCTCAGGACTTTCTGTCCTGACCTGTCCTGAGCTGCTGATCTACCAGCTGATCTCATGCCAGTAGCACACCTTAAAACCTGGGATTCCAAATCACCTCTCATTATTTTTTTTTTTTTTAAGATTTTATTTATTTATTTGACAGAGAGAGAGAGACAGCTAGAGAGGGAACACAAGCAGGGGGAGTGGGAGAGGGAGAAGCAGGCTCCTGGCTGAGCAGGGAGCCTGATGCGGGGCTCGATCCCAGGACCCTGGGATCATGACCTGAGCCAAAGGCAGACGCTTAACGACTGAGCCACCCAGGCGCCCCATCACCTCTCATTATTATTCCTTTTTATAATTGTCTGGCTAACATTATCCATTTATGTCTCCAGATGAACTTTGAAACTTTTTACCAAGTTAGGAGTAAAAATTCAAATGAATCTTTATTGACCATTTTTTTAATGTATTAGTTAATTTGCAGAAGATCTGCCATCTTTACAGTATTAGGTATTCTCATAAAGGAATTGAGAATAGGTAGAAACTTAGGAAACTTGATGATAACAAAAACAACACCCAACCTTTTACTGCATAAATCAAGCAAATTCACATAGCAAAACACAAGACGAATATAATTAAAAGGCAAGTTCAATCTGGGGAAAAAACAGGACAGATGATTATTTTAATATACTAAGCATCCTTTTAAAATACTAAGAAATATATAAAATTCTCTAAAAGATAAAATTACAAAGCTCATGAGAAAAGGCAGTTCCTCAAGTATTTATGTTTAAAACACGGTGTAATGAAATATTCCATACCACTAGTAACCAAAGAACTGCTAATTATAGCAACTTCCCATTTTTATTTAATAAGATTTGAGGAACACAAGCACTCATATATCCTAGTAGGAGGAAGATAAGAGTAAATGTTTTCATGGCAATCTGGCATAATTATCAAATGTGCTTAAACATTGACCCAGCTGTTTTCAATCTATGAATTTTCTTCGAGAATGTACAAGTATATATGTACAAAGATGTTCATCTTAGTGTTGTTTATGATAGAAAAATATTGGCAATAAACAGAAAGTATGCAAGTATGATTGGTTAAGTTGTGGTTCAGCCACACAATGGAATATTTTATACCCATAAACATGTATTAAAAGGAAATAATTTTGTGACCTATTAAGGGAAGAAATCAGATGAAAAATACAGCATGTAGTTCACCAAAAGTATGTGTTAATACAATATTGTATTCTCTCTGCTGCCATCTTAGTTGGGTATAAGCCAGAGAGATCCAGGAGGGAAAGTATTGTTTTGGAAGCCAGTTGCTTCTGAACCAGCTTTGTGTCTTGGGGAAACCTCTTCCTGTCCCGTGTTTACCCTCTCTCATCTATAAATGAAGGAAGGCGTCATACCTAAGTGACCTGTGATTCATGGATGTGAAGCTTCTCCACCTCTGAGATGCTATTTCTGTTGTTGCATGGGAGATCTAACTGTGTTTACTGTAGAAAAGGAAGATACTTTCCTCATTTCCCCAAAAGGTTTTCTCATTGTTCTCTGCCTTGTCCATTTAGAGCTACTTTATATCTTTACAGAAACCATTTATCCCTTTTGAGCCCTGATCATTCTTTTTAGATTTGAGATGATCAAAGCCACCACTTCTGTCTTTCACTAACTGCATCTTAGAAGCTCATTTAGAATTCTCAGAAACCAAAAGCCAGTGAGGTGAAGTGAAGGAGACAGATATGTCACCTTGGGGGAAACTCCAAAGTGCCATTATCACCTTTAATGGGTTGTTCTGAAGGGAGAAATCAGTCTGCATTTTCCCTGTGACCTCTGATTTGTTTCTTCTTGCTCATTGAAGGACTCAAAAATGGCAGCTTATAGAGCTTCCCCTTTGCCTTGCAGCCTAAGAGTGGAGCCTTACTTCTAATTTACTTTTGCGGACCAGCAGGTGCACTAGACTTTCTCCTCACCCGCACCCCCAACATCACATGGGCAAAGTGGACCACAGGTTTACTTTTGACAAATAGCATAAGTGGTGTGACAAAAATATTTAAAAAAATAATTGGGATTCCTGTTGTGATTTGTTGGTTAAATCTTGAATTTGGTTTGCATCATACAGGCATGAGGTTTTAAATAATTTAACAGAAGACTTTTAATGATGGAGACTTGTCTGTTCTCTGTGTTTATTGCCACTTCCTGGAAACTAAAAGGGCAGGTCACCTTTGTCTGAATAGCAACCAAGTAATGAGAGTTCTTGTTCTTACCCGTCACATGCTAAAAGGAGAGGGTAGGGAACTCTGGACCCCAAGTGTGAAAAGCTGAGGTCCAGAGTTTCCCTCTGCATCTCACAGGAAGGCCTATGTACGGAGTAAAGATAAGGACTCTGAGCCAGATCGAGACAGTCAGACCTCAGCTGTCATTTGTTATTTCTCTCTCTTACAGTCAGAGCATGTAACTGTGAGTCCACACTTACTCATCTGTGAGTCGTGGCAGTGGTTGTGGTTGCCTGTAGAATTTTGTGGGAGTTAAGAATATCAAGTGTAGGGGCGCCTGGGTGGCTCAGTCGTTAAGCGTCTGCCTTCGGCTCAGGTCATGATCCCAGGGTCCTGGGATCGAGCCCCGCATCGGGCTCCCTGCTCCGCGGGAAGCCTGCTTCTCCCTCTCTCACCCCCCCTGCTGGTGTTCCCTCTCTCGCTGTGTCTCTCTCTGTCAAATAAATAAATAAAATCTTTAAAAAAAAAAAAAAAAAAGAATATCAAGTGTAATACACAGACACACACACACACACACAATGTATATATATATATACATACACATACACATACATACATGAAAATGCTAAAGCATCTGGAACATAGGTGTTCAACCAATAATGGTAGATCTATCAAAATCCTTATTTTAACAATTTAAAAATTTTTATTCTTGAAGTATAGTTAACCTACAATGTTATATTAATTTCAGGTGTACAATGTAGTGATTTGACAGTTCTGTACATTACCCAGTGCTCACCATGATGAGTGTCATCACCATCTGTCACCACACAATGTTATTAAAATATTATTGAGGGGGCGGAGCAAGATGGCGGAGGAGTAGGAGACCTGGATTTCGTCTCCTCTCAGGAATTCAGCTGGATAGGGATCAAACCATTCTGAACACCTACAAACTCAACAGGAGATCGAAGAAAAGAATAGCAACAACTCTCTGAACAGAAAAGCGACCACTTTCTGGAAGGTAGGACGTGCGGAGAAGTGAATCCGAGGCGATATTCGGGAGGATAGACGGCGGGGGAGGGGCCTCCGTCGGCCGCTTCTGGCAAGTGATAGAGCAGCGGAGCACAAAATCGGAACTTTTAGAAGTCTGCTCCGCTGAGGGACGTCACTCTGGTGGCTAAGTGGGGGGTGGAAACCTCGCGGGACAGTGTGGTCTCAGGACCCTCGGGGTCACAGAAAGACCGGGGGTGCCTGAGTGCGGCAGAGCTCCCAGGGATCGGAGCAGGGAAGCCGGCTGCAGAGACGGAGCCCAGGCGCGGCTCTCAGCTCGGGGTTGCCATAAACCGTGATCCGCGGCACAGTCGGGCCACTGCTCCTCCAGCAGGGACCCAACAAGCGGCAGATCCGGGGAGACTCCCCTTCCTCCCCCCGGAGGAGAGGTGCGGGAGCGCAACGCGGGGATCTGCTGGGTTTGGAGACTCCACCCGGGGTCGGGTGCCGGAGATAGAAACGTGCGGTCACAGGCCGGGTGAGCACGGAGTGCGGCCGGAGACCGGGGAGACGGGAGTGACTGACTGCTTTACTCTGGGGGCTCACTGAGGAGCGGGACCCCGAGTTCTTGGCTCCTCCGGGGCGGAGACTGGGAGGCCGCCATTTTCACTCTCCTCCTCCAAAGCTGTACGGAAAGCTTGCAGGGAACAAAAGCTCCGGAGAGCAAACCCGAGCAGATTACTTAGCCCGGACCGGGCAAGGGCGGGGCAATTCTGCCTCCGGCAAAGACATTTGGGAACCACGGCAACAGGCCCCTCCCCCAGAAGATCAGCGAGAAGAACCAGCCAAGACCAAGTTTACCAATCAGTGAGAACGGCAGAACTCCAGCACCAGGGGAATACTGCACATAGAATCCATGGCTTTTTTCCCATGATTCTTTAGTCTTTCAAAGTTAGTTTTTTTTTTTTGAATTTTTCTTTTTCCCTTTTTCAACCAACATCTTATCAATCCCTTTTTTAAAAAAACATTTTTATTTTTCATTTTTAGAGTCATATTCTATCCCTTCATAGTAGTTACCCGTATTTTTGGCATATATATATAAGTTGTTCTCTCTTTAAAATTTTGAGATAGTTTCTTCTAACAGAACAAAATATACTCTAAATCTCTAGTGTATGGTTTTTTTCTACTCCCCTGCCTGATCACATTCTCTCCCTTTTTTCTTTTTCTTTTTTTTTTAAATCCTCTTCTTTTTTCAAAGAACTTATCAATTCCTTTTATAAAATTTTTTATAATTTCCATCTTTACAGTCATATTCCATCCCTTCATCATATCAACCCTTATTTTTGTACTTATATAAGTTTTTCTTTCTTTAAAATTTTGGGAGGCACTTTCTTTTAACAGATCAAAATACACCCAAAATCTAGTGTGTGGCACTGATCTATATACCAGCCTGATCATATTTGATCACATTCTGTTTTTGTTTTGTTTTGTTTTGTTCTGTTTTTGTTTGTTTTTATCTTTATCTTTATCTTTTTTCTTTTTCTTTTTTCTCTCTTTCCCTTTCTTTTCCCACTGCTTCAGGTCTTTTCTGATTTGTTTAGAGTATATTTTCTGGGGACGTTGTTACCCTGCTAGCATTTTGTTCTCTCATTAATCTATTCTCCTCTGCACAAAATGACAAGACGGAAAAAATCACCTCAACAAAAAGAACAAGAGGTAGTGCCGACTGCTAGGGACCTACTCAATACGGACATTAGTACGATGTCAGATCTAGAGTTCAGAATCATCACTTTAAAGATACTAGCTGGGCTTGAAAAAAGCACGGAAGTTATTAGAGAAACCCTTTCTGGAGAAGTAAAAGAACTAAAATCTAACCAAGTTGAAATAAAAAAGGCTATTAATGAGGTGCAATCAAATATGGGGGCACTAACTGCTAGGATAAATGAGGCAGAAGAGAGAATCAGTGAGATAGAAGACCAAATGATGGAAAATAAAGAAGCTGAGAAAAAGAGAGATAAACAACTACTGGATCACGAGGGCAGAATTTGAGAGATAAACGATACCATAAGACGAAACAACATTAGAATAATTGGGATCCCAGAAGAAGAAGAAAGAGAGAGAGGGGCAGAAGGTATAATGGAGCAAATTATAGCAGAGAACTTCCCTAATTTGGGGAAGGAAACAGGCATCAAAATCCAGGACGCACAGAGAACCCCTCTCAAAATCAATAAAAATAGGTCAACACCCCGACATCTAATAGTAAAACTTACGAGTCTCAGAGACAAAGAGAAAATCCTGAAAGCAGCTTGAGAGAAGAGATATGTAACCTACAATGGTAGAAACATTAGATTGGCAACAGACTTATCCACAGAGACCTGGCAGGCCAGAAAGGACTGGCAGGACATATTCAGAGCACTAAATGAGAAAAATATGCAGCCAAGAATACTATATCCAGCTAGGCTGTCATTGAAAATTGAAGGAGAGATAAAAAGCTTCTAGGACAAACAAAAACTAAAGGAATTTGCAAACACGAAACCAGCCCTACAACAAATATTGAAAGGGGTCCTCTAAGCAAAGAGAGAGCCTAAAAGCAACATAGACCAGAAAGGAACACAAACAATATACAGTAACAGTCATTTTACAGGCAATACAATGGCACTAAATTCCTATCTTTCAATAGTTACCCTGAATGTAAATGGGCTAAATGCCCAATCAAAAGACACAGGCTATCAGATTGGATTAAAAAACAAGACCCATCGATATGCTGTCTGCAAGAGACTCATTTTAGAACCAAAGACACCCCCAGATTGAAAGTGAGGGGGTGGAAAACCATTTACCATGCGAATGGACACCAAAAGAAAGCTGGGGTGGCAATCCTTATATCAGACAAATTAGATTTTAAACCAAAGACTGTAATAAGAGATGAGGAAGGACACTATATCCTACTTAAAGGGTCTATCCAACAAGAAGATCTAACAATTGTAAATATCTATGCCCCTAACATGGGAGCAGCTAATTATATAAGCCAATTAATAACAAAAGCAAAGAAACACATCAACAACAATATAATAATAGTGGGGGACTTTAACACCACCCTCACTGAAATGGACAGATCATCTAAGCAAAAGATCAACAAGGAAATAAAGACTTTAAATGACACACTGGACCAAATGGACTTCACAGACATATTCAGAACATTGCATCCCAAAGCAACGGAATACACATTCTTCTCTAGTGCCCATGGAACATTCTCCAGAATAGATCACATCCTAGGTCATAAATCAGGTCTCAACCGGTACCAAAAGATTGGGATCATTCCCTGCATATTTTCAGACCACAATGCTTTGAAACTAGAACTCAATCACAAGAGGAAAGTCGGAAAGAACTCAAATACATGGAGGCTAAACAGCATCCTACTGAAGAATGAATGGGTCAACCAGGAAATTAAAGAAGAATTTAAAAAATTCATGGAAACCAATGAAAATGAAAACACAACTATTCAAAATCTTTGGGATACAGCAAAGGCAGTCCTGAGAGGAAAGTATATAGCAATACAAGCCTTTCTCAAGAAACAAGAAAGGTCAAGTACAGAACCTAACCCTACACCTAATGGAGCTGGAGAAAGAACAGCAAATAAAGCCTAAACCCAGCAGGAGAAGAGAAATGATAAAGATCAGAGAAGAAATCAATGAAATAGAAACCAAAAGAACAGTAGAACAGATCAACGAACTAGGAGCTGGTTCTTTGAAAGAATTAACAAGATTGATAAGCCCCTGGCCAGACTTATCAAAAAGAAAAGAGAAATGACCCAAATCAACAAAATCATGAATGAAAGAGGAGAAATCACAACCAACACCAAAGAAATACAAACAATTAGAAGAACATATTATGAGCAACTCTATGCCAGCAAATTAGATAACCTGGAAGAAATGGATGCATTCCTAGAGATGTATCAACTACCAAAACTGAACCAGGAAGAAATAGAAAACCTGAACAGACCTATAAGCACTAAGGAAATTGAAGCAGTCATCAAAATCTCCCAAAACACAAAAGCCCAGGGTCAGATGGCTTCCCAGGGGAATTCTACCAAACATTTAAAGAAGAATTAATACCTATTCTTCTGAAACTGTTCCAAAAAATAGAAATGGAAGGAAAACTTCCAAACTCGTTTTATGAGGCCAGCATTACCTTGATCCCAAAGCCAGACAAAGACCCCATCAAAAAGGAGAATTACAGACCAATATCCCTGATGAACATGGATGCAAAAATTCTCACCAAAATACTAGCCAATAGGATCCAACAGTACATGAAAAGGATTATTCACCACGACCAAGTGGGATTTATTCCTGGGCTGCAAGGTTGGTTCAACATCCGCAAATCAATCAACGTGATACAATACATTAACAAAAGAAAGAACAAGAATCATATGATCCTCTCAATAGATGCAGAAAAAGCATTTGACAAAGTACAGCATCCTTTCTTGATCAAAACTCTTCACAGTATAGGCGTAGAGGGTACATACCTCAATATCATAAAAGCCATCTATGAAAAACCTACAGTGAATATCATTCTCAATGGGGAAAAACTGAGAGCTTTCCCCCTAAGGTCAGGAACACGGCAGGGATGTCCACTATCACCACTGCTATTCAACATAGTATTGGAAGTCCTAGCCACAGCAATCAGACAACAAAAAGAAATAAAAGGCATCCAAATCGGCAAAGAAGAAGTCAAACTCTCACTGTTTGCAGATGATATGATACTTTATGTGGAAAATCCCAAAGACTCCACCCCAAAACTGCTAGAACTCATACAGGAATTCAGTAAAGTGGCAGGATATAAAATCAATGCACAGAAGTCAGTGGCATTCCTATACACCAACAACAAGTCAGAAGAAAGAGAAATTAAGGAGTCAATCCCATTTACAATTGCACCCAAAACCGTAAGATACCTAGGAATAAATCTAACCAAAGAGGCAAAGGATCTGTACTCAGAAAACTATAAAATACTCATGAAAGAAATTGAGGAAGACACAAAGAAATGGAAAAACGTTCCATGCTCATGGATTGGAAGAACAAATATTGTGAAGATGTCAATGCTACCTAGAGCAATCTACACATTCAATGCAATCCCCATCAAAATATCATCCACTTTTTTCAAAGAAATGGAACAAATAATCCTAAAATTTGTATGGAACCAGAAAAGACCCCGCATAGCCAGAGGAATGTTGAAAAAGAAAAGTAAAGCTGGCGGCATCACAATTCCGGACTTCCAGCTCTACTACAAAGCTGTCATCATCAAGACAGTATGGTACTGGCACAAAAACAGGCACATAGATCAGTGGAACAGAATAGAGAGCCCAGAAATGGACCCTCAACTCTATGGTCAACTAATCTTTGACAAAGCAGGAAAGAATGTCCAATGGAAAAAAGACAGTCTCTTCAACAAATGGTGTTGGGAAAATTGGACAGCCACATGCAGAAGAATGAAACTGGACCATTTCCTTACACCACACACAAAAATAGACTCCAAATGGTTGAAAGACCTCAATGTGAGACAGGAGTCCATCAAAATCCTAAAGGAGAACACAGGCAGCAACCTCTTCGACCTCAGCCGCAGCAACTTCTTCCTAGAAACATCGCCAAAGGCAAGGGAAGCAAGGGCAAAAATGAACTATTGGGACTTCATCAAGATAAAAAGCTTTTGCAAAGCAAAGGAAACAGTCAACAAAACCAAAAGACAACTGACAGAATGGGAGAAGATATTTGCAAATGACATATCAGATAAAGGGCTAGTATCCAAAATCTATAAAGAACTCATCAAACTCAACACCAAAAGAACAAAGAATCCAATCAAGAAATGGGCAGAAGACATGAACAGACATTTTTCCAAAGAAGACATCCAAATGGCCAACAGACACATGAAAAAGTGTTCAATATCGCTCGGCATCAGGGAAATCCAAATCAAAACCTCAATGAGATACCACCTCACACCAGTCAGAATGGCTAAAATTAACAAGTCAGGAAATGACAGATGTTGGCGGGGATGTGGAGAAAGGGGAACCCTCCTACACTGTTGGTGGGAATGCAAGCTGGTGCAGCCACTCTGGAAAACAGTATGGAGGTTCCTCAAAAAGTTGAAAATAGAGCTACCATATGATCCAGCAATTGCACTACTGGGTATTTACCCCAAAGATACAAAAGTAGGGACCCGAAAGGGTACGTGCACCCCGATGTTTATAGCAGCAATGTCCACAATAGCCAAACTGTGGAAAGAGCCAAGATGTCCATCAACAGATGAATGGATAAAGAAGATGTGGTACATATATACAATGGAATATTATGCAGCCATCAAAAGGAATGAGATCTTGCCATTTGCAACAACGTGGATGGAACTGGAGGGTATTATGCTGAGCAAAATAAGTCAAACAGAGAAAGACATGTATCATATGACCTCACTGATATGAGGAATTCTTAATCTCAGGAAACAAACTGAGAGTTGCTGGAGTGGGGGGTGGGGTGGGAAGGATGGGGTGACTTGGTGATGGACATTGGGGAGGGTATGTGGTCTGGTAAGCGCTGTGAATTGTGCAAGACTGTTGAATCTCAGATCTGTACCTCTGAAACAAGTAATGCAATATATGTTAAGAAAGAAGAAAAGAAGAAGAAGAATGTAGCAGGAGGGGAAGAATGAAGGGGGGGAAATCGGAGGGGGAGAAGAACCATGAGAGACGATGGACTCTGAAAAACAAACTGAGGGTTCTAGAGGGGAGGGGGTTGGGAGGATGGGTTAGCCTGGTGATGGGTATTGAGGAGGGCACGTTCTGCATGGAGCACTGGGTGTTATGCACAAACAGTGAATCATGGAACACTATATCTAAAACTAATGATGTAATGTATGGGGATTAACATAACAATAAAAAAATTAAAAAAAAATATTATTGACTATATTCTGTATGCTGTACTTTTCATTTTCATGACTTATTTATCAAAATCATTTTCATCATCTTTATTATAATTCTCAGCATATTCCTTGAACAGTGTTTCAAATATTTGCTGTAATTATGATGAAATTAGATTAGTTTTGTTTAATGTTAGACTTACTTTATATGCTTATTAGAGATACCTTACAGACAAAAGTGTGTATAACTTGAACCTTTTCATAATTATAATAGTAATAACAATAAGTAATAATAATATAATAATCATATAATAATTATTTAATAATAGTAGTAGTAAGAAGTAGTACCTTCTTATACAGACAGTATTTCTGTCTTTCCAGTGAGAACTGTGAAGCCTCTGTGATTATCTACAAGCAAATCCTCTCTCCCCCTCAGAGGTCCCATCTTGCTCTTTAAAGTTTTTACCAAATTTATTCCTAAAAAATACGTGCTTTGGCTTTCTACATTTTTAAACTTTTTATAAAAAGGATTATAGTGTGTGCATGTTGCACATATGTGTACATATGGCATGCTTTTCTATCTCAACATTATATTTTTAAGATTCATCCATGTGGATGGGTATACCTACAGGGTGTTCTTTTTCACTGCAGTAGAGAACTCCATTATGTGACACACATATACACTGTTTATCTTCCTCCCATTTATGGATGTTCAAGGTAGTTTCCAGGTTTTATTTGATTTGTTGTACTTTTTGCTTTTTTGAATGTAATGCTAGTAATATCTTCTGTTAGGTTGAACTACATGAAATAGGCATTTTTATAAATCGGAATGATACAGACGGGGAATTTCATGTGATCCAACCAAATTCCTATCTCTTGGTGTATATTTGCAAGATTATATCAGAGGAATATACCCTGATGTGGCAGAAATGCCAGTTCCTAGGGTATGTCAACTTTGAAACTGATACATAATCGTGTCACAAAGCAATTGCACCGATTTGTACACACTATAGGAAACCTGCCAGTGGCCCACCTCCTGTCAACACTTGATAAAGACTTTTTATTTTGATGGGTGTGAAATGTGGTTTTGATTTACAATTCTTTTTTTTTTTTTTTTAAACTTTTTTTTTTAAGATTTTATTTATTTATTTGAGAGAGAGAGAATGAGAGAGAGTGCACATGAGAGGGGGGAGGGTCAGAGGGAGGAGCAGACTCCCTGCAGAGGAGGGAGCCCGATGCGGGACTCGATCCCGGGACTCCAGGATCATGACCTGAGCCGAAGGCAGTCGCTTAACCAACTGAGCCACCCAGGCGCCCTTGATTTACAATTCTGTAATTACCGATGAAGTTAAGCATCTTTTCATATGTGAATTTGCCATTTCTATGTAAACATGTGCAGGCAGCTTTGGAAGCTGCTTATGGGTGGAGGCGGAAGGATCCTGAGGCGCATGCTAGAAAAAGCCGAGGTTGCCTGATGGTGGCAATGTGGATGGTAAAGGTGATTATGCTGAGGGCTCGGGAAGAAGAGAGGAGGCTGGAGAGAGAGCTTCCATCGTCTGAGAGATTACGGGTATCATCGTGAACAGAACGGGGGCAGAAATATGAATGTTAAAGGTGAGGTCTCAGGCAGAAATGAAGAACATGTTATTGGAAGTGGAGGAATCGGATCCTTGCTATAAGTGGCAGAGAAGTTGGCTGAATTGTGTTCTAGTGTTTTGTGGAAGGTAGAATTTGTAAGTGATGAACTTGGGTATTTAGCTGAGAAGACGTCCAAGCCAAGTGTTGAAGCATGGCCTGGTCTGTCCTTGCTGCTTATAGTAAAATGCAAGTGCAGAGAGTGAAATTAAAGAAGGATTGTTCAGCAAAAGGAACTAGAACGTAAAGATCTGGAAAGTTCTCAGTCTATCCATATTGCAAAAAAATGAGAAAGTGTGTCTGGAGGGAACATAAAAGGTGTGGCCTGACAGCCACTTGGTACATAGATTATAAGTGCGACTTAGGGACCCAGTCAGCCATTTCAGCAGAAACCAGGAATAGAGCTTTGGTTACCCAGGAAAGAGCTGTAGCGAAGCTGTTTGATGGCTTGGCTTTCTGTGCATTGCAAGGGAAGCCAACGAAGTTTTTGAGAATTTATTATCAGTGGACGTACTGACAGTTTAGACTAAACGGAGATAGGATGAAATGAAGGCAGGCTGGTGGCCTTCTGAGATTCTACAGGACAGGCCAATAGAGCCATCTGGCTTGTTATCCTTCAAGAAGGGGGAAGAATGAGGGGCACCTGGGTGGCTCAGTCGTTAAGCGTCTGCCTTCGGCTCAGGTCATGATCCCAGCTTCCCTGGTCTGCGGGAAGCCTGCTTCTCCCCCTCCCACTCCCTCTGCTTGTGTTCCCTCTCTTGCTGTGTCTCTATCAAATAAATAAAATCTTTGAAAAGAAAAAAAAAAAAAAGAAGGGGGAAGAATGATCCTGAAAGCAATTCGGAGGTCCCCAGGGCTGCCACTGCCACCATGGCCTTCGGGGTGGGACTCTCTCCTCCTCAGTTACAGAGGGCAGGGCCACTTCCTCAGTTACAGAGGGCCAAGCAGCTGTGGCTACACCCAGGGCCCAGGGGATGGGATAGCCTCCCTGCTGGGCTCAGAAGGTAGGGCCACTCTGGTGGGCACAGAAGAAGAGAATTATTCTTCAGCCTTAAAATCTAATGGAACTTGCTTTGTGCTCAGACTTGCTTGAGACCCATGACTCCTTTCTTCTTTCTAGTTTCTCCCATCTAGAATGGGAAATGTCAATCCAATGCCTCTCCTACGTATTGCACTTTGGAAGCAGATAACACGCCGGGTTTCACGGATTCACAGCTGGAAAAGAATTTTACCTCAGGATGAATCATTGCTCACGTCTCGCCTACACCTAAGTTAGAGGATATTTAGAGGAGATTTTGTATTCAGAGTCGATGCTGGAATGGGCTAAGACTTTTGTGGCTGCTAGGATGGGCTGAGTATATGTTACCCCTGAGAAGGACATGAATTTGAGGAACCAAAATGTGAAAGGTTGTGGGCTGAGTTGTGTCACCCCAAAATTCGTATGTTGAGGTCTTAACTCCTGTACCTCAAATTGTGACTGCATTTGGAGATTGTGTATTTAAAGAGGCAGTTAGGTTAAAATGAGGTTATTAGGGTGGACCATAATCCAGTATGACTGGTGCCCCTATAAGAAGAAATTTAGACATTGACATGTACAGAGGGAAGACCGTGTGAAGAAGAGGGAGAAGACAGCCATCTCCAAGGCAAGGAGTGAGGCCTCAGAAGAACCCAACTCTGCCAATACCTTGATCTCAGACTTCCAGCCTCCAGACCTGTGAGAAAATTAATTCTGGTGTTCAAGCCACCTGGTCTATCGTATGCTGTTATAGCAGCCTGGGCAAACTAATACACCTATCTGTGTGACAGTACCTCTCTGTCTTGATTAATGTAGCTTTATAGTAAAGACATTCCATGATGAGTAGAGGTAGGGAGAGTAGATGTTCAAGCCTTGTTCCTGATCTTAAGGGAGAGCATTCAGGCTTTTTTTTTTTTTTTTTTTTTATTGTTGCACCTCTAGTTTATTTAGTTATTTTTCTAAGTTAAATGTTGTTAGTTAACATACAGGACAATACTGGTTTCTGGAGTAGAATTCAATGATTCATCACTTACGTACAGCACCCAGTGCTCATCACAAGTGCCCTCTTTCATTGACTATGATGTTAATTTTAGTTTAGATTTTCTTTCTTTTTTCTGAAAATGACCTTCATATAATGGAGGAAGTTTCCTTTTAGTCTTAGTTTGCAGAGGGCTTCTGTCATGAATGGGCATTGAAATGATCATATGATTTTTCCATTTTATTCTGTTAATGTGGTGAATTACACTGGTTGATTTTTGAATGTTGAACTAACCTGGAATTGCTTAGATAAAACCCACATAATCATCTTTTTGAAATCTTGCCGGATTGGTTCCACTAATACTTTATTGAGGATGGTTGCATTCATGTTTATGATGGTCTTCAGTTCTAGGCAATTTTGGGGAATTATGTATTTGATTTCATACCTGGGTGTAGCCATTCATTAAAAATGACTTTTAAAAATATTGTTTCCCATGATTTCTAGGTAAGCACTGCTGGAAGGTGCTCCTTTGAAATACCATCTTTTCTTCTGCTGAGAAAATGGCTAAATAAGATTATTTTACTACATTTCTTCCTTTTGCAGAAGAGAGCTTATTGATTTCTAGTTTATATTTTATACCCATGTGGTGAAAAGTTAAAGGAATATAGTATATATAGATATTTTAAAAAGTATTATAATTTATTTTATTTTGCAATTACATATAATACTTAGAATTTAAAACTTCAAGTCACAAAAATTTAGAATTTTTGGATCCTGTCTTTTGGCATTTTGTGGAAATCCACACTATCCATCTTGTATGCTTCATTGTGTTGAAAAAAGTAATATATGTATTTTTTTCTAACTTAAGGGTTGGGTGGGATGAATGAAACTGGCAGATACTCAGGTACCTTCTCTCTTTCTCTGTAGCCTTGCCAAAATTGTCTGTAAATGTTTGATGAATATGAGAGCAGAGCAAGATACTATCTTAGATCAAGCTGTATTCATTCTGTGTTAATGACAAAATGGGTTGATTTTTGTCCCTTAGACCTTTCCTCTTTCCCTCAATTTGTGGTCTCTCCTTGATTTCTCAGGTCTTGTGTCATCATCTGTGCTTGGTATTAAATCATGGGGAGGAAGCTGGACCTGTCTGGTCTGACCGATGACGAAACAGAGCATGTTCTCCAGGTGGTTCAGCGAGACTTCAATCTTCGAAAAAAAGAGGAAGAACGGCTAAGGTGAGATGCTTCTATTGCCCTCCCGGGTACCATGAGACAGCATTCCCGAGGGTGTTCCTTGCTGCTAGCCCTAAGTTTGAAGTCTTTTATGTCATGTACACACACTTCTGTTTACAGGAAGAATGCCCTGTCCTCTGTAGAAAGGTTCCCCAGCGTCAGTGCTGGGCACCGTAACGTCAGTTCAGAAATGTGACTGTTCACACTCCCTGTCAAGGTTTTCTTTGGGTTGCTACCCTCTATGTTTTTAGCTGTAGGAAGTTTGTAATGACAGTGGCTGTTTTGAGCTTGTTCCTGACTTTAAGTTTCCTGTTGGCAGGTATTACTGAAGAATAACCAAAGTGTTAGGTGAACAGTTCTTGAGAGAATTAGACTCACACATGCACAGTCTTCTGCTAGAGAGCTCAGCTCCTGTGATACAGGAAAAGAGCTCAGAAGACCTGGGACGGGGAAAGGGCCCACTATACCAGGCTGCGATCACCTGGCCCAGCACCACCCTCCTCATTTTATAGAGGAGGAAACTGAGGCCCAGAGAGGAGCCCTTCTGACTCTCCCGTTGGTATTTCCTTGTGGAATGTTCTGGGAAGTACCCCTATTGCTGTTCATTTGGGTAGAGATACCTAAATGTGGAAGAAGTCAGAGTGACCAAAATGAGGTTATGTGTTGGGTCTAGTATGTTGGAACTAGATGGTAAGTCATCATTAGCTGTCCTCATTCATCTGTCTGTTATCCCTCGGGATTGCATGGGTTTATCATGGTACCATCTCCTTCCTTAGCCACGGAGCTCAAAACTCCAGTCTTTGTAATTCCTCCCCTGACTTGGTCCCCACACAGGGCTGGGCCAGGCACTGTTGATTCTGCCTCCTCACCTTCTGTCCTGACCTTCTCCGGGTCTAGCTTTTATCACTGTCATCCTGGGAATTGGCATAATCTTAGGACCTTCTGCCTCCACTCCTCCAAATAGCCAGGGTTGTGCCACATCTGAGCCCCAACCGGGTCCTCTCCCACTCAGCTTAAAATTGGTGTGGATTGTTTTCCTTTTCCCTTGGGATACCTCAGACTTTCTGTTTCTTTACAGTATTTCCTCCCTTACTAGATTATAAGCACTGTGGTATAATCATCTTTGTTTTTACCACGTTTTGTTTGTCTCTCATATTATCTGTATTCAATATGTACTTGTTAGAGGGAAGACAAAAAAGCCCTGCTAATTAAATAATTAATTGATTTGTAGACCATGTGGCAGGCACTGTTCAATCTGTTGGGTAAAAGGTGAGCAAAACCATTCTTTGCTCCGGGCGCCTGGGTGGCTCAGTTGGTTAAGCGACTGCCTTTGGCTCAGGTCATGACTCTGGAGTCCCAGGATCGAGTCCCACATCAGACTCCCTGCTCAACAGGGAGTCTGCTTCTCCCGCTACCCCCTCTTGTGCTCTCTCTCTCTCTCTCTCACTCTCTCTCTCAAATAAATAAATAAAATCTAAAAAAAAAAACAACATTCTTTGCTCCATGGAGTTTATATTCCAGAGCTGAGCTGACAAATACCATAGCCACAACTCATGGGTGGTGACCGAGCACTTGAAATGTGGTGAGCCTGAATTGGGATGCACTGTAAGTGTAACATACACACCAGATTTCAAATTTAGTACCAAAAAAGGTATAATATCTTATTAATAATTTTATATTGTTTCACTTTGAAATGCTCCTGTTTTGTCTATATGAGGTTAAATAAAAAACATAAGTAATTTTCCCTGTTTCTTTTTATTTCCTTTAGTATGGCTACTAGAAAATTCAAAATTATATATACGTCTCACATTATGTCTCTATTGGATAGTGCTGCTCTAGACGGAGGAGAGGGAGGGGAAATGAACAAATAAAAATGTATTTATATATATTCGATAGTGGTGAGAACCATGAAGAAAAATAAAGCAGGGAAGGGGGCAGAGCCTGGTGTGGGGTGGCAGGTGCTGTTTTTCCATGGGCTGCTCAGGGAAGACCTCTCTGGGGACATTTGGGCAGAGATCTGAAAGAAGCGAGGGAGGAAGCTGTGCTGCTCTCTGGGGTGACATGAGTCACAGCAGAGGGAACCACAGATGTTACGTTTCTGACTCAAAGACATGCCTTGTCTGTTTTCTGAGGAGCTAGGAGGGAATGAGCCAGGGAAGCATTGTATGGAACACAGTCTTAGCAACAACCTGAGCCCAAACCTTATAGTAAGTAGTGAATCTGTGGGAAAGCCCTGAATCTTACTCTAGCCTGAGGAATCACAGAGTTTTCAGCACAGGAGTGACATGACCTGACATCTGCTTTATAGAGTCACTGTGGCTGCTTCGTGGGGAAGACATCATAGAAAGGCAGGACAAGCAGCTTAGGAACTGACAGGAGGCAGCAGTGCAGGTGAAAGGTCGTGCTTTCTCAGAGCAGGGGAGGGGCAAGGGGTGGTGAGTGGTGGTCAGATCCTGGAAACATGTCAGAGGTAGAGCCTGTAGGATTTGCATTTCCTTATCGGGATAGGAAACGTAAGAGGGAGAGTCAGGGAGGACTGTGAGGTTTGTGGCTTGGGCGACTGGGAAAATGAAGTTGCCTTTCACTGAGTGGAAAGACTGAAAAGCAGAGAGTTGGCAGGCAGCTGGAACTGAGCTCTGTCTTAAATATCTTCAACTTGAGATCATTTTTAGACATCCAAGTAGAGATGTCAAGTTGGCATTTGTATATTTTCATCTAGAGTTCAGGTGGGAAATCCAAGCCAGAGACAAAAATTTTGTAAAGAAAATGGTCACCAAAGGTCAGGAGAGTAGGCAGAGCTGGAGCATACAGTCCAATGCCAGTCAACACTAAGACTGTTTGAAATTTGTGGCCACTAATTTACATTGAGACCAATTTCAGCACAGTAGTGTGTGTTTCTCCTGCATGATTCAGCTTCTCTCCTCACCAGGACCATCAACAAGAACCATGTCTCCCTCAGTCTTGTGTCCCAAGCTCTGGGCACTGGGCCTGGCCCACAGTGGACATGCCCTAAGTATCTGTGGAACAGATGGATAAATGTAGATTGTCTGTCAATCTATATAGCCAACTTTATGTATGGCTTGAAGAATCAGTCTTACTATTTTCTAGGAATCATTAAGACCATCTGTGTATCATGCTTCATCTCCTGGAAACTCAAATATGGGTAAGCCACAAACTTACCTAGTGTTTTCTGATTGTGGACACTTGTCTTAGCTCCACTGAAGTCACATGCAAGTCTCTGTAGAAGACTTGCTTTATGCTTGGTTTGGGGAGAAGTGCTTAAATGCAGTGAAGTTGCCATTGCACTTGAAGTGGGCGCCTTCTTTCTGTTGAGGTCATGTGGTCTTAGTAGCTAGTAGTCAGCAGCTCTGCTGCAGTTCCACACAAATGCATGATCATGGGAACCTACATGTGTTGGGGAAAGAATGATACTTGAAGCCACCAGTGTCTAATGAGGAGTAACCCAGCACCTCTTCTGGTCCTGGGAATGGATGGTTTTCCTCTGAAGACAGCCATCACTGCTGTCCCTCTACCCATGGCCCAGTCGACATGCCTCCCTGGGTGCCTACCAAACTCAGAATGATTTTGGCATAGGACCTTACTGTTGGATAAGAAGAGGTTGAGACAACACCACCTCAAAACCAATGAAATCAAACATTTGCCTCACCTTTTCCGTATTACTTGGATTTAGGGTGCATGGGAGAGTCTAGGAAGCTGTGTTATAGCAGGCATTTTTGAATTTTTTAATATTTGCTTTAATGAACATAAGACTCAGAATGGAGGATTTTTAATTTTAAAGTTTTAAATTGAATTACATGTCTTTTCTCCTGACCAGCTGTTTTTTACTTACCTAGTTTCTCAGATGAGCTTTCGTGGTGGTAGCTCTTGGGTGTAGAGCTTATACATTGTTTCTGATGATCATCAGTGTGGACATAAAGTGTAGTAAATACATAGGTGGTGGAAGTGTGAATTAAATGTCCTCAGAACATAAGGAGAGGTAGTGGGGCTGAAGAACTCAGTACAATTAGGTCATTGAAATGAATTCACAAAAAGAGAACTAAAAGGTGTAAAGCAGTCACTGTGAACTGGCACTGCCCTGGGTACTCTGCAAATTCATCTTATTGACTCATTGCAGGAGTCCCTATAAGGTGGATCTCCATGTTACATGGAAGAACCTGAGCACAGAGAGGTTGCAAGGCTTGCTCAGAATAGCACAGTTCATTGGGGATAGAGCCAGAATTTTGTTTCCCAAATTCTCTCAGTTATATAGCCTCAATTAAACCTTTTCAAACTGCCTCCCTCCCTTCCTTCTTCCCTCTCCCCTTCTCTCCTTCCCTCTTTCCTTTATTCTCTCCTTCCTCTCCACCCATTCCCCCAACCCCTCCCTCCCCCTGCCCTTGCTTTCCCTTTCCTTCCCTTTCTTTTTTCTTTCTTTTTTTGTGGTTAGGATTTTGTTTAACCAAGAGATAGCCAGAGATGGTGAAGAGAGCCTTGTTTTAGAGTTTGGAAATGTGAGTTTGGGTCTTAGCATGAGCCCCAACCTTTGGAAACACACTTAATCTTACTACAATATAACTTGCTCCTCTGTAAAATGGGACTAGAGGCACCTGCCCTATCTAGTCCATTATGTTGTCATAAATACTGAAATAAGTGATGTATTTAAAAGTGCTTTATGAGTTGTTAAAGATACATGAGGGTAAATGGGAGTAACTGACACAGATAGGAGGAAAATGTTGGCAGGTGGTGGAAGCACCATGATTTGGGGGAGTCTTCCAAGACGGAGAGCTAGGATGGCATCCTCATGAACTGGAGCAATGGGGAGGTGGAAGGGACAGTCTGCACCTTCAGCCAGGATCTCTCTCCTGCGTTCAGGCCTGTAGAGTTTGCCCTTGAGAAATGGGAGCACAAGCCTTCTGGATGGCTCTCTCAGACATCCCACAGGTACCTCAGCCTGCTGTGCCCAAACAGTGCCCTCTCCCAAGGGGTCAAGGGATGGGGAGTCACAGACACTGGCCTGACTTTGCAGACCAGCTGGCTCACTGACCTTCAGCAGGAGGAGCACCAGGCTTTTCAGGGCCATTGGGATCACACAGACACACCTGGGAGGTCCCATATGATTTAGTGTGCTCTGGACAGACTTAAAAAATACATAATTACAGTTTGTTTTTAAAGATGAAGTTCACATATGCACATAGCTGACATGTATAGTTGAAGTTTGACAAATATATACAATTATAAAATATATACATTATATACAAATATACATAATGTATAAAAAAATATACATAAATGTAACCAGCACTCCCGCGAAGATACAGAACACTTCCATCAGCTCCAAAAGCTCCCTGCCTCCAATCAGTCCCCATGCCTCAGTGGTAGCGACAGTTTTGGTTTCTATCAATGGGTGGTATTCCTTAGGATCTGTCTTTTTTTTTTTGCTCAGCATGCTGCCTTTGAGATTTATCCATGTTGTTGCGTGCGTCAACAGTTAGTTCCTTTATATAACTGGGTTGTGCTTCATGGTATGTTCCGTGCTCTCACAGCTTGTGGACCCATTCTCCTGTTAATTGTACCATGGCCAGTTTTTAGCTGTTACGAACAAAGCTGCTATAAACATTCTTGTCCAAGTGTTCATTTCTCTTGAGCAAATACTTAGAAGTACAATTGCTAGGTCTTAGGGAGGTACACACAAGTAGAAAGTATAAAAAAACCACTGTGTATCCACACCACTTATAGCAACTACCAGCATCCAAAGCCAATTGCAGACATCATGTTGTTTTGCCTCAAAATACTTCATCATGCATCTCAGAAAAGGCATTTTCTTACATAGCATAATGCATTTTAACAGCTAACAAAATTAAATAATTCCTTACTATCCTTTAATATCCAGTAAATTTATCCAATGATCTTTTTTAAAAAGTCTTTTTACAGTGAATGTCTTCATGTCAGAATGGAAACAGTGTCCACTCATTAATTTAGCCATTTTGAATTGAAAGTCCCTTAATTTTGTCATGACTTCTGACTTAAATCAGAAGTCAAGAGTGGTACTGGGTGTCTGTGGGAATAGTTTTGATTTGTTGTTCTTGTAGTCAGGCAGAGTTAGAGATGGAGCTTAGTTTTTGTTTTGTTTTGTTTCTGTTTTTGTGTTAGAGAGTACAAGTGAGGCAGGGGTGGGTGGGGACAGGGAGAGGGAGAGAGAGAACCTCAAGCAGAATCCACACTCGGTGTGGAGCCCGACACAGGGCTTGATATCATGACCCTGAAATGATGACCTGAGCCGAAATCAAGAGTCGGGTGTTCAAACAACTGAGCCCCTGGCTCAGGCATCCCTGGAGATTAGTTGTGTTATAATTTTCCTCTAAAAAGGTCTTTTTTCACAATTTGTTCCATTGGTCTCCCTTCAAATTCTATTAAAATTTTCTTTTAAATCCATAACTTGTGTTCTTTTTCTTTTCAAAAACCATGTATTTAGATTGAATGGGATATTTTAAGAAATGTAGAAGGGACAGCATGATTGTCATGGCAGGTGAGTGGAGAAGGGCACCGTGAGAAGTGTTGTAGATACCATTTTTTCTAGGACTCCCAGTCAGTGGCGAGAAGAGTTCTGTTCCCCACTCCCCTCGCCCCATCCCATCACAACCGGGATGTATACATCAGCTTCTGTATATATGCATACTCATAGGTCTTACTATATAAAGAGATTCTGTGGACTCCATACCAGTAAGATTATGTGCTTTCCCAACACTGGAGATGTGGGGTGTTGAACATTTAATCCCATTAAAAGCTATATGTAGAGTGGGACTGTTTGGGGGAAGACCGAGGACTGGATGGGCCTGAGGATGGTAGACATGCAGTACCAGACAGTGGAGGGGTCCTTATTTACAAGTTCAGTAGAGTGAGTGCCGATTGCATTTCTCCAAGACACACAACAGCATTAGAGCTATGGATGGAAGATGTTGGAGAACAAAAGACACGTTGATTTCTGCTCCTACCTCCAGGGACCTAATCTAATCAGGTAAATGTGTAGAAAATACACATTATACTTGGTTAGTTTTATTCTTTTTTTTTTTTTATCAGATGATTTCATGCAAATTTAGAAATCAAAATGGTAAAGAAGACCTTATAATGAAAAGCACATATCCTCTGCTCCCTGTTGAATTGTTTTATTCTCAGTTCTTAGTTCTTGGTCTTCCTGGCATTACCTCCATAAACCTAAAGAGCATGCTTATGTTGCTATTTCATAATTAATGAATTAATTTTAGACATTCTTTCAATTCTCTGCTCTGAATGATTGGGGTTTCACTCACTTACGCTACCATTACTTTTTGTTTCTTGATGTTTCTTATACTTGTTCCTTGATATTTCTTGTATTAACTTTGGCTTGGTGGTCATATTTCAAACTTTGAGTCTCATTCCATCAACTTTTGCTATGCCTTCTTAATTCTGACCATGCAAATGTGCATATCAGTGCCCTGCCTTCCCTCTACCCCTCCTTCCACTTTCTTTATCTCACATCTGTCCCTGTGGTACCTTTACTCTTACATATCCAAGCTTGAGTCCATTCACAGGCTGTTCCGCAAACATATTTGAGCCTCTCCAGTTTTGTTCAGAAGTTGACTCAAATGTTGAAAATCAATAAGCAGCCTTAAGTAATTATGATGGAACATATTGTCTGTGCTCCCTCTCCTTTTTTAGAACTTCACTGAAATCTGTAGGTGGCTGATTGTTCTCCTCCTTTTCTCTTTACTTTTATAAATTAATTGCACTTTTATTTCTTTGCTGTCATTTTGAAGTAGTCTTAGGAAGGATGAGAGGCTGCTAAGTGTTTGCTTAGTCTGTCATCTGGATTTGCTAGTCAGGGCCGTGAGGCCCCTGGGGAGGGTGCAGAGATGAAGAGCACTCCAGCGTGCGACATGAACCCAGAGCACCCTCTCAGTCAGACAGATGCAGATGTGAATCCTTCTACCACTTCTTACCTTAGGCTTGTTACCCAGCCTCTGAGCCTCGGAGGTCGAAATGAGTCTGGGAGAGACTGGATCATTGCTGTACATGAACACTGTCTATCCTCAGGAAAATTAACATTTCTGGAAAGTCTGCCCTGACTTTCACTTCACCTCTGTGGATAGAGCCTTGGGAGGGAGGGGGAGGAATCAATCCATGCCATGGACCGTGTTCTTGCTGTCTTAGATCCATCCCCAGGTTCCATAATTCCAGGCATCAGTGATGCCCACTGAGAGACACACCCTCTCATGGATTTCAGGTTTCTATATTTTTCTTGGCTTGATTGCCTTCTCTGCTTCTAGTGTTGGTCTCTTTGACAGAGTAAATAGGGTTAAATATTATTGTGTCTGCACAGGATTCAATGAGAGGAATAAATGAATTCGTATAAAAACTCAGTATATTCAGTACTGTCTGCTATGATGTGCCCTAGTGGCTAATGAGATTCATCATCGGCATATGAAGTTTCTCTGTTCCCTCCTTTCCTCAGTTATGCAACTCCTGAAAAATCTTTATAGAGTAGAAAAAATAACTAGACATATATACTGCATTGAAGGCCATGCTGTTCCAGAAGTCTTACTCAACCACTTTATTTCTTAGAATTTGAGTTTCTGGGGACAGTGGGAGTGTGGGAGCCCCAGCCAGGATCAGTGTGGTGTCTATAGCAGCTCTGAGCCTGGCACCAGGCGCCCATGGAAGTTTTGGGCCAGCCGGGATTTTGATGACATCATTTATGGCAGCAGTAAAGCCTTAGAGGGGGATCGAGGCTGTGATTGGGAGGAAGAAGTGCTAAATATAGCTTCCTAGGCTGTAGGCAGACTAGCAGACAGACCACCACAGTGCAGTATGGCTGGAGGTGGGGATGGCCAAGTCTTGTTGCCTTCTTTGTTGGACTCCACGTGCTTCCCGAATGACTCAGATCCAGGAAGCCTGGCATCCATTTGAGCATGCCAGGCTCCCTGTGGTAGCCACAGAGGGCACGGCCACAGACTTGCACATTGTCCCTACTCAGGGGCTATGTTTGCTATGTACTGGGCATTTGGCTGGGTGTTCCCTTCTCTTCATCTGCCTTTCTGTGTTTCTGGCATACTTAATTGTAAGAACTTCTTTTTCTTCTGTAATGTAGCGTATCGCGATGTTCTGTTAATATCTGCTCCGATAAACAGATTAAATTAGTAAAATAAATAAATGAAATGCCATCTGTATGGTAGAGATAGAGAGTGCTCACCAAATATTTCATGTGTTCTTGCACATTTCCCAGCCTCCCCTGCGGTTAGGTCAAGGCCATGTAACTAGGTCTGGCCAATAGGCTGTGGGAGGAAGGGTATGTGTCACTGCTAGGCCAAGGCACTTAGAAGCTGATATTCCTCCCTACCTCCTGCCTGCTCTGGGGACCATGGAGGCCTCATGTTGAGACATGGCATCACCAGATGGACAGAGCCTGCTCTCTAAGACATTCGATGGAACAGAGGTTCTGATGACCAGCAGGGGACTTTATGTGACAAAGAAAGAAACTTCTGTTGGGTGAAGTCACTGAGGACTTGGGGTTTATTTGTTATAAAAACATACTCTAGTATTGCTTTGACTAATAGTTTCTGGGAGCTCAAAGGGACCCAAGGATTCATTATACCCCACCCTTGGCTTTGCCGCTAAAGAAGCAGGCTTGGAGGGTGCATGGGCAGATAATGGTAGAGTCTGGCCAAGACCTGAGGTTCCCAGTGCTAGGGCTCCTGGTCTTCTTCCACCATCTGGCCCCTCATGTAGTAGAAGATACCATGGAAAGATCTTCAGACGTACAGTAGAATCATAGTTTATACCCTATGATTTTATATTGTCAGGCACGTTTACAAAGTGGTTTTAAAAAGTGACTGTTAATTGCACAGTACTCTGGTGTTCACACTGAGTCCTGGAAGCACTTATGAGATAGCCACAGCCTTTAAAATTTCTCATTTAATACATGCTTGCCAGAAGCTAGTTAGCATCTGGATAACTTCCAAAGATTTGCTGGTGCTCTAGTGGACTTGGTCTGTGGTGGAGCAGGGGTTAGATATAATGAAATGGTTTCCTGTAACTGCAACTGGCCATTAATTGTCAGGGTTTGCTGAGCTGACAGTGTACTTAAGCCTACCATGGACAGTGGGGCCAGGCTGGGCCAGGCCAGGGGAAGGAAGGGAGGGAAGGGGCGAGATGCACAGAGCACTTCCTGCCTGTTTTTTTCTGAGAGGCTTGGTGATGATAGTATGCAAGCGTCTCCCCCTTTCCCCGTGTTAAGGAAAGGGAACCAAATTCACCTGGACACCTGCTTCCTGCTGTCTCGACGGTCTCAATTGCTCACTTGCTGATAGGACCTGCACCTGCTTTGCCACTTGGGGGGAGGGCAGCATTCCACCCCCCACCCCAAGAGTCAGGTCTAAGAGTTGTAAGGAAATAAGTAAGAGGTGCCAGGCATGTGGAAGAACCACTGCAGGGAAGCGGAGCATCTCCCCAAACTGGAAATGGTTTGTGTTTCTAGTCTGTTATACAGACACTCCTTTGAGGATTAATCGGCATTTTTTTAAGAAGAAAGAACACGGTGCTTTTAATAAAATGAGTTAGTGATCTTTCTTCATTCAAAATTCATTTTAATTTTAAACAAATTAAAATTTTATTATAAGAACTTAATTTTTCAAGGCGTTTCTTTTTCACAGAGTAAGATGCCTTTGTTCTCAGTGTCTTTTGTTGGGACACTTAAATTGATCTAATGAATTAACAAATACTCCTGGTTATATCCTTCTATGAAGCTGGAAGTCACTTGGAATAGATGTGCCCTACGGTTTATGAAATAACTGAGCATTCACAGAGTTCCCCTGCCTGACATCTCTGCACTGGCCCTTTGTAGCCCTTGAGATTCCACACTGACACTGCAGCATTAACCTGTCTAGTTAATGGATCTGCCATCTGGGAGCGGATAGCAGGAATTCCTTCCTCTGCATTGGTAGATCAGATTAACCAGCCAGTCACCTGGCCGTGCTCTGAAAGAACAGCGCACAGAGCAGGTATGTTTTATAGTGGAGTGGAAGGTCTGGTATGGCACTGTTTGAGAGTCTGTTTGTGATGGGGGAAGACCCAGTAGGAGTCAGAACTGGGAGACGCCAGGAGAGAGCCTGGGGTCCTGTGGAGGCAGGTATGGGGACCTCAAAAGGGAATAGGAAGGGGAGGGTATAGAGTATCAATCTCAAAGCTAGAGGGGGCCTCCCAAGATTTTTTTAAAATTTCCTTTTTGTTTATTTTTGGAATTTTTATTAATAATGAAAAGGTTAAATATGCTAAATCAAAGCTGTTGGATTCATTTATTTCAAAATCATGGACTTAATGTCAGTACTGTCCTGGGCAAAAGTAAAGGGGATGAAAGGGCAAGGGGAGAGAGGGAGAGGTTCACAATTTTTCTTTTAATTTTATTATGTTATGTTAATCACCATACATTACATCATTAGTTTTTTTTATTATGTTATGTTAATCACCATACATTACATCATTAGTTTTTGATGTAGTGTTCCATGATTCATTATTTGCATATAACACCCAGTGCTCCATTCAATACGTGCCCTCTTTAATACCCATCACCATCCCCCCACTCCCCTCCCCCCTAGAACCCTCAGTTTGTTTCTCAGAGTCCATAGTGAGAAGTTCACAATTTAATAAGTGTCTTAACTCTTGCAGAAGAGTCTGAAAGGTGGGCTGAGTCTTACATGTATAACTAGGATGCTCTAGAGAGTAAGAAATAAAAACATCAAGGCAGACCCATGGGACTACTTGCATTTCAGTGGGAGGTAGGAAAAAGGAAAGACTTCCTAAAGAGGGGTACCTTTTGATCTGATTCTTGAAGACGAACAGGATTTTTTAAGTGGATTGAAACCAAGGTCTGGGAGCCTCCTGGGCAAAGTAATAAAGATAGAAAAGAGGACTTATTTTCTCAACCCCACATCAGGGCCTGTGGGGGGCCAGGGAGGAAGACAAGTAGTTCTACTTCCACTGTTCCTAATCATGTGGAATAGAGCGTGGTGTTCCAGAACATCATCTCTTATTCCTGGCAACCCTCAGAAAAATGCTTTTCTTATCCATTGCCAAAATGGGGAAACTGAGGACCCAAAAAGATGTTAAGTAACTTGCTCAGGTTGCACATAGTGAGAGATAAATCCAAACCTAGGCAGCGTCATCCCAGAGCTGGGTCCATTAACTAGGATAGCAGATAGCACACAGCCTTGGCATTGAGACAAGGGACCCAGGTGCCATGGGGCAGAGTAGGGGAAATTAGGGTCATCTTAGAAAATCTGGTACCAGTGCTTACTAAAATTGGGGGCATTGCAGGAATGGGGAACTAGTAAGGTTTCAGTTAGGATATGGGGAAGGGTAGTTGGGACATCATAGTAGGCATTAGCCACCTGTGGCATTGAACACTTCAAATATGGCTTGTCCAAACTGAGATGTAGTCCAGGTGTAAAATACGCTCTGGATTTCAAAGATCTAGTATGAAAAAAAGGATATAAAATATATCATTAATAATTTTTTTTTAAAGATTTTTTTTTAAATTTATTTATTTGACAGAGAGATAGCACAAGTAGGCAGAGCGGCAGGCAGAGGGAAAGGGAGAAGCAGGCTCTCTGCTGAGCAGGGAGCCCGATGCGGGGCTCGATCCCAGGAGCCTGGGATCATGACCTGAGCCGAAGGCAGCCGCTTAACCGACTGAGCCACCCAGGCGCCCCTATCATTAATAATTTTTATATTGAAAACAAATTGATTCAACAGAAAAATGAAGTGGGGGAAATTGGAGAGGGAGATGAACCATGAGAGACTATGGACTCTGAGAAACAAACTAAGGGTTCTAGAGGGGAAGGGGGGTGAGGGGATGGGTTAGCCTGGTGATGGGTATTAAAGAGGGCACATACTGAATGGAAAAAAAAAAGAAAACAAATTGAAATGTATCTTAAAATTACATTTTTTTGGTTTTGTTTTGTTTTGCTTTGGAAATTGAGCTTTTATTTTTTATTTATTTATTTTTTTGATGTAGTATTCCATGATTCATTGTTTGCATATAACACCCAGTGCTCCATTCAATATGTGCCCTCTTTAATACCCATCACCATCCCCCCACCCGCCTCCACTCTAAAACCCTCAGTTTGTTTCTCGGAGTCCATAGTCTCTTGGTTTGTCTCTCCCTCCGATTTCTCCCCCTTCATTTTTCCCTTCCTTCTCCTAATGTCCTCCATGTTATTCCTTATGTTCCACAAATAAGTGAAACCATATGATAATCGACTTTCTCTGCTTGACTTATTTCACTTAGCATAATCTCCTCCAGTCCCATCCATGTTGATGTAAAAGTTGGGTATTCATCTTTTCTGATGGCTGAGTAATATTCCATTGTATATATGAACCACATCTTCTTTATCCATTCATCTGTTGAAGGGCATCTCAGCTCTTTCCACAGTTTGGCTATTGTGGACATTGCAGCTATGAACATTGGGGTGCATATGGCCCTTATTTTCACTACATCTTTGTCTTTGGGGTAAATAAAATGTACAATTAAAACTAATTTTACCTTTTTTTTTTACTTTTTAAAAATGTGACTACTATATGACGTTTTTATTGGACAACACTGGTTTGGAATGCTAGGTTAAGCAGTTTGGAATTTATAAGACTAAAAAGTAAGCTTTCTTCCTTAATTTTGTTTGGGGCTAGTGCTTTTCTATATGAGGTTTTTAGGTATCTGAAGAATCTGGCTAATGTCTTAGCTACCTAATTGTCTATTGACATTTGCTATGAAGTATTGTCATCTCTGTCCTGTGAAGGTGATCTCAGAATACTGCCCTGGTTTTGGCCTGACTGTATAGTTTAAAAGGAAAGTACACTGTGTGTTGCCATAGTCACTGCAGAGAGTTTGCCCATCTCAGGATGGAATAAACCCTTTGATGTTTCTCTGAAGTTAATGGTTGACCAAGTATGTCATGACCTTTGAAATAATATGTGACTTTAGAATGGCCTTATATTCATAATTCGTATGATGTTTATGGCACCATAAAATTGTAAGTTATCCCATATTTGCCTGCGGGGCTTGCCTTTAGGAATGACCAGGAGAGGTTGATGCTACAAATAGAGACAAAAGGGAATGATAACTAAAGCTTTTATTCACTTTCAGATTTATAGCCCTTCAAAGATGTGTAGTTACTAATTTGTAGATTCTGGATACATTCTCTCCATAATCCCCTATTCTGTAATAACAGTTTCTTACGAGGTTGCCGTTGTGGTTTTAAGTTCCTGATCTTATTTACTTTTCCACTGCAAATGTCAGAGCCTCAGCTCTACTGGGCTGTGATAAAGCTTTTTGGCGCAAATTCTTGGCCTGACCTTCATTCCTCAGACCTCTGGCTGTGGAAGGCATTTCTTTGGCATTAGGTGTGCACAGAATTCAGGACTTGAAAGAGAATAAGGAGGAAAGTTTCTACAGCCATTGTAAAAGCAGCTTTCTTCAACCGCTAATTCAGGCACGTACACAATCATTTCACCAGGAACACAGAGTTGGTGAGCGCAGATGGGCAGCTTGGAGATCAGAATTTCTCATACTTCCTCGCTGTATGCTGTGCTGCTGGAACAACAGCTGCCTTGTTCCATGAACTTCTTCAGTTCTTCGGTGGCCAGCGGCTGCCTTCCCTCCTTATCAGCTCCTAAAGCCAACAGTTTCTAAGCTGATACATTCAGAAGGAAATTCATGAATGATCTGTCTGACTCACAGCTGACTTATAATGAGCTCCTTCTTCCAGATGGGAGACTCCTGGTCCAGTGTAGAGATTCCTTTGCTGGAAATTGGAGCAAGGCCTCCGATTCCAAGAAGAGCTGAGCCCCAGGTGCACCCCAAGTCCCAGCCCTCTGCAGCGCACTCTGGCCCCCGCTGGCCTAAATCATAGGCTCCCATTCTGCATTAACTAGTAATGTGTGTAGGCCTAGGACTCAAGTGCCCTGCCCTGGCTGATTCTTCTCCCCATGCCTCAGGCCAAAGCCAGAGTGCCTAGCTCCTACATGTCTAACCAGATTCTGAGTCCCAACATGTTGACGTATCCAGGAGGTTGGCAGGGTCTTTGATTCTGACCTTCTTTGGAATTAGTTCTAGAATGGAGTTATCTCCTTGGCCTCTACCAGGCTTCCCCAAATGTTTGTGTGTGGTGCACCCCTCTAGCTGTGCCAGTTACCCCTGGTCATCTCCCACTGTGTAATGCTTCTCTTGCCTTCTACTCGCAGCCACTAGGGCCCATTCCTCGTTCAGTATGAGATGGGCTGGGCTGTGACCTTGCCCCATTCCATGGCAGGAATATACCTGGATCCTGTGCTTCCTCACTTCCCAAGACTGCTCCTGGCCCCTGGTTGGACAGATGTAGTTTTGTATTGCTCTCAGAATTCCATCTACAGGATCCCCTACCCCTCTGCCCTACTCATCAGTGCTGGAGCCTACCTGAGTGCTCTTGTCAGATCCCTGCGCTGCCCTGAACCAAGGCTCAGGCAAGGTCCCTGTCAGACTGCCCAATGGCTGTGGCTTGTGTCCCTCCCTGAGCTGCATCTCTGAGCCCCAAGAGGATCTGCAGTTCCCCAGGCCCTGGCTTTTGCCATGTGGCCTTGCCCTCTCCCTTTCTTTCCTGCCTTCTCCTTCTCCTTCTGGCTTGGCTCCCCCACAACAGGTTTATCCAACTGGGTGGGTCCAGAACTAAATCCTAGAAGCTTCTATTCCTGTGAGAGCATAAACAACATCTATGTGTGGTCCCAAAGTAGACCATAATGGCCTACACTGTCTGCCGTGCTTTGGGTATGTGTGGTGAGAGAGGGAGAGAAAACTCTAAAATTCATTGTCGACTATATTTTTGATCCTCCTTCCTTCACACAGTATTTATTCATTTTACATGAACCTCAGAGCAAAAGCATGGGGGTGGAATGTAATGCCAGATGCTCAATTGTAATACATGTCTTGTTGAAAATATAAGAACTAAGGAGTTCATCAATATTGGTTTGCTTTATAACCAAAGAATCCTCACCTGACATGTGACCTTGGACATGTTCCTTCATCTTTTGTGTCTCTGCTTTTCCCACTGTGCAGTAAGAATGATGGGGGTGCTGTCTGGGGACTGTGAGGGTTCCATGAATTAATACATGGACAGTCCTGTGGACAGTGCCTGGGACATAGAGAGGACTCAGGAAAGCTGTTAGTGGCTTGCTCCGGGCTGGTTCATCTGGTGCAGGAATTAAATCATTATAATTACATTTATATTTTCATATCTGTTTAATACATTTGAATGGTTTTATGGCTTGGCTTTTCCTAAAGCAAGGTACTTTCTTTCTTTCTTTCTTTTCTTTCTTTTTTTTTTTTTTTTGTTATTAGACGAATCTCTACAAGTAAAAAGAACTGCAAGTGTTTGTTTTATAGTCAATGCTTAATTATTTAGACCTTTTAAAAAAAGTTTTAATTTAGATTCCAGTTAGTAAAAATTTTGTTTCTTAAATTCCACATATGAGTGAAATCATATAGTATTTGTCTTTCTGGAAAATGCTAATTATTTGGACCTTTGATGTCTCTTCATTTTATAGATTCACTCAAGTACTGACCCACCATGGCCGAAGGAGACTCTTAGCTGCCAGGATGTTTTTTCCTTAGATTTGGACATTCTGATGGTTTTTTATTTAGAGAAGTTTTTCCATATAGTTTCTGTTTCCCTGCATACCTTCTGTAGGACTGTTCAGTGGCTTCTTTTCTTTCTGATTATAGAAACAAAGTATTTCTATACAAAGTAGAAAATAGCTCAGTGGGCCCATGAAGAGTGGATTTATGAGAAAATCACACTTTCTGCTTTGACAGCCTAAGTATAAGGGAAGCTTTTAAATACAAAGTAGAAGCTCTGTACACATGCAGCACCCCAGCAGGACTCATTGACCTTAGATGCAGCCACTGAGAGTGTTTGTTTTCTTCTGGAGAAACATTTCTGTCTCGAAGGTGGTTTCCAAAATCTTGCATATCATAGTTCCATAGTTGGCAGAGCCTCCGTCCTGGGCTGTGTCTTCATGCATTGCACGGGCCAGTCCCCATCCTCTAGGCCCTTTACTCTGAAGGCACACTGCTCTAAAGTGCCATTAAAGGCCTCAGTATTGCTGATGTGCTCAAAAACCATCTGACACAGAGGTGATTCTGGTCCACTGTTGCCATTATTGAAAATGGTAAAGGATGCCTCAGTTGGAAAAGCTTTACTTTGAGAAGCCTGGCCCTAGAACTGACATTATCAAACCTTAGTTTCCTCTCTGAAGTAGAGAGAAAATATTCTAGAATAAATGATGGGTTTAAGAGCTAAAATAGAACTTAAAAATCAGTCCTGAATTCAAGTATAACCTGCTCAATTTATAAGTGAGGAATCTAAGTCCCCAGGAGTTATATAAGGCAACACATTAAGTGAGCCCTGGCAATCTCATCCTGTTTCCTCAATCATGACAGTGAGTCTCTTGTTTAGTCTTTGTTTTGCAGTGCAGTTAGGCATTCAGTTAAATGTCAGGAGAGCTACACTCCACAACCCCCACTTATTTTCAAGGGAATATTTAAACTCACTGTATTGTTTAAATACAAATAACCATGATTTAAAATAAATTTGTTTTTTAAGGGATTTGATTTTGAAAATTGAGAAATGAATTTGCATCCTATGTTATGAAATTCATGTGGGATATTATAGCCCAACTCTAGGTATGTTGTACAAATGCCAACAGCTGACTGACTTCTGCTTCTGGAAAGTGGAACAGAAGTACTTCTCTCTATTTCTTCTGCTAAGTACGACTAAAAACACTGGGCACTATATCTAGACAAATGGAAGAAGACCATGAAAGGTAGATAGAAGAGGCAGACCGGCTAAGTACTCTGGAACTGAGGAATGACATAGTGGCGAGTTCCTTGCGTTTTCTTTGTGCCTCATATAAATCTGAGATTTAGAGGTAAAAAATCTGGCAGCCTGGAAATGCAATGGTCAGGGACCAAAAAAGCCCCAAATTCCGCCCCCCCGGTCCCCCCCCAAATAAACAAAACCACCTGACAAAAACCAAAGGACCAGGAAAGGAGTAGCTGAACAAGACAGAAAACTCTTAGACAATAACTTCTATCCTTGATCCAAGCACCACAGAAAAATATCCATGGCTCCCACCCCCACCAAGAGAAGGCCAAGTAGGGAGCTAGAACTTTTATCCTCAGCAGTCACTAACAAGCTCCCACCTCTCTTGTGGTATAAGTGGGACCTTTTGGGGAGCTACGCTTTTATATGCACTGGGCAGAAACAAAGTGCTCCTCTCCATCCCTGCCAGGGTGGTGTCAGTGAAGGACTAGTGAAGAGTCAAAACTTTCACCATTGCCCAGAAATAAGGAGGCCATCCCCACTATAGAGTCACTGAAGACCATGTCAGGAGCTGCAATTCCTACCCAGCAGTAATGAGGAGCCTCCTCCTCAGGTGTCAACAGAAGCCTAGTGAGGAACCTGCACTTCTCCCTCTATCTGGCAGCAATAATGTCACATTGGTATCAGAGAAAACCAGCTAAAATAGGCTTAAATAAGATCCAGAGTTTTAGAACATAATACAAAAATGTACAGGCTTCAGTGAAAAGAAAAAATGCATATCAAAAACCAGAAACATCTCAAACTGAGTGAAAAAGGGCAATCAGTAGATACCAACATTGAGATGACTGAGATGATAGAATTATTAGGCAATATTTTGAAGCAGCCATGATAAAGATGGTCCAATGAGCAATTTTGAACATGCTAAAAACAAGCAAACAAAACAAAAAGTCTCAACAAAAAAAGTCAAAAGTTTCAGCTAAAGAAATGGAAGATATGATGAAGAACCAAATGGAAATTTTTGAGCTGAAAAATACAGTAACTGAAGCTCAAGAACAGAAGGAAAGAATGGAAGAAAGAATCAATGAGCTAGAAGATAAAACAGTAGAAATGACCAAATGTGAACAACAGAGAGAAAGTGAAATGGAACAAAAAATGAACAAAGCCTTAGTGGCCTGTGGGACTATAATATGGGATCTAATATTCATGTTATAAGAGTTTCTGGTGGGAGAAAGAGGGCTGAAAAAGTACTTAAGGAAATAATGGTTGAAGACTTCCCAAAGTTGTCAAGAGACAAACCTACAGATTTAAGAAGCTGATAGAATTTTAAACAGGATAAATGCAAAGAAACCCACACCAAGACACATCATAACCAAACTTCTAAACTAAAGAAAATAAAAATCTTGAAAACAGCCAGAGGAAAATGACACGTTACGTACAAGGGAAAAACAAATAGAATGACAGCAGATTTCTCAACAGAAACCATGTAGACCCGAGAGAAGCCACATATTATTTTTCAGGTGCTGAAAGGAAAGAGCTGTCCACCCAGAATCTAATACACAGTGAAAACAGCCTTCAGGAATGAAGGGAAAATCAAGACATTCTCAGGTGAAGAAAAACTAAGAATTTGTTGCCAGCAGACCTTTGCTAAAAGACTGGCTAAAGAAAGTTATTTAAGCAGAAATGAAATGATAAAAGAAGCAAACTTAAAACGTCAGAAAAGAGGAATTTGACAAGCAAAAATAGGAGTAAATATAATAGGGTTTTTTTATCCTCTGATAAATATATTTTTAAAATTATGTTTGACAGTTGAAGCAAAATTATACCACTATCTGATGTGACACTAAATGTATGTGGAGGAAATATTTAAGATAATTATATTGTAAATGGGGTAAAAGGACTTAAAGGGAGATAAGATTAATATATTTCACCTGAACTGGTAAAATGACTACATCAGTAGAGAGTAGTAAATTTTGTATATATAAAATGTCATATGTACTAACCACTAAAAAAGTTATATGAACAGGTAACATTCCAAAACATTAGATAAATCAAAATTAAATTCTGAAAAATGTCCAAGTAAGCCATAGGAAGGCAGGACAAGGAAAATAAAGAAATGAGAGAATAAGCAGAAAAAAATAAAATAGCAAATTTAAACCCTAACATATCAATAATCACATTAAGTGTAAATGGCCTAAATATACCAATTAAAGACACAAATTAGCAAAGTGGATAAAAAGACATGTCCCAAAGATATGCTGTCTATAAGAAACGCACCCTAAACATAACAATATAGGCAGGTTGAAAGTGAAAGTGTGAAAAAAGATATATCATGCCAAACTTAATTAAAAAAAAAAACAGCAGGAGTGTCTGTATTAATAACAAGTAAGCTACACTGCAGAGCAAAGAAAACCACCAGAGACAGAGGAAGGCATTATATAATGATAAAAGGGTTGATTTTCCAAGAAGACGTAACAATCTTAAATGTGTATGTACCAAAAAACAGAGCTTGAAAATATGTAGAACAAAAACTGGTAGAACTGAAACCAGAAGTAGACAAGTCAGTAATTAGAGATGGAGATTTTAACCTTTCCCAACAGTTAACAGAACAACTAGACAGATAATCAGTAAGGATATAGAAAAAATCAAGCAGAGAAAGACAATCATCATATGGTTTCACTCATATGAGGAACATAAGGAATAGCACGAAAGACCACAGGGGAAGGGAGGGAAAACTGAATGGGAAGAAATTAGAGAGGGAGAGTAACCATGAGAGAGTCTGGACTCTGGGAACCAAACTGAGGGTTACAGAGGGGAGAGGGGTGGAGGGATGGGGTAATCGGGTGATGGATATTAAGGAGGGCATATGTGGTGATGAGCACTGGGTGTTGCACGCAACTAATGAATCGTTGAACACTACATCAAAAACTAATGATGTACTATATGTTGGCTAACTGAACATAATAAAAAAAAAGAGGAAAAAAAATCAACACCACAATCAACCATGGAGAGGCTAGTTGGATACTGTTGAAGGAGCCCAGTACCAGGGTATAAAGAACCACCTTGGAGAAGAACACAAGTTTGGAAAATGCCTCCAGTTTGGAAATCGGTCACTCTGTCAATCAATCAGCCTGTGCCCTCAGAATGAGTCCTATCTCTCTGCATCATTGTCTGTAGACCTAGTGTGTTTGGGGCCTGAAGAGGTCAGAGAGCCCCACGGTCAAGGATCCTGAGACTCATTCAGTCTTCCCTCCACTCTTGTAGCCAGTGGCACTGAGGCTGCTCTCCACCCCTGGGGTCTGTGTCTTAGGCATTGACAGTGCCTAGTATCAGTGACCAGACCCTCAAGCCTCACTTCCCAGCAATGTGCTTGCATGCTCCTCAGAGCACTGGTCCAAGCTTCTAAAATGGATATGTTAAGACAATCATAATTAGCATATAAAATTTAAAGTTACATTTGCATGAATGGTGTTACCTCTAAAAATATGTAGACCAGATTTTAAACAAGGACAGAATACACAGCATCTCTAGGACTCATTTAGAATAAGTGACCCTCTGACAAACTAGACAAATCTAGAAGCAGCAATATGGACTCTTAGCTTTCTAATTTCTTGCCTAATCAACGATCACTGAAAAGTTAATAGCTCAGCATTAGGAACCTTTTAGTGTAGAGGTTGGCAAACTATGGACCCATGGTCCAAATCTGGACTGCCACCTGTTATTGTAAGTGAAGTTTTAGTGGAACCTAGAAGGCAGGATCAGAACCATCTGGGAACTTGTTAGAAATGAAATTCTCATTCTTCAGACCTATTGACTCAGAAACTCTGGGGGTACACTCAGCAATGTGTGTTTAAACAAGGCTTCTAGAAAAGTTTGAGAACCACTGGATTATACTGTCCCTCCATGTCCACTGGCTAATACTGTGATAAGGAGTTTTGGATGCAGTTCAGCCAACATCACTTGATGCTGTGGCCATGCACCTGGTTCCTTGCTGTGCCTGAAAGTACATGGGCTTTGGCCTCCCAGGGAAGCAGGCATGTGACTGCTAACCGCAGCATGGCATGTGGAGTTTTCTAGAGATGCATGAGCTCTGCAAGCCTGGAACAAGGAGGGCAGAATTAGCAGAGGTGATAGATTTTACTTTTGACGTCTGTTTTTTTCTGGAGGGAGGGTATAAAGTCACACTTGAGACACAGGCTTCAGGAAGCAGGGAGAACAACCACCATCCCCAGGTTGCAGTGGCAAGCCTGGAACCCCAGCTAGGAGCTAGAGGAGAGTCCACAGTGGTGTGCCAAGCAGGCAGGATCACCACAGCACAGGCAGCAGCGAACAGCGCAGAGAAGGACAAGACTGGTCTGAAGGGAACAGAAAAGAGTTGCTTTTCTTGTTTTCTTTTTTTCCTGGGTGTGATGGGCTGCAGGATTTGATGAGATACTTTAGGGTCTGCAACCTAACTCTGGAGTCCAGCTGGAAAAGAAACAGAGAGCAGCAGTACTTGAGTTATTCTTGTGCTTTTTAAAAATCAAATTTACCCCCCTAGATGAGAAATGTTATCAGGCTCCAGTGAGGCAACAGCCAGGAGTTGAGGGTAACAGGAACTGCTAGAATAGCCCATTATTTAGGTGTATTTGAAGGCTCCATCACTTAGACTGTAGATAGATACAATCTGAAAATAGCCCCACCAAAGAAGTGGACAGAGCAGATAGAAACTACCTCTCTTCAACACCAAAGTATTAAAATAAACAAAAGTCATTTTGAAAAAGCCAAGAACCAAGTGGCAGGGACACCTCTGTGATGGAGCATGAACCCAGAGACCACAAGGCAGGAACTTCTAGATAAAAGGTTGAATTTAATGTTGTCCAGAGACAGGGTCTGAGTGAGAACATGTTCAATACAAGTGCGGAGGGTCCAGGGCAATGGCTGAACAAGGTCATTGTCAGGAGGTTATTCTGTGTTTATGTGGTTAAAGGGCCAGAGACAGGATGAGATTTCTGTGTTACCCCAAATGTGGATAATAAAAATATGCAGGGAATAAAAAGGAGTTGACCTTTAAAAAAGAAAGGAAAGAAAGAAAGAGAGAGAGAGAGAGAGAGAGAGAGAGAAGAAAGAAAGAAAGAAAGAAAGAAAGAAAGAAAGAAAGAAAGAAAAAGAAAGAAAGAAAAAAAGAAAGAAAAGAAGGGAAACGAAAGAAAAGAAAGAAAGAAACCAGCTTGTGCTCTTATGCTTCCTTCTCCCGTGCCCAGGCTGATTCCCTTTCCTCCTCCTGTGGCCGGGTAATGTTTTGTTTCACTCCCCTGACTTCGTGTGTCATTGGCAGCACCCCTGCTTTACTGCTTTACTCCCTGCTCAGGCATTAACGGGGATAAATGACCTGGGGCCGAGTTCCTCGCCCTGACACTCAGCTCCCTCTCTAGAGCACCATGTGCCGAGTTCAGGTGGAAACACGCAGACTCTGCCGCCCCAGTTTAGAGTTCTTTAACCGTGCCTGGACAGGGGTCATGGGGTGAGGTGGCAACAAAGGGGGCCCTGAGGCACTGGAAAGTCTCAGACAGGGGTGTGGGCAGTTGGAGTGACTGTCAGTTGGCAAGGACTTGGAGCTGCTGGGGCACAAGGCAAGAAGGGGTTCTGTCAGTCACAGACAGTTGGCGCTCAGGGAACAGTGGCGTTGAAGAATAAAGCACATTCATGAACTGAGTGGATTGTCAGAATACAGCCCAGGAATTATGAGGAGGGTAGGAACCTTCCCATAGTTTCAGGGTGGGGAAGTGAACCAGGAAGTCCGGGAAATAGCTGTGTGGGAAGCAATGGGGAGAGCTGGAGGCCAGGCGTTCCTGCTGGGAGCCTCGGCATGTGTCTCCACGTGGGGATTCCTTTCCAGCATTGCTCGAGGAATTTGCACACTTTCCCAGATGCCAAGAAAAATCAGTAGAGACATCATGAAAATAGAGGGAAGTGTTATAATTTTTTCTGTGAGAAATGAAGTTTAACAATCAATGGAGAGATATTATTGGTTTGAAGGAATCCACTGATGTCAAGCAAAAACGAGAACAAAAAACATGGACACACAACATTGGAAGTGAAGGTCAACATTTCTAGGAACAAGACAGAGCAGTCAGGAGAGAAGCAGTCATGGTCCAAGTAATCATTCTTGCTTATGTCTCTTTCCATGTTATACTGTGTGTCTACAGCCCTGGCTGCTGTGAACCTAAGTCATTTTTGCAAATAAAATAAATATTAAAAGTGTATAGGCATTGGGGTGCTTGGGTGGCTCAGTCGGTTGAGAGTCTGACTCTTGATTTCAGCTCAGGTCAGGATTTCGGGGTTGTGAGATTGAGCCCTGTTTCAGACTTTGCGCTCAGCGGAGAATCTGCTTGAGATTCTCTCCCTCTGCCCCTACACTCCTGTGCACTCTCTTTCTCAAATAAATAAATCTTTAAAAAGTGTATAGGTGTACTTTATTCAAATGCCATGAGTGATGTTTCAAGATATAAGTTTTTGACACAAAGTAAGTTCTTAAGTTGGCCATTTCAACTTGTAAATCTGTGTGGTACTGTTAACTTTTCTAGGAGATCCAAGTATTACATTATTCAAATACTACCACATAAAGTTCATGCTTGTTTTCCAGTGTTTGAATATTTGGTATAGACTATAGTTCCCTGTAAATCCTACTAAACTGAATATTTGTTTTTGTTGAACACAGCTTTTAGGTATCTATAATAATGAGTAGAGAGTATGAAGAATGTTGGAAGTTTTTTTTTTTTAAAGATTTTACTTTTGCATCAACATGGATGGAACTGGAGGAGATTATGCTAAGTGAAATAAGTCAAGCAGGGGCCCCTGGGTGGCTCAGGCGTTAAGCATCTGACTTCGGCTCAGGTCATGATCCCAGGGTGCTGGGATTGAGTCCCACATCAGGCTCCCTGCTCAGTGGGAAACCTGCTTCTCCCTCTCCCACTCCCCCTGCTTCTGTTGCCTCTCTCACTGTGTCCCTCTATCAAATGAATAAAATCTTTTAAAAAATAAAAAAAAAAGAAATAAGTCAAGCAGAGAAAGTCAATTATCATATGGTTTCACTTATTTGTGGAACATAAGGAATAGCATGGAGGACATTAGGAGAAGGAAGGGAAAAATGAAGGGGGGGCATCGGAGGGGGAGACGAACAATGAGAGACTATGGACTCTGGGAAACAAACTGAGGGTTTTAAAGTTTTTTTTTTTTTTAAGATTTTTATTTATTTATTTGACACAGAGAGAAAGACAGCGAGAGAGGGAACACAAGCAAAGGGAGTGGGAGAGGGAGAGCAGGCTTCCAGCAAAGCAGGAGCCCGATGTGGGGCTCGATCCCAGGACCCAGGATCATGACCTGAGCCAAAGGCAGACACTTAATGACTGAGCCACCCAGGCGCCCCCAGACTGAGGGTTTTAGAGGGGAGGGAGGTGGAGGGATGGGTTAGCCCGGTGACGGGTGTTAAGGAGGACACGTATTGCATGGAGCACTGGGTGTTACACACAAACAATGAATCATGGAACACTACATGACTAACATAACATAATAAAAAAATTATAAAAAAGATTTTATTTATTTGAGTGAGCAAGAGAGAGAGCATGAGCAGGGGAGAGGGGCAGAGGGAGAGGGAGAAGCAGTCTCCCCGCTGAGCAAGGAGCCCCAGGACCCCAGGATCATGACCTGAGCCAAAGGCAGACACTTAACCAATCCAGGTACCCTGAATGTTGGAAATTTTTTTAAGAAACTTACAATTTTGAGATTTTGCAGGAATTCTGATTTCTCATTCTGAATCTCATATCTTTGGGGAATTTGGGAACACTAGCATTGGCTGTAGTCCCTTCACAGGAGGAGCCAGAACCATGGCATGGCCAGGACAGCTTCTACAGAGGAGCACTGGGGATTTGTGGAACTGGACGGACACAGGTGGGAATGAGAGATGGCCACTGAAGGTCAACCAGATGGCTTAGGTGTGAGCATAACCTGGGAACCCCACTGTCTTCAGAAAGCCAGCATAATGTGGTGGGGTGGACCACCAGTTCTCAAACAATGAAGCCCCTCTGGGATGTTCACATTGGCTGTGTGAGTGTACAGCCAGGTGTTTCACACTGAAACTCAAGAGATGGGAAACACAGGAAGAACCGGAAGGCAGATCCTATAACAGCAGCATGCAGAAATATGTTTACATCATGGCACCCACCCAAAATCAAGACAGGAAGCTCAAGACAGGGAGCTCAGAGTTCTGGCAGATTCTTCCCAGGGCTCTAAGTATTCTCTTAAGCACTTGTGACTTATATTTAACCACACACACACACACACACACACACATACACACACATACACACACACATATATATGTAAATATATAATATGTATGTGTATATATATCTCCTTTGCTCTGATGTGAAGTAACTGGACCACATCCAGGTTGTCATTTTCCAGGCCCTTAAACCTGAAGCCCACCTGCATTTGTGGTCTGGCTTAGTTCAGCACTTTATGAACTTGGTCTAATTTAGTCCTCACTTAAATTGTGTGAAGTTAGGCATTATTGTCTCCAATTTATGGCTGAAGAAGTAAGGGTTCAGTGAGTCACTGATCCAAAGTCACCCAGTTCCACAGTGGCAGAACTGGTAGTCGAGCCCAGACCTGCCTGCCCCTCCAAACCTTGACACCTAGCCACCATGCTCCAGCCCAGGCGATATCATCTGGTGCTTCCAGCCATTGAATCTTAGGTTTTAGAAGGTCCTTCAGGAGATCAGAGGCAACCTGTCCCTTGCCTACAGGCAAGATATTTTCATTCCCCTCTTGGAGATGATCTGTCCGAAGCATTAGCATTTTGCACGTGCTTTGCACAGAGCCAAGGTGTAAAATGTAAAAGAGAGACTAGAGCCTTGCAGTTCCTTCTGTCAAATCATGCTGCTCTTTTCTTGGCTTGCACCATTAAGAATGGACAGTTTAGCTTAAGGGATGAACAGATAATTTGAAAAGGTCATTGGAGACCAGACCTGTCCTTTGTTCCTGCCCTTGTTTGTCAGATCACTGCTTGGCATAACTGACCATGGTTGTGTTCCAGTCCACCATGCTGAGGATTCTTTTTCCAGCCAGATCATTTAAAATCAGGTGCATGAATTTGGCTGCTTTCCTGGTTTAAAAATGGTCTGACTCTGGTGTGTTCATCTTCCAAAGACAGACAAAGCTGCCTTCAGCATACTTGGGGCAGGATGCTTGTTTGCCAGAACAACAGCAAGGGTGTTCCTTATGACTGGTTTGATATTGAAAAATAATCTTTTCTTACCAGTCAGGGTCTTTGACACTATCTTCACCAAGGTTTTTGGGCAGAGATCTGGTGCATTTTGCTCATGTCCTTTGTCTCCCCACTTTTGAGTGGGAAAAAGGTGCAGACATTCCTAGTGTGTCTTCTCTGTGCCAGGGCCCCCCTGAATGGCATCTCATGCTGGAGTGAAGCCTCCAGATTGGGGTTCCAACACATGCCTTCTCTTTATCCTCACGTCAAGCCAGTCTCTGTGATGTGGGCCACCTGGTACTTGTATATATTCAAGGCCCATTACCGTTCAGAGGAACTGGAGTTTGTCCAATCACATCCAATGCGGCCTTTCTTTAGGCCTCCATGTATGAGCCCAAATAAAAAGGGAGCTAATGAAAGGGACTCAAATATGAGCTGCAAAATGATTGGAGGCCTGAAAGGTATGAATTAATAAGAAAAATGAAAACAGCTAATGATAGGTTAACTGCTAAATTATGGCCACTGTTGACTTTCCCTTCCATAACAATAGTGAATTATGTTTAGTGGTGCTAACAGAGCTTTCAGTTTCCGTGAATTATCACCAGGGGAGAATTAACCTCCTTTTGTATATCTGATAGGTATGAGCTTTGGGGGGAGGAAGAGGGGAACTGCAGTGAAAGAAATCATAAAATTATAAATAGATAAAATTATAAATCATAGATAGAATTATAATTAAATTATAAATTATAAATTAAAAAGTATATATATTTAAGAGAGTAGGATTCAAATGAGAAGAAGAAGAAATTAAAGATGGGGTTCTAGAGAAGCAACTGCCAACCAGCTTTAGCAAAACCATGGTCTCCATGCCAGGAGAAAACAGGGGAGCTTGGCACCAGCCTCAAAACTGAATACCACCCCTGTGTAACAAGCAACCAGATCAAGAAGGAGGACATGACCAGCTTCCAAAAGCCACTCTTTCCCCTTCTAGTCACCGCTGGTCAAAAATAAGGCCAATCTACTTCTAGTGGCACCATCAATTTGACATATTTTTGAACAATAGAATCATACCGTATATTCTCTTTTGAGTTTGGCTTCTTTTGTTCAACATTGTTTTGAGATTCGTCCATATGATACATGTAGTTATGGATTGCGTCTTCTCACTGCTCCATAGTATTCAGTGTATTCTGCTGTCTGTATGGGCATCTGGATAATTCCTAGTTGGGGTTGTTGCAGATACTTCCACTGAGAAGATTCTGTCTTGACATGACTGTGGGGGCATATTTCTGTTATGTACATACCAAGGAATGGGATTTTGGGTCATAGGCACAAACATACTGCTAGGGCAGATATTGTCAAATGGTTTTCCTAAGTACTTGCACCAGTTCACACATATAAAGTTCTGATTATTCTGTGTCCTAATCAGAACTTGTATTTTCTGTCTTAATATTGGCCATTCTGGTGGCTAGTAGGTGCTAATATAACAAGAGAAAGCTGAGGCACAGAGTGGTGCCCAATATTCCATATCTCACAAGTGGCAAGCTGAAATTTGTACCCTCCAGGGTTCATGCTCCCCACATCCTCCCCCTCCCCCCCATTATCTTCCTTCCTCCCAGGAGATGCTTCATATCCTGTGATGACTCACATTGGTCAGCCCTGGCCAGCCACCACACTGATAACTCAGTCAGCCTCCGTGGGCCCCTACCTCAAATATTTTAACAAAATCTCAGCCATCAGCCGTTCAGTTGACAAACCAATTTAAAAATGTAATTTCTGGACTTAGAAGAGCTGTGTGCTGCCCCCAAATCTCACTTTGATCTCACATTTAAAATTCCAAATCCCATTAATGAATTTCCCAATGAGCCACAAAATCGGCTCACTTTTGGCTCATCTCTTTGTCCTTGTTGGCCAACCTCTGAGGGAAGAGGCCAATTCCATCAAAAAGCAGGAAAGGAGCAACCAGCTCACAGTGGAGCCTTCCAACAGGAAAACAGCCAGGATGGGCAACATTCTCGCATAATAGAGTCCTTTCTGCAGATGCTTTGAAGACTGTGGGAAAATGGACCAGACATGGCAAATAGGCAAGGAGTAGTTTAAGAAAAAAAAAAAAAGCAGGATCTAAAATGTTATGACTATTGGAATTATATCTAATAAAACACACATCTGTACCTGAACATGTCTTTAAGCTAGAAGGAAAAAGCAAACAGCTAATAGTGATTGTTTTAGGTTAATAGGATAGTGCCTGAGTTTATAGTCTCTTTTGTATTTTGTGGAATTTTTTGCAAATTGCTTACATTAGTTTTGTAAGGAAAAAGATTCAAGTTTATAATATCTAGAAAGACATTTTTCCTTTCATGTTTTTGCTGCTTACGTTTGGGAAAAATAACTTAGAATTATAATCATTTGAAGCTCTGGAATCATTATGTTTAAAAATCACAGAACTATCATGTAATGATTAATGGTAGTATAATACAATGAAATGAGTAACAGCAGCCCATGTTCCAATGAGGAAATCAATCTATATGAATAAAACAGGACCTATCCCAGAAGTAGAATTAAGGATATTATAATCTCTGTGTATGGATAATATAGACATATCAATGGGTATGCATATGCATCTGTGTGGATGCATACATACATTACTCAAATTCACTATACACACTATATATATATATATATATATATATGTATATTATTTATCAGTCTGTTTATGCTAATTCATATTAGTCTCCCTCTTTTTAAGATAGGTAGGTATGCTAAGGAACTGGGAAGTAAAATATGTATAATATGTGTATAATAGTAGATAGATATTAGTCAATAAAATATATATGCTAAAGTACACGTTTTGTATGTGTGTGTATTTTCATACAAGTGAGTCATACATATACAGGTCTGCATGGAAATACACAGAATAATGTCATTGGGTTGTTTGTTTTTGTTTTTTTTTTTTTTTGGTGATGGTGTTAGGAATAGTTTTCCTTTATATTTGATTGTATTTACATAATTTTTTATGATGAACATGTGTTTAAGTGAAAAAAGGCATCAGGTCTTAGGTAGCATTTGAAACTTATAAGTCTCCTTTCTAAGGTGGGTAAAGACACTATCCGGGAAAGTCATGTGGTGGAACAATATTGCTTTTATCCATTTTTCAAAGGAACATTGAATTGTATTGTTCAAACCACAGCTCTCTTTAAGTGGATAACATAGTAAAAGAATTCTGAATGTTATATTAGATTTTTTGCCAACAATGAGGATGTGTTCTTGGCTTTGTTCTCTTTTCAGTGTCTGTTTTATTTTCTTTTTCTTTCTTTTTTTTTTTAATTTTATTATGTTATTTTAGTCACCATAGTCATCATTAGTTTTTGATGTGGTGATCCACGATCCATTGTTTTCCTATAATACCCAGTGCTCCATGCAGTACGTGCCCTCCCGGGCTAACCCATCCCCCCTCCACCCTCCCCTCTAAAACACTCATTTTGTTTCTAAGAGTCCATAGTCTCTCATGGTTCATCTCTCCCTCCGATTTCTCCCCCCTTCATTTTTCCCTTCCTTCTCCTAATGTCCTCCATGCTATTCCTTATGTTCCACAAATAAGTGAAACCATATGATAATTGACTTTCTCTGCTTGACTTACTTCATTTTCTATCAGATTTATGGATTATTGGTCCCCATTTCTTTACTTGTCAAAACAGAGAAAAAATGAATCCTTTTATTCTTTAACAATTTTTTTTTTTTTAAAGATTTTATTTAGTCATTTGACAGAGAGAGACACAGAGAGAGAGGGAACACAAGCAGGGGGAGTGGGAGAGGGAGAAGCAGGCTTCCCACAGAGCAGGGAGCCCGATGCGGGGCTCGATCCCAGGACCCTGGGATCATGACCTGAGCCGAAGGCAGACGCTTAACGACTGAGCCACCCAGGAGCCCCTAACAATTTCTTTTTAATGCTCATATGTTCTATTCTACTTGGACAGATAGTGAGACATCATTCATTTTGTGCACTTAATGTATTTAGTAAACAAACAAGGGAATAGAAATGTATTAGACAGCAAATAAATATTATTTCATCTTTTAAAATTTATTTGTTTAAAATGTTTTCTGATTATAAGCATGTGACAAAACTATAAACATATACAAAACTAGGAAACTAGGAAAAGGACATAGAAACTTAAAGAAAATTAAAAATTATGCATAATTGCACACTTTCGAAATAATCACTCTAAAAACAGTGGTAAGTTGCCTTCTAGATATTCAGCATTTATTACCAGTTATTGCCTTTAGTGGGTATTTATTGAGCTGCATGGTATGCATTGCTGTATTCTGGGGAAAAGTTTGTGAGCAGGACAGACAAGATCCTGCCCCCACATAACTTACTGTCTGCCTGTGTGTTTAGGGGGGTATGCCAAAGGCAGGGGAGGGAGTGGAGAGAGCAAAACAGAAAAGCAAGCCCTCTGTCAGTTTAGTGTGAAAAATGCTGTTATGGGGGAAATGTAGTCTTTTAAAAGGTGTGCAAGTTTATACACATGCATGCCTACATATATGCACAAGTGCATGCATGTGTATATACAGTAGAAAGATTTTTAAGAAGCAAGTTGGCATTCTATATAATGTTTTCCCATCTTAATAGTCTTAAGCAGTATTCTATGTCATCAGATATGGCTATGTCATATGATGTTGTAGTATCATATTATATCACATCACATCATATCATATGCATGCTTCTTAATCTATTTAACCATTCTTTGATTATTGGATATTTATGATTTTTATAATATAAAGAATGCTGCAGTGAACATCCTTGTAGATCATGAAATTTTGTCATCTTCCCAGTATTTTTTCCTTAAAATCCATTCCTAAAAACAGAATGACTGGCTTAGATGTGTGAAAGGAAACTTTTCCAGGCTATGGGACATACCACCAAGTTAGTTTCCCGAGGGTTGTGCCAGCTACCTACCCATTCTTTGCTCACTGGTGAAACTGTTCATGTTTGCTCCTTCTGAAACTTGTGGACCGCATCCAAGGGAACACGCCCTGTGTTGAGATCTTTATGGCAAGTGCTGTTTGGCAAGGATCTCTGTTTATTGTCTATTAGGCAAATAGAGCTCAGTTCCACCTACAACATAACAATATTAGCAGCCCTGTGGACTTAGTACCTCTCTGTGCATTCAGGATAGGAAATGGGTGTTAAGTGCAGGTCAGAATAACAAAAGAGAGCTATGTCACTGGAGTTTCCTTTGATCTCATGTGTTAGGCATGAAAGGCAGAAAGGACCACCACTAACCTTCTAAGAAACAATAAGCTCTTGAGATTTTGTGCCAGAATAAAAATTTTGTTATATAAACCCTGCTAAAATCCTCTCCTAGAAATTAGTATTGAGCAGTTAGATCTGACATGTCAGATTTTTGGATTTTATAGAAATAGGAATTAGCAAACTTCCCTTGTGTTTTAGATATATCAATTTAATCAACAAAGACAAATAGCTTTTAAAAAATTAAATGAGATACTTGTTTGCTCTGGAACAGCACTCTGGCTGTGGACATGATGATGGAATGCCCATATGAGCACTCTTACCTGATTACCTTGACCCTTGAGTTCTGTAGACTCATCTGATCAGACACCCATGACTGAGACCATGTTTAGGGATGTGAAACAATCTTAATGCTCTCGAGGTTTTCTGTCTCTGATTTAGATGAGCTATAGCTCATTAAACTTTTGGGCATAATTGCTTTAATGACGGACCACAATTTATGATAACATTCTCATTTGTTCTACATTTTTATAAACCCTACCCTTTGGTTTAATGTTGTTAATGTTTTACGGCAGTCCCATCCAGGGAGGAAAAATAAGTGGAAAACACCTTGCCATTGTTTCCTGTGCTTTTTGCCAGGCAGAGGTCCCATTTAAGGAGCAGGTACTGAAAGTGAAATGGAAATGAGTGTCCCCTCAGTGGATGAGGGCTGCACTGGGGTGGGCTTGAGGCAGCATGATTGTGTGTTGTGGTGCCCCTGCCTAGTGCTTCAAGTTTGATAATTGCCATCCCCTCCTTAAGTTATCCAGTAGAAAACCACTGCCCTATGTGATCAGTACATTCCCCTGGAATTACCTCTTAATTAACTTTTCTGGTGCTTAATCATCATAAGCCTTATTTAATATCTAGGCAGTGTGGATAGTACCGGATGGGATTTCTTTTATTAGCAATAAGATAGGGTCCCTTGGAGCCTGTTAAATCAATTCTCATTAGACACTGATTCATAGGACCAAGAATTCACCAGCACTGCTGCTTTTATATTGCAGTTCAGCGTTTAGATGGGCTTTGTAGAAATACTCAAATTTAATGGACTCTGGACCCTGATTGTTTCAATATGTCCTAAATTTATGAAACTTTATAGCAGTAGTGTGTTTTGTAATATCCATGTGTTGTATGGAAAAGAGAAAGAGAGGAACCAGGATGTTTGGAGCACAAACCAGGGCCCATCTGAGTATTCACACTCTCATCTGAAACAGCCACATAAAAACCGTACAAAAAAAAATTGTGGACAGAAATTTGAAAATACCATGTAGTGTGCATTAGAGCTGTTAAAAGTCATGGTACAGTAGGCTCGTACATTACTAGGTGAGAGTATAAGTTGTTACTTGCTTTGTGGAGAGCAATGTGGCTATAACTATCAAAATTGCAATGTGTGCGGCCTGTAACCTAGGGATTTCATCATCTCTGAGAACTATCCTGCAAATATACTTCCCACATTTGAAATAGCGTATTTGAGGTTATAACTGTAAAGTTGTTTAAAGTATATACCACTAAGTTATTGGGAAAATAAACTATGGCATACCTGGACAATGGAATGTTATGTTGTTATCAAAAAGAATGAGGGAGGAAGCACTGTATCTATACTGACATACAAAGATCTCCAAGATATGTTAAGTAAAAAATTAGTTTCAGGACAATGGAATGATACAATTTTATCAAAAAGGAACAAAAAATTCTTTAAAAATCCAGAGATAGAGAGAGAGACAGAGACAGAGAGGGGAGCGGGAAGGGGGGAAAATGTGGGGGAGGGAGGAGAGAGTCTGTATATGTGTGAAATATCTCTGGAAGGATACATGGTAAACACACAACTTGACTGTGGGGAGGGGAATTGTGTAGCTAAAGGACAGAATTAAGGGGGAGACCTTTCATTGTAAATTTTTCTATACTGTCTAAATTTTGAACCACGTCACTGTAAAATGATTGTAAATGGAGCCTAAAAACATTCATAAGTGTCTTCATTGTTCATGTGCTATTGTTGGATGAATGTTAAGGGTTCATCAGAAGTGTATTTCCTTTTCCCTAAGTTTTAAAATAATATGATTGCACGTATACTTGGAAGAAGTATTGTTTATGGGTTACTACTTTTCCTTCTAAGCAGGGCACTGAGAGAAATATTTACTTTTGTCCTTTAAAAATTTTTTTGTATTTGAGTATAGTTGACACACAATGTTATATTAGTTCCGGTGTATAGCACATGATTCAATAAGTTCATACACTCTGCTATGCTCGCCACATCTGTCACCATACAACATTGTTACAGTATCACTGACTATATTCCTTATGGAGAGATATTCATTTTTATATTTATTGTCCATCACTGTGTGACCCTGAATCTTTATACACATATAAGTGGACTTCATTAATGTTTTGCTGGAATTTAATTCTTCTGCTTTTATGGGGTAATGTGTTGATAAATATTAATATTTTTATTAATTTTATAAAGTCTTGACTGGTACATCTAGAAGAGTCTCTAAGGTTTGGTTGGGCCCCATTAAAGGAGTTGCATAAGGTCTGCAGCTAGTCAGCGATGCTTGGCTGTTTTCATGGGTTTTTTTGGTTACCTTAAGAATATATTTTTGGCCTAAGAAATCACAATTATTCCCATGCATTTAACTTCATTCCAAAGGCCAGTCAGAATAATAGGAGTTTCATCAACAAGCCAGAAACGAGGGAGTAGCTTCTAGTCCTCAATCCAAAGGACACCTCAGATATTAAAGAACTCAGAATTACTAAAATTGTCTAGTCTGTTAAAGAGTTAATTAAAAGAGAGACTCAGATTAAGGGAAAATGAAATATAAAACAAATGGTGATTAATTAAACTTATAAATTTGAGTTAGCGTTAAATAATTGTTCTTATGATTGTATAACTTTACATGACATCAAAGGTAATTATTAAGAGACGTTTATAAAAAGTATTAATAATCTAATCTGAATAATAAGGCGATGATTCTTTTATGTGATGTGGGGGGGACAAGAAGAAGAAGAAGGAAAATTACATAGGCATATCTTTGGATACTGTTTTATTCTTTATGATGATAGAGAAAATAGGATTAAATAGTTTAAAACTATGCAGGTAATTGCTTAAAAAATTTAAGGGACTACATATGACTTCTGGAAGACCAGAGAAAGAGAAGAAAGATCAAAGGAAGCTTTGATCCCTACAGGAAAAGATATGGGAGCTGGTAGGAGGGCAAGGGGACAACAAGAAAGCACAAGATAAAATGGCACAGGAAGATCAAATGTAGTCTCCCAGTCCATGCGAATTTGTTAAAGTTATTTATTGAAAACTAAAGACCCTCAAATTTAGTAAAAAAGCAAAGTTAGTGCTATTGCCAGAGACCCATTTAAACAAAGTAATGTAGAAAGGATAAAAATAAAGCATTGAACATGGAGGAAGGCGGAATTTTAAGATGGTCCTCAAGGTCCACACCATCCGCCCGTCCCTCCGTAATTGTGTCATGTGATCTGGCACAGCTGACTGTAAGGAAAGGGAGTTATCTAGATGGACTTGACCTAGTCCCATGAGCCCTTTAAAAGCAGAGCTTTTTCTTGGGATGGTAGCAGAAGGGAAGGTCAGAGAGATTACAAATGTGACACAAGGGAGGCTCCCCATCACTGGAATGGCACAGGCCACATGGCAAGGTCCTGAAAGCAGCCTCTAGGAGGGAAGTCACAGTTCGAAGACAACAGGGACCTCAGTCCTTCAACTGTAAGGAAATAAATCTGCCAACAACCTGAGGGAGCTTGGGGAAGGATCTTCCCCTGGTCAGTTGCGTCCCCCCAGATGAGATACAAGCTAACAATACCCTGATTTCAGCCTTATGAAACCTTGAGCAGAGGCCCCAGCTAAAACACAGGGGACCCTGAGCAGAAGCCCCTAACCCATGGAAATGGAGAGATACTACATTTAGCAGCAAAGTGGTATGGCCACTGGGTTTGTGGTGATTTGTTATACAGCAATAGAACACACACACACACACACACACACACACACACACACACACAAGTACTGTCTAGACAAGAAAGCTGGTGTGTTGCTGTTAATGTCAGACAAGTTAGAATTCACAGCAAGAAGCATTAAATGGGACCAAGTAGACTTTTTAATTAAGGTTTTTAAGTAAGGTTAGTTTGGTGTGAATTGATCTGGCATTGCAGCTCGGTCACTTACTGCAGGGACTTTGGACATAACATACTCAGTATTTAGGAACCTCAGTGTCTGTTTCTGTGTCACTGCAGTAGTATCATGTACCTCACTCAGGTGGTGTGAGAACTAAAAGAGATGTAATATCTAACAACAACAACAACAACAAAAACCCTTAGCTATCTATAATGCTATGCAATTTAATTAGTGATTTCTAACTTCTCAGAATCAGCTTTTTTCCAAGAGTCCATCAGCCACCTGTTTCATTTAACTGTCTTTCTAGACTTTTATCAGGCACTGATTTTAGACTTTATATTTAAACAAAATCTACCTTCCTCTTTTCTCTCATTTAGAAAGTGGAATACCACTGATGTGACTCAGAACTCTTAGTGTCTGTCCTCAGAGACTATTGACAGTGATTCCAGATCACATTTGCAACTTTTGCGGGGGCTCTGGATATGACTTGTCTCAGGCAGGCACGTGGAAGTCAGTATTAGGCACCTGTGTCCTTTTTTTTAACTCATTTTACCTCTTGTCTTGAATTCCAGTTTCTTATTTTAGCTGGAAAACAGTTTCTTCAATGGAGAAGATGAAAGAAAAAAAGATGTTGAAGCACTCTGATTTTCCCACTCGCATCCGTCAAACAGCATTATACCATCTGCCCCAAGCAATATTGCTTTTTGTTTCTTATTCCCATTGCCCTGTACCATTATTTTAGATACCACTTATTTTGAATGTCTTAGCTTATCTGAGTGTTTCTGTAAATATTCTTGTATATCTCTGCCCCCTTTTAAAATATATTTGCTTCACCTTCATAGAACTAACACCTGGCGAGTGGGGACAGGTGTGTGTGTGTGTGTTGGCGGGGGGGGGGGGGGGGTCTGCCCCAAGCTAAGGAGTACAGACTCCCGCTGTTCTTACCTGAGGCTCAATAGTGTTATTTGAATAAATGCTTCTCAATTTGCTGTGTGCCTTTGGACCACTTCCAGAGTCCTGAAACAGTTGTTTTTAACATTTACTTTTTTTTTTTTTTTAAGATTTTATATATTTATTCGACAGAGAGATAGAGAACACAAGTAGGCAGAGCAGCAGGCAGAGGGAGAGGGAGAAGCAGGCTCCCCGCGGAGCAGGGAGCCCGACGTGGGGCTGGATCCCAGGACCCTGGGATCATGACCTGAGCCGAAAGCAGATGCTTAACCAACCAAGCCACCCAGGCACCCCACATTTTCTTTTTTTGCTTTGGAGTTTTATCATTGCTTTTTGGAGAACAGGTTTTTTTTTTTTTGACTCTTATCATTGGGGATTTGCCAAGCTACCTACACTGCCATTCCAGATGTCCTGTACTACAGTGTTTTTAACTCACTGATCAATGTTCCCTTTCTTAGGCAGCTTATGGAAAATCTATTTTTCTTTTGTTACTATCAATAAAACCTATAACAGGTTTATTGGCTCAAGAAAACTTACTGAATTTTATTTATGGTCTTCAAATGTGCTACCAAAACAGCAAGAGGATTTGTGTGGAAGAATGAACTGTTAATATGAAACAATGAAGTGTTATTAAATATATATATATTATAGATTGAGCAAGTGATAACAGAGTTAAATAGATTCGTGTATAAAATAGTTTTCTCTCTGTGTGGCTGTCGAGCTGGCAGTGTCTAGCACGTCCGTGGTTGGTGTTCCCCGTCACTCACAGAGTTCTTGTTTGGGAGGGCCCTGAGTGAGCCAGGGAATGAAGAGCCATGAAAAGCAGTTCAGCCTTATCCTCCATGTCCACCAAAGTGCGCAGGTTGAATTGAGTACTCTTGATGTCAGGTACAAAGAGGGTAGGAACAAAGACTCTTGGGTACAGTGGACAAAGCAGGAAGTGGTGTCAGCTGCCTGTGACTCCAGGTTCTGGTTCCCAGACCCGAGGCAGGCTCTTCTCTCGGTCTCGGCATTATCCCTGGGGATGCGCAGGACCAGCAGTAGCTGTGACCATGACTTGCTGCTCTCATCTCCATCACTGGACCAGGGGACATCAGAGAGTCAGTGGGTGGGGTCTCGGAAGTAAGTGAGAAGTGGAACCTGCTAGTCCCACCTCATGACCATGGTTCAGTCTGTTTTATGGTGTCCCCTCCCGCCCTCACTCTTTCCCATACTTCCCCTATCATCCTCTGAAAAGGCCATCACTTCAAAATGGGAATCAATTCTCACTGAGCGTTTATTCCTGAGACCCTCTTGTAAAAAGCACAAGCCCAGCTAATGAAGTGGTTATTTAATTTTACATAGGGAGGCGAACTTTAGTAATAACATGCAGGTAACTGTTTTTGCTGATGATTATGCAATTCTTCTATTTCTTACTTCCCTAATCATGACATTTGTAGTCCATAAACAGGTTGGCTTGCTTTCCCTTCCTCAGCCAGCAAACAGAACTTTAAGAAACCCATACAGCTTGGTGGAGGAGCAATATTATATAAAGACAGCGCTGGACCCACAATGAAACTAGTATGACTAGCTTATATATCCGTGTAATGCTATTGGCACCACATACATTTGTTGGGTATTTCTTTTGGCTGAGTTCCAGCTGCAAAGAATCGAGTATTTTGGGGCACCATGTGATGGTTTAGCCATAACAGGTTGCTAATTGGGGAATCAAGGCAGAGGCAGATGTTGCCTTAAATGTGAGCTTACATAAGCCACATCAGTCAGGGCTGGTTTTAAACAATCACATTTCTTAGGAAGCTAGGTGTACACTGGATCTTCCTTCTGAAAATCAGTGCCTTCCCCCTCATGAGGGGGACGCTGTGCAGGCAGGAACCTCACGGTGAGGAGAAATGTCACTTTGATTGTTGCTGTGCTTTTAATGTCCCGCTAAATGGAACAGCACTTTGCAATCTCTCAACCCCAGCAGTTTCCTCTTCTCATTCAAATCTAAGCATGCAAACATTTCCCTAACTACAGTTTGGATCCAAAATGTTTATCTGGCAGACCTGTGCAAGTTGAATTCTGGAAGGAAATCTAGCTTTAAAAAAAAACATCTTAGGACATTGTGTCCAGGGTTGAAATCAAGGACCATGTTTCCCACACACGTTTTCCAGGTAGTTTTCCTTGAAGTTTTTGGTTTGTTTGTTTTTGCTGAAGATTGGAGTTTATAGGCGGAGGGAGAATGGTAGCAGGAGACCCAGAGAGCAAAGGGACCCACACACATTTTCCTGGTGATATTTACTTTATTTGTTGACACCTCTGTTTTACTTCAGAAAGGACTTGAAGTGGCTTCCTGACATTACCACATTCAACTGGAGGAACTAGGCAAGGCGGAAATAGGGGTGGAGAAGCAAGAAGAGATGAACCAAAGTTACTCTAGAGGAAATCACTAGGGATCCCTACCACTGGAGGACCATTTTCCTCTGTGTTCTGGAGTCTCAACAGGAAAGGAGTGTTGTCTGCGTGGTGGAGACCCAAGGGGTAGGCACCGGCTTTGCAGGACCAGGTCAGCCACAACACCCTTATTTCCTGGCCCCAGCCTCTGGAAGATTCCCGATTTGCATTTTGAATGAACCCCTCTATTTCTAGTTGAGGTGCCTAATGTCAGAGGGCCACACAACTGCATCTTTTCCTCCTATTCCATCATGTCTGGTTTGGAATTCGCTCCCTCTGCAAGGCACATTTTCCTATTCTGCTGTGAGGTAGCCCCTCTTCATTATGGCAGTCAGCCACATCCTGCAGTAGGACCATTAGGTCAGCATGTGGGGAATTAAAAGGAATTAAAGGCAGATATTTCAGGTAGGACCAATGGCATAAGGATATTAAGTAGCTGGTTACATAGATGGAGCATCAGGGTTAAAATTAATCACTATGTGATTCTGTTTCACAGAGTGAATGGACTTTCTTGAAAGATCTCCTGAGGCCAGTTATGAGCCAAGTAGCATAGTATACTGATATAGACACATATAACCTCCTAATTCATCTGGGTGCAAATTGCAGACCCACCATTTTTAGCTCTATGACCTTAAGTAAGTAACTTAATTTCTCAGAGCCTCAGTTGGCCCATCTGTAAGATGACTGTAATAAAGCAACCTATCCCAGGGTGTTATGAGGGTCAGGTAGGATTATGCACATGAAAAACTTAGGTATTGGGGAGTGCCTGGGTGGTTCAGTCTTTAAACATCTGCCTTCGGCTCAGGTCGTGGTCCCAGGGTCCTGGGATCGAGCCCCGCATTGGGCTCCCTGCTCCGCGGGAAGCCTGCTTCTCCCTCTCCCACTCCCCCTGCTTGTGTTCCCTCTCTCGCTGTGTCTCTGTCAAGTAAATAAATAAAATCTTAAAAAAAACAAAAACAAAAACAAAACTTAAGTATTGGGTCACCTGGGTGGCTTAGTTGGTTAAGTGTCTGACTTTTGATTTCAGCTCAGGTCATGATCTCAGGGTCGTGGGATCGAGCCCCACATTGGGCTCCCCACTCAGTGGGAAGTCTGCTTGGGATTCTCTCCCTCTCCCTTTGCCCCTCTCCCCACTTGCATGCGCTCCCTCTCTTTCTCTCTAAAATAAATAAATAAATCTTTAAAAAAATTAGGTATCACCTGACATGTGATAATGCCTCATAAATGTCAGTGGTTATTGTGTCTAAACTCCTGAACCTATTGTTATGACTTTGTAACTTTACATTTTCATTGTTTAAGGGGACTGACTGACAATTAGAGGGAATAAAATTGCCTGCCAGTCTGCTGGAAAACAATTTAGAGATGGGGAGGAACCCAGAAACACTAATGGCTATATGTTCTCTGAATTAGAGCTTTCTCCCTTGTTCAGCAAAGGGACAGAAATGGAGCATCTGCAAAATTCACTCTAATGTAGGGGTTCTCTGTGGGTGGAAGGGAGCTCTTTGCCTGTCCAAAGATACACAGCCCATCTAGGAGGGCCTCAACTGCCCTGCAAAAGGAGGGGTTCAAGGACTCTGGTGCAGTTACCTCTGCAGAAGACATTGCTTCCTCCACCTAGGATGTCCCAGAGTTGGGACAAGGGGCCAAAGGCACCCCGAAGTCTTAGGGAATCAGGCCTCACATTTTCAGGCCCTAAGTTGCTGACTGTAGCCATGACTTGGAATCACTGTGTAGGAAGATGGAAGAGTCTCCGCAAGCCCATATCTGGCCAAGACACTCAGAAAAATGCCAAAAATCACTTGACTTGGAAACTATTTCCGTGTCAGAGTGGTAGAATTATGGATGATTGATTTTTTTCAACTAGTTTTATATTATAAAGTTATCATGCCTCAGTGTCATGAGAGAACATATGCATAAGACAGACAAAGCAAAAGTAAATTAATACAGTTAGTGCATATAATCGGATAAGGTCATGCATGAGAGGGCCTGAGATCTAGATGTCATAGAAACGTCAAGAGGGAAGGCACACACTTTGTGTTAAGAAAAAGCCTGGATTTGAATCCAGCTTCAGCACATTTCAGAGTGACTAGTGCCAGGTCATGTCATGTCTCAGAACATCAGTCTCATGATGGGCAACATTGAGCTGACTTAGCTGATGACACCAAATGAAATGCTGTGTGTGAACTGTCTGCCAGAGCCAGTTTCCAACCCTCCTCCCCAGCCAGGTGAGGGTGGGGGATGTTTGATGGTGTGAGGAGTGAGCTGTGAACAATTGGTCAAGATAAGTGATAGAGCGTTAAAAGGGGGGATAACTTCCACTGAGTTTCCCCTTAAGCTTATCTGGTTTCTTTCTATCCATCAGTCCATGTTTCACCTTACTTATTCAGATGCGCACACATTCCTCCATTCACCTGCCTATCCAGCTCTTTCTATAGAGCATCCTGCAATCTGCAAGGTGCTACTGATGCCAAGATGAACCAAACAGGCAGGGCAGAGAGGGCACCTTCATGCTTACACACTGGTGTTTAAATATAAAAACATGAACACAGTAAACACATAAAGCTTATTTGTAGAATCACAGACACCAGGAAGAGTTCGATGTTCTGCATGTATTCAAAATTGACATTCATACATACATGTGAACATGTGTATATTTATGTTTCTACTGATCACTTACCTGTATTAAAAGTAAAAGCAATGTTTTCCCCATGGGATCTCATTTGCTCATTGTTGTTTACTGCTTATTTTACCAAAAAATCTGCATATTTATACTATGTACTGGAAATCTACATCTGCAGAGATCTGTTATTTTAGGTTTATGTTTAGGAGCTACTCTTAATTGTAAAGATCGGTATTAAACTAGTTGACTCTCTTCCATTTCCTGTATCCTGTCAGTATATGGTGTTGGGAAGTCTCCTTGCTTTAGATGTCTTCTTCAGCTGCGCATTTAAATTCCTGCCGTGGGTCGGTACCTGACATTTCACCCAAGAGTGCCACCTGGTGCGTTCAAAATGGCAAAACATTTGTTATCATCCTCCTATCCTTCTCCTTTCCCTGATTAATTTTTAGCTTTTAATTACTATTATGAGCAACTTGGGTTCTATTCTGGTTGTTTTACTTGAGAAGAAAACTTAAAAAAATGTTTACAAAGTATTTGAAGCAGTATGAAGGGTTTTTGAATGGCATATATGATAACATAGCAGGTAAGAAATTGCTGGCATGAATTCCCAGGGAAGAGGCAGTAGGATAGTAAGCAGTGGACTGTCCAAAAAAGAGGCTACAGCGTGGCCCCTCCCAGCTGTGGTATTCTGGTCTGAATGGGAGGAGAAAGAACTCCTCTCTTCTCTTAGAGCCTTTTCTGTTAGTTATTGAGTTGTTCTAGATAAATACTGGACGTCTGTTCAAGGTCTGTGGTTCCATCGGGTGTAGGTTGTTTTTTGCTCATGGCGGAGTGCTATTTAGATGTTGAACGAAGGACAAGATCACTGAGACCTGAGTGTGATGTTGTTCATGAAATCCTTACTTCAGGGTCAGGCTGCAAGGAAAACCTCATCCAGAAGAGCTCTGGCCTTCCAGAAAATTGTCATGAACCCGATCCAAGCTTGGATTTACATACTGTTTTGGAGTACACTGTAGTCTGCCGCGGAATTTCAACATAGTTTTTATGAAAGGTGACAATTTTTTTTATAGTTCCTGTAAGTTTTTATTTTTATTTTTTTTATAGTTCCTGTAAGTTTTTTTATTATGTTATGTTAATCACCATACATTACATCATTAGTTTTTGATGTAGTGTTCCATGATTCATTGCGTATAACACCCAGTGCTCCATTCAGTACGTGCCCTCTTTAATACCCATCACCAGGCTAACCCATCCCCCCACCCCCCTCCCCTCTAGAACCCTCAGTTTGTTTCTCAGAGTCCATAGTCTCTCATGGTTCTTCTCCCCCTCCGATCTCCCCCCCTTTATTTTTCCCTTCCTGCTATCTTCTTCTTCTTCTTTTTTTTAACATATAATGTATTATTTGTTTCAGAGGCACAGGTCTGTGATTCATCAGTCTTACACAATTCACAACGCTCACCGTAGCACATACCCTCCCCAGTGTCTATCACCCAGCCACCCATCCCTCCCACCCCCCACCACTCCAGCAACCCTCAGTTTGTTTCCTGAGATTAAGAATTCCTCATATCAGTGAGGTCATATGATACATGTCTTTCTCTGATTGACTTATTTCGCTCAGCATAATACCCTCCAGTTCCATCCACGACGTTGCAAATGGCAAGATTTCATTCCTTTTGATGGCTGCATAATATTCCATTGTATATATATACCACATCTTCTTTATCCATTCATCTGAGGTGACAATTTTTTAAAAAGATTTTATTTATTTATTTGAGAGAGAGAGCATGAGTGGGGGGAGGGGCAGAGGGAGAAGCAGACTCCCTGCTGAGCAGGGAACCAGACATGGGGCTCAATCCCAGGACCCTGGGATCATGACCTGAGCCGAAGGCAGACGCTTAACCAACTGAGCCACCCAGGTGCCCTGGAAGATGACAATTTTTAAAAAAGCTTAAAACTTTTCTCATCATTTTCATTTACTATGCATGTATCTGATCATTACAACTGCTTGGAGAATCATGCCAAGCATAAATCTTGGGTCATTTTGATACATTTTCTGGTTTTGAGAGGGAAAAGGACAGGTGTATTTGCTAAATGGGTAATAAAAAGTCTGTTTACAAATCCACAATGTTTTAATGCATATCTCTTCAAATACTTTAAATTCGTAATAAAATTCATATTTGCAACTGAGTCTCAGGTGCAAGGTAACAATCTGGTATTTTATGTATAAGTAGACATTTAGCAGAAATTATTATTTAGAATTTTCTTCCTGTCTTCCCATAAATCCCCCAAGTGGACACGTTACATATTAAATTTTGTTTTATTGAATTTATTAGTATTTTGACCCAATTGGAGTCAGGCTTCTTTATGTACATATTTGTGGACCCCAGAAGCTGCTGGATGAGCTTATTTGGATGATATCTCACACCTTCCTTAATACCATTTTCTGAATGCCACATAGCTGTGAATTGTATGAAAAGAAGTAAAGCCTTTTGTAGAACTAAATGTGATTTTTCTCAATTTAAACTTTGTATTCTTCCCATTTGGAGCTACTTAAGATTTGCTATTGTCCCTCCATCTCCCTAACCCCAAATCAGTGCAGCTTTGTTTTTACTTAATTATAGCAATTAAGAATATTTTTAAAATCTCAACTCTTTACTTTTCCTAGTAGATATTTGTATCAGTCAAGGTCACCCAGAGAGCCAGAACCAGTAGGGGAAATGTGTGAACACTTATTGTAAGGAACTAGCTTATGTGATTGTGAGAGCTGGCTGGGCAAGTCCCAAGTTCAGGGCCAGCCTTCAGGAAGGGCGGGCTAGCACTCATGTAAGAGCTGAGCTGCTGCCCACAGGTGAAATTTCTTCTTTCTCAAGGAAGCCTCAGTTCTGCCCTTAAGGCCTCTCAACTGATTGATCAAGCCTACTCAGATCATCTAAAATAATCTCCCTTACTTAAAGTTGACTGATTATGGACTTTAATCACATCTACAGATACCATCACAGTACCACCTAGATTAATGTTTGAATCACTATAGACTATAACTTAGCCAAGTTGATACATAAAAAGGAGCATCACAATATTTAAATGCAAAACACTTCAAATTCAGCAAAACTAATATAGATTTATGCATAATTGTATTTGTTTGATATCAGCTGAAACTAATTATTGCCTTGGTGTTGCAATGAAATGCACACTTCGAAAATAAATGTTCAAGTCCCTCCCGTCTAGGCAGAGGGGAAGGGCATTAGAGAGGTGATGTGGGCAGTTGTCTCTGAGATTCTCTGCCCTGACCGCAAGGCAGGCAGGTGGTTGGGTAGTTCCAGGATTTCAAGGAAGGTGCACCTCAGGGCATTCTATCTTCTCTCTAGTTCCTCAGAACTCACTTTTCTGAAGGGCTGAGTTAAGAGGGCTTTCTTTGGCTGTTCAGAGTGTGTCTGTTGCTGAATGAGTACTCCAAACAGCCAGGCTTAAACCCAGAAGCTTGGAAGCCAGGAGAGGGCATCCCAGATTTTACCAACTATACCTATGATGTTGAAGAAGTGGCTCCCCAACAATTGCCAGAACGGGGGGGGGGGGTGACAGATACTGGGCATTTGAAATGCTGAATGACTACTGCGTTTGTTTGCTTCTGCTCTACTTCTAAGAATAAAAGCTTCTTAAAGGCACAGACTATATATCCTCAGAGCATGTCATGTAAATAGCATATGTACCAGTTTGGGTCCCAGCAGGAAACAGTGTACTCAAATTAGGATAATTTGAAGAGAGGGTCACAAAAAGGCCTATTCATAAAGCTCTAGGGAAATCCTAAATGATAATATGGTATATAGCCATTATCATCTCCAGTCTGGAATTAGGGGAGGGAGAGGCTACTGGAAGTCTGAAGACAAAGTCTGAGCTGGAGGTGCTGTGACCTCTGGGTAAGGGATGAAGCCAGTCCTCTGGAGAGTGAGCTAGGGGAAGGAAATACCCTGACCCTGAAAATAGACCACACTCTCTCCCTCTGGCCACCTTCCCCGGACTCCCCATTGGCTGAACCCACCAATAATCAGAGGGCCACGGAGTCTGCTGATGTGGTCCCTTCGAGTCAGTCACCTGGGGGGCACAGTGGGGAGTGGATCAGAAGGGCAAATGGAGGGGCGCCTGGGTGGCTCAGTCGTTAAGTGTCTGCCTTCGGCTCAGGTCATGATCCCAGGGTGCTGGGATCGAGCCCCGCATCGGGCTCCCTGCTCAGCAGGAAGCCTGCTTCTCCTTCTCCCTCTGTCTACCACTCTGCCTACTTGTGCTCTCTCTCTGTCAAATAAATAAATAAAATCTTTAAAAAAAAAAAAAAAGAAGGGCAAATGGAAGATCGTAAAGCCCTCCACCAGTGCTCTAGACAGCTCCAGGTATGTGAACTTGAACAAGAGGGGTAATTTCTCTGAGCCTTCCGTTTTCTCATTTTAAAATGGGGTAATCATAGTTACCTGGCTAAGTTAGTTTAGGGACAGACAGTATATGTAGATTACCGTTAACAGTAGGTGCTATTTAATATAAAGCTGCTCTTGTTATTATATTTGCTACCACCATTGCTGTTTCAACTAACTCTTAACATAGACCTGAGGTTCACATGCCAGAAGGGAAAGATGTAAGATATTTAAGAAGCATTTTAAACTGTTTTAGAATAACCATAGCATCTTACATTTATGTATACTTTAACCTAAATTCTGATGATGGCTAAAACACTCCCATCTCCTCTAGAGGCTCCTTATTACCATACATTTTCACTTTTCCCTGCCTACTCACCAGGGATAAGAAAGAAAATTAGTAAACTTCCCCACTTTGAATTCCATTCCCCTACCTACCTCATGATGGGTAATTTAAAGACAGGGGAAAAGGCCAAAAGATTTGGGATCAACAGAGAGAAACTGAGATTAACACACATTGCCTGACTTCACCGTACTGCAATTTGATGTGATTCTGTAAAAACCATGAGTATAGGGAGGTGAAAACTGTGAGTGTAGGCATTGAGATATAATAAATGTGCCCACCTCTGTCATTTCCCTTCTCTAAAGTATTTCTGATTACAAAGGAGGATTTATAGATATAATAATATAGATAATAGTGTATATATAGTAGTATAGATTATTATGCTTTATTTGTAAGTTAGATCATAAGTCAAATAGAAAGCCAAATGGAAACATCTTAAAATTTCATCTTGGAAATGAAAAAAGGGAATCTGTTGTCTTTGCAAAAAAAGAAATCTGCACCTTCTGGGTCCTGGGACACTAGGAATAGCATCTGATTTTGAAAGAAATTCTTACTCATTTCTTAGGGCAGACGCTTGGTGCTGTCTACACGGATGAGACTCCTGGCTGTGAATAAAACCAGGTCAGAGGTTTTGCTATAGTTTATCATATTATACCTATGAATAATTCATGAGCCATCTGTTGACCATAAAGCCAGTTAAGGAATTCTAATAAATGCATGATTTCCATTTCCTGCATTGGCATTTACAACCTTCCTGAGCAATAAAATGCCAGTAAAAATTTAACTGACAGTTATGGGTCTTTGCTATTTCTAAGCATTAATCACCTCAAAGACAGTATCATGTATCTTCACTTCTAGAACGCTGAGCTACAAAACGTTGGCAACGTGTTAAAACTTCAATTACTTCTTATGATACAACATCTTATATTCTCATGAGCCAGACTTAATGACTCACAAAGACAATTTGGAATAAATATGGATATTCACCCTGGAATTTTCCCTTTCAATGACAATAATTATTAACAACACTAGTTTCTTCTCTGAGGTAGTGATTTTTTGGCAGTTTCGTTCTTATTCAAAATGTACTGAAGATGTGATTATTATAGTGCTGCTATCTTTCCCAGCTTGTACTTGCTCACATATTAATTGAATTTCTTTTTTATTGGGCAAAAGTAGCACTGTATTAGCAGAAGGATATGATTTTGAAGTGTCACTGCCACAGAATGATTTTAATGTGCAATTTAACTCTTAATGATTCTGAGTTACTTTCAAAAATCATAAATATTGCCTTCTCTGATATTCTGATCACCCTGGAAAAAATAAAGAAATAAATATACTTTAAAAAGTACCAAACCCCAGTCAGATTTTTGTCATGTTGATATTTTTGTTTTGAACATTCTCGTATTTTTTGACACAAAGATGTGAGTGTCTCCTTTGGGCCAGAAAAAATTCATGCCCTGAGTCTTGATTTTATCTCTTATTCCAACTGACTTGAGTAATGTGACTGTTTATTAAACTGTCTTTGTATTTTGAAAATAAAGATAATGAGTGTATAATAAGACCCCAACTTTGTAAATAAATACAGGGTGTGTATATGTGTATTTGTATTGATTTTTAAAAGATCACGAGGGAATATTGCTAAAAATTGAAAATGATTACCTCTGGGTAATTTTTTTATTATAATTTTTGGTTTTAATTTGTATTTTATTTTCTAAATTTCATTTAATCATACAGTATTTTTTTTAAAAAAAGTAGTGATAAGTAAGAGTGCTCATTTTCCTCCTCCTTTCATTCACAAAGGCGCACATCCAAAGAAAACACTATAGAAGTTTGAAAGAGCACATGTGCACTGACAGGGTGGGTCTCCAGGATGGGGAGGGTGCAGGGATGGGCAGTCCTTCAGGTCAGCACACTGAGCAGATCTCTCAGGGATGACTCCTAGAACCAGGCTCCCAGAATCTGACAGGCACGTCAGAGCACACAGGCCCCTGTTGATGGTTAGATGGTTGTCACCTCTTGGACGAGGATGCCCCTGTTGATGTGACTGGTACATTCTCTGCCCCTCTGGATCCAGAGCTGATGGTTGTTCAGTGAGCACAGAACCAGCGCAGGGCTCACTCTCGCAGGCTGACCACCTTTGGCATCCACCCCCACGCCCCTATTAGAGTGATTGGCCTGAGGACTTTTGGTTAAAAATGACTGGGATGAAGCTAGTCTTTTAAAATGGAGATCTGGAGCGCCTGGGTGGTGCAGTCAGTTGAGCCTCCCACTCTTGGCTCAGGTTGTGATCTCGGGGTCTAGGGATCGAGACCTGCATTGGGCTCCACACTTAGTGCGGAGTCTGGTTGGGTTTCTCTGCCCCTCCTTCATGCATGCTCTCTCTCTTAAGTATATAAATAAACCTTTAAAAAATAAAATAAAATAGAGATCTGCATAAAACATACTGAAATGGAAAGAATAAAACCCATAAACCTTGAGACTAATTTTTAGGTCAACCTTTATTATTTATGATTTACACCTTCTGACCTCTTCCTTTGTGTTTTCTTTAGACCAAAACTTCCAGGCTTCTTGTATCAAAATCTTTACCTTCTGTCCACATGGTCAATACTGGCCATCACCTTTTAATACAGTGTCCAGATTTCCCTTCTTTTGTGTTTGCCTGGGAGCTCATTTATTCATCAAGGTCTGTGGAGCCCTTATTGCCTCTATGTCCTAGGTCCTGGGCAAGGTAGATGACTCACAGACCCATAAAAGTAACCTCCATTTGTTAATGAAAAGGGTCTCCAGCCCTCATTGCCGCAGGACCTCTTTGAGATGAGTTCACTGTGTAGTTAGAACTATTAGCCTTCATCTTCTGTATGTAGTCCTAGGCTCAGGCTGGGTACCATGTTACCACTGACAAGGGCTGGTACCAATCGATATCCTTGAATTGAGACCTGGGGTGGCATTCATGCATTCATGAACTTAGCAATGTCTATCACAGTCCTCAAGTATAAAAAGAGACATTCAGACTAGTGGTATTTTATGCATTGGTATATATCAGACCTGTGTGAATGACACCAGAGTTGTAATTTTGCCTGGATAAGGATATTGGTATAAAGTCGCTGAACAGATAGCATCTCAGTTTGAGACATTATGGTTAAAAGTGGGTGATGAGAACTGTGGTTTTTGGGGTGTATGTGCTATGGAGTTTGGCTAGTGTCTCCCACGGCCATCTGTTTTGTCCGTAGGTGACCTTGGGGCTGTGCAAAGTGAGTGTCCAGCCCCTCCCTGATTAACACATCTTGTCTCTTTATATAGTAAGAATAACCGTGGACATTATATTCTGCCTGGGATTATGATGCCTCAATGCCATATGTTTGTGTTGACATTAATAGTCTTCTCCAAAATTTGGCACAAGCCTGGCCACATGCTGACTGGTGACAGGACTTCCTAGAGATCACGAAGAAATCAGTTCCAACCTCAGCCTTGATCAGGTTATTGAATTTGAGTTTGATGCTCTAATCTGCAAGTGGGTAGCTCCATCATCTTGTCAAAGATAGTTATTGGGGAAAAAAGTGCTCCATAACTTACCATTGTATCTTACTGAACTCTGTGTTGGTTTTGTAAAAATGTTATAAGAATCCTCGCGTACATCACCTAGGCCCCCAGCCTCTTTTATGTTCAAAGTGGTAGCATTTTTGCACTTTCATCATGATGTTTGGTGCTGAGTTGCTTATCCCCCCTCCCCACTTTTTGAAAAATGGTATAAAAAATAAAGAAATTACACAGAGCAAGAGGCCCTCGGTAGAAATGGCCCATCGATTCACTGTACATTAGTGTTGACTGCTGAATGAAAACAAGCTCAATGCTTATAGATTGCTTAGGCCCTAAAGTTTTCATATACCAGAGCTTTGTGGAGCACTCAACCCAGATTTTTAATGAGTCTATCCCTCTTGGGATTTACAGTGTTTATAACGAAAAGTAAGCAGCTAATTTGCCAAATATAGTTAGGTGACCAAGTTTTATCACCCATTCTGCTGGAGAATGCAGGTGACATTTGATTTCATGGCAATTAATAGGTAAATTTTAAATGGCCAGTAAATTGGCAATTGATTATATTTTTAAATGAACATGGCCACCCCAGAAACACTGTGTCACTTTTGATTAGCATCAACATGACACTTTTGTAATGAAAATTAATTTCAGTGGCTGAAAGATTTCTACCAGATCTGTTTAAAGTATTTAAGGAATGAAGATCCCTGTGGTTGGTGCTGATACAGAGGGGAGCACAGGAGCTCACATCCAGTGAGAAGGCAGAAGTTAGTCAAAGAATGTCAGAAGAAAGTGAGAAATTACAGCTGTAGCACAGCTGATGGAGAAGGATCATAATGCTGCTTAAGATGGATTCTCTAGAAGCAGAGCCTGAGACAGGGGTTTGGATGCCCATGATTTATTGGGGGACTGCTCACAGGAGAAGAAGAGTGTCCAGATTGATGAGGTCTCAGCTGGACTGAGCTTTAGCCTGATCCCATGGGAGCTCTGGAGCTTGACTTGCACCCCAGAGTTGCCCTGCCTCAAGGCAAGTCTGGTCTTTCACAGTCTTCCTGCCCTGCACTCCTCAGACATTAACCAGGGTCTGACCTGGGGTGGATTGGTATGTCTACTGGGCAAGGGGGGCTTCTGTAAGGCCAAGGGCTGTTTTACAGAGAAGGACAGCAACAGAGAGAATAAATGCACCAAGTTGTGAGGGACCCTGAGTGTGGCTCCAACAGCATCCCCTGGAGATGCTAAAAGAACGTGTAATACAGTGTTCTTCATTCAGAACCCTCTGATGGCCTCCCCTATCACCCAGAAAAAGAGCCACATTTCTGAAAAGGACTGCCAACACCTGTGGGACCTGGTGGGGCTAGATTTTCAGTTATCTTTTCTACTTAAACAGCAGTGTATATTTTGGACATCATTTTGCATTCATTCCTTCAGCATGTGTTGAGGCACCAGTTTTGTTGTCTTACATTTTTATTCCAAAGATTTGTAAGTGCCCTAGATTTTTGCTTTAAGGTAAAACTTAACATATGGTATGATTTTCTGGCTTCAGAGAAATCTTTTTTCCTCCACCAAATGTGACCAGAATTACTGTCTCCATTTGAAATTGGCCCAAGGTTGAAGATAGAAAGAAAGAGTCTTTGGGGTCAAAACATACATATATATATTTAAAACTACACAAAGGTTTTGCTAGATACAGTGGACTTCTTTATCTGGGCTGTATCCTTACTTAGAACATCTGCCTTTCTTCCCACATTTAGGTTTGTCTCTTAGATCTCTGCAGTCTGGGCTCCTTTCACTTTTTTCAATGCCTCTCTTCATTGTTTGGTATCAATTCATTTTTTTCCCTCCTTGAATTCTTCACCTTTCTGAGTTCCATTTTAGCATTTGGTGTTCATCCTATAGCAAATCCAGGAAGGTTCCTGATATCTGGTCATTTGTCAAAATCCAATGCTGCCTCTGACATCCCCTGCTATCCATGTTGTTGAGGCCTCGGTGCAGAGAGGCCCCCTGTTGATGACATGGGGATTCTTTGCAGATGTTTTGAGTCATTGTCATTATCAGCCTGGCTGCTAGATCTGAACCACTGCCAAGTTCCTGAGGAGACAATTTCATCTGCCAAATTTCTTCCAATTGCAGGAACGTATGTTACTTATAAGACATACAACTAAGGATCGATTTAACGCTGGAGGTTAGAACACATCAACTAATGTTTCCTGTATGCCAGTGGGGACTGGTGGGGGTGGGGGTGGGGACTTCTGGCACATTGGAGGAGCTCAGGAAATATATGTAGGTTGAATAAAAGTGAACTGGCTGAGTTGGAGAATACAAAGAGAAACAAAACATTTTGAGTTTTGAAGAACCCAAAATACTGGAAGGGAAAGTGGACCTGCAAATACATGATTATAACAAACTGTTATATGCCTCAGTTTCCTCATCTATAAACTAGAGGCAAGACCTCTCTTTTGAGAATATTAAATGAAATGATGCATGTACAAGTGCTTAACAGAGTGATGGACTTAATGTTAGGGGACCATTTAGTGGAGACGTGTACGGAACAGGGAGAAAGTAGTTGAGTCTGTAGAGTCGTGGTGAAGTGTATCCAGAAAAACTTAATAGACCTAGTACCTGAGAGTTGAACAAGATTTTGTGGTTCTATCCATCCATTCATGATCTGCGTTGGCAGCAACACCCATGTTTGTTGGTGGCACTGTATATGTTTATGTAGGATGAGAAATTGGACCTCAGTGGATAGGTTTGATCTCCTAATATGGCTTAACATTCTTGTTAATGGAATTACCAGTTTTATCACCAAAGGAACCACTGACAATTGCAGTTAAACATTATTTACAAATACCCAATGGCTTTGATCATATTAAACAACAAGAATTGCTAATCATTGTGTTTCAGAATCTCAGGCCCTGCCAACTCTCTTGAGAACGACACAAGATATTTTCATAACAAATTTAGTACATAAAATATGTACTAGGGAAAACTAACCAAGTACTTATTATTAATCTTAAAAAGTATTTTAAAAGAGGGGTGTGTCGAACCATGAGAGATAATGGACTCTGAAAAACAAACTGAGGGTTCTAGAGGGAAGGGGGGTGGGGGGATGGGTTAACCTGGTGATGGGTATTAAGGAGGGCACGTTCTGCATGGAGCACTGGGTGTTATACGCAAACAATGAATCATGGAACACTACATCAAAAACTAATAATGTAATGTACTGTGATTAACATAACGTAATAATAATAATAAAAAAAGAGGGGTGTGTGTCTTTTTAATATCTATTCTACAATCAGTTTTTTTATTTTTGCCTGAATCATGATCCTAATGACTAGGCCTAGTTTCCCCTGACGATGGAATTCTAAAAACACTTCCTGGTATCTGAGGCAAAGCCATATCATGGTGCATTGGCAAATCTCCTCCAGGGTTATTTACCCAGTAATGTCAAACTCATAGATAAGAAAACATGTCAACTCCATTGTCCATGAGTTTGAGTTGTCTAGAATAATATGAAAACATTTATTGTGATGATGAATGGGTATTAGTGTTTAAAGATTGGAAATATTTAAAACCTAAAGCAACCATAGAAACTTATTTCTTCACAAATCTTTCTGAAATTTTGCTTTTGACGAGACTTAATCCATAACCAAATACCATTGCTAAATATAAACCTGAAATACAGGTTTCTGATATTTGAAAAAGTGGGCCTGGATTACATTTTGGCCCTTATGTGACCCAGCTCCTTCATCCCTGCTAGCGTCTGTGCAGGATACAGGGCACCAACTTAAACATTGTCAGGAAAATAGGAAGTAGTACTACAGAGAAAAAAGAAAATCTAAAACAAAACAAAAGGTAATATTGGTTTCCTTGTTCAAAACGCTTTCCTTTGGATGCCAAGTATATGTGTATATATGTATACCCTCTTTGTTGTATAACACAGTTTTTAAGCCTGAAGTTTGAGTAATATGAGTTACTAATTAGAAATATTCTCCATCACAAACTATTCGGTTTTGATTGTTATGCTGTTTTGACCCTGCTGATTTTAGTTCCTAATGCCTTTTCTGCTACACCACATCCCCCTAATGCCTGACCTATTCTGTTTATTCAAGAAATAACTGGCAGCTTGCTTACTTGACCCTGTGGGAGGGCTGGGTTTGCAGTGGGGAGCCACCCAGACCAGGCCCCACCCTCATGGAGTTCTAGGGGAGGAGGCAATTAACAAGTAAACGAATGAACAGATATGTAAAGTTATTAATTACAGATTGCCATAAGGGCTGGGAAAGGAAGAAATAGATCACTGACATAGACATTAAAGGGGACACATTCTCTACAAAACACTCGAAGACATGAATCTGTATATTACTTGACTTCCCAACATAAACACCACATGAGAAATTTAATTTAGAATTAGGTGCCAGAAAATGCTACCTCCTGTAAGGAACTAGTGAGCTTCCTTCTTTGTAAAACAGAAAATGATCTAGTTTACTGTATTTCCCTTTTTTTTTTTTTTTTTTTTTAATTTTCTTGGCTCTGGTTTCCAGGAAGCTTGGAGGAAACTTTGATGCCTGATGAAAGCATTAAAATGTCTCTTCTGGTCAGTGTGTTTGTGCAGCAGATGAGCAAAACACCACTCTGGCCCTTGCAGCCCCATTCCAAGGATGTGTTTATAAAATAGTGGGTGGTTCTGAGGCAGGCCAGAGCCAGCCTAGATAAACCAGAAAAGAGATACTTTGGACCAGAGCAGAGATGTTTGAAGGGTAGTTTTTAAAAGGAAGTTTCTCAGCATGATGTGCAACATAACTTACACCTGAATTTCCGCACAAAATTCTCAATAAAATCTACAGTATTCTCTAGTGTTTGATAGAAATTGGATTTGGGTTTTGGGATGCACCAAATGTTGAGGCTGGCCTGAAATTGGCCATAGAGTTAGAGCAGATGTCCCAAAGAGGCCAGCCTCATTCTGTTTACATTCTGTTTCTGATCCTTTCATCTCTTATTCTTTTCCTACTTTATTGATTTTTGTGTATTTATACATTTATATATGTGAACATTGATGGCAAGTACAAATAAATCTCTCTCTTGAGTTCCTTGAGAACCTAAGGTATGATAGGCATACAGACCTGGACTAAAATCCTTGCTCTGATATCTACCAGCAGTATCCCTGGATAAGATGCTTGTTGGTGTTTGCTACAGTGCCCCACCCAGATCTCCTTTACCAGTCCAGTACTCCCAAAGCCCAGTGGCTCCAAGTGTTGACTGCTGATGGCTCATAATTGCTCCCATATCAGAATTTCTTCCTAGAGATTATAACCCCCTTGGGTTGGGGGTGGAATAGCTTCCCACAGACATGACTGATTAATACAATGGTGCAAAAGGCTATCCTCTTCTCAGAGCAGGACCAGCTCTGCAGTATAATTCAAGTCCCTAGAGCTCCCATGGGGTCAGATTGAAGCAGACTCCACTGAGACTACTTCTCTGCTTGCCTCCTTCCCCTTTCCTAATCTGTTTTCTTTCTTCCCTTCTTTTGAGACTACTCCTGCAATAAATCATGTGCACAAGAATCCCTGTCTCAGGCTCTGCTCTTTGGGCCTCTGTTTTCTTATTTGTAAAATGAAAAGAGTTCATCACTGATAGAATTATTTTAAGGATTAAGTGAAATAATATATGATAGTGCCCAGAAAGACTTAAAAAGCAGGCTTTCAGGAGCTAGAATTAACTGTTCATGATGTAAAGCCACATCACATGACTAAAGAAACATTGAAAAACTGAAACCTTATTAAAAACTTCCCAAGTGTCTTGTTATTCATTTTGACGGTGTTAGTTATCATGATCCAGTAGATGACCAGTCCTATTGCTAAGTGGTAGACTTTTTCCCATTTCTAAGTGCAGGGCTGCCCTCTACGGGACTCTGAATAAATGTTAGTTGAGGATATTAGGTTATGAAGTATAACTCTTGCAACCAGTGGCAAACTGTATGAAGATTGTTCTGTCTAAGCTTTAACAAGCTTCTAGCGACATATAGAGACAAACCCTTGCAACCAGTTGTCCTTAGAATTTGTGTCCCTATTCCCATAAGGCTTGGGTTTTAGAACTAGTGGAAACTTAGATCTCTGCTCCAACTTCTTATTTCCAGAGAAGAAACTCAAAATTCAGAGAGGTGAAGTGGCTTGTTCACTGTCCCATGGTGAATGAGGAGAACTGAATTCCAATCTTACCTTAGCCCTGGCTTCCAATTCAGACTGTTTTTGTGTGATGTGCTGCTGTCTATATGCACATGGATTCTTTCTCTATGAATGGTTCCCATCTGTTTAATGACATTTAGTGCTAATTATTTTTACTACCTTCCTACTACTCTCCACTTTGCTCACTAATCTCTAGCCACCCTCTCATCATACTGTTTTTGCAGCACAAAGGGTAAGCTTCCTACTCTAGGACCTTTGCTCTGGCTATTCCCTTTCCCTGCCATGCTCTTCTGTGTACTACCTTCAAGTCTTTGCTCAAATGTCACCTTCTCACACTGGCCCCCCTATTTAATATGGCAGGCGCCCACCACCAGCACTCCAGATTTCCCCTTGCCCTGCTCTACTTTTTTCTTTTTTCCATAGCACTTATCACCTTCTGTTATACTATATAATTTACTTATTCATTATGTAATATGATGAATGTTAATGCCCTGAGCACAGGGATCTTTGTCTCTTTTGTTCACTGACATAGTCCACGTGCCTAGAACAGTGCATAGCACACAATAGGGATTCAGCAAGTATGTGTTGAATTAATTAACCTTCCAAAATTAATTTGTCACCTAATGGAAGGGTCAGTGCTCCAGTGTGGAAGTACAGCTCTCTGTGATGGCTGAGAGAGGTTGAAGAAATGTCCTGTACCTCATAAAAGACCAGGCCACTGCTGTCTTAACTCTGCCCACCAAGAGACCAGTATCAAGAGACATGCTGTAATTAGAACCCCTTATCCACTGTCCCCTAGGAGGCCTCAAGGGCCTCCCATCAAGACTCTTGTCACCCTTGACCCCTCTCATGCCCACAAGGCCAAACTTCCTCCATCCCTGGGCTCTCTCCCCATGTAGTGCAGGTCAGCCTCTGCTCTGCCTCTACCACTTCATCTCCCCCAAACCCTTCTATTCTGCCCCCAGAGCTCATCACCATCAGCAGCAGAGACCCCCTGTCCACAGCCTCTTCTCTGAGAGTTGCCATTGCTATCTCTCTGTGAAGCATGCCTCTCCTCCAAGGACACCAGTACCCCACAGCCTTTTCAGATGGTGGTTGTTTCTTCTCTTCCCCACTGTAACTCTGAGCCTACTCCAGATCAGAACCTGACTCCTTTGAGGCACTTGCCATCTGAATGTACTACGTTCCACTTGACCTTGTTCTGGGCATCTGTCAGCCTTGTAGCCAGTCCCCCTTACTCACAGGATATTTCATTACCTAGACCTCTGGCTCTCACCGTCTGTTCCTGTGACTCTCCCACTTCTCTTTGGTGACCTCAGCATCTCTGCAGTAACCTAGAATGCTAGTCTCTCAATTCTTTGCCTTCCATTAATCTTCCAGTCCGTGGCCCTTCTCTAGTCCTTGGCATCTTCAACAATGCCCAGCTCCCACATTCTTGACCTCAAGCATCCCGGTCTCTGACCACCACTTCCTATCTTTAAGTGCCCTCTCTCTAATAATTCTTCCCTGGGATCTAGTGGGTTCCATGTTTTCATTGTCAAGGCCGCCTCGTGTCCTGACTTCATCCTTACTTAGCTGGGATTTCATTAATATATATATTTTTTGCATTTATTTTCAGTCCTTTAGCCTTTGCTTCCTCAGCCATACTCACCTGGCGAACCCCACCCCTGATGAATCCCCAGTTGCCCTCTGCACCTCCACCCAGCACCTAAGCAGCTGAGTAGGGATGGAGGGAAATGCACCACCATGCTGACTGCTTCTACTTTAAATTTCTGACCACAGGAGTCAGTGGACACTGAGCTCTGCCTGGTGTTCCTAAATCATTTCCACAGTCAATCTCCATTCTCCAAAATGTCAGTTAGTCACACTTTGTCCTCTATCCTCCACCCTCCTCACCCCTGTCCCCTCCTCATTCTCAGCTAATTACATCTTTTTTTCCTGAAGGTTAATTTTATTTATTCATTTTGGATTAAGAATAAAGTGACATGTTTTATTAATAGGCCCTGTCCTCCCAGGCATGGTTGCTTATTAATAATAATGAACCAGTAATTGAAATTTCAACTAGAAGTAAATTGGTCCTAAGAGAAAAGTTAGCTAGCACCCATTCAATTTTTCCCTCTTCTACTAAGCTTTTTATAGAGAAATTAAGGCTTATGTTACATTAGTCTAATCTTTGCCCCTCTTTGAAGATGGACAACTTCCATTTGAGCTGGGACTCAAAGAGTCCATTTTAAAGAGTTGGGACTACTTTCTATCCAAAGATGCATACTGTTAACATTTTGATGTTTATTGGTGCAAATTTGGTGTTTTTTTTTAATTATTTTTTTAATTCAGCAAGAAAATGAAGTGGGGGAAATCGGAGGGGGAGACGAACCATGAGAGACTATGGACTCTGAGAAACAAACTGAGGGTTCTAGAGAGGAGGGGGGTGGGGGATGGGTTAGCCCAGTGATGGGTATTAAAGACGGCACATACTGAATGGAGCACTGGGTGTTATACGCAAACAATGAATCATGGAACACTACATGAAAAACTAATGATGTAATGTATGGTGATTAACATAACATAATAAAAAAAGAAAACAATACAAAAGCAATTGGAAGCAACTACCTCATCTTTCTGCCATCAGATCTGCTCTGTTTTCCTTCTTAAGGCAAGTGACTAGACATTAAGCATGGGTAGCAATAAACAGCAACACCTGGGTGGCTCAGTTGGTTAAGTGACTGCCTTTGGCTCAGGTCATGATCCCAGGGTCCTGGGATCGAGTCCCACATCAGGCTCCTTGCTCAGCACGGAGCCTGCTTCTCCCTCTGCCTGTAGCTCCCCCTGCTTGTGCTCTCTCTCTCTCTGTCAAATGAATAAAATCTTTAAAAAAAAATTTGTGGGTAGATGCAGTATCCCCAGCATCTCAGAGCCCAAGAGGGATGGGCACAGCAGGCTTGAATTTTTTGGGTTGTAAGACTTTGACTCTGTGCTAACTCTTCTTTTTTTTTTTCCCATTTACTTTTATTTTTATTATTTTTTTAAAAATTTTTTAATTGTTATGTTAATCACCATACATTACATCATTAGTTTTTGATGTAGCGTTCCATGATTCATTGTTTGTGCATAACACACAGTGCTCCATGCAGAACATGCCCTCTTTAATACCCATCACCAGACTAACCCATCCTCCCACCCCCCTCCCCTCTAGAACCCTCAGTTTGTTTTTCAGAGTCCATAGTCTCTCATGGTTTGTCTCCCCCTCCAATATCCCCCCTACGTTCTTACCCTCCTGCTACTTTTTTTTTTCTTAACATATATTGCATTATTTGTTTCAGAGGTACAGATCTGTGATTCAACTGTCTTGCACAATTCACAGCATTCACCGTAGCACATACCCTCCCCAATATCTATCACCCAGCCACCCCATCCCTCCCACCCCACCCCCCACTCCAGCAACCCTCCGTTTGTTTCCTGAGATTAAGAATTCCTCATATCAGTGAGGTCATATGATACATGTCTTTCTCTGATTGATTTATTTCGCTCAGCATAACACCCTCCAGTTCCATCCACGTCGTTGCAAATGGCAAGATCTCATTCCTTTTGATGGCTGCATAATATTCCATTGTATATATATACCACTTCTTCTTTATCCATTCATCTGTTGATGGACATCTCGGCTCTTTCCACAATTTGGCTATTGTGGACATTGCTGCTATAAACATCAGGGTGCACGTACCCCTTTGGATCCCTACATTTTTATCTTTGGGGTAAATACCCAGTAGTGCAATTGCTGGATCGTATGGTAGCTCTATTTTCAACTTTTTGAGGAACCTCCATACTGTTTTCCAGAGTGGTTGCACCAGCTTGCATTCCCACCAACAGTGTAGGAGGGTTCCCCTTTCTCCGCATTCCCGCCAACATCTGTCGTTTCCTGACTTGTTAATTTTAGCCATTCTGACTGGTGTGAAGTGATATCTCATTGAGGTTTTGATTTGGATTTCCCTGATGCCGAGCGATGGTGAGCACTTTTCATGTGTCTGTTGGCCATTTGGATGTCTTCTTTGGAAAAATGTCTGTTCATGTCTTCTGCCCATTTCTTGATTGGATCATTTGTTCTTTGGGTGTTGAGTTAGATAAGTTCTTTATAGATTTTGGATACTAGCCCTTTATCTGATATGTCATTTGCAAATATCTTCTCCCATTCTGTCGGTTGTCTTTTGGTTTTGTTGACTGTTTCTTTCGCTGTGCAAAAGCTTTTTATCTTGATGAGGTCCCAATAGTTCATTTTTGCCCTTGGTTCCCTTGCCTTTGGCGATGTTTCTAGGAAGAAGTTGCTGCGGCTGAGGTCGAAGAGGTTGCTGCCTGTGTTCTCCTTTAGGATTTTGATGGACTCCTGTCTCACATTTAGGTCTTTGAACCATTTTGAGTCTATTTTTGTGTGTGGTGTCAGGAAATGGTCCAGTCTCATTCTTCTGCATGTGGCTGTCCAATTTTCCCAACACCATTTGTTGAAGAGACTGTCTTTTTTCCATTGGACATTCTTTCCTGCTTTGTCAAAGATGAGTTGACCATAGAGTTGAGGGTCCATTTCTGGGCTCTCTATTCTGTTCCATTGATCTATGTGTCTGTTTTTGTGCCAGTACCATACTGTCTTGATGATGACAGCTTTGTAATAGAGCTGGAAGTCTGGAATTGTGATGCTACCAGCTTTGCTTTTCTTTTTCAACATTCCTCTGGCTATGCGGGGTCTTTTCTGGTTCCATACAAATTTTAGGATTATTTGTTCCATTTCTTTGAAAAATGTGGATGGTATTTTGATGGGGCTTACACTGAATGTGTGGATTGCTCTAGGTAGCATTGACATCTTCACGATATTTGTTCTTCCAATCCATGAGCATGGAACGTTTTTCCATTTGTGTCTTCCTCAATTTCTTTCATGAGTATTTTATAGTTTTCTGAGTACAGATTCTTTGCCTCTTTGGTTAGATTTATTCCTAGGTATCTTATGGTTTTGGGTGCAATTGTAAATGGGATCGACTCCTTAATTTCTCTTTCTTCTGTCTTGTTGTTGGTGTATAGGAATGCCACTGATTTCTGTGCATTGATTTTATATCCTGCCACTTGACTGAATTCCTGTATGAGTTCTAGCAGTTTTGGGGTGGAGTCTTTTTGGTTTTCCACATAAAGTATCATATCATCTGCAAAGAGTGAGAGTTTGACTTCTTCTTTGCCGATTTGGATGCCTTTTATTTCTTTTTGTTGTCTGATTGCTGTGGCTAGGACTTCTAATACTATGTTGAATAGCAGTAGTTATAGTGGACATCCCTGCCGTCTTCCTGACCTTAGAGGGAAAGCTCTCAGTTTTTCCCCATTGAGAATGGTATTCGCTGTAGGTTTTTCATAGATGGCTTTTTTGATATTGAGGGATGTACCCTCTATCCCTATACTCTGAAGAGTGTTGATCAAGAAAGGATGCTGTACTTTGTCAAATGCTTTTTCTGCATCTATTGAGAGGATCATATGATTCTTGTTCTTTCTTTTGTTAATGTATTGTATCACGTTGATTGATTTGCGGACGTTGAACCAACCTTGCAGCCCAGGGAAAAATCCCACTTGGTCGTGGTGAATAATCCTTTTAATGTACTGTTGGATCCTATTGGCTAGTATTTTGGTGAGAATTTTTGCATCCATGTTCATCAAGGATATTGGTCTGTAATTCTCCTTTTTGATGGGGTCTTTGTCTGGTTTTGGGATCAAGGTAATGGTGGCCTCATAAAACAAGTTTGGAAGTTCTCCTTCCATTTCTATTTTTGGAACAGTTTCAGAAGAATAGGTATTAATTCTTCTTTAAATGTTTGGTAGAATTCCCCTGGGAAGCCATCTGGCCCTGGGCTTTCGTTTGTTGGGAGATTTTTGATGACTGCTTCAATTTCCTTAGTGCTTATAGGTCTGTTCAGGTTTTCTATTTCTTCCTGGTTCAGTTTTGGTAGTTGATACATCTCTAGGAATGCATCCATTTCTCCCAGGTTATCTAATTTGGCATATAGTTGCTCATAATATGTTCTTATAATTGTTTGTATTTCTTTGGTGTTGGTTGTGATCTCTCCTCTTTCATTCATGATTTTGTTGATTTGGGTCATTTCTCTTTTCTTTTTGATAAGTCTGGCCAGGGGTTTATCAATCTTGTTAATTCTTTCAAAGAACCAGATCCTAGTTTCGTTGATCTGTTCTACTCTTCTTTTGGTTTCTATTTCATTGATTTTTGCTCTGATCTTTATTATTTTCTTCTCTTGCTGGGTTTAGGCTTTATTTGCTGTTTTTTCTCTAGCTCCTTTAGGTGTAGGGTTAGGTTGTATATTTGAGACCTTTCTTGTTTCTTGAGAAAGGCTTGTATTGGTATATACTTTCCTCTTAGGACCACCTTTGCTGCATCGCATCCCAAAGATTGTGAACAGTTGTGTTTTCATTTCCATTTGTTTCCATGATTTTTTTAATTATTCTTTAATTTCCTGGTTGACCCATTCATTCTTTAGTAGGATGCTCTTTAGCCTCCATGTATTTGAGTTCTTTCCAACTTTCCTCTTGTGACTGAGTTCTAGTTTCAAAGCATTGTGGTCTGAAAATATGCAGGGAATGATCCCAATCTTTTGGTACTGGTTGAGACCTGATTTGTGACCTAGGATGTGATCTATTCTGGAGAATGTTCCATGGGCATTAGAGAAGAATGTGTATTCTGTTGCTTTGGGATGGAATGTTCTGAATACGTCTGTGAAGTCCATTTGGTCCAGTGTGTCATTTAAAGTCTTTATTTCCTTGTTGATCTTTTGCTTAGAAGATCTGTGCATTTCAGTGAGGGGGGTGTTAAAGTCCCCCACTATTATTGTATTGTTGTCAATGTGTTTCTTTGCTTTTGTTATTAATTGGCTTATATAATTGGCTGCTCCCATGTTAGGGGCATAGATATTTACAATTGTTAGATCTTCTTGTTGGATAGACTCTTTAAGTATGATATAGTGTCCTTCCTCATCTCTTATTACAGTCTTTGGTTTAAAATCTAATTTGTCTGATATAAGGATTGCCACCCCAGCTTTCTTTTGGTGTCCATTAGCATGGTAAATGGTTCCCCCCCCCCTTACTTTCAATCTGGAGGTTTCTTTGGGTCTAAAATGAGTCTCTTGCAGACAGCATATCGATGGGTCTTGTTTTTTAATCCAATCTGATAGCCTGTGTCTTTTGATTGGGGCATTTAGCCCATTTACATTCAGGGTAACTATTGAAAGATATGAATTTAGTGCCATTGTATTGCCTGTAAGGCGACTGTTTCTGTATATTGTCTGTGTTCCTTTCTGGTCTATGTTGCTTTTAGGTTCTCTCTTTGCTTAGAGGAGCCCTTTCAATATTTCTTATAGGGCTGGTTTCGTGTTTGCAAATTCCTTTAGTTTTTGTTTGTCCTAGAAGCTTTTTATCTCTCCTTCTATTTTCAATGACAGCCTAGCTGAATAAAGTATTCTTGGCCACATATTTTTCTCGTTTAGTGCTCTGAATATATCATGCCAGTCCTTTCTGGCCTGTCAGGTCTCTGTGGATAGGTCTGTTGTCAATCTAATGTTTCTACCATTGTAGGTTACATATCTCTTCTCCCGAGCTGCTTTCAGGATTTTCTCTTTGTCTCTGAGACTCATAAGTTTTACTATTAGATGTTGGAGTGTTGACCCATTTTTATTGATTTTGAGAGGGGTTCTCTGTGCGTCCTGGATTTTGATGCCTGTTTCCTTCCCCAAATTAGGGAAGTTCTCTGCTATAATTTGCTCCAATATACCTTCTGCTCCTGTCTCTCTTTCTTCTTCTTCTGGGATCCCAATTATTCTAATGTTGTTTTGTCTTATGGTATCGCTTATCTCTCGAATTCTGCCCTCGTGATCCAGTAGGTGTTTATCTCTCTTTTTCTCAGCTTCTTTATTTTCCATCATTTGGTCTTCTATATCACTGAATCTCTCTTCTGCCTCATTTATCCTAGCAGTTAGTGCCCCCATTTTTGATTGCACCTCATTAATAGCCTTTTTGATTTCGACTTGGTTAGATTTTAGTTCTTTTATTTCTCCAGAAAGTGTTTCTGTAATAACTTCCATGTTTTTTTCCAGCCCAGCTAGTATCTTTAAAATCATGATTTTGAATTCTAGATCCGACATCGTACTAATGTCCGTATTGAGTAGGTCCCTGGCAGTCGGTACTACCTCTTGTTCTTTTTGTTGAGGTGATTTTTTCCGTCTTGTCATTTTGTCCAGAGGAGACTAGATGAATGAGAGAACAAAATGCTAACAGGGTAACAACATCCCCAGAAAATATACTCTAAACAAATCAGAAAAGACCCGAAACTGGAGGAAAGGAAAGGGAAAGAAAGAAAAAAGAAAAAGATAAAAAAAGAAAAAGATAAAAACAACAAAAACAGAACAAAACAAAAAAAAACAGAATATGATCAAATTTTATCAGGCTGGTGCATAGATCAGTGCCACACACTAGATTTTGGGTGTATTTTGGTCTGTTAGAAGAAAGTGCCTCCCAAAATTTTAAAGAAAGAAAAACTTATATATGTACAAAAATAAGGGTTGATACGATGAAGGGATGGAATATGACTGCAAAGATGAAAATTATAAAAAATTTTATAAAAGGAATTGATAAGATAAGAAGTTGTTTGAAAAAAGAAAGAAGAGGATTTAAAAAAAAAGAAAAAAAGGAGATTATGTGATCAGGCAGGAGACTGGAACAAAGCCATACACTAGAGATTTAGAGTATATTTTGATCCGTTAGAAGAAACTGTATCTCAAAATTTTAAAGAGAGAACAACTTATATATATATATATATGCCAAAAATAAGGGTAACTACTATGAAAGGATAGAATATGACTCTAAAAGTGAAAAAAAAAATGTTTTTTAAGAAAGGGATTGATAAGATGTTGGTTGAAAAAGGGAAAAAGAAAAATTAAAAAAAAAAAACAGTTAAAAAAAATTAACTTTGAAAGACTAAAGAATCATGGGAAAAAAGCCATGAATTCTATGTGCAGTATTCCCCTAGCGCTGGAGTTCTGCCATTCTCATTGATCGGTAAGCTTGGTCTTGGCTGGCTGTTCTTGCCGATCTTCTGGGGGAGGGGCCTGTTGCCATGGTTCCCAAATGTCTTTGCCGGAGACGGAATTGCCCCGCCCTTACCAGGCCAGGCTAAGTAACCTGCTCGGGTTTGCTCTCGGGAGCTTTTGTTCCCTGCAAGCTTTCCGTTCAGTCTTGGAGGCCGAGAGTGAAAATGGCGGCCTCCCAATCTCCGCCCCAGAGGAGCCGAGAACTCGGGGCCCCACTCCTCAGTGCGCCCCCAGAGAAAAGCAGTCAGTCACTCCCGTCTCCCTGTCTCCGGCCGCACTCCGTGCTCACCTGGCCTGTGACCAAGCATTTCTATCTCTGGCACCCGACCCCGTGTGGAGTCTCCAAACCCAGGAGATCCCTGTGGTGCGCTCATGCGCCACTCCTCCCTGGGGAGGAAGGTAAGTCTCCCCGGATCTGCCACTTGTTGGGTCCCTGCTGGAGGAGCAGTGGCCCGACTGTGCTGCGGATCACGGTTTATGGCAACCCCGAGCTGAGAGCCTGCTCCTCGGCTCCATCTCTGCAGCCGGCTTCCCCGCTCCAATACCTGGGAGCTCTGCTCCACTCAGGCACCCCCGGTCTTTCTGTGACCCCGAGGGTCCTGAGACCACACTGTCCCCGCGAGGGTTCCACCCCCCGCTTAGCCACTGGAGCGATGTCCCTCAGTGGAGCCGACTTCTAAAAGTTCCGATTTTGTGCTCCGTGGTTCTATCACTTGCCAGAAGCGGCCGACGGAGGCCCCCTCCCCCGTCTATCCTCCCGAATATCGCCTCGGATTCACTTCTCCGCAAGTCCTACCTTCCAGAAAGTGGTCGCTTTTCTGTTCACAGAGTTGTTGCTATTCTTTTCTTCAATCTCCTGTTGAGTTTGTAGGTGTTCAGAATGGTTTGAACCCTATCCAGCTGAATTCCTGAGACCAGACGAAATCCAGGTCTCCTACTCCTCCGCCATCTTGCTCCGCCCCCTGTGCTAACTCTTCTTAGCCTTCAAAGACTGTCAACTTTCCAGTTACTTTCTTTACCATGATTTCAGTGAAATAATGAGATCATTTTTAATCATGTGTCTGTCTTCTTTTAATTTGCCTGCTAAATCAGCATAACTTGAATGTAATAACTTAAAGGATTACTTTAAGTATGGTTTAAAGTATAAACACTTCTTTTATGACTTAAAGTATAAACTTAAATCACTTACTAATTAAAACATAAACACTTCAAGCAAAGTGGAATCCCAAAGACACAGAACTTATAAATGCAAGAAAAACTTATAAATATAACCTTATAAATGTTATAAATAAATGTATAGCACCCGATGACTACAGTGTGAAATAGTATCATCCATAGAGACAATTCTGAGAGTTTCCAAGTAAATTGCTCTCAGACTTTCCTTGGGGTAGCCCAGCTAGGGAGAGTGTAAGAGGTTGTTCTGGAAACAGCATCTGCTCCTCCCGGGAAAGACTTCTTCCTTCTCACGGCACAGCTGACTGGCGTCTTAAGTTCCAAAGCAGAGAATCAAGTAAAAAACCCACACAGACTGCCCCTTCTGCATGATCATGCATGAAGCTGGTCTCCAGGCCATGTCACGGGAAGATGCACACTGTGTCTTTACACAGACTTACACCCAGGAGAAGGTATTTGAGGGACTTAGGTTTAGTGGTCTGTACATTGCTTTCTGTTTCTTCCCTAATTTTTGTGAGTCTATATTTGGGGAGGTAAAAGCCAGACTATAAGCCAAGAAATCTGATAAAACTGGCATAAAATCCTCCCTGTGTGGCTGATCGTCCCCACAGACAGCCCTGAGCAGCCCACAGCCATGATGACAGGTATCTGCAAGGTTTTACAGATGGAAATTATACACACTTGTTCATTTTTCCTAATTATGTTCTTATATTAGAAACATGGCAGGTTACCTCCTCCTTTCTCCTACTCAGGATCTGAATACCTGGAAAACATTAGAAGTCTCTGCATTTCAGTTGCAATTTTCATAAATTCCTTGTAGCAGTGCTTCCCAAAGTGTGGCATGTGGATCACTGCCGGTAGACCAGATGAATGTGGGTGGTGCAGGACTAAACATTTTTTATATTAATAGTTATGTTTTTGTTTTAATGTGTATTAGAAAAAAATTAACAAACATAACTTGCCTAGTATTTCATGAATGTAAATACTTAGAATTAGTCAAAAGGAGAAGGATAGTTAAGATTTAAGAATGATTAAAATGAGAGTATGAAGTAAATAGTAATGAAGTTGATAAATGCATTTGGCAAAAATTGTGAAAGTAGCCTGCAGACTCACAATGAGAAGGTGATGTGCTCAATGGCAGAGGCCATCAGGCACAATATCTTAGAAGGCAAAGGATATAAAAACTTTTGGAGTCCATTCTTTAAAACGAGACAACGCAGCATAATCCCATATGGAAAGATTTTCTCATCAGGCACTCGAGTTTCCCCCGCTGAAAAGGACGGCTGCCAGTGATACTGTCCAGGCAGAGTGGGGATTATTTTACTGTTCTTATGGGGTTTTGTCTCAAAAAGAGATGGTAGGAACCACTGATTCTTTTGCTTTCAGAGTCAGAGAATAACCACGTAATAGCTATAACAGAATTCCTTCAGTCATTCATTCAACAAACACTAGAGAGCACTTGTGTGTGTCAGGTGCTGGGCCAGGTGCTGGGGTTAAGGGAGTGAGGAGGTCACCCATCACAGGGGGTTAAGCTTGAGAGTGACTTCCCATAGCAGCATTTCTGAAAGCTCATTCTGGCTGTCCCCGTGACTGGACAGGCAACAGAACTGGAATAGACCAGAGAAGAGGTGATGCAAGAAGACGTGATGGTGGTGGGGGCATTGGGGAGAAATGAGCAGGTTCAAGAGATATTTCAGGGTAGATCCAATAGGACACTGAATGAGAGAAAAATAGGAGTCAGGGGAGAATGCTAGGTTTTTGGTTTCAGAAGCCCTGTGGGTGGAAATGCCAGGTCCCCAGGGCTCATAGAGCACATTGCTGGGGCTCAGTATCACATTCTCTAGGAAGTACTGCCATTTGTAGCTTGCATGTCATCCCTCCGCAAGGGCACAGGTGCTGCCTTATTCTTCTGGCATGAGGCTAAGCGTGTAAAAGACATTTGGTCAGTGTCGACTAAAGGACTAGTAGAGAACTTGGGGCATAATACTGCATGGGTGGTTGACTTCCAGTTTAGAGCAGTCCTCTCTGACCCATTTAAATTTGCGTTTTGAAGATAGATTTTGAAACTGGATTCCTGTGTTACCTTGTCACTCTAAAGATCTACAAGTAAACACAATAGAAGCCCGCCCTTCTGCCTCAGGGACATAAGAATGGGCTTGGTGACAGGCAGAGCCAAGACCAGGTGAGCAGCTAGAGGTGATGACACAGTAATGAAGGGAGATGCTGAGCGTGTTTGTTGAAGTCCAGTGAGGTTTGGTGCAGGCATGTCTGACTTTGAGTTCATAAACTTTCCTCTATGCCACCCTAATGTCTTCTTTCCAGAAATTCTTAAAGTATTATATTAGTATTAGTATTATATTTCTTACCTTTACCTTATACTAATTAAAGGAGCCAGAGAAATATTAGAGTGTGTACGTTGTTAGAACATAGAGCCACAGAACAGAAGCCTTGCCAGAAAGAAATCTGTGGTGCCCAGGGAGGGTTTCCGCCCTCCGCTGTGATACTGGGACAGCATGAAAGTGGGCTGGGCTGTGGGGTTGGCATTCTATGCCTGGTGATTCTGGCCCACAGTCCACATCCTGCTTCTCCCTAATCCCTGTGTGTGTGTGTTCTGTGTCCATCCACTGCTGTGTGTTATGGGCTCCTGTCTTACTGATCCCCCTCTGTGGCCCACAGCACCCGACCCTGTGCTACGATGACAAAGTCAGTACTAACTCATTACTGGTGAAATGCATGAAATAACACATATCTATACCTTGGGCTTTAATTTTACCATCAGTTGGTATTTCTACAAATAATTAAGTTCATTCTTTGGTTTTATTAACCATTCCACCCTCTGTTAATGGCTCCAAGGCAAAAGTGGATGCACAGAATTAATGAACCAGAACATTAATGTGGTTTTCAAAATGATCCAGATGAGAGTTATTACAATGTGGAAATAGACTTCATGAGCAGGTGACTTGAAACAATGTGATTTGATTTCATGGGCATCAAAGTGAAACAGTAAGGGGAACATGAGCAGTGTTGCTCCTCACTGTTCATGGCCCACCTTGTAGCATGCTGGGTGTATTGGGCAGGTGTCATGCACATCTTTTGAGTGTCCTGTCTATAGTTTGCAGCACGGTATATATAATGTCCTGTAATATTTTGCAAATCTTCTTTGTGACTGAGTCTATAGTGGTAAAACAAAAATACACGTATGTAATCAGAAATTGTGAAAAGTCTATAAAGGAGAAACAAAGCGCTATGAAGACCACAGGGGAGGCCTTTCATGGAGAAATGGAGGAGGGTGAATGGACTCAAGCAGAGGGAACTTTGGGGAGAGGAGCTTCTGAGAAGAGAAAGCGTGTGGGAAAGCCTCACAGAAGGCAAGAGCATGGCATTTTCAAAGAATAGCAAGAAGTTGAACAGACGGTATGGGTAGAACCTGATAAGGGGAGGGGCGCATTTGGAGGAAGACAGGCCACGTGGCTCCTATTATATCATGAGAAAAACTGGAATCTGTGAAGTCATGTTAAGCAGGTGGGTAACCCAGTTAGGGATTCATTTTTAAAGGTCCTTCTTGATGTAGATAAGAGAAGAAATTAGGGAAGAGGAAGAAATGTCCCCAGTTTAGAAAGAGGCTGTTGCCCTGGTCCCAGGGGAGATGTGGCCAGCTGGAACTGTGGGGTGCAGCAAAGACCAGTAGATGGATGCCACCTACTTTACATTTAGGAGCTAGGATGTGTAGAACCTGGACTGAACACGGTATGTAAGGAGGGGCAAGACCAAGAAAATAGCCCATGTCTGGCTTTAGCAGCTGGGGGGATGGAAGAGCCATTCACGGAGGCCAGAAGTCCTGGGGAGCCAGCAGCTTGGCAGGGACAGATCCAACATTTAAAATGTTCAATTTGAGATGTCTGTGAAATGGCATTCATGTACTTACTTCAGGAATCTGTGATTGAGCCCCACCTTCTTAGAAGTTTCCATGCTAAGTGTTCATTGTGCTACCCCAGAATGATAAAGACTATTAGTGTCACTCGGGAACACTGTATATTTACTGCATTCACTGGCTACCATCTGCACCCACTTTGGGCATGATTCAGGACAGGAGAATAGCTCCTGGCTTAAATGGGAAATTGATTCTGTTTCCCTCAAGTAGCCAGATTGAATGGGCCATGTTGGATGTGATGGCCTCAGCAAATGCTTGGGGGAAATCTCTTTGATTGGAGAAGTACTTCATATCAGTTTAGTCTTCAGAGTCACTGGGAGACAGAGGCAACCTCTATTTTTGTCAGAATTCTGTTTCAGGCTAATGCAACCGGCCATGGGGAAAGCAGTTTCAGAATAGACCTGACCAGGTCTCAGGGGACAGTTCATGTTGAGACAGTAGCACTGAGGCCTTGGCCGGTCATTGTTCCCCTATTAGATACCGAACAGACTGTTCTTTGATTTTGCATTTGTTTAAATATATAAGCATACACACAGAGTGGTTTTTGAAATAGCAGAACCAATGAGGAATTTGTGGGAGGAAGAGGCACGGAAACTCTAATGCATACAAACGCTCCCCACCTTAGCTGGATGGTCCTGTCCCATAAGTGTACACAGCCTGGGTTCAAACCCTCACTGACTCGGGAAGTGAGTCACAAGAAACCAACCTTCACAAACCTCAGTTTCCCCTCCATCTGCTGGCAATGTGCATAGAGTGCCTAACGTGACTCCTGGCCCATGGCAGGTTGAAGAAGTCAGGGTTCTCCAGAGAAACAGAATCAGTAGGGGGTGTGTGTGTGTGTAAAGAGAGAGAATGAGAGAGAGACAGGAAAAGATTTTATAGAATTACTCACGCAATTGGTAAATCAAAACTTTGTAGGGTAGGTAGACAGGCTAGATAGAGGTCCAGGGAAGAGTTGCGGTTCCAGTCCAAAGGCAGTCTGCTGGCCGAATTCCTGCTCCTATGAGGGAAGTAGTCTTTTTCTTAAAAATCCAATTGATTGGATGAGGCCCATCCACATTATGAAAGGTAATCTGCTTTACGAAAAGTCTCCTCATTTAAATGTTAATCTCACCTGGGGCACCTGGGTGGCTCAGTAGGTTAAGCATCTGCCTTCGGCTCAGGTCATGATCCCAGGGTCCTGGGATCGAGTCCCATGTCAGGCTCCTTGCTCAGTGGGAAGCCTGCTTCTTCCTCTGCCTGCCGCTCCCCCTGCTTGTGCTTGTGCTCTCTCTCTCTCTGACAAATAAATAAAATCTTTTAAAAAATGTTAATCTCACCTCAAAAATACCGTGGTAGCAACATCTAGACATGTTTGACCAAATATCTGGGTACCATGCCTCTAAGTTGACGTCTAAGATTAATCATCATGCAGGTGCTCTGAAACGCCTTTCTGACTTCCCTAGCTCTCCCTGCCCAGTTTAACCCTCAGAAGGACCCTTGCGTAGACTTTTCATGCTTTCTGTTACTTGCCTCTGTGCATGACTCTGTCCTTTTTTTTTCTTGTCTCTGAACCTCCCTGCATTTAGAACATTATACAGCACAAGGTAGCATCTCCATATATGTTTATTTAATAAAGAAGCACATAAATTATGTAGGATTCATTTATAAAAGCAAAAAATGGACAGAAATTTCAATAAGCTGTGAATTTATTTATTCAGTAAAAATCTTAAAGCAGTGGATAAATTTAGATGTGGCCTTCCGGACACATATCGTAACATATTGTTAAAATAAAAATATACAACCAAAGCCCATGAAGACCATTAAATTAATGCTGTCCTTCTTCATCAAACAGTCTTTTCTGTATTCAATTTCAGACCATGTTCTTGGGCATAGCCAGGCTGTAAGTCCATGTTTGGCCCTAGTTTTCTCTCCAGGGAAATAGGAGAGCATGGTATAAAGGAGGAGGGTCCTGCACTGACACTGTGATTCCAGAATCAAGAGGCCGGCTCAGACCCAGAAAACATGGGCTGGAAGACAGCTAAGGGAAAGAGCTCTTCAGCAATTTTGGTAATTACTGCAGGACCCTGCAGGACATCAGACATCATAGTTCTCCATGTGGACACTCACCCTCAGGAGGCCCGCAGCTTCCAAAGGCAGAATACACACTTAGTACAGTCAACCTCCCCCTCCCCCCTCCCCCCCCATTGCTAAAGGAATGAGAAGTGCACAGAATTTCAGGTTCTCTGCAATCACTTTTGCCTCTTGTCTTTCCATTTCCTTGTGCCCAGACAAGGCCAGGCAACTTCAGGGATGCAGACATGGGGTGATGTTTTTGGTGGAGACCTTGTTAAGTCAGTCTGCCCCCTGAGTATTTTTTATCCTTGCTTAAATCTTCTTCTGCCTGATTTTGCCAGGGTTGGGGTGGTAGGACTCAAACTGTCAGAAAGCCAAGGCAGAGGAGTAGGGAAGGGAAGGAAGTTGCAACATGCAGATTCTCCGCTGGAGTGAGTTTTCCAGCAGGATCAGCTGTGACAGGCAGACAGAGAGCCCAGAGTTGCATGGCCCAGATGTGGAGCCAGCCAGAGCCTGCTGCTGAGCCCAGGCAGGGTCACCATGGGCAGGTGGAGGGATAGAGCGCTGCTAGCTTCCAGTGTGGTGGCCTGGGACTTCCTAAGAAGCAATCTGAGATGGGCTTTTAGGGGACACAGGTCTTCTGGTTGGATGGTGGCCTCCTGGGGGCAGAAATCTCTCAATTAGAGATGCCATATCCTAGAAAATGACTGCATTTCTCAATGTCTCCATAAATGGTCATACTGATATGACCTAATATCATTGCTGTGATAAAAACCGTGATTTTATTACAGGCCCATGATGGACAGGTGCTGTGACTGCACACTTCATTTTTGTCCTTCCTACAGCTTTACGAAGTGAGCATTATTGGCCTCATATTACAGATAAGGAAACTGAGTCAGAGAGTGGAGATACCTCGCCAAGTCAGGATTCTCACCCAGGTCTTTCTGATGCCAAACCCTGTGCTCTTCATGCAGCACATTCTTAATAAAGATGAGTTTCTTTTCTCCTCTAAGAGAGGATGAGCCTAGGGAAAGGGATGCTGTCCTGGAAACTGGGAAGGAAAGACAGCAAATCAGAGTCCTAGGAAGATGGCTAGCCATTCAAGGACAAGCCAACAGGGAGGCTGTATATCCAGGCAGGGAAAGGCCGAGGGAATGGGGGAGTGCTGGCCATTCTGAAGCCCAGAGCCAGGAGATTTCTGGGAATTCTGCTGGACAGCAAATCTATGGGAAAAGAGCAGTGCCAAGACTTGAGGAATTCGGGCCACCAGAAACACATGGAAAGTTGGCTTCTGAGAATGGCCGCCAAGGAAACAGGAGACCTTCCTTTGGCATGCAATGCCTGGAGGGGAGGAGAAAGGGCAGAGGAACACTGGCCACCCCAAAATTCTAGTAGGAGGGACCCATAGAGGTGACAAGTAGCAGTTGCAAACCCTACAGGCGTATGAAATGAGGACTCCTGCTAGACAGACCTTCATGCTTCCCTTTGGTTCTAAGAGAAGAACAGAGCAGCCCCCAGTGAGCCAGTCAGCTGGGAGATGTCAGAAGCCCCTGCAAAGAAACCTGCCCTACAGCAGGGTCATTTTTAGATCATCTTCACACCCAACCCCATTCTGTGGTGGGGTTAGCATGTCTCTACATACATATAATACTGTGCTTTGCATTGGGTCCCCAGTCCAGTATGGTAGCTTTAAGTTAACGTGCCTCCCCTGCCCCTGCCACCATCTTAAAAGGGGATTTCAGCAGTCTTTTAGGATGCATGGTCCTTGTTTTGGGCTGCTTGGGCCCTCCCCTCTTCTTTTCCATTCCATCTTGCTCTGAATCCTGCCACTCTCTGCTTCATCATCCAGCCTTCCCTTTCCATCCTTACCTTGCTCTCGCTCTCCTTGAACTTAGCCCTGCCTTCCTCTCTCAGAGTGAGGTTGATCTGCATATAAGAAAGAAACCCAAAGGAACAGTGGAAAAACAAGATAAGCAGTGATTAAATGGGATAGAAGTTGATTTCTCTTTCGCATAAGAGAAATTCAGTGGTGGGTTCAGGACTAGCTTGATGGCACCCCCATGTCACTGAAGACCCAGACTCCTATGTTTCTGATCTACACAGCTTCCCAAGCTCAAATCATCAATCAAGATGGCAGCCAGAGCTCACGCCATCATGAGCACTGAGTGAAATGGGGGAGGAAAAGCAGAAAGACAAAAAGGGTGCCCCTCCTGGCTGAGAGAGCTCCTTCTAAGCACCCTGTGTCACATAAGTTTCTTCCACTTTTATCTCATGGGCAAGAATGCAGTCATATGGCCACACCTAGCTGTAGGAGGTGTGGGGAAGCATGGTCTTTATTCCGGGAAGCAGTGGCCCCGGTTCTGTCATTGAGGCAGAAGAGTGGATATCTTCCTTCCCCCACTTGTCGTGCCTCCTCCTCTGCAATGACCAGGCCCACCATCAGTCATGGTTTGGGTTTCCTTCTGGGTTCAGTGTCTTTAGCTGCCTGAGTATGGAAGAAAATTAACATATGTCTAACCTGAACTTAGCACCAAGATCATAGCCGGGCTTTCAGCTTATCCCTCTTCTTGCAGACACAGCATTACTTCCCACTGTGTTTACTCAAGCCCCCTGTGTGGACCCAGACACCCTGTGTTGTGATTACACCCAGGGGAGGCAGAGCACTACAGCAGCTGAAGACAGATGCAGTTTGTCCTGAATTTTTTCTTTTTTTATTTAATGAACCAACCTTTACAGATAGAATTAGAAGCAAGAAAATAGAAATCCTGGGGCACGTAAAAGATAAACAATCCCCACTCCAACTGTAGAAGCTCTTTTAGGCAAAAACAAGTAAAAATACACAAAATGAAAAAGCTCAAAAGTAACAGCCTCAAGGTATCCACATTCAGTGACTTTTCAGTCTAAGTAAATGAACCATCTTAAAAATAGGCCGATTCCCAGTGTGTAAAGATATAAAAGCGGTATTTTATTTCCATTAATTTACTTTAAACATTCAAATGTATATTTACTTCTGAATCCCATCAGTTAAACAATGAAATAAAGCCATGTTAATGAGGGAAACTATTTGAAATCAGTACTTACAGGGGTCTTCTTACAACAATGTTACTATCCAGTTTATTTTGCATGTATTTTCATACATAATATCACAGTATATTTTAGAACATCAGAGAGGTCTGGATACACATAGCTGAGTGGTTATAAATGGTGACACTGTTTACAGCTTATCCCACAACTACGGTTATCTCTGCTGGGTGGTATACACAGTAAGAACAGCTTCTATGTGAACCTGCCCAGCCCACGGTGGGTAAATGACACTTGACAGTTCAGGTTAAACCACCAGTGGCTTCAAAACATTAAAATATAGTCCATAAGAAGAAACAGACCCATAAATACAGAGGAACTGGTGGTTGCCAAAGGGCTGGGGGGGTGGGGGATCAGCAAAATGGGTGAAGGGAAGTGGCAGGTACAGGCTTCCAGTTACGGAATGAATACATCATGGGGGTGAAAGGTATAGTGTGGGGAACATAGTCGGTGGTATTGTAATTGCGCTGTATGGTGACAGATGGGGGCTACACTTGTGGTGAGCGCAGCATGCATGACATACAGAGTTGTTGGATCACCACGTCGTACACCAGAAGCTCGTGTACCATTGTGTGTCAACTACAACTAAAAAAAAATTCAGAAGAAATATATAGTATGTAACATGTTTGAATGCAATACTGTTTTGTCTTACAGTTTCATAAATAGTTAAGTGTATTAAAGATGAAATACAGCCCGGCATCCACAGAACCCCTGGAATACTGCAGCCCACAGGGGTATCTCCGAGTGGAGGTTCTTATGATTGTGTCTCACCACAGTTGCCTGCATCACACTCCCCTTCCCTCCACGTCCTGCTGCTTCTTCTCAAGTTCCGTCTTGTCTGCACTTCCGAAGCAGGGCCAAGGACGCTTCCTTCTTGCTTTCCTGCCAACACTGCTGCTCTTTGCTTCATCCCCCCTTTCTCTGTTTTCTGCCGGTACAACTTCTCTCTGGTGACCCCATGTTCCCCTCTTCACGTCCTTCTTTGTTGCCATGTCCTTGGAGGAGGTATGGGTGGAGCAGGCAGGATGCGGGGTTAATAGGAATAAATCACATTTTTGCCCTTCCTTTCTTTTTTTTTTTTTAATTTTTTTTATTGTTATGTTAATCCCCATACATTACATCATTAGTTTTAGATATAGTGTTCCATGATTCATTGTTTGTGCATAACACCCAGTGCTCCATGCAGAACGTGCCCTCCTCAATACCCATCACCAGGCTAACCCATCCTCCCAACCCCCTCCCCTCTAGAACCCTCAGTTTGTTTTTCAGAGTCCATTGTCTCTCATGGTTCTTCTCCCCCTCCGATTTCCCCCCCTTCATTCTTCCCCTCCTGCTACATTCTTCTTCTTCTTTTTTTCTTTCTTAACATATATTGCATTATTTGTTTCAGAGGTACAGATCTGAGATTCAACAGTCTTGCACAATTCACAGCGCTTACCAGAGCACATATCCTCCCCAGTGTCTATCACCCAGTCACCCCATCCCTCCCACCCCACCCCCCACTCCAGCAACCCTCAGTTTGTTTCCTGAGATTAAGAATTCCTCATATCAGTGAGGTCATATGATACATGTCTTTCTCTGTTTGACTTGTTTCGCTCAGCATAATACCCTCCAGTTCCATCCACGTCGTTGCAAATTGCCCTTCCTTTCATTACCCTCTGTATCCACCCTGGAGAAGGAAGAACCCTAAAGTGTCTTCCTTCTGTGGCACGAGAGGAGAAACAAATGTGCAAAGTGGTCTCTGCCAAAAGGCAGAAACCTTTTATTCTTGCGGAAGGAGAGAGGCCATGATGTAGTTTATAAAACACAACAACCAGATCTTAGGCACCTCAGCTGTGTTTGTGCCTTACAGATTAGAGACTGGAGGGTTCCAACTTGTCTGAAATCTTCCTCCAAGATTAGAACATGGGCCCTCACCCAGCAGCCTCCTACTGGAAAGAAAGAACCTTTTCAGTGTTTTCCATGGCCAACCATGGCTTCCTTACCAACCATGGGTGGTGGCCTACTGTGGGAAAGGGAACTTGGGGCTTTGGGTGAGATGTCTGCACCCAAGCCCAGGTGCCATTATTCGTGAGCTTTGTGGGACTGAGCAAGATTCTTAACCTCTCCATGCCTCAGTTTCCTGATCTGTAAAATAGAAAGGTGATAGCTGCCTACCTCTACCACATGAGAAACTAGATGGAATCAGTATCTTTGACAGTTTTGTGTACCTGTGGAGGTTACACATGGTCATTTTAGGCAGGTGGGCAAACTTGAGAGCTGGTAAGCAGCATACTAACTAAAAAAAAGATGCTTAAATCTTACCTCTTTCCTCAGCCTTGTCTGGTTCATATTCTACATTCAGCTTCTATTGTATTCGGCCCCACTGCCAGAAGCACTAAAATCTATTGATGTCCATAAGCATCAAATTTATTCACAACCTAACCTTATTTTCATAAAGAGAAGAAAACATAGATCTCTTAGGACATTCTGTAGATGCTGGTGTTGGGGAAGATATTTATAAGAAACTTTTTGAGTTTTTCTGTGAAACCAGGTGATGATTTAAGATTCTCATTTAATTAAGTGTATCTTTCACCCTTTTTACTCATATGAGCAAAATTATGAGTGATTTGTAAACATTTCCAAAATTCCCAAGATCAAAATACTGTCTTAGAACACTTCTTGGTATAATTTATTAGGGTTTTAGCCCTGTGCCAAAGAAAGCTCAAAAAAAAAAAATAATAGACCAACATTTTTAATGTGAAACAGTATACATACTTTACCAAAATAAGGCTTTTAAGTTTCTTTGACCCTTACTTTGCACATTTTTTTTTTCCAGCAAGCATATAGGCATTCAGCAGAAACTCCCTGGGGTCTTGTAGACAGAACAATTACCACCATTAGTATGGTTCTGAGCAAAACAGGGGGGAAGAACCTGTGCTCTGCAGGGGACCACTGCTCCTTGGACAGGCATCCCTCTCCTGGGCCTTAATTCCCTTACATGTACAGTGAGGACACTCAGCTTTTAACTCCCCCCACTGCCTCATCCTCCCACCATCTGGCCTATGGTAGTTTCTGTCTTCCTGGGCAGGTCATATAAGTCAAGACATGTTACAATGGGGTTTAAATGCTGGTGACCTTTGCAGACCTTAACCTGACTATACACATTTTGTTTGATCCATACAGTATTTTAAAACTGGAAAGCTTACATAAAAATCCAATTGGGAGCTTTTATTGAAAAATCAGAGGATTTGCAATACTAGCTCTCCATTACAGCTTTTGTCGAGGCTTGAGTTATAGCCACCCCTTTGTTGGGTCAGAGGGTCTGGGGTCTCCTGCTCCCTACCTACCCTGGTCTGGCTCACTCAGGCCACCTGCCCAGGACTTGTGCTCACCAGAGTTTGGTAATCCTTAGAGAGTAGCTGTTTTGTGCCGTCTCAGCCTATCCATAGTCATGCTATTGGCTAAAAATGCCTGGGAGCACTCACCTGGGCCCCAGTGAGCTTCCCACAGACATCTCCCCTTTCCAAACTAATGTTACCCCTGGATCGACCCTTGTGGTTCTTATTTGATTGCAGTATGCCCTTCAATAATGACCATCAGGAAACTTTGAAAAAATAAAGGTTATTACTTACAAGATCTGGAAATTACATAGCACACTTGGGACCACACAGCAAGGTCATGGGAGAGAGAGTGAGCAAGCAAGAGAGAGCACACAGGGGCAGGCTTCTGCCTTTACTGGGGTCAAGAGTGGGAGCCTAGGCTCACTCCTTATTGGTAAATTTAAAATTTAAGAGTGGGAATTTAAAGCACAGGAAGAGAAAAAACAAGTGGCCTAAATGGTCAATTATCAAAATCAACCAAGATCTCTAAGACAAAGGAGACTCAGTGGGGGAAGGTGGCCTGGCAACATTGTTTATTTGAGACAGCCTTTAAGGATGCCTCTTTGAAATGGATTCCTCTGCAATCAAAGCTTAAAGCAGGCACTCTTTTACAAAAACAAAACAAAACAAAAACTGTCAAGGCTTTACACTATAGTAGCAGAATTCATTCTGTTCTTCTTTCCAGTAGAGATTTGATTGTGAGTGGAAATATCTCTAAGAATGGAAGAGATGGTTTTAACTTTTCACGGGTCCATTTTGTTAAGCACAACTTAAGAAAAACCTTACCTTCCAAAGTTGCATGTTGTCCTTGCTGATTCCTCATGGAACTGTGCAGGCTGGTCTAAGAAAATCAGCTGTGGGTAAGTAAGAGTTCAGTTATAAACTGGTTCTCGCTTTTCATAGGCTACTGTGGTCTACCTGAGAGCCCCAGGGAGTGAGGGCCAGTCACCAGCAGGGTCAAGATATGACCCTGAGTGAAATTTGAGGCTCCTGTGAGTAGCATTCCAAGAGCGTCTGCTGACGGGACATGGATTCTGGGGCCAGCAGTCACATGGCAGGGCACTGACAGGGGAGGGCAGGTCTAGGGGCCCCAGCATCCCCCGCTCCAAGGGAGTTAGTGCCAGAGGGTGGGCACCACACAGCTGGTTTAGTAACATGGCCTGGTGAGCTCTGGAGCCAAGACAGCCAGAGCAGGTTGTCTGCCATCTGCTGTTCCTCACCCAGCCCTGGGCCCTCCACGCGTATCCTTCAGGGGCTTCTGAGCATGCTCTTGGCAATTGATCTGGTCTTGTACTTTGTGTCTTTTAAAGATTAATTATTGTGATGCTAATAAGGGAAACATTTAAGACTGAACACTTATATCCTACCATCTTAACATACCTCTTTTTAAATTTTGTTAAAGAAAGTTACCTCACAAACCACTCTTAACTGTTGTCTGGCTCCCTGTCTCACCACTTCCCTAAAAGTGTGCCTCCGAAGGTCACTGATGGGAATAACTCTAGTAGGACGCCCTTTGATTCTTCGATTGCCTGACCTCTTGGTGGCATTGGACAAAGCTGAGCATGCTGTCCTTGAAGAAGTTTTCCTCCCCCTGACCCCCAGCCCCATTTCTTCCTACCTTGTCTGCCATCCTTAGAGGTAGGTATGTGGCTTGGTCCAGGACTCCTTATCTTACCTCTGTCCTTTCCTCCCGGCTAATCTCAGACACTCTCATCTCTATGCTGGCGACTTCTATATTCTCATTTTCTGCCCAGATTTCTCCTCTGAGTCTCAGACCTGTGTGTCTTGCTTGTTACACATCTCTGCTCCAGTATATTCATAGCTGCTGGTGGTGCCCCACCCAGGTCCCCATCGCCACCAGGCCTACCCATCCCGTAGCTGCTGCAACAGTTAAGAGTTGTTAGCAGCCCCTTTTCCTCCTTTCTGCCTCTACCTCACCCCAAGGGAAGATATCTGCCAGTGCCCAGCTGACATGGGGTCATGCTGCAAGGTGGGATGACTTTGGAGCAGTTTCTTCTCCAAAGCTCCCATAGGATCAGGCTGAAGCAGACCACTGAGACCTTGCTCAGCCTGTTCCCCTGTCCTGTCCAGTCTTTCTCACTTCCCTTCTCCTAAGGGAATTATGTTCAAGAGAATCCCCATCTCAAACTCTGCTTCTGGAAACTGGGCTAAGACAACTATCATATCAACAGCTCAAAATTACTGTATCTAAATGTTCCCCACCCCCTCACAGGGTATCTTATTAATGTACACAAACCTTGAGTGTACCCAGTTAAAATTGGTGTCTCAGTCAAGCTACAGATTGTGCTGTATTTCACGGTCCAGTCAAGTTTCTTGTGAAGAGCTGGCCCAGGCTGATGGTCAGGGCCAGGTGTTATCTTCTCCAGGTGGGAAAAGTGAGATTCTAAGAGGCTACGTACAAGGTAGATGTTGTGATGATTTCTGGGACCACAAACACAGTTCCCTTCATTGACATAATTACAGAGATGCAATGCTGTATTTTGGATTTCTGTCATTTGTGATTTCTCCCTTTTAGAACTCACTATCCAAAGCAACTTAAGATGTTAGTCTATACTCTTAGACTATACAACTTTAAAGTAAAGCTGGAAGGGGACTTAGAGATTACCTAAGAAGCCAAATGCAAACTCGCACTCCCTCCTAGATGTCTAGGAGCAGAGCAGACATCACTAATCAAACATGGCACACATTCCTAGAGTGTCCAAATGTGCCCTCAGAATCCATCTTAATATAGTCTTACTATAGTCTTCCAGATGACCACTTCTGGTCCATGAGACAGATACATAGGGAGATACAGTTATAGGCACAAGTTGAAACAAATATATAAATTGAACTTATTCATAACCTTTATCAGGTTCAATCCCTTTATTGAATATCTGAGCAAACTGGGTTCACACTAAGATAAGTGACTTGCCCAGGGAGAGGCAACCTGTTGGCAGACAAGTCAGCTCTCAAACCTAGCCCTACAGACTAATGACACATATTTGCATCTCTATTCCTTTTGTTTGAATACTTACCACCAGAAGTTTTGCTGATGAAGATGCATGCATAATTTCCAAATCCACTTAATCAGGTAGATTTTCTGGAAAACAGTAAAGAATCTAAGACAAACGATACACCACTTTTTTTTCTGAATGTGAGCAATGTTGGACAAGGAAATTATTTACTCTGGGAATTCCAGATAAATTTTGTGTGTTTTGTGGGGGTGGAGTCTATTTAATTTTCAGTTTAGCAGATTAAAATCCTTTTTTTCTCACCATTTAGCCTAATGAGTAATCACCTTGTTGAAGCTTGTTTTGTTCATTTGTCTTTAGCTAATTTGTGCCAGTGCATTTGGAGTTGGGTGTTACTGTGCGTATTCATTGGCAATTCAGATAAAAGAGTGAAGCACAAGTAGGCAGACATGAATTTTTCATGCAAGTGAGTTCTAAGAGAATCAAGACCCATGTGAACTTTAAACTGGAAGCTTTCTCTTTGTCTTACGAAATGTGTCAGTCCTAGCCCAGCAGGGTGTATATGGATTACTGTTTTCTGTCCCTTCCTTGAAGACACCCCTTCTTCAGCTGCTATGTTATTACATGATTGACACTGACTGATTTCTTAGTTTCGTCCATGCTTGTGCCTTCTTTCTTTCTCCCTAACTCTTGATATGCCCCAATATTCAGTCCTCAGTACTCTCTCTTTGTTCTTTCACCCTCAAAAATGTCCTCCCAGAGCTCCAGCTCCCACTTTTATAAGGGTGAGGTCATGGTGAACATCCTGTGCTTCTGTCTCTCTCCAGAGCTCCAATCTGCTTCGTTGCATCTGCTAAACTTGCTCACTTTGTATTCTTTCACCGCTTCAAGTTAGTGAGTCAAACCAAAACTCATCATATACTCACCTTGTCCTCAACATGACTTCTTCTTTATGTCCACAGTATGGGCATTTTGTTAGTCAGTCATGAACCTGAAGACAGTGGTGGTCTTTGGATCCCCTATTTCCTGTATCCTGATATTCTAGGCCCCAGATCCTCTCAGATGTTTTCATCACATTGTGACTCACAGCCATGTCAGCCCCTCTGCTCCCCCTGCCACCTCCCTGGTCCAGGCCTGTGCGGGATGAGTCCTTTGTCTGCACCCCTCCCAGCATTCATGCTTCCTACAGCCCTGGAACTGTAGCAATCCAGGGATTCCTAAAAGGGCTCACTTTCAGCTGCAGTGCCTTAACATTGTAGACAATCAAGTCAATAAAGTGGTCGTAAAAGATAAATAGCATGAGAAAAAGGAAGGAAGGAAATGATTGCAAATAACAGTACACCTCACCTACCTAGTGGTCGATGCCAGAAACCCCACTGCCATCTTTGACTTCTATGAATTCCAACATTCAGTGAGGCCTACTTCTTAAAAAATCTCTCAAATTAGTTTTTTCCTCTTCATTCCCATTGCCTTGGTCTCCAGTTATAGTCTCAGCCTCAGTAACTGTCACTGTACAAAAGTCCCACCTAATTTCCTTCCCCTAAGCCAGCTAGCACTTTTTTTTTTTTTAAGATTTTATTTATTTGAAAGAGAGTGAGAGAGAGAGAGAGAGAGCATGAGAAGGGGGAGGGGGAGAAGCAGACTCCCCTACTGAGCAGGGAGCCCGACCTGGGGCTCGATCCTAGGACTCTGGGATCATGACCCAAGCCGAAGGCAGTTGCTCAACTGACTGAGCCACCCAGGCGCCCCAGCTAGCACTTTCTAATCTACTGTCTTGTGTCAGGCGTTCCCTCTTTGAAGCAGATCTCACTTTGGTGAAGACCATCACTGTCCTCTTATCATTTCCTTTTACAAATGCCCACTCTTTAGATGGCCTCCAAGCCCCTTTAGGACCAGCCACAGCCCCCACCCCTGGCTTGTTCCCCTCCCTCCATTTCTGACTCCACACACCAAACCAACCACTTCTCCTTTCTCAGACTCCATGTTCAGTTTTGTGGCTACACTTTTGTGCAAAGTGACCTCCCCACCTATGATATCTTCTTCCAAATACCACATGGTATCACTTCTATGTGGAATCTTAAAAAGTCACTCATAGAAAACTGAGAATAGAAAAGTAGTTGTCAGAGGTTGGGGATGGGTGAAACAGGGAGAGGTTGGTAAAAGATACAGACTTCGAGTTATAAGAAAAATGGATGAGTTCTGAGGATCTAATGTATAACCAGGTGACTATAGTTGATAATATTGTAATACATAATTGAAATTTGCTGGGAGAGTAAAACTTAAGTGTTCTCACCAAAAATAGAAATAAAAATAAATAAAATAAAGGTTAATATATGAGGCAATGGACATGTTAATTAAGTTAGTGGTTGAGAATCCCCTCACAATGGATACATACAAATATTACCTTGAATGCTACAAATATATTGCGATCGTATTTGTTAATTACACCTCAGGAAGAATGAAGGGGGGGAATCGGGGGGGGGGGGGAGATGAACCATGAGAGACTATGGACTCTGAAAAACAAACTGAGGGTTCTAGAGGGGAGGGGGGTGGGGGGATGGGCTAGCCTGGTGGTGGGTATTAAGGAGGGCATGTTCTGCATGGAGCACTGGGTGTTATGCACAAACAATGAATCATGGAACACTACATCTAAAACTAATGATGTAATGTATGGGGATTAACATAACATAATAAATAAATAAATAAATAAATAAATGAATAATTACACCTCAGTAAAGCTGGGGAAAAATCTCCCTCCATTCTGCTGGCAGACTCCTGTACATCCTTCCAGACCTAGCTCAAGCCCCACAGCATCTATAAACCGCACTCCGCTTCTCTTGGTCTGCTACCTAGCATTTTATACACTTGTCTGTAGCACCTTGGACATTGTTCAGTAGCTACTTTGTCTCTGTGTTTGCCTCTTTTTTGAGGCTGTGAGCTCTAATTTGCTTTATATCCCTAAAACCTGGCAGGGAGCCAGACACAGAGTAGGAGCTTAACCATGTTGAGTGAATGGATAAACCAATGAATGAATGAATGTTCCACACATAAAGGAACCAACTAAATAATTTCTTTTTTGTTAGAGAACACATGTAAAGTATATTTTTAGAGTGTGAGTTAGCAGAAGTGCTAGAAGTGATTCACGTTAATTAGAGATACTCTATTTTGGCAAGAAAATATTTTTGAGCATTCACATGGGATTAGTGAACACAACAATTAGTATCTCTAATAGGTGATAGAGATGTATGTTTTGTATGTTTTTTAAGTTACTTTTATATTTGAATCCATATGTTTTAATTATATTTAATACCAATTTATCCTTATCTAATATTACTTAACTTTTAGACCTGTGATAGTTTCAACAAATAGTTACAGTTGTTTAAATTAGTCAATTGAGTTTATTTCTAAAAATAGAATTTATACTTCATTATACCTTTTGAGTTTTCTGTATCAATGTTGCCTTTGGTCTAAGGTGAGCTGTTGTGTGACAGGTCCTACCAGATGGTGCTTAAATTTCAAATGAAGGTGAACGTGAAAGGCAGGAGCAGACAGGTAACCAGCTGTGGGATCTTACACATGTTAGTTTGCACCTGTTTACCTGTCTGTAGGATGAGGAGGGCTGTACTAGGATATAAGCTTTTCCTTGAGCACAAACAATCTGGATGTAGAGTATCGGTTGCATCCAGGAAAATCTGTGAATATATCAAATATTATATTATATATATATAGAATAATTACTTTCCTGGGCCTCTCTGATTTTCCTAATTTGCAGTTTTGATACTTGTACATGGTGTTCTAAAGCTGGTTGCATTTACAATGGTTCAAAACCTGTGGGATGCAGCAAAGGTGGTCCTAAGAAGGAAGTATATAGTAATACAAGCCTTTCTCAAGAAACAAGGAAGGTCTCATACACAACCTAAGCATACACCTAAAGGAGCTGGAGAAAGAACACAAATACAGCCTAAACCCAGCAGGAGAAGAGAATTAATAAAGATTAGAATAGAAATCAATGAAATGGAAACCAAAAGAACAGTAGAACAGATCAACAAAACTAGGAGCTGGTTCTTTGAAAGAATTAATAAGATCGATAAACCCCTGGCCAGAATTATCAAAAAGAACAGAGAAAGGACTCAAATAAATAAAGTCATGAATGAAAGAGGAGAGATCACAACCAACACCAAAGAAATACAAACAATTATAAGATCATATCATGAACAACTATATGCCAACAAATTACACAATCTGGAAGAAATGGATGCATTCTAGAGATGTATAAACTACCAAAACTGAACCAGGAAGAAATGGAAAACCTGAACAGACCCATAACCAGCAAGGAAATTGAAACAGTAATCAAAAATCTCCCAACAAAGAAGAGTCCAGGGCCAGATGGCTTCCTAGGAGTATTCTACCAAACATTTAGAGAAGAATTAATACCTATTCTTCTGAAGCTGTTTCAAAAAATAGAAATGGAAGGAAAACTTCCAAACTCTTTCTATGAGTCCAGCATTACCTTGATCCCAAAATCAGACAAAGACCCCACCAAAAAGAATTATAGACTAATATCCCTGATGAACATGGATGCAAAAATTCTCACCAAAATACTAGCCAATAAGATCCAACAGTACATTAAAGGGATCATTCACCATGACCAAGTGGGATTTATTCCTAGGCTGAAAGGTTGGTTCAACATCTGCATATCAATCAATGTGCTACACTACATTAATAAAAGAAAGGACAAGAACCATATGATCCACTCAATAGATGCAGAAAAAGCATTTGACAAAGTACAGCATCCTTTCTTGATTAAAACTCTTCACAGTGTAGGGATAGAGGGAACATACCTCAATGTCATGAAAGCCATATACGAAAAGCCTACAGTGAATTATCATTCTCAGTGGGGAAAAACTGAGAGCTTTTCCCCTAAGGTCAGGAACATGACAGGGATGTCCATTCTCACCACTGTCGTTCAACATAGTACTAGAAGTCCTAGCCACAGCAATCAGATGACAAAAAGAAATAAAAGTCATCCAAATCGGCAAAGAAGCTGTCAAACTCTCACTCTACGCAGATGACATGATACTTTATGTGGAAAACCCAAAAGACTCCATCCCCAAATTACTAGAATTCAGCAATGTGGCAGGATATAAAATCAATGCAGAAATTAGTTGCATTTCTATACACTAACAATGAGACAGAAGAAAGAGAAATTGAGGAGTTGATCCCATTTACAACTGCACCAAAACCCATAAGATAAACCTAGCCAAAGAGGCAAAGGATCTATACTCAGAAAACTATAGAACACTCATGAAAGAAATTGAGGAAGACACAAAGAAATGGAAAAATATTCCATGCTCCTGGATTAGAAGAACAAATATTGTTAAAATGTCTATGCTACCTAGAGCAATCTATACATTCAATGAAATCCCTATCAAAATACCATCACCTTTTTCATAGTGCTGGAACAAATAATCCTAAAATTTGTATGAATCCAGAAAAGGCCCCAAATAGCCAGAGTAATGTTGAAAAAGGAAACCGAAGCTGGTAGCATCACAATTCCGGACCTCAAGCTCTATTACAAAGCTGTGATCATCAAGACAGTATGGTACTGGCACAAAAACAGATACATAGATCAATGGAACAGAACAGAGAACCCAGAAATGGACCCTCAACTCTATGGTCAGCTAGTCTTCAACAAAGCAGGAAAGAATATCCAATGGAAAAAGGATAGTCTCTTCAGCAAATGGTGTTGGGAAAATTGGACAGCCACATGCAGAAGAATGAAACTGGACCATTTCCTTACACCGTATATAAAAATAGGCTCAAAATGGGTGAAAGACCTAAGTGTGAGACAGGAATCCATAATATCCTAGAGGAGAATACAGGCACCAACTTCTATGACCTTGGCCACAGCAACTTCTTGCTAGACACGTCTCCAAAAGCAAGGGGAACAAAGGCAGAAATGAACTATTGGGACCTCATCAAGATAAAAAGCTTCTGCACAATGTATTGTATGGTGACTAACATAACATAATAAAATAAAATTAAAAAAAAAAAAAGCTTCTGCACAGCAAAGGAAACAGTCAACAAAACCAAAAGACAACCGAGACAATGGGAGATGATATTTGCAAATGTCTTATCAGATAAAGGGCTAGTATCCAAAATCTATAAAGAACTTATCAAACTCAGGGGCGCCTGGGTGGCTCAGTCCGTTAGGTGGCTGCCTTCAGCTTGGGTCATGATCCTGGGGTCCTGGGATCGAGCCTCATGTCCGGCTCCCTGCTCAGCGGAGAGTCTGCTTCTCCCTCTCCCTCTGCCTGCCACTCTGCCTACTTGTGGTCTCTCTCTATCTCTCTGTCAGATAAATAAAATCTTAAAAAAAAAAAAGAACTTATTAAACTCAACACCCAGAGAACAAATAATGCAATCAAGAAATGGGCAGAAGACATGAACAGACATTTCTCCAAAGAAGACATCCAAATGGCCAACAGGCACATGAAAAAATGGTCAACATCACTGGGCATCACAGAAATACAAATCAAAACCACAGGAGATACCACCTCACACCGGTCAGAATGGCTAAAACTAACAAGTCAGGAAATGACAGATGTTGGCGAGGATGCGGAGAAAGGGGAACCCTCCTACACTGATGGTGGGAATGCAAGCTGGTGCAGACACTCTGGAAAACAGTATAGAAATTCCTCAAAAAGTTAAAAATAGAACTACCCTATAAGCCAGCAATTGCACTAGGTATTTACCCCAAAGATAGAAATGTAGTGATCCAAAGGGGCACCTGCACCCCAGTGTTTATAGCAGCAGTGTCCACAATAGCCAAACTATGGAAAGAGCCCAGATGTCCTTTGACAGATGAATGAATAAAAAAGATGTGGTATCTATATATAATGGAATACTACTCAGCCATCAGAAAATGGCATCTTGCCATTTGCAACAGTACAGGTGGAACTAGAGGGTATTATGTTAAGCTTAATAAGTCAATCAGAGAAAGACAATTATCATATGATCTTACTCATATGTGGAATTTAAGAAACAAAACAGAGGATCATAGGGGAAGAGAGGGAAAAATAAAACAAGATGAAATCAGAGAGGGAGATAAACCATAAGAGACTCTTATTCATAGGAAACAAACTGAGGGTTGCTGGAATGGAGGGAGGTGGAGTATGGATAACTGGGCAATGGACATTAAGGAGGGCACATGATGTAATGAGCACTGGGTATTATAAAAGACTGATGAATCACTGACCTTTACCTCTGAAACTAGTAATACATTATATGTTAATTAATTGAATTTAAATAAAAAAATAAAGTCCTAGGACACAAAAAAAAAAATCAAAAAAATAAAACTTGTTGCACACATACTCTCTGACACCATTATAACCAGCACATTGCTATCAAGTGCTCACATGAGCAAGCTATAGTTCTAGATGCTATACAAGCAAAAGATTGCACTCATGTCCATGGGCTGCTCATCATTCAAATATAGAACACAACATGTGCTGACGCCCTCCAGAAAGTAACCCGAGTAAAGTGTGGACGCCTCTCCTTCTGTGCCTCAAAAATGTTTTGTAGGGATCAATTCTGCCAAATGCCTTACACATAGTATGCATTTTATAAAGGTGATCGACGTTCCTTTTTGTGGAAGCATGAGTTAAAAAAGGAAGTCTTCCCTTTTTCTCTGGGAAGGGAGATGTCAAAGAAATATAATATTATAAAAGGCTTTAAAACTATTTCTGTAGGTTTTCCAATAGTTTCCCTTCTGTATTCAGATTTGGAGAACGTAGTTCATTATAGAGTAAGAAGGGGAGTTCCAACTCAGGAGAGTCAGCTGTGCATGAGCATCAGAGGGGTAAGTGCCTTAACATCTCTGCTGCATCACCAGTGAAATTTGACATCTCTCCACAGGCCGACCTGTACAGTGACTTCTTCTAGATGGAGAAATCAAATATTAATAGAAGTAAAGTAGGTGTTCACATATAATGCATGATGCATTAAATATCAGAATATGCATGGTGGTCTACAGTGTAGAGATTTTCTGAGCCTGTGTCCATCCCGGGTAAATGAGAGAATGAAGTCTGGAACATTTCTGTTACATTCACAACAGCCTGGAGAGTGACGACAGCTCCACTTCTCATGGGAGAGTTTTCTTGCTCAAGGTCAGATCTATATCAACAAGCCCAACAGCAGGAAGAAATTCTCCAGGGAAAAAGTGTCTGTTTCTGTGGATGCTATGGTCTGCAGGTTTGACTGGCTCCGGAAGTGGTGCCTGTGCTCAGCTGCAGAGAAATTTTTATTTGCATATATTAGTATTTGAATGATGAATAAGAACGTTCCAGAATCTGAAATATTATATTTATCTCTTATTTAGAAATAAAAAAGAAGAATCCTGTTCCCTCATCATATGTGTTTGAATTCTCCTTTTAACTTTCCTATGGTGCTTTATCTTCGGTAAATTATAAGCAGCAAAAGGCAGAATGTCTTACTCTGCATAATCAAAATTTACAGATGCAAAGTAAGAGTTGGTCAAGTGTTTGGTTGTTTTGCATATGGGTTTTCCATAACGGTAGAAGTCTAAGCAATTGACTGTTAGGAGGTTTTTATATTCATCCAGTGCTCTTGTTTTACTGTAATCCCCAGCCCACTGGCTGAACTTGCTTGGGAAGGAAGAGTACACACTGAAACATGCAATCCAGGCCAGGCCTTCTGTGTCGAGGACAAAGGAGGCCACCAGTGTCCTCCTCTGAGGAATTCATTGTCCTATAGAGGGCACATGAACAAATGATTACAATACAGTGTAATGAGTGCTGTGAGGGAGTTAGGCACAGAGTGCTAGTCATGCCTGGCAGTACTGGAAATGGGGTAGAGAAGGGGACATTTGAAGTGGGTCTGGAAAGAAGAGGAGGAGAAATGAGCTGGTAAGGAAGTGGGGAAGACACATGGGGGAGAGAACCCAAGCCAGCTCCAGGGACTGCCATACAGCCAGAGTCATCATCACACCTTTCTAAGTAGTGGTGAAGGGTAGCTGTGTATTTTCAATGCTGGTCACTCTTCATGAATTGTTGCAGGTGGCTTGGAGTAGAGTCTGTTGCGTGGCACAGCTGCTGATGCTGAGGGCCCGAGCTAAGGGGAGATGTGTTTAAGGGGTATCATAGTGCTAAATGGATAGGATTTGGTGTGCGATCACAAGCAAAAATAAGAAAAAGGGAAGGTTTGGGGATTCCTCTCAGGATTCCAAAGAGGCCTCGGGATAGAATTTTGTGCTCTTTGGGGAAAGATCTGGGATGGAAATAATAACTATAATCTTAGACAGCTGGAGGTAGGTCCAGTTAAGATGGCAACATGGAGACCTCGACTGCTCCAAACCTCATCTGAAGCTTAGGAGAGCAGGTGGGACCAAAGGTGTGAGAACCACTAGCACATGCACCATAATTTGTGACACATATGGGGCTCAGCTCCTCAAAGGAGGAATGAAAACAAGATGAGGAATAAGGAACAAACTCTGGAGAAGACATAATGCAACATGAATTAATCTGGAGAGAAAACCATAGCTCCGAGGGAGTCTCTGGTAGCCAGAGAGCAGAGTGGTCAAGAGAGCTAATGTCAAGGTCAGATGGAATGGGGACTTCAAAAAATCTTTGGATATGACAGTATGTGACTTCTACTCTCTGAAGATGTCAGTCAGGGTCCCATCAAAACCCTCTTAATAGAGGTTTTTAAATTCAGGAATTGGCTATAGAAGTATTAGAAGAGCTGGTAAAGCAACAGGAAGAACATGATGTTCCAGAGATCAGTAACCACAGGAGCTTCTGCCTTTAGGGCTGGAGGAGAAAAGGAGAAAAAGTATAACTCAGATTCCACAGGCCTGCAATTCATGGCTGTTGCCCCATTGCTGCTGAAGGAGCCCCCACCACCAAGAGGGGACCAAGGAGCTCCATTCACCCACAGTTGCCTGCCTCTACTGGAACATAAAACGGAAAAATTGTGTCTCCCTCCCCAGTCTCATATGAATACCTCCAGTCTTCCAGCCTCCTTTGCTACATGAAAGAGACCATGGAAAAACAAGAAAGATGCCTAGCCTAGTTCCAGTAGCCAGTACCTGGGAGAGGGGACTAAAGCAATTGTTTTTATATACTAGGTGCTGTTATTTCTCCTTTATAAAAATGATGATGTGTGTAATACAGTTAAGAAACGGGCAGAAGACATGAATAGACACTTTTCCAAAGAAGACACCCAGATGGCTAACAGATACGTAAAAGATGCTCAACATCACTCATCATCAGGGAAATACAAATCAAAACCATGATGAGATACCACCTCACACCTGTCAGAATAGCTAAAATTAATAACACAAGAAACAACAGGTGTTGGCAAAGATGTGAGAAAGGGGAACCCTCCTGCATTGCTGTTGGGAATGCAAACTGGTGCAGCCACTCTGGAGAACAGTTTGGAGGCTCCTCAAAAAGTTAAAAGTAGAGCTACCCTACTATCCAGCAATTGCACTACTAGATGTTTACCCAAAGGACACAAAAATACAGACTCAAGGGGTACGTGCACCCCGATGTTTATAGCAGCATTATCAACAATAGCCAAACTAGAGAGAGCTCAAATGTCCATTGATTGATGAATGGATAAAGATATGGTATATATATATACAATGGAATATTAACCATCAAAAAAATGAAATCTTGCCATTTGCAACAACATGGATGAAGCTAGAGAGTATTTTATGCTAAGTGAAATAAGTCAGTCAGAGAAAGACAAATACCATATGATCTCACTCATATGTGGAATTTAAGAAAGAAAACAGATGAACATATGGGAAGGGGGAAAAGAAAAAAAGGAGAGAGGGAAACAAGCCATAAGAGACTCCTAATGATAGGGAACAAACTGAGGATTGATGGAGGGAGGTGGGTGGGGGATGGGCTAGATGGGCAGTGGGTATTAAAGAGGGCACTTGTGGTGAGCACTGAGTGTTGTATGTAAGTGATGAATCACTGAATTCTACTCCAGAAACCAATATTGCACTGTATGTTAACTAAGTAAACTTTAAATAAAAAAATGATGTCTAATGTGCCAATTTTTACAGGACATGTTCCATTAAGTGAGGCACTATGTCTTGTTTTCTTTCTGTTCCTCATGCCTACGATAGTAGGTACTCAGTAAGTGTGAATTGAGTGAATAATTGGCAATCTAAACAATACTGTCTATATTGACAGACTATATTAAATAAATATAGACAGACTATATTAAATAAATAAAGTCTATGATCATGAAGTGGTGCTACATAAGTATGGATCAGAATTACTGTCTCTTTGATAGCAAACAAGTGACATGTGCCATCACTTCTCCCTGCTACACCCATGGCAGACACTGCTAACTTATCATGGCTCTCCAGCTCCATTGAGCCTGTGTACGTCCTCTCAACACATGGTGCTTCACCCACTACCAGTCAATCAGAGTTGGCATGGCAGTGGACCAAGAAACCATGAAATGTCGGTAGGCTTTTCAGATGTCCATTGCAGTCATTAGTCATTTGGAACATACAACTCAAAACCACAGTGAGGGGCACCTTGTGGCTCAGTTGGTTGGGCATCTGCCTTCAGCTCAGGTCATGATCCTGGAGTCCCAGGATCGAGTCCTGCATCCAGCTCCCTGCTCAGAGGGGAGTCTGCTTCTCCCTCTGCCCTTCACCCGGCTCATGCTCTCTCTCTTAAATAAATAAAGTCTTAAAAACTACAATGAGGTACTACTTCACACCCACTAGTACCCACTGCTCAAGCAACAAGTAAGTACTGGTCATTCTTGTCCAGATACAAGCACAGAAACCTTCTTGACATATAAACAAGTGTGATTCAATGTTATGGGTACTCAGATCTCTGGATTTCTTGCTAATCCAAATGAATAACTAGTATTTGCTTATTGTTGCTTTGCTCATTTAAAATCTTTAAACAACTCTAGAAAGTAGGAATTATTATTGCCACTCAGAAAACAGAGGCTCAGAAAGATGGGGGCTATTTGGTAAGTGACTGAGCTCAGCTTTGCCACCTAGCCTCTAAACCCCTCTGTCCATTTGGGGCCTTCCCAGGACGTTTTGAAGCAGGTACCTGGTCTTGCATATTCTTAGTTGATTCTGCAACCAGCCACTGTAAGTTGTCCTATACAATTCCGTTCAGTGTCTTTCTCCATGAGGTGCTATAGGGCATAGAATCTGATAAATAAGAGATGGTTCAGAAGAAGGCCATGCTATTCCTCCACTGAACCTCTGGTTCCAAACACTCCATTTGCTTGGAACAAATTCTGGAGGGATTGATACAGTTTTATTATTAGATACTCAGTTTTAAATGCCATTGGAATTTGTAGCCCTGTGTGTCAGGAAACAAAACTCATAAAGCTCGAGTGATCCTGTGGATTGACTTCACAGAGCTCTTATGATCCCCAAAGACTTTCCTTCCTGGATGTTTTATCCCATTTAATTTAGTGGCTCTGAAATATCAGTAGAAGCTGGTCAATTGCTGAGGCTGTTCTTATGTTGTTTACAGATGTCAGAGCTGTCAATGACTTAGCTCATCTCTTGCTGTAAATCTGAGAGACTGGAGAACAACATCTTCATGCCTTAGGGGAAAAAAACCTCTGTCCTGTTTCCCTGTAAATATTTTGTTCAGCCAAGTATAAACTATCAGCTGGCCTGATGTAACCTCCCCTTCTAATTCTGGATTCAGCCTCCCCTTGCTCCCCAGTGCTCAAGCAACAAGTAAGTATCGGGCAGTGCTATGCAAAGCAGTTAGCCCTGCCCATATATTGCCAGATATTTAAGCCAGCTCAGGACACCTTGAAAGTTAATTCTGCAAACACACCTGAATTGTCATGGAAAGATGTTTTACGTTGTTAAGTGAAAAATGAAGTTATAAAACCATACAAAGGTTTCCAGTTCTAGTAGCAGGCTAGGATGAGCTAGTGCAATCCTTCTTTGTACTGAAAACACTAATAAAATATAAGATTTAATGTTTGTAAATCATGTATCTGGTAAGGGACTTGTGTCCAGAATACATAAATAACTCTTACAACACAACAATAACAAAGATAAGTAATCTAACTTTAAAATGGGCAAAAGGTTTGAATAAACTTTTCTCCAAAGAAGATATACCAGTGGCCAATAAATACATGAAAAAGTGCTCAACGTTATTCATCAATAGGGAAATGCAATCAAAACCACAATGAGATACCACCTCGTATTCCCTAGGATGGCTATAATTAAAAAGACAGACACTAACAAGTGTTGGTGAGGATGTGGAGAAATTGGAACCCTCATGTTTTGCTGTTGGTGATGTAAAATGGTGCCATCTTTTGGAAGACAGTCTGGCAGTTCCTTAAAAGCTTAAACATAGCATTACCATATGACCCAGTAATTCAACTCCTGGAATTGAAAACCATTCACACAAAAACTTGCTCATGAGTGTTCATAGCAGCATTATTCATAATAGCCAAAAGGTAGAAACAGCCCAGATGTCCATCAGTTGGTGAATGGATAAATAAAATATGGTATATCCATAAATGGAATATTATCTGGCAGTTAAAAGGAATGAAGTGTTGATACATGCTACAATATAGATGAACCCTGAACATATGTAAAGAAAGAAGCCAGACACAAAAGACAACGTATTAGGTATGATTTCATGTATATGAAATGTCCAGGATAGGCAAATCCATGGAAACAGAAAGTACATGAGTGGTTGGGTTGGCAGGGCTGGGGGGCCAACACTGGGGAGTGACTGCTTGATTGGTATGGGGCTTCTTTTGAGGATGATGAAAATGTTCTGGAATTAGATAGTACTGGTGGCTAGACAACTTTGTGAATGTACTGAAAACCACAGAATTGTACGATTTAAAAGGGTAAATGTTATGGCATGTGACTTTTTTTAAGTCAGGGGGAAAAGTAAGAAGGGGACACTCCCAGGGGGTGGAAGTAAAGAGGGAAGTAAATCCTAGTGGTCAGCCTGGTCAGATGGAGAAGGAAGAGGCTCTGATGGCTAGTGGCTGCAGTGTTAATTTCTGCATGGGGGCAGGAGATGTGGTTTGAGCCTTTGGAGGACAAGCAGTTGAAAATGAGACACCTGCATAATGTTCGGTATTGGAGGGTTTCGCTCTCAGTGAAAGGGGACACCCGAAAATTTCTGCCCACTGGCTTAGGGAAGCTAGAAAGTAGATGATCTTTGCCTAGAGCCCTGGGTGGAAGAAAAGAAGTCTCCTATAAGAAATCAAAGCTCAAAGTCCCATTCCTGCCGTGCACGTGGGATTGGAAATCCAAATCTTACCACTCATGTGGTACAGGATTTTCCAAGCTAAGAAACAAATATGAAACTGGTCTGTAATTGATAACCCCTCTGTGGTGCCTTGTGAAAACAAATGCATAGCTGCTCTGCTGCAGCACTTGCACAGAACAAATGCACTTACAGGAGAAACAAGCTTGGCTGAAGAGGACCTCATTTAAAATGATGAACCATAAAAGCAAAGAATCCACCTTGAGCAAGACTTCATAGACATACCCAGTAGAAGAATTAGCACCCCTTCTAAGAATTTAAGATAATGTAAGAATCAGGAAGAGGGTATAAAGGAAGTATATTTAAGATATATAATATATATAATATATATATATAAATATAAGATAGACTTTAAGACAAAAAAGCATTATTATGGATAGAGAGTGTTGTATGTGATCACAAAAGGAATATTTCAATAAGAACATAACATTTATGAACTTCGATGCACCTTACATTATAGTCTTAAAAGCATAAAGTAAAAATTAACTAGAATTGAAGAGAAATTATAGATCCACAATTATAATGGGAGAATTTAATGTTTTGTTCACAATAGAGAATAAATATTCTTTTCAAACACACATGAGACTTTACAAAAATTGAGCATGTTGTAGGCTATCATGCAAGTCTCAACAAGTATCAGATAATTCATTTCTTCCAGACCCTCTTCTGTGATCAAAATGTAAAATCAAAATCTATAAAAAAGTCCTACATTTGGAAATCTCAAGTCTGAGAATTATCAAATATGTAAAACAGAATAACAATAAAAAAATGTTCTTTTTTTATTATTATGTTCAGTTAGCCAGCATATAGTACATAATTAGTTTTTGATGTAATATTCAATGATTCCGTAGTTGCATATAACACACAATAAAAATGTTTTGATTGAAAACCAATGGGGTGTAGTGAAAGGGATATGTGGAGAGTTTTATAGCCTTAAATGCATATGTTAGAAAAGAATAAACATTAAAAGTAAATGGGCTTTACTTTTTTAAATTTATTTTTTAAAAGTTACTAAAAACTATAGAAAACCCTAGAGATTCTGCAAAAAAAAAAAAAGAAAACTACTAGAACTGATAAATGAATTCAGTAAAGTTGCAGGATACAAAATTATATACAGAAATCTGTTGCATTTCTATATAATAATAATGAAGTAGCAGAATGAGAAATTAAGAAATAGTCCCATTTACAATGGCACCAAAAAAATAAAATATCTAGGAATAAACCTGACCAAGGAGGTGAAAGTCCTGCACTCTGAAAACTATAAGATGAAAGAAACTGAAAATGACACAAATGCAAAAATATTCCATGCTCATGGATTGGAAGAAATAATATTGTTAAAATGTGCATACTACCCAAAGAAATCTACAGGTCAAAATATCAATGACATTTTTCACAGAACTGGAACAAATAATGCTAAAATTTGTATGGAACCATAAAAGACCCCAAGTAACCAAAGCAATCTTGCAAAGCTAGAGGTATCACAATCAGAGATTCCAGGATACGCTACAAAACTGTTGTCATCAAAACAGTATGGTACTGGCACAAAACAGACACCTGGATCAATGGAACAGATAGAAATCCCAGAAATAAACCCATGCTTATATGGTCAATTAATCTACAACAAAGAGGCAAGAATATGCAACGGGGAAGAGACAATCTCTTCAATAAATGGTGCTGGGAAAACTGGACAGCTACAAGCAAAAGAATGAAACTGGACAACCACACACAAAAATAAACTCAAAATGGATTAAAAACATAAATATGAGACCTGAAACTATAAAATACTGAGAAGAGAGCATAGGTAGTAATTTCTTTGACATTGGCCTTAGAAACATTTTTCTAGATATGTCTCCTCAGGCAAGGGAACCAAAATCAAAATTAAACTATTGGAACTACACCAAAATAAAAACCTTCTACACAGCAAAGGAAATCATCAATAAAACAAAAAGGCAACCTACTGAGTGGGAAAAGATACTTGCAAATGATATATCTGATAAGGGGTTAATATCCAAAATACATTAAAAAACTTACAACACAAGACCCCCAAAAAACAAATAATCTGATTAAAATGGGCAGAAACCTGAATAGACATTTCTCTAAAGAAGGCATATAGATGGCCAACAGATCCATGAAAAGAGGCTCAACATCACTATTCAGGAGAATGCAAATCAAAACCACAATGAGATATCAATCACCTCACACTTGTCAGAATGGCTAGAATCAAAAAGACAAGAAATAACAAGTGCTGGTGAGGATGTAGAGAAGAAGGAACCCTTATGAGCATTTTTGGTGGGAATGCAAACTGGAGCAGCCACAGTGGAAAAAAGTATAAAAGTTTCTTCAAAAACATAACATAATAAAAGAAAACTTAAAAATGGAAATACCATATGATCCAATAATTCCACTAGTGGATATTTGCCCAAAGAAAACAAAAACACTAATTCAAAAAGCTATATGCACCCCTATGTTTGTTGCAGCATTATTTATGACAGCCAAGATATGGAAGCAGCCCAAGTGTTCACTGATAGAGGAATGGATAAAGAAGAAGTGGTGTATTCATACAATGGAGTCTTACCCAGCCATGAAAAAGAATGAGATCTTGCCATCCGTAACAACATAGATGGAACTAGAAGGTGTAATGGTGAGTGAAATAAGTCAGAGAAAAACAAATACCATATGATTTCACTTATATGTAGCATTTAAGAAACAAAGAAAAAAGAGATAAAAAACAGACTCTTAACTATAGAGAACACACTGATGGTTACCAGAGGGCAGGTGGGTGGGGGGATGGGTGAAATAGATGATGGGGATTAAGGGTGCATTTACCATGATGAGCACTGAAAAATGTATAGAATTGTTGAATCACTGTGTTGTACACCTGAAACATAATACTGTGGTTTTTTTATTATTATGTTATGTTAATCACCATACATTACATCATTAGTTTTTGATGTAGTGTTCCATGATTCATTGTTTGCGCATAACACCCAGTGCTCCATGCAGAACGTGCCCTCTTTAATACCCATCACCAGGCTAACCCATCCCCCCACCCCCCTCCCCTCTAGAACCCTCAGTTTGTTTTAATTACACTTCAAGAAAAGAAAAGAAAAAAGAATAGAGCAAACTCAAAACCAGTAGAAGGAAAAAGTAATAAAGGTAAGACTGAACGTTATTGGAATGGAAAATAAATAAGCAATGTAGACAATCAACCAAATTCTAGTCCTTCATTTAAATTAACAAAATAAATAAAGCTCAGAACTTACTGATCAAAGGGCAAAAAACTTAGGGTCATATAGGCAATATTTGGAAAGAAAAGGGGACATGATATAAATATAGCAGAGGTCTTAGAGTCATGAGAGAAATCTGTAAACCACTTTATGCCAACATACTTGAAAATCTAAACAAAAAATAGATAATTTCCTAGGCTTCAAAGTCAGAACAGTATATATAATAACATTTTAAAATAAGAGAGGAAGGGAAGAAGAGGAAACAGAAAAAGAGAGAGGAGGTAGGGGGAGAAAGGGGGAAACAGAGAGAGAATGGTACATAAAGATAACTCCGAGTAGTGGAATACAGGTACTTCTGATATTTTTCCTTTCTGCTTACCTGTGTCCTGGTTAATTTACTCCCATGCCTAATGTGTCAGGCAAGAGCAACTCCTATCTATGCAACCGTTGTTCACCATTTAGGCCATGGATTTTGAGAATCTGCCTCTGGTCAGGTGGGCCATGGAGGCCCCTGGAAAGAAAGAGGGGTCCCAAGGGAGCCTGGATGTGCAGAGATGGGACAGCATCATGGCCTGTGGCAGGGCCCGGGGAGGGAGCCGAGAGGCAGAGATGGCTGAGGACTTGAACCCCATCTTCCCATTGTCTTCTCTACCGTGTGTCTCTTATAAGGACACTTGTCATTGGAATCAGGGCCCGTCAGGTTAATCCAGGATGATCACACCTCAAGATCCTTAACTTATGACATCCCTAAACACCCTTTCTACCAAATAAAGAAGCATTTCAGGCTGTGGTGCTGAGGGCATGGACACACATTTTGGGGGCCACCATTCATCCCACTGCAGGGACTGACTGACAAATTTAATTACAGAAAAATGAAGCACTTCTAAATAATGAATGACACCACCAGCCAAGTTGAAAAGACAAGTGCAAAATGGGAGAAAGTATTTGCCGTATACATCATAGATTGGTCTGGGATGAATTGCATAGTCACAAACTGGGCATGGAAAAAAATAAATTATTTTGCTGTTACTGTTTGTGAGTGTCCATTTTTGTAGCAGGAAAACCATCTCAAACTTGCCAGGTCAGAGTACCTTGGTTACTTCCAGTCAGTTTTTCCCTAGGAAACTCAGCCTCTTTGGGGTATCCTTGTCTCTCAGGGTCCTCATTCCTTCTCCCTGAGTGGAGAGAGAAGCACATGCAGTGTGGTGTTGTGCATAAATATAGCTGGCTGTGTGCCCAGTATGACCATGAGCTCTTTGGAAGAAAGGATTGTCTTTGATCCAGTTCTGAATCACTAGTGCTTGGGATTTGCCCATCACCCAGAGAATCTTTATTGCCTTACATTGATTTGAAAGCTTTTAAAATCCCTGGGTGCTTTCGTTTCGGGGCATGTTAAATAGGACCAGGGCCGCATTTATCCTATTCCCTGCAGGGCTGTTGCGGGGATTAATGTTTGAGCATAGATGATCTCCTGCTCCTTTAAAAAGGCATTAATTAAGTTAAAGGTTTTATTTTTCAAGGATGTGCTTAGTTTTTATAATAGTTTGTATCTCAGTCTATTGTCTGAAATATAATAAGGCTCATGTGCTTTCTCATAGAGAACAAGACATGCAGAAATGCACAAAAATTAATCCACCATTAGGGTTCCTCTCTGGATGTCATGTCCAGCAATTCGTGTTTCGGAGTTCATCATTTTGTGGGGAGATCCTCCATGGTGGCTTGGCCTGTGGGAGGCCCCGGGTGGGTGCTTTATGGAGAGAGCATCCTGACCGGATGTGCGATTTCTCTTCTCCCGGTTGCCCAGTGAGATGAAGCAGAAGCTGGCGGAGGAAGGCAGCAAGTGCAGCATCCTCTCGAAGCACCAGAAGTTCGTGGAGCACTGCTGCATGCGCTGCTGCTCACCCTTCACCTTCCTGGTCAACACCAAGCGCAGGTGTGCTGACTGCAAGTTCAATGTCTGCAAGAGCTGCTGCTCCTACCAGAAGCGGGAGAAGGTGTGGATCTGCTGTGTCTGCCAGCAAGCCAGGTGAGTGGCCAGGTGGACTTAAGGTGTCCGCTAGTGGCATGGTCTTCCTTTAGCCAGGTAGGAGCAGCAGAGGTTGACTGGTCAGCACAGAGGACTGACCACAGTAAAGAGATTGCCAAGGTGTACAGAACACCATGTGACCTTTACAAAGAGAATGAAGGAGGGCTGTGCTTCTTGTCTGGTCTCATCCTTTCATTCATTCAGGCATGTGCTGGATTCTTGGGAATTATGCTGGGTGCGGGAACATGATGGTGGATCAGGAAGATTGCTTATGGGGATGATGAATGCATGAGTGTTGATCATGGTATATACCGTGTATATGGTATATATCATGATACAGGCCTGACTAGTTCACCCGTTAGCTGTGGGAATGCAGAGCAAGGAGCCACTAGCTCTAGGGTTTGGAAAAAGCTTCACAGAGAACAAGAAATAAAGGCAGGATGGTAAAAGATGAAAAAGAATTACTAACGTGAAAGGGGGTGGGGATGGTGGTCTCCACGTGAAGGAAATGGCTAGCGTGGAGTCTCACGGAGATGTGTGTTTTTATTCTCCCTCAGTGACTGCCAGAGTATTTCTCTGATACACTGAGTATTTGGAAACTGATAAGTTTGATAAGCCAGTGTCTGGTGCTTGTTGCTTGGAATTCTTAAATCATTGCTGATCCTAGCATCTGCAAAACACATTCATATTCATTGCATCCTGCCATAATGGCTCTCACTGTGAGCAAGACAGAGATTGGCTGTTCCCAAGAACACACACAGGAGCTCCTGCCTCCCTCAACTTCTCCTTCTTTACTCCTGCCTTGTTTGTTCATTTATATCCTTTAACTTATCAAGCCCCAGCATTTTCCCATAAAGCTAGTTAATGGAGATGGCTGCTAAGCTCCCTTGGGATCCCCAGGGGCTCAGTCTCTGAGCTATAAAGAGAAACCAGTGGAAGCAAACGTGGTTTGTTGAGCACCCTTTGTCCAGGATGGGGTGCTGGCCAGGTTCTGCATATGACTTTCAGAGCAAAGAACCTATCCGAGTCCCCATATACCAGCTTGGTAGGAGGAGGAGAAGCCCTGTGGCACCAAAGGAAAGGAGGAGACTTTAATTATAGGTGAGCCTGTGCTTGGGAGTGGATGATGCAACCAGGTTCATCCTGTGTCGTGTCTTCCCTTTCTCATTAAAGTTGGGTTAAGGTCAAGTGCTTAACAAGAGAGTTGGAAGAGATTATGTGCAATAGACATTACAGAAGTTGGAGACCCAGGCTTTTGAGCTGGATTCTAATCATCGATCTGTATACCTCCGACCACCCATTATGTGTTTTGCTCCAGCCACACTCAACCTCACACATGCGGACATGAGGAAAGCAGACCGTCAGGTTCTTCCTGGGTTGGAGAGGCTTTCAGAGGGTTGGGACAGATGCAAGGTTAATGGAGTATAAGATATTTAAAATGTAGAAATTAAAATGATAGATTAATGTAGATAACAAAGGAAAGAAAGACAAAAAGGAGCTGTAGATGATGGAAAGAAAATGGAGAGGTCAGTCAGCTAGAAGTACCTGGTAAAATTGAAGAACTATCACTTAGCAGAGAAAGTTTTGTGTAGGGGAAAACATGTTTGAAGTAGTGGTTTCCGAGGTGGATCCATTGGGTGGTGAACATGGGCATAGGTGGCTGAGGTCTAGCTGAGGAAGGCATGGGACCAAAAGGCAAGTGCACGTGGATTCCGAAGTGACAGTTTTGATGGCAGAAGTTTGGAGGGGGAGACTAATCCAGGTGACACAGTTTTCTTGAGTGAGGAGGAGGAACAAGCAGGCCAAGAGGTAACAGAAATAAGGAGTAGAAGAGCATGGTGTGGCTGAATGTCACAATTGTGCACCCAGCAAGCTGGGTGGGTCTTACACAGCGTTTGACTCAAACATCTGCTATGGCACCCATGTTAGTGACCAAACTAATCCGTGGTGAATGCCTCAGGAACAGGGACCCTCCCTGTCTTCTTCAACTCCATTTGCAGCACGAGAGCCTGGCAGGTGGAAGACACACAGATCTTTGTTATGTTGAGTAACAGAACAGGACAATGTTCCAAAGCAGCCAAATGCATGGTACAAATGAGGCTTCAGGAATTTTAAAGAGAAAAGGATCCAGAGAGTGTAGGGTATCCTAACGAGGTTTTCTGGAAGACAAGGGGACCCCAGATGGAACTCCAGTTGGGAAGAGGAATCACAGAGCATTCTTGGACAAGGTATGTCAAGAGCAGAAAAGATCCCCCAAGATGTGTGGAGGGCCTGGAACAGTATATTTTAAATTTCTATTTCACATTTCTAGCCACCTAATGAGGAGGCAGGAGGCTTTGGTAATCCCATTGAACTAAATCTTGCATCATTTCCATGTCAGCATTTCATGACAACTCCCTGAGTGTTGGAAGGGCATCAGAAAATAAAAAATCATCCATAGAAGGATACCTTGAAAGATATCTGAAAAACTCATGTACATTTGCTCTATCAGTTTTTTAAAGAAAGGGGGGGATTACTGAGAAGTCATCCACATTCAGTGTGTCTAGCACAGAGAGAACGCACTCATGCTTATTTAATGAAAGTTGGCAGAAGGACAGTCCTGAAGAGAAGTTGGGAATTTTGCTGTTTCATCTTGTATGATGTCATGTGGGGACATTTCTGGGAGTCTTGGGATTGTAATAATATTGATGGAAAAGTGGAGCTTATTCCCTATTTTATTCAAGTTCATCATAGGAACATATCTAGGGAAAAAATCCATGATACATGTGGCAGGTTTTTGCTTCTAGAAATTTCTCTAAGGCCCAATTTGATAGAGAAGTATGTCTGGACCAGAGCACCTCAGATGTATGACCTGTGGGCTGACAGTCTTGTATATTTTGGAGGATGCCTCAGAAGAGTTTGTTTTACTTACGTAGTCAAGCTGTATAACTCCTTAGAACTACACAACAGACACAGCCAGATTCATCATGTGAAGCGTTTAAGGATTACTTTGACTTGGATCATGTATGAAAAATTTCTGATTGATAACAGCTTGTAAAGCCTGTCAAGTTTCTTTAATCAGAAAAAAAATGGTTTACAACAGATTGTTTAGACTTTAAATACACATTTTTACCTGGCAAAAGCCGGTGTCATGCTGGAATATGGCTTTGTGGGCACTATGCCACCATCCACATTGTTCATCAGTTTCTCTGCTCCTGGTGCAATCTGAGATTCACCTCTGGGTTTAGAGGTGATTAATTTTATTGTGGATATTCATCCAGTAGATTCATATTCAAACAGTTGGGTTTAAAACCACTGTATATGTCAGAATCTATGAAGAACACATTGTGTGTGTGTGAGCTTGTGAAATCTCAGTGAAATGCTTTATAGCAGCTCTATGAAGTTGCAGAGGTGACCACTTTTGTGAGGCCACATTCAGACCCATATTTCACTGCCCACTGGCCACGATGTACTTTTCCTTTCCTATATAAATTAGTTCCATTTGTACTGTACTGATTTAGTTTCAAGCTGTTTGTCCAGTGGCAACCATATGCCTATGGAGCCAGGAATAATTATAATAATAAGAATTCTTGTCCACAAAAAATTAAGGAGTTAGGAGTTGAGTGAGGGTAGACATTCATGCAAAAATATTAACAAATTGCATCAGAAATAAATGACTGTCATGCGCCTGGGCCTGTCTATGGTGTAGTTCTAAATGAGCAACTTGGGTTAGAAATGTAGGGTTCACAAGGGAGGGCCCAGATAGTGTCTAGTCTCTGTAAAAATGGGGAAATCTGTAAATTCAGCTTTCTTCTTTTTTGTTTCATGTCCTAGTCTTCTGTTTGGTTATTTATTACAGTAAAAGTATTTTAATTTTAAATGAAAATTCCCTTTTAATGGTCATTGCTGTAATTATGATCAGCGGGTTAGTTCATTCATTCTTTTGGTTCATATGTTTTCCGTTAAAAGCTATTTTTGTGAGGCACCTGGGTGGCTCAGTTGATTAAACATCCGACTCTTGGTTTCAGCCCAGGTCATGATCTCAGGATCTTGAGATCAAGCCCCACGTGGGGGCTCCATGCTCAGCATGGAGTCTGCTTGTCCCTCTCCCTCCTCCTCTGTCTCCTGCCTCCCTGTGTGCATGCACGAGCATGCACGCACACACGCACACACACTCTTCCAAATAAATAAATAAAATCTTAAAAAAAAAAAAAGCTGTTTTTGTTGTAAGTTTAGAATTTTAACTTTGGGAAATTAACAAACATTAGATGAATTTATTAGAGAATGAATGCTGGATTACTAATTTTGGAGGTTATATAGCCAATATGATACTACTGAATCATTCCCTTTGTCATATATATGAGATATATATATGTATATATATTTATATATTTATCTATTATATATATGTATATATATTTATCTCCTAGGCAATTTATTGTATAGAATCATTCAGACATTATAAATAAGCATGTATAGTAGTTGCATTTTAAGATCTTCTGCAGGAAACAAACTTGCAGAGCAAGTCCAGACCTTACTTATCAGCCATTGTCATTTGGGGTCAAATTGATTCAAGAACAACGATCTTTCCTTGGGAACAAATTGGCTTCCTAGTTCTCTGCTTCATTATAAAAATTGTTCTCTCTGATTTTTTTCACTATCTTTAACACAGACCAGTTTGGGAGATTGTTGTCAGGGAATGAGAAAAAAAAATTATCTTGGAATCAAAATCAAACACATCTCATTATGCCTATGTCATTTGCTTTGGTTTTTCTGAGACAACTTAAGCCTTCATTTCTTTTCACTTGGAGTTGAATATCCTCTACTTGTATCTGATCATTTATTCACAGTCCACATGATCATAGACTAGCATACTTCCCTTTTGGTATGAACTCCACAGTATGTTTTAGAGATACCGCAGTGGATTTGCAATATCCCTAAAGAAGATACAGTATTAAAAATTATCACTATGGGATAGGATGTTCACAGGTGAGCAAATATATGGGAAGATATTGAACCTCACTAGAAAGCAAGGCAATAGAGATGTATGCTTCAAGTAGTTTTGTTTTTCTCATTAAATTAGTGATTTTTTTTTCATCAGTCGGCTTAGTGTTGACAAGGGTAGATTGAAAAAGGCACACTCATCCATTGCTGGTGGAATTAAAATGGGCATAACCTTTTACCAACATGTATCAAGAGCCTTTAGCATGTCTAAGCCCCTGAGCCCAGTAATTTCATTTTTGAAAACCTATACCTAAAGAGAAGATAGAAGCTTTTTTTAATACTGCACAAAAATGAGGTGTGCTGAATTATTTGTAATACAAAGACAAAAGTAATCTAAATGTCCAACAGTAGGACAGTGGAAGCAAATTAGGGCATATTCAACTTGATAGAATATGATGAGCCCTTTAAGATAGTGTATATATTATATTAGCATGGGTAAATTCTTACATTAAAACACATTATTAAAAACTACCATGCTGGGGCACCTGGGTGGCTCAGTCGGTTAAGCATCTGCCTTCAGCTCAGGTCGTGATCCCAGGGTCCTGGGATCGAGCCCAGTGTTGGGCTCCCTGCTCAGCGGGAAGTTTGCTTCTCCTTCTCCATGCCCCCCACTTGGGCTCTCTCTCTATCTCTCTCAAATAAATAAACTCTATAAAAAAAACTACAGTGCTAAAATGTACATACAAGATAATCACTCTATATAATAAAAGAAACAAAAAGACTGAAAGGGAATACACACATCAGTGCTGTTAACATTGGCATTGGGAGATAACATATGGATAAATAATTGTTCTCTTACCCCTATTTTCCATTTAGGTTCCAAATTTCCCACATTTTACATGTGTGCTGCTATAACCAGGTGTACATAAAACAAACATAAATCTAGGATGTGCTCCTTTCTCTCCTTCTCATTCCAAATCTTCTCCCCCATCACCTCAGTGTTGCTTTTCCCATAACAGCCCCCCCCCCACTTTATGCCACAGAGCTAAAATCACCCAGCTTCCCAGGGAAAATGGAATCATCAAAGGGGACTTGTATTTTGAAGTTCCAAATAATGGGCGCTTTAGGTTATATATACCAGCCTGTCTATAATAGATCTCCATAGAGACCATGACTGCAGCACTCAGTCTAATCGTTGTCAGAGTGACCTGAATCATGAGGCAGTTGGGAATTTTGAAAAATGTAAATTGCCCCCAGTGAAAGCTAAGGGATCTATTTTCTGGTCACTGATTTTTTTACTCTCCATAGATTAAATAACAAATATATCAAGAGTGCCTGCTATGAGCATGGGATTGAATTGGCCTTTTCAGATGAGTTATTTCATGTAACCCTTACAAGAACTCTGTGAAGGGGCAAGAGATTAGCCCCAATTTAGAGGCAGGGAGGTCTGAAACTTGGAATGACCAAGTGGCTAGCCAAGGTCACTTTGTCAGTCCCAAGTTCAAGACTCTCCTTATAGTCTCCCCCAGGAGTACAGCCTGAGTCTTTGGGGCCCCTCTCCTTCAGCTTCCCATCAGGCCTCCTTGCTCAGCCAGCCACTTGGACCCTACTTTTAAGTCTGTGGAAGCAGTGGACAGTCTGTGCTTCCGTCTGGGCTCCGGTGCTAAAGGGGTAGTGTAGATTTCTGTTCCCCTTGAAGGCACTGTGTGTCCACAGGCAGTTAACTGCACACTTACACTTCCTCTGCAGTCATAGCAATGAATACAGACTAAGACATGGGAGTGAATATCAGGGAAGGAGGGCAAGGTACCACATGACACTCCCCTCCCTTTGGCACTCTGGGCTCCTCACGGTCCCTCTTAGCTGAGGCCTTTCACTCTAACGTGTATCCTGTCTGGACCTCCGGCGTGGAGTGGATGCTGTATCCACTGACTGACTGACTCTCTAAAGGCCTGCCTTTTTAGGGAAAATACAGACTATGACATTGTGTGACATTGAACATTAAGAGCATGAACTAAATCTTTGAGATATTTTGGTAAACCTTTTACCTCTCAGCACATCTTTTAATAAGTTTAAAAAAAGAAGAAAGATTTACTTTGACATACAAAGCTTAGTAGGCTTCTGATTAAATCTGTGGTATTCACAATGAGCATTTAGGATACATTTTTAGGCTGACAACCATGGGTTTTTACTAATGTGTCTGTTTACATAGGGGCTGTAATGGCTAATTTTATGTGTCAGCTTGGCGAGGCCATGCTCCCCAGGTGTTTGGTCAAGCAGTAGTCTAGATGTTGCTGTGAAGATATTTTTTAGATCAGGTTAACATTCAAATCAGTAGACTTTGAGTAAAGCAGATTACTCTCCATAATGTGTGAGCTCCATCCAATCAGTTGAAGACCTTTCAAGAAAAAAGATTGATTTCCCCAAGGAAGAAAGAATTCTGCCAGCAGACAGCCTTTGGATTCTAGCTGCAACAGCCGTGCTTCTCTGGGTCTCCAGCCTGCTGGTCTTCCCTAAAGATTTTTGACTTGTCAGCCTCCATAGTCCTGTGAGCCAGTTTCCTAAAATAAATGTCTCTCTCAATAGATGATGATAGGTAGATAGATAGATAGATAGATAGATAGATAGATAGATAGATAGACAGATGGATATAATCCCCTATTGGTTCATTTTTTCTGGGGGAATGATGACTAATACAGGGATCTTCAAGTAATGTAGGACAAAGGGTGATAGGAGGTGGAGAGAAGGAGGCAAGTGAAATGGGAGACCCCTTCATATATTCTCCTGCCTGGCCCCAGAGAGAGGGGGCCACAGGCAGAAACAAAGAAACTGTTTTCACCATGGAACATGGGACCCAACAAAGTTACTCTGCAGCCTAGGGGACAATGTATGATATAGACCTGGAAAGAGAGGCATTCTCCTTTGAGGACAGAAGCCCAAGCATAGGGAAGATTATTGGCTGTGGTAGCACCGAGGGAAGCTTGGCAGTGATTTGGCATTTGCATAGGAGAGCAGGGCCTGGCAACATAGAAACCCTCATTCCAGTGATTTCTCTACAACTGGACATTGGCAGGGGCTGAAAAGGGGAAGTGCCACCAGTGACTTCCCGTGAGACTTCCCGAGGACTCCAAAAAAGACCCAGGAGACATACTGTGAGAGGACACTGATGTCCTGCTTTGTTCAGGAGGAGGCACAGAATCCGTAACATCAGAATTCTAAGATTACCTTATATGTGTATTTTCTCTTAGGCTGGTGGCACTTGGGGAAATTTGGGTTGTAGTAGTAATGCAGGCATTGATTTAGGCAAAGCTGGGAGAAAAGAAAACTTAGGATATTGAAAAATTGGAAGATGAGCCCCCAGTCAGTATATGGGCCCATGACCCTAACACTGCAAATCTGATCCTGTCTGGGAATTTGAATCTTGGTTAGAGCAACACATCAACTGAGGACAATTAGAGCTGAGTCATCCTGAGATAGGGGACAAAATGACGACCAGGGGTGATGTTCCCATAACTGAGATCCCTGGTGCTGCTGCCACAAGTCTTGGATATTCAACTTTTCCCTCAATTCTTTAAGCCACCAGATTTTCCTTTAAGTTACCTTTTCACGGAAGTCATCCAGAGTTCATTCCTGCTGTTTAAAACAGAACCCAAAGAACTGTAACTGGTATGGAAGACATAATTGCAATCAGAGCTGCAAGATAGAAATTTTAGGCCAAGAAAGAGAAGAGGCAGGTGACAATCCTGACATGGGACTGAGAAGGGGATATTTTTGTTTCTTGCATATTTTCTAATCTTCCACACTTAAATGTGGTTTCTCAAAATTGGCAGGTCTAGCCAATAAGAAAGCGTGACCTGCAAGATGAAGAGTTCCATGTGTTTCTAATTTTCTAAAATCCCTGTTGGATAGCAAACAGAAAGGGTTTCAGCTACAACGTTAATTCAGAAGAGCAGAACAATCTATGGGAATGGAGGAGAACATGAGGGTGTAAGCGATGTTTGTGTAAAGGCCAGGGGTGCCACAAACATGTATCTAACAGCTGAGCACTGTCCCCTTTTGCAGGGCAGGTGATTTCTGCTTCCTTAGTTTCAACAAAATTGAAGGAGGGCCTAAATGACCACTAAAAATAATATTGGATCCTAGATTGCCATGTGATCTTTGGCATATAACTCAGATGGAGTTCAAAGTTGAAGGATATTGCTTTAAAAAAAACCAAACTGCTTCTGTCCCTATCTATAGAAAATGTTTCCTCGTAGCTTAAAGTTTTTAAAAAGAACACATAAAACTAGTGCTGAACACTATCTCACTCAAATAATAAATGGTATCCATCTGTGCATACAGGAACCAATAAAAAAGACATCTCCCTGCAAGATGTATTTCCAATAAATGTATGTTTATGTTTCTTTACTATTTATCAGAATTTGAATATATGAGTTTTTTGTATTCCAATAGAACTTTATTTATGAGCACTGAAAGTTGAATTTCATACAGTTTTCCTGTGCTATGATATTGTATATTTATGTTCTTGATCAATTGTGTCTTAATAATCAGAATTGATAACTCAACCCAAGATAAATATTTTGACACTTAGAGCCTCAAGCTCAAAAAGTTATTAAATTCAATTTATTACACACATTTCTGTGACAAAGAATGATAAGAGTGTGATAAATAAGACTTAAACACAAAAATATATGACATTAAAAGAAAATTCTGGAAGGGAGGTAGAATGGGATAAAAATATCTGTTCAAGAAGAAAAATGAAAAATGTTAATATTCCAACTGTTAAAGGAGTCAGCAAATGATGGCCCACAGACCAAATCTGGCCTGTTACCTGTTTTTATAAAAAGGTGTTGCTGGAACACAGCCATGCTTATTCAGGTACATGTTGTCCATGGCTGCCTTCAACTACAACAGCAGATGTGAATGGTTACAGTGAACCATCGGTGTCTGCCATGTTGCACAGTTTGAAATATCTGGGGATTTTTAACAGCCAACGAAATGTCACACAGGTTAGTAGCACCATTCCTGTTCATTGACTGCAGACCTGTGGACCATGGAACCCCATGAAGAGAGTCACATTTTGTGGCCTTGGAACAGTGAGGGAACTTAACAAATCATTGATTCCTTGGCAGCATTTTCTTCTAACAGTGACCAATCTAGCAGGTGTCATCATCATGAACTTTGCCCATTGACATGGTAGGGAAAAAATGCCAAATTTTTAACCATCTTAGACTCTGGTATTTAAATTTTTGCACTCAATCTTGAGGCCAGTAGGCATTTCCCCAGCCCCACCTTTTTAGGCCTATAATTAACCAAATGCATATCCACCAACCACCAAGCCCTTAATTGATGATACATTAAGAGAGAAAATCATTAGAAGATAGACTTTAAAATTGAGCCAGCAGTTGAACAGTTTGTTGTCATTTGAGAAAAAAAAAAAAAAGACAAAAATACAAAAAGCACCTATGTTTCAGGTGCTTGATGACTTTCTGGAGATAGAGCAGGCCCATCTCTCTGGTTTGCTTCCCATTACCAGCCGGACTGTACGGCGCATGAAGAGGCGTCATGAAAGATGGTCCCTATTAGAACAATGGTTCACCTCTTCCTAGCGCTTCACTGTTTTCAAATGTATTTGTTCTGGAGTACATCCAGGGCTAACAGACCTTGTTAAAATGCCTTTTGCTAAGAAACAACTCCTCCACTCAGGCCAGTCTTGGACCACAATCGAGGCAAGAGGTGTCAGCTGGAAGCCCCAGGATAGATTGCACTTTTAACGTTACCTAGAGGTTACCTTTGACTTGGTAAACAGAAACAAGAGAATTCATTGGGAATGACTGAAGCCAGGCCATGGACTCAACCCTATATGATTATGAACATTCACATAAACATCATCGTAATTCAACAAATACAGAACACCACACAGGCACACCTCAGAGACGTTCGGGTTTGGTTCCACACTACTGCAATAAAGGGAATCTCACAGTAAAGTGAGTCAAATGAATTATTTGGTTTCCCAGATGATATAAAAGTTATGTTTACACTATACCATAGTCTACTGTGTGAAATGGCATTATGTCTAAAATAACATACCTTTATTAAAAAAAATTATTGCCAGAAAATGTTAATCATGTGCGTTTTCAGTGAGCCATCATCACTGACCGCAGATACTACAAATATAATAATAGTGAAAAAGTTTGAAATATCCCAAGAATACCAACATGTGACACAGAGACATGAAGTGAGCGATGACCCTGTCCCCATTCCCATTCATCTTCTTGGTTCTTGGTCTGGCAGCCATGCTTTCTCTCCGACCCTCCCCAGTCTGCTCAAGAATGAGTGTCTCATTAATCCACGGCTTTTACAAAAATTATGAAGGTGCAGTCTTTCTGCAGTTGCTCAGATTTCATAGTTCAGAAACAGTGTCATTGGCAGGGGTGATTCCAAAGGTCCAGACACCTGTGCTCCTAACTGGCCCCTGCTCAGGTCCATGAATCTGAGCTGACCCACATTCTCTGTCACTTGAGCTCATTTAGGTGCCCAGAACACCTTCCTGTGCTCTGAGCCTTATCCATGAGCACTTTTCACCAACACCAGAACTTTTAGCTTGGGCTTTTTGTTTAGGGACATGAACAGTTTCTAAAGCAAGTGAAACTAAGAATACATTGGCTTATATCAATTGATCCTGGCTGAAATATGTAGGGCAATCTTTCTTCCCATCTTATAAATGAGATTGCAGCCAAGAGGCTTGAGGGAGTCACCTAAGTTTACACACTGGATGGTAGATGAAGACTCGGCAGCTACTGTTGAGTCCCTGGAAGCTGGAACACAGCGCAGGGGTCAGCCCCTGGCACATAATAGGCTACCAGTTGTTGATGGTTGAAATCGTGAAAGAATAGAAACCCAGTCCTGAACCCCAGCATCCCCCAACCAGTACTCTGTCAAGCTGTGCGATGAGACGTAGCCATACCTGTCACAGATCAGTTTTCTTCAGAAGAATCGTATCACTGGGAATGAGACAATGAAGGATTAACTGTAGTTACTGATGCAGTTACTGGAGACACCTTTGAACAATACCTGGGAATCAGATAGGCCAGGAGAAGCAGAAGAGCTAACATTTGAGAATTTCCATTCAAAAACATTCATTCCAAATACACTTAATAAATGTCCATTCTTGTTGCTAAGCACTATGTTTTACATTGTGATATAACAATAAATAATACATAGTTCTTGACCTCCAGATGCTCACAGCTGAGTAATTGGAGTATGTGTGTGTGGGTGGGTGCATGGGTGAGGTAACCAAAACTTACAAGCTTGTATTTACAGTGTAATTAATTGTGTAAGTGCTAGAATTCATATTAAAAATGTGTGGTTGGAAACAACCATCAATTCTGGCTTGAGAAGTCTGAGAAAGTTCTACAGAGGTCAGGACCCTTAAGAAGGCTCTTGGAAGACAAGGAGACCACCAAAAAGACCAGGTGATGGGCAGGGGAGGTTATTGTAAATCAGAGCGAACCCTATCTTTTAGCGTAAGGGGAATTAACAAACAGCAGAAATATCTACAGGTCACTTCTCCCAAATTATATTTTCAATAAAGAAAAGCATTATCTGCAACTGTATTGAGCATTCTTTTGTTGGTGTCCCCTAACTAAAGGCTTTTCTTTTCCTGTCTTTATTTTTGGGGCGAGAGGGCTGGGGTTGAGGTTAACAGTTCAGAGATACCATCACAGGCATCACTATCTGGCTGTAATGCTTTGGCACTGGATGCATTCTGAGCATGGCATGTGGGCATCAGAGATCTGCTACAGGCCACAGAAGCAAGCAGAAAGCTTTGGCTTGGATGGAGAGTATCTGAATGGGTCATGAAGAATATGGCAATGTGCTGCAGGCTGGGGGGTGAGGGACGATGTATAGCAAGGTTAGGATGTTAAATACTCTGCAAACAAATATCCACCTGCTCCATCACCAGACCTATTGACTGTGAGAAGGCTAGAAGCATATTTTGGGGGGCAATGTTTTTTCAGAAATGGGCATGAGGGGCAGGGTAGGGCCCTTTCATCTTTTCACACTCTACCCCGGCTGTGTACCACGTGCTCTGTAGCCTTGTCCTCGTCCTTGTGAAGAGTAGGAGGAGGCAGTGGGCCAGCCCTGGCCTCGGTGCTGGGAGGGAGTGGCTCCTTGGGAAGGGTTTGCTCAGGGTAGGTGCCTGTGTGACCAAGTGTGATCGGATTGGTCAGCAGTACGAGTTTTGTTTTCTCCGTTCTTAAACTAGGTCTTGGAGCTGCCCTAAAGCCAGTAAGACTGTAGTCATTCATTGGTGCTCTACGTGGGGTGAGACCAGAGCTCAAAACTCCTTGGGAAGTTGAGGAAACCACAGGTGTGGCTCACCATAACCAGCGTGCAGGGTGCCGCTGGGAGGTCCCGGGAGGAGGCAGGAAGCCAGGGCATGGGTGGCCTCTGGCTCTTTGGAGAAAATCTGTAGTTTTTTGGAGATCAGCAGCAGTACTTCCGGAACCATGCCCAGGCATTCTTTCTATCCCTGGGATATAACTCAACATATGAATATAGTTGAGGCAGTGGGCACTTCCCTTGTGACCCCCACACACATCTTGTGATTCAGCTCCCTTTGACACTGTTCATGCTACAGTTAAAAATTTCACTCTCATTTTTCCTGGTAGAGAAGCTAGAACTCACGGGCTCAGTTTCCAGCTCAGTACCTGTGGACATTAGACCATTGGCTTCAAGCGGGAGGCCTGCATCCTCCTTCCTGACTTCCTGACACCCTCAAACACAAGAACCTTCTTTGTTGTCTGTCTTCTGAGTCTTCCTCCACCCCAGGTTCTCTTAGTCATGTTTTTCTCTGCTGGAAGAATATGGCCATTCTCCCAGCTGTGGTAGGGGCAAGCTTTATTTAGAGAGAATTTTATGTAACAACCACTTACATAACACTGTGTGCTAGGCATGCTCTAGGAGTATTATAAATATTAACTCTTTTAATATTCATAATGATATTTGAAGTAGATGGTGGAGCATACTATTATTTGCCCCACTTTACATGCAGGGAAACTTAGGCATGAAGAAGTAAAATAACTTAGGTTAAATAGATGCGATTTTATTAAACAGCTTTGGTTCAATAGCTGGGGTTGGATTGGCTGAAAAACCATAGCACATCATTAATTAAGCAGGTTGGTGCCTTACTGACATGAGTCAGTCTGTGCCATGTTGGAAATAACACAGATGCTGAAATTATATATCTGAGTTCAAATCCACCACTCACTGCCAAGGGCAAGGGATTAAAATGCCCTCCTTTTGGAGTTGGGGGCTGGATGAGGGAACCTGCTTCAGTGCCTGACATTTGGGTGTTTAGCGAATGTCAGTTACTATTATTATGACTGCTGTTGCTGATGTCATTATCATAGCCTGACTGGCTTCTCTAGGGACCCTAAGGAGCAGCCCCATTAGCGATGGTGGAGCATACTATTATTGACCTCCCCAACCTCCCAATCCCTATCCCTCCTCTTCTCTCCTCCCCCACCCCATACACCAGTCTCCTTATCTACTGGATTCTGGTGGATGAGCTCTGGATGCACAGGAAGAACCTCAATTAAGATTTCAGGAAGCCTAAACAAAGACAACAAAGACCTATGGCAAAGGCTGCCTTGAGCCAGTGTGTTCTTCACGTTTTCCCTTAGCCTGACTCATCCACACAGGCTTGTTACTGGGATTGTATTTTTGGGTTAAGGCACCTGATCTTTCAAAGTGGCTGAATTTCACAGAAGGATAATTCGAAAACTCTCTTTGTAATACAACAGAGCTCTTGAGTGGAATGGAGCAGCCATGAGCAGCTGTATGTGTTAGTCTAAGCAGATTACGTGTGCCATTGGCTAATTAGAGAGGAGGAGGATCCTGACGCTTGCACAGGTATAGGTGCCTTGGTGATCCTCATTGTGTCCTGCTCAGGGACCCCAGTGGCCACTCTTGGACCATCACTGTCCCATAATTCATTCCTTCTCTAACACAGTGGTGCACACACGGGGTGATGGAACCTAAAATATATCAAAAAAGTGATGATCCTCTACACTGGAAACTTACATTAATGGGAAGCCCAGAATTTTCCTCTGTTGACAGCACCTCCCAGGGGAAGGGATTGGTTTGGTGATCTCTTGAAGTTCTTTCCCCCCACATTCATTCATGTGGTCTGCATTAGATAGATCTGGCTTTGAATCCTGGATCAGCCACATTTTTGCCATGTGACCCTGGACAAGTTATTCAATCCTTTTGAATTTGGGAGTTATGACACTTTCCTCAAAAATTACTGTAAAGAGAAAGAGAGAGAAAAGGTGTATAAATCACTTAGCAACACTTTAGCTACAATAACGGGTAGCTTTTATTATGTTGTTTTCATTCTGAGGTTGCTAAATAGCTATTTCCTTTACTTTATAAAATATTAAGCACAGCATAATTGCTTATGAGTATGAAGGCCCAGCAAAATAATTTAGTTTTATACTTAATTCTTACAGTTTCTTTCCCAGCATTGACCAAGGCAGTTAAAGATATCACCACTCAACAAAGAAGGACACTTGTTCACCTTCTGAAAGATTTCATAGAATCGCACAGTGCATGTTCCAGGATATTGGCTCAAATCACTTAATAACCTTAAGTGTACATTACTTTAAATTTTAGTGCCCCTAGGAACTAAAAAAAATGTGCACAGCTTTAATATAAACATCAGGTAAAAAATATTTATACTGTATCACAGTATACATTTCATTTTTTTCTGCTCAAATAAAATGTTTAATCAGGCTGTTATACAGCTGACGTTTTTTAGCTTGGCAATATGGATGTCATCTTTAATAGCCAATGTTTCTTTTTTTAAAAGATTTTATTTATTTATTTGAAAGAGAGCATGAGAGAGAGAGAGTGAGAGAGAGAGCTCACAAGCAGTGGGGAGGGGCAGAAGGATAAGCAGACTCCCCACTGAGGAGGGAGCCCCATATGGGGCTCGATCCCAGGATCCCAGGATCGTGACCTGTGCTGAAGTCAGACGCTTAACCGACTAAGCCACCCAGGCACCTCTAGCCAATATTTCTTTATTTACTATGTAATAATAAAGTTATACAAAGGGAATTAAAAATGATTTGGCAAATAATTATGGATTCATCACCCAGATTTTGAACTAAAATATTACCTATCCTAATGGAAACCCCTGATTATCCCCCTTTAATTATATCTTCCTCCTTTCCTTTGGAGGTAACCACCATTTTTTTAAAGATGTATTTATTTATTTTAGAGAGAGAGAAAAAAAAGAAATATAAAAAGCAAGGCAGAGAAGACAGAGGATCACAGGGGAAGAGAGGAAAAAATGAAACAAGACAAAACCAGAGAGGGAGACAAACCATAAGAGACTCTTAATCTCAGGAAACAAACTGAGGGTTGCTGGAGTAGTGGGGGTGGGAGGGATGGGGTGGCTGGGTGACAGACACTGGGGAGGGTATGTGCTATGGTGAACACTATGAATTATGTAAGACTGATGAATCACAGACCTGTACCTCTGAAACGAATAATACATTATGTTAATAAGAATAAATAAATAAATCCACAAGGAAAGGGAAAAAAAGAGAAATAGAGAGCGCACGAGTGGGAGGAGCAGAGAGAGAGGGAGAGAGAGAGAATCTCAAGCAGACTCCACGCTGAACGCAGACCCCAGCACGGGGCTTGATCTCACGACCCCGAGATCACAACCTGAGCTGAAGTCAAGAGTCAGACACCCAACTGACTGAGCACCCAGGTGCCCCCATCGTTCAACTTTGTTATATCTATTCATATTACGTGTGTGGTTCATTTACATGGCAGAGATAGTGCTCACCAAATATTCCATATGCTCCCTGTATGTTCCAGCCTCCTTTGCAGGTAGACCAGAGCCATACAATTGATTCTGGACAATGGACTCTGAGCAGAGGTGTCACATATCATGCTCAAGTCAAGGCAGAATTAACTAGAGTGTCTTCTCTCTTCCCCTCCAATGTCCTAGTGTTCAGATTGTGCAACTATAAGATGGCAAAGTCTTCACCTGGGTCTCTAAGTGATTGTGTGGAACAGAGCCTCCTGCCAACCACACTGAACATGTAATACGACCAATATATATATATATATATATATATATATATATATATATATATATATATATATATCCCTTATAGTTTTAAGCCAAGTAGGATTTGGAAGTTAGTATATATCAAAACCTATTCTGTCCTGAACAGGACAGCCACTTGTACTGCTCTTTGGGACTCCATTGTGCGACTGCACCACAATTGCTGTTCTCCTCTTAATGGATGTTTACATTTTTTCTCAGTTTTAGATGTTATGGAACAATGCTACCAGGAACAATGCTACACATTTATATACAAGTGCCAGAGTTTTTCTAGGGTACATAGCTAGGACTGATTTTTAAGTTGCAGGGTATACACATATTCCACTTTATTAGCTGTATCCCAACTGTTCTCCATCAGAATCACAGCAGTTTATATTCCCACAATTGGTAAAAAAAAGAAAAAAAAATTCCCTTTCTGTCACATCCTCCCTAACAGGTGGTATTGAAATGTATTTTTAGTTCTTGCAAATCTGATAGATATAAAATAAGAATATTTTGGTGAGGGTTGTCTGCACCAATATCTAGCCTATTTTGATCAACACACAACTCCACTGCTTTCTGGCACTGAGCCTCTGTTAGTCCCTTAACCAATTATTTGTTTTTAATTATATTTTAAAATTGTATTTTTAACTTACATAATATAAGTTAAGGTTTGATTGCATTTTATTTTACTAGTGAACTTATACATCTTTATTATGTTTCCCAGTCATTTATATTTCCTCTTCAATGAATTGCCTATTTGTTACTTTTACTGATTTTCCTATTGATTTTCTTCTTTTTCTTAATAACAAGTAGTAGTTCTTTTTATATTGTGAATACCAATCCCTAATCTTTTGTTTGTGCTGCCAGTATCTTCTCTCAGACTGTGGCCTTTCCTTTCATTTTTTTGATAAGCATAAGTTTTAAATTTTAGTGTAATCAAATTTTTCAGTCTTTTCCTTTATAGTTAGAAATCTGAGTCTTTTGGAGAACCTGGGTGGCTCAGTCAATTAAGCATCCAACTCGATTTCAGCTCAGATCATGATCTCGGGGTCGTGAGATCGAGCCCTGTGTTGAGCTCCGTGCTGAGCCCAGAGTCTGCTTAAGATTCTCTCTCTCCCTCTCCCTCTGCCCCACCCACCCCCACACCTCCTCTTAATGGATGTTTACATTGTTTCTCAGTTTTAGATGTTATGAGCACATGTGCGTGCTCTCTCTCAAAAAGAGAGAGAGAGAAATTTGAGTCTTTTAAAGAGATTCTTCCCAATTCTCAGGGTATAATTATATTCTACTACGTAGTCTTCTAAAAGTTTTAAAGTTTTGCTTTCAATGTACAGTAGTAGTCCCCCCTTACCCGTGATTTCGCTTACCATGGTTTCAGTTACTTGTGGTCAACCCCAGTCTGGAAGCAGATGTTCCTCCTGACAAATTATCAGGTCAGTGTAGCCTAACACTCTGTCACACTCACGTCACTCACCTCACTTTGCATCCTCACAAAGGCATTTTATCACCTCACCTCATCACAAAAAGAAGGTAAATAAAGCACAATAAGGTATTTTGAGAGACAGAGACCATATTCACATAACTTTCATTACAGTATGTTGTTATGTGTTCTATTTTATTATTAGTTACTGTCATGAATCTCTTATGGTGCCTAATTTATAAATTAAACTTTACCATAGGTGTGTATGTATAGGAAAAAACATAGCATATATAGAGTTCAGTACTATCTGTGGTTTCAGGCATCCACTGGCAGTCTTGGAATGTATCCCCCTCAGATGAGGAGGGACTAATGTAATTCTTCAGTCCACCTAAAAATGCTTTAAGCCTAAGATTTGAGGTAATATGTATCAGTAACAACTCAGTTACAAATAAGGAGGCCAATGTGCCTATTTCGAGCAGAAAGATTTTTAATATAGAGAATTAGATGTGTGTGTATTGTTGGCAGGGCTGGAGGAGCATACTCCAGGCCAAGTTTCTAGGAAGGACCCCCAGAACAGCCTGGAGAACTGACCGAGCAAAGGAATTGCTTCCTCGGCCAAGAGCAGGAAGCAGGAAACTGTCAGGAAGCCGCAGAAATCAGGGATCTCCTTCCTAATTCTGGCTCCCAGACGACCCATCTCAGCCACAATCCCTGCCAACATGTGGAGATCCCACACAGCTGCCTTCCAGCACCACGAAGGAGGCACTTAGCACTGGGACTTCTGCTCCTGCTGCCACAGAAAAGCCAGACTCTTACTTGCCAGCCAAGGAGGAGCACACAGCTATTCATCTTCATCTTCTATGTAAATGGCATTGATCCTCATCATTTGCCCATTCTGGAGGTCATTATTTTGATTTTGAATCTTTCAGTTAGTTGGTTGGCTTCATCATTAGGTTTTTGTTTTTTGTTTTTTTTAAGAAGTGTCAGTATTTACAATTCTGTGATCATGCTTTCTTCCCTCTCAGACCTTTATCGGTACTGTTTGTGGTAGAGATTAGCACGATTCACTGTTATTTCCAGCTCTCCTCTTTCCAGGCACATGCAGAGATGGCTCTTCTTCATCTTCTTGAGGATAGGTATAGCCCTATGCTTGCTCTGACCAATAAAATATGAGTGGAAGTGACCCAATGTACTGTAAATATTTTTAGTTTTCTGCATATTGTATTTTGACATCTTAAAAAACCCTTTCTGGTTGGGGAGAGACTGCCCCTCCTAAGGCTAGCCTGTTCTTGGAGATGGCAGAGAGCCCAGGCTAGAGTGTGTCTTCGATATGCAAACTAACCAACCCAGAGTCTTGCCTCCTCTCTCTGGCCCACACATCCCAGAAGGCAATAGTCCTCTGCCTTAATCATCCCAGGATCAGGTGTCTGCCAACTAGGAACCACCTCTGAAGCCCATAGTCTGCAGACATTATTCACACTAGCCAGTCCTAAACTGCTCACCCTGTCCTGCCTTGCCTTTGACATGAAAACCACAATAAAGACACAATAAAGGGCCTACGTGCTTCCCTCACTCCTGTCTTCTGCCTTCTGACCACTCTAATGTCTTTCCTGTGTGGCTCTGTGTGGTGTGCTGTGCCTCTTGTCTCTAGGACCTGTGAGTATAGTAAACTTTGTTGTTTCCAGAGTCTCTCCTCTGTCCCCTCTTGCGGCTGCCTCTGACTGATCATCTCATAAAAGAATACAAGCACTCGTGTGTCACTTTGGATGGAAGCATTCAGTTGCCCTTGTGAGAATCTCTGGAGCTCTCCTCCCTTGTCTTGGAGAATGTGGAATCACATGTTGTTGTGGAGGTGCAGTGCTGAACCTTTGCATGGAAGCTGGGTCCCCCGGAGACGCTGATAGACCTAGAGCAGATTTTGCATGATCACGAAGTAAATTTTTGAGGACAAAAGCCGCTGAAAGGTGAGGGTTGTCTGCACCAATATCTAGCCTATTTTGATCAACACATAACTCCACTGCTTTCTGGCACTGAGCCTCTGTTAGTCCCTTAACCAAGGCTCCACCATCCATCATTTTGTTGACTGGATTCTGTGATTCAGTAGGATTCTTTTTAAGAAAGATTCACAAGTAACTAATTTGTTTTTCATATTTGATAATGTCTGCCTGATGCTTTTCTCCATTCTTAACAATTTGCCCTAGTGCTCTGTCCTTGGGTCACATGTTCTTCATGAACAACAGAAGTTGCCCTATGAATGTCAATGAATGTTCCTCTGGAGAAATTTCAGGCCAGATTGACATTTCCCCCCTTTTAGGTCTCAAACACCTAGAGTTCTAACTACCATAAGGCTCAATGTAGCAGAAGTTTTTATTAAAATGTAGTATGCCTTTGGGATATACAAACTCAATTCCTCATTCAGTTTAAAGAAATTTTCTGCTATCGTATGTCTCAATATATATTTTTTTCATTTATTGCTCACTGAATTTCATGAACAGGAGTTATCCTTATGTGGAATACTTTCCATGTGCCTTGCATATCTCTACTCTTTAATTTTTTTCTTTTTTTTAATTTTATTTTATTTTATTATGTTAGTCACCGTACAATGCATCATTTGTTTTTGATGTACTGATCCATGATTCATTGTTTTCGTATAACACCCAGTGCTCCATGTAGTACGTGCCCTCCTTAATACCCATCACTGGGCTAACCCATCCCCCCCACCCCCCTCCCCTCTAAAACCCTGTTTGTTTCTCAGAGTCCATAGTCTCTCATGATTCATCTCCCCCTCCAATTTTCCACCCTTCATTTTTCCCTTCCTTCTCCTAGTATCCTCTGTGCTATTCCTTATGTTCCACAAATAAGTGAAACCATATGATAATTGACTTTCTCTGCTTGACTTATTTCACTTAGCATAATCTCCTCCAGTCCCATCCATGTTGTTACAAAAGTTGGGTATTCATCCTTTCTGATGGCTGAGTAATATTCCATTGTATATATGGACCACATCTTTATCCATTCATCTGTTGAAGGGCATCTTGGCTCTTTCTACAGTTTGGCTATTGCGGACATTGCTGCTATGAACATTGGGGTGCATATGGCCCTTCTTTTCACTACATCTGTGTCTTTGGGGTAAATACCCAGTAGTGCAATTGCTGGGTCATAGGGTAGCTTTATTTTTAATTTTTTGAGGAACCTCCACACTGTTTCCCAAAGTTTTTAAAGTTGCTTGGTCATTTTCTTATGGATTCATTCTGATGGCTCCCTGTCTTTTATTTAGGTCCATAATTTGATTTTTATCTGCTGTGTCCCTTCATGTTCTTTTTTTAAATTTTTTTTTATTATGTTAGTCATCATACAGTACATCATTAGTTTTTGGTGTAGTGCTTCATTGTTTGTGTATAACACCCAGTGCTCCATGCAATACGTGCCCTCCTTAATACCCATCACTGGGCTAACCCATCCCCCACCCCCCTCCCCTCTAAAACCCTCAATTCGTTACTCAGAGTCCATAGTCTCTCATGGTTCGTCTCCCCCTCCGACTCTCCCCCCTTCATTTTTCCCTTCCTTCTCCTAGTGTCCTCCATGCTATTCCTTATGTTCCACAAATAAGTGAAACCATATGATAATTGACTTTCTCTGCTTGACTTATTTCACTTAGCATAATCTCCTCCAGTCCCATCCATGTTGTTGCAAAAGTTGGGTATTCATCCTTTCTGATGGCTGAGTAATATTCCATTGTATATATGGACCACATCTTTTTTATCCATTCGTCTATTGAAGGGCATCTCGGCACTTTCCACAGTTTGGCTATTGTGGACATTGCTGCTATGAACATTGCGGTGCATATGGCCCTTTTTCTGATTTATTTGGTAGTTCTGTAACAGTGGTGTTTTATCCTCAGTTTGTTTCTTTAGATCTGTGATCATCCTTCCATACCATCCTCTTGTTTATAATTTTGTCTTTAAATTCTTGAGTACTTGTCTTGTTGAGTTCATGTTCCTATTGCATTTTCCATAGTGCCAAAACCTCAAGGGGGGGGGGGAGTTTCTTCTTTTTCTTGGGTTCTCTTCCAGACTGGGTTCTTTCTGTCCTTTTTGCATGCTATTTTTTTTTTCTCCCTCCCTCCCTTTCTTCTACATGTCCATAATCTTTCCTACCATCCTCCCTTGTGTTTTGTTCCCTTCGTTCTCTTTTTCTTTGCTATTTCTGTTTGCACAGTTATGATCCTGATTCTTTTCACCATGACCAGACTGAACATGGGAGGCTCTGTCCAAATCCTCTGTTTTATCTAATGTGGTGTGTTTGAATTTTCCTCCACACTCCCCACACACACTTTACGTGACACCAGCTTATCTTCTCCTCTAAACCGGAGGACTGCAGATATATTTCTGTGGCCTAAGAGCATCAGGGTAGGGTAGGGCAGGCTTTCCCAAGGCTGTCTGTGCCACTGATGGGTCAGTTTCTCTGCTGAGATTTCAGGTCATCTTCCGGCACCAGGTTTCTTTCCCCTGAAACAGGAGGATATTTTTTCTCATGGTGATGGGAGGAGACTGTCTCTCAGGTTTCAGATCATATGCCTATATTCAGCACAGATCCCTAGGCAGTGATGGGCCCTGATGAATCTTCATATGATGGGAGTATGGCATTTGGAGGCAGTTGCACAAGAGGGGAGTCTTTTACAGCAGGGGTCTGTCCAGAGCTATCTGGGGATTGCTCCTCCGAAGGGGAGAAGAGCAAGGGGACCCTTAGGGGGGAGGGAGGGATGTCCCCCAGGGGCACTGCAAGACTCCGGGTCAGAGAGCCCTAGAGGGCCGTAGCAGCTTGGAGGCTTATCACCACAAAGCTAGCAGCTGTGAAGTGAAGTTTTGTGAGGTGTGCAAATCAGGCAGGCTCTAAATGGCTAAAAATCTGTTGTTTGGGCTATTTTTAAAAAATAATTAAATGTTTAAATTTTGAGTATGGTGCCAGTGGGCTTTTAAGCTAATGAGTCGCAGCCTGCAGAGGCAAATAGATGACGTGGTGCCAGCACACAGAGACCATCTCTGGCTCATCTATATAACATCCTGCTTCACCAAGATCCTGAAATTCTGTTGACACAGGTGCAGACTTTTCTTCAGGCATCCCTCCCGGTGAATGCCAACACAGTTAATATTAAATCTGAGGACTGTCTATGTATTTAAATCAATTATTTAAATCAAATAATAAATCTATTAATAGCAATAGCATTTGCTTTGAGGGTCATCCTTTCTTCATGAGGGATCTCAGTTTCCTTATCTCCAAGGGCAGGTCTCTATTCAGTCATTCAATAAATTTATTGAGTACCTACTGTGTGCCAGGGACTGTGCTAGGTAAGCACTAAGGATACAAAAGTGAACCAAACAGACCAAGTCCTAACTCCCATTGACCTTATATGCTAGTGGAGGGAGACAGGCAGTGAACAAAGACAGACAATGGACAAATATAAATACATTTGCTGTGGATGACTTCAACAAGGAAAAACAAAGCAAGATAGGGTGGCTGAGAGTGGTGGAGGAAGGGTGACATTTGGCAAAGAGGGTCAGGGAAGACCCTCCTGAAGAGGTGAACTCTGATTAATTTTGAAGATTCTCTCAGGTTCTTTTTTTTTTTTATTTAAATTCAGTTAATTAATATACAGTGTATTATTGGTTTCAGAGGTAGAGTTTAGTGATTCATCAGTTGCATATAACTAAAAATTAATTAATTAATTAATTAATGAAATTAAAAAGATTCTCTCGGGTTCTTTGAGGCCACCCTCCAGTCAATGAAGCTGCTGGATCCCTGACTGAGCTGAGTTTGCTGCTTTCTCTTTTTTCATGCACTCACTTTTTTGGGGTTGATCCTAAGAGGTGAAACGGCTACAAGGCAGGCAATCTAGCAGGAAAGGGTCTAAGAAAAGCAAAAACTCCTCATACAAAGGATTGTTAGTAATATCCGGAAGCATTAATACATGTCTTCTAAGGGGTGGTATGACCAGAACAAAAGAGAACTAGGTTTAGTATCACTAAGCCTGGCTTTGAGACCTGTTCTACATTTGTTTGAATAAAAACCGTTGGAAATCTCTTTCTCTGAGGACTTCTGTAGTTACTCTCTTGCTGTTTCCTGTCATCAAATGCAGCAGCGGGAAATAAGGAAGCCAACCTGATTTTTCTCTCTCATTGCCAGTGACTTCATTTTTACTTTTGTCTTGTTTTGTTTTGGGCCTGAATGCCTACAGATATGTCTTGGTGTTAATTACTTAGTACCTGATTTTCTTAAAATCCAGGGTGTCTTTTAATCTGTAATTGAGATCTTCCTTTATTTGGGGAAAACCATTTTCCATGATAGTGTATCTAAATTTAAGTGAGCACCAGAATCACCTACAAAGCTTGTTAAAAACACAACTTGCTAGGCCTCAACCCAGAGTTTCTGATTTGGTTAGGTCTTGGAAAGAGGTCTAAATGTGTATTTCTGATAAATTCCCAGGCAATGATGTTGGGCCAAGGATCCCACGTGGAACCACTGTTCTTTTTTTTTTATGTTATGTTAATCACCATGCATTACATCATTAGTTTTTGATGTAGTGTTCCATGATTCCTTGTTTGAGTATAACACCCAGTGCTCCATGCAGTACGTGCCCTCTTTAATACCATCACCAGGCTAACCCATCCTCCCACTCCCCGCCCCTCTAGAACCCTCAGTTTGTTTTTTCAGAGTCCATCTCATGGTTCGTCTCCCCCTCCGATTTCCTCCCCTTCATTCTTCCCCTCCTGCTATCATCTTCTCCTTCTTCTTCTTCTTCTTCTTCTTCTTCTTCTTCTTCTTCTTCTTCTTCTTCTTCTTCTTCTTCTTCTTCTTCTTCTTCTTCTTCATATAATGTATTATTTGCTTCAGAGGTACAGGTCTGTGATTCAACAGTCTTGCACAATTCACAGCGCTCTCCATAGCACATACCCTCCCCAATGTCTATTACCCAGCCACCCCATCCCTCCCACCATCCCCACACTGGGTTGCTGGATTGCTGGAGTGGTGGGGAGGGTATGTTCTTTGGTGAGTGCTGTGAATTGTGCAAGACTGTTGAATCACAGACCTGTACCTCTGAAGCAAATAATACCTTATATGTTAAAAAAAAGAAGAAGATAGTAGGAACAGAAAAATGAAGTGGGGGAAATCAGAGGGTGAGACGAACCATGAGAGACTAAAGACTCTGAGAAACAAACTGAGGGTTTTAGAGGGGAGAGAGGTGGGGGGATGGGTTAGCCTGGTGATGGGTATTAAAGGGGGCACATACTGCATGGAGCACTGAGTGTTATACGCAAACAAGGAATCATGGCACACTACATCAAAAACGAATGATGTAATGTATGGTGATTAACATAACATAATAAAAAAAAAGAGACAAAAAAAAGAATTCCTCAAATCAGTGAGATCATATGATACAAGTCTTTCTCTGATTGACTTATTTTGCTCAGCATAATACCCTCCAGTTCCATCCACATCGTTGCAAATGGCAAGATCTCATTCCTTTTGATGGCTGCATAATATTCCATTGTATATATATACCACTTCTTCTTTATCCATTCATCTGTCGATGGACATCTTGGCTCTTTCCATAGTTTGGCTATTGTGGACATTGCTGCTATAAACATCAGGGTGCGTGTACCCTTTCGGATCCCTACATTTGTATCTTTGGGGTAAATACCCAGTAGTGCAGTTGCTAGATCACATGATAGCTCTGTTTTCAACTTTTTGAGGAACCTCAATACTGTTTTCCAGAGTGGCTGCACCAGCTTGCATTCCCACCAACAGTGTAGGAGGGTTCCCCTTTCTCCGCATCCCCGCCAACATCTGTCGTTTCCTGACTTGTTAATTTTAGCCATTCTGACTGGTGTGAGGTGATATCTCATTGAGGTTTTGATTTGGATTTCCCTGATGCCGAGCGATGGTGAGCACTTTTTCATGTGTCTGTTGGCCATTTGGATGTCTTCTTTGGCAAAATGTCTGTTCATGTCTTCTGCCCATTTCTTGATTGGATCATTTGTTCTTTGGGTGTTGAGTTTGCTAAGTTCTTTGTAGATTTTGGATACAAGCCCTTTATCTGATATGTCATTTGCAAATATCTTCTCCCATTCTGTCAGTTGTCTTTTGGTTTCGTTGGCTGTTTCTTTTGCTGTGCAAAAGCTTTTTATCTTGATGAGGTCCCAATAGTTCATTTTTGCCCTTGCTTCGCTTGCCGTTGGCGATGTTTCTAGGAAGGAGTTGCTGCAGCTGAGGTCGAAGAGGTTGCTGCCTGTGTTCTTTAGGATTTTGATGGACTCCTGTCTCACATTTAGGTCTTTGAACCATTTTGAGTCTATTTTTGTGTGTGGTGTAAGGAAATGGTCCAGTTTCGTTCTTCTGCATGTGGCTGTCCAATTTTCCCAACACCATTTGTTGAAGAGACTGTCTTTTTTCCATTGGACATTCTTTCCTGCTTTGTTGAAGATTAGTTGAACATAGAGTTGAGGGTCCATTTCTGGGCACTCTATTCTGTTCCATTGATCTATGTGTCTGTTTTTGTGCCAGTACCATACTGTCTTGATGATGACAGCTTTGTAATAGAGCTGGAAGTCCAGAATTGTGATGCCGCCAGCTTTGCTTTTCTTTTTCAACATTACTCTGGCTATTCAGGGTCTTTTCTTGTTCCATACAAATTTTAGGATTATTTGTTCTGTTTCTTTGAAAAAAGTTGATGGTATTTTGATAGGGATTGCAGTAAATGTGTAGATTGCTCTAGGTAGCATTGACATCTTCACAATATTTGTTCTTCCAATCCATGAGCATGGAATGTTTTTCCATTTCTTTGCATCTTCCTCAATTTCTTTCATGAGTATTTTATAGTTTTCTGAGTACAGATCCTTTGCCTCTTTGGTTGGATTTATTCCTAGGTATCTTATGGTTTTGGGTGCAATTGTAAATGGGATCGACTCCTTAATTTCTCTTTCTTCTGTCTTGTTGTTGGTGTATAGGAATGCCACTGATTTCTGTGCATTGATTTTATATCCTACCACTTCACTGAATTCCTGTATGAGTTCTAGCAGTTTTGGGGTGGAGTCTTTTGGGTTTTCCACATAAAGTATCATATCATCTGCAAAGAGTGAAAGTTTGACTTCTTCTTTGCCGATTTGGATGCCTTTTTTTCTTTTTGTTGTATGATTGCTGTGGCTAGGACTTCTAATACTATGTTGAATAGCAGTGGTGATAGTGGACATCCCTGCCGTCTTCCTGACCTTAGGGGGAAAGCTCTCAGTTTTTCCCCATTGAGAATGATATTCGCTGTGGGTTTTTCATAGATGGCTTTTATGATACTGAGGTATGTACCCTCTATGCCTATACTCTGAAGAGTTTTGATCAAGAAAGGATGCTGTACTTTGTCAAATGCTTTTTCTGCATCTATTGAGAGGATCATATGGTTCTTGTTCTTTCTTTTGTTAATGTATTGTATCACATTGATTGATTTGTGGAAGTTGAACCAACCTTGCAGCCCAGGGATAAATCCCACTTGGTCGTGGTGAATAATCCTTTTAATGTACTGTTGGATCCTATTGGCTAGTATTTTGGTGAGAATTTTTCCATCGATGTTCATCAAGGATATTGGTCTGTAATTCTCCTTTTGGATGGGGTCTTTGTCTGGTTTTGGGATCAAGGTAATGGTGGCCTCATAAAACAAGTTTGGAAGTTTTCCTTCCATTTCTATTTTTTGGAACAGTTTCAGAAGAATAGGTATTAATTCTTCTTTAAATGTTTGGTAGAATTCCCCTGGGAAGCCATCTGGTCCTGGGCTTTCGTTTGTTGGGAGATTTTTGATGACTGCTTCAATTTCCTTAGTGGTTATAGGTCTGTTCAGGTTTCTATTTCTTCCTGGTTCAGTTTTGGTAGTTGATACATCTCTAGGAATGCATCCATTTCGTCTAGATTATCTAATTTGCTGGCATATAGTTGCTCATAATATGTTCTTATAATTGTTTGTATTTCTTTGGTGCTGGTTGTGATCTCTTCTCTTTCATCCATGATTTTGTTGATTTGGGTCATTTCTCTTTTCTTTTTGATAAGTCTGGCCAGGGGTTTATCAATCTTGTTAGTTCTTTCAAAGAACTAGCTCCTAGTTTCGGTGATCTGTTTTACTGTTCTTTTGGTTTCTATTTCATTGATTTCTGCTCTGATCTTTATTATTTCTCTTCTCCTGCTGGGTTTAGGCTTTATTTGCTGTTTTTGCTCCAGCTCCTTTAGATGTAGGGTTACATTGTGTATTTGAGACCTTTCTTGTTTCTTGAGAAAGGCTTGTATTGCTATATACTTTCCTCTTAGGACTGCCTTTGCTGCATCCCAAAGATTTTGAACAGTTGTGTTTTCATTTTCATTTGTTTCCATGAATTTTTTAAATTCTTTAATTTCCTGGTTGACCCATTCATTCTTTAGTAGGATGTTCTTTAGCCTCCATGTATTTGAGTTCTTTCCAACTTTCCTCTTGTGATTGAGTTCTAGTTTCAAAGCATTGTGGTCTGAAAATATGCAGGTAATGATCCCAACCTTTTGGTACCAGTTGAGACCTGATTTGTGACCTAGGATGTGATCTATTCTGGAGAATGTTCCATGAGCACTAGAGTAGAATGTGTATTCTCTTGCTTTGGGATGGAACGTTCTGAATATATCTGTGAAGTCCATTTGGTCCAGTGTGTCATTTAAAGTCTTTATTTCCTTGTTGATCTTTTGCTTAGATGATCTGTCCATTTCAGTGAGGGTGGTGTTAAAGTCCCCCACTATTATTATATTGTTGTCGATGTGTTTCTTTGCTTTTGTTATTAATTCGCTTATATAATTGGCTGCTCCCATGTTAGGGGCATAGATATTTACAGTTGTTAGATCTTCTTGTTGGATAGACCCTTTAAGTAGGATATAGTGTCCTTCCTCATCTCTTATTACAGTCTTTGGTTTAAAATCTAATTTGTCTGATATAAGGATTGCCATCCCAGCTTTCTTTTGGTGTCCATTAGCATGGTAAATGGTTCCCCCCCCCTCACTTTCAATCTGGAGGTGTCTTTGGGTCAAAATGAGTCTCTTGCTGACAGCATATCGATGGATCTTGTTTTTTCATCCAACCTGATAGCCTGTGTCTTTTGATTGGGGCATTTACCCCATTTACATTCAGGGTAACTATTGAAAGATATGAATTTAGTGCCATTGTATTGCCTGTACGGTGACTGTTACTGTATATTGTCTCTGTTCCTTTCTGGTCTATGTTACTTTTAGGCTCTCTCTTTGCATAGAGGACCCCTTTCAATATTTCTTATAGGGCTGGTTTCATGTTTGCAAATTCCTTTAGTTTTTGTCCTGGAAGCTTTTTATCACTCCTTCTATTTTCAATGACAGCCTAGCTGGATATAGTATTCTTGGCTGCATATTTTTCTCATTTAGTGCTCTGAATATATCCTGCGAGTCCTTTCTGGCCTGCCAGGTCTCTGTGGATAGGTCTGTTGCCAGTCTAATGTTTCTTCCATTGTAGGTTACAGATCTCTTGTCCCGAGCTGCTTTCAGGATTTTCTCTTTGTCTCTGAGACTCGTAAGTTTTACTATTAGATGTTGGGGTGTTGACCTATTTTTATTGATTTTGAGAGGGGTTCTCTGTGCCTCCTGGATTTTGATGCCTGTTTCCTTCCCCAAATTAAGGAAGTTCTCTGCTATAATTTGCTCCAATATACCTTCTGCCCCTCTCCCTCTTCCTTCTTCTTCTGGGATCCCAATTATTCTAATATTGTTTTGTCTTATGGTATCGCTTATCTCTCAAATTCTGCCCTCGTGATCCAGTAGTTGTTTATCTCTCTTTTTCTCAGCTTCTTTATTTTCCATCATTTGGTCTTCTATATCACTGAATCTCTCTTCTGCCTCATTTATCCTAGCAGTTAGAGCCTCCATTTTTGATTGCACCTCATTAATAGCCTTTTTTATTTCAACTTGGTTAGATTTTAGTTCTTTTATTTCTCCAGAAAGGGTTTCTCTGATAACTTCCATGCTTTTTTCAAGCCCAGCTAGTATCTTAAAATCGTCATTCTGAACTCTAGTTCTGACATCTTACTAATGTCCGTATTGATTAGGTCCCTGGTAGTTGGTACTGCCTCTTGTTCTTTTTGTTGAGGTGATTTTTTTCCACCTTGTCATTTTGTCCAGAGGAGAATAGATGAATGAGAGAACAAAATGCTAACAGGGTAACAAAGACCCCAGAAAAATATACACTAAACAAATCAGAAGAGACCTGAAACCAGGGGAAAAGAAAGGGAAAGAAAGAAAAAAGAAAAAAAGAAAAGAAAAACATAAAAAAAAAAAAAAGAATATGATCAAGTATGATCAGGCTGGTGCATAGATCAGTGCCACACACTAGATTTTGGGTGTATTTTGGTCTGTTAGAAGAAAGTGCCTCCCAAAATTTTAAAGAAAGAAAAACTTATATATGTACAAAAATAAGGGTAAATACAATAAAGGGATGGAATATGACTGTACAGATGAAAATTATAAAAGATTTTATAAAAGGAATTGATAAGTTGGTTGAAAAAAGAAAGAAGAGGAATTAAAAAAAAAAGAGAATGTGATCAGGCAGGAGACTAGAACAAAGCCATACACTAGACATTTAGAGTATATTTTGCTCTGTTAGAAGAAACTGTATCTCAAAATTTTAAAGAGAGAACAACTTATATATATATACCAAAAATAAGCTTAACTACTATGAAGGGATAGAATATGACTCTAAAAATGAAAAATAAAAAATATTTTTAAAAAAGGGATTGATAAGATGTTGGTTGAAAAAGGGAAAAAGAAAAATTCAAAAAAAAAGAAAAAGAATATTTAAAAAATTAACTTTGAAAGACTAAAGAATCATGGGAAAAAAGCCATGGATTCTATGTGCAGTATTCCCCTAGCGCTGGAGTTCCGCCGTTCTCATTGATCGGTAAACTTGGTGTTCGTTGGCTGTTCTTGCTGATCTTCTGGGGGTGGGGCCTGTTGCCTTGGTTCCCAAATGTTTTTGCCGGAGGCGGAATTGCCCCGCCCTTGCCCGGTCTGGGCTAAGTAATCTGCTCGGGTTTGCTCTCAGGAGCTTTTGTTCCCTGCAAGCTTTCCATACAGCTTTGGAGGACAAGAGTGAAAATGGCAGCCTCCCAATCTCTGCCCCCAGAGGAGCCGAGAACTCGGGGCCCCGCTCCTCAGTGCGCCCCCAGAGAAAAGCAGTCAATCAGTCCCTTCTCCCCGGTCTCCGGCCGCACTCCGTGCTCACCCGGCCTGTGACCGAGCGTTTCTATCTCTGGCACCTGACCCCGTGTGGAGTCTCCAAACCCAGCAGATCCCTGCGGGAGCGAGGGGAGTCTCCCCGGATCTGCGCTTGTTGGGTCCCTGCTGGAGGAGCAGTAGCCTGACTGTGCCCGCGGATCACAGTTTATGGTAACCCCGAGCTGCGAGCCCACTCCTCGGCTCCGTCTCTGCAGCCGGCTTCCCCACTCCGATACCTGGGAGCTCTGCCGCACTCAGGCACCCCCGGTCTTTCTGTGACCCCGAGGGTCCTGAGACCACACTGTCCTGCCAGGATTCCACCCCCCGCTTAGCCACTGGAGCGATGTCCCTCAGCAGGGACTTCTAAAAGTTCCGATTTTGTGCTCCACTGCTCTATCACTTGCCAGAAGTGGCCGACGGAGGCCCCCTCCCCCGCCGTCTGTCCTCCTGAATATCGCCTCGGATTCACTTCTCTGCACGTCCTACCTTCCAGAAAGTGGTCGCTTTCCTGTTCAGAGAGTTGCTGCTATTCTTTTCTTCGATCTGTTGAGTTTGTAGGTGTTCAGAATGGTTTGATCCCTATCTAGCTGAATTCCTGGGACCAGACGAAATTTAGGTCTCCTACTCCTCCGCCATCTTGCTCCTATCTCTGGAACCACTGTTCTAAAATATCGTTCACATATTGATTTTCTGTTGGTTGGATGTCTCTCTTTCTCAGGGACAGCAGTTATACAAACTGTGGTCCTCCTCTACCCACCTTCCATCTCCATCCTGCCATCTCTGGACCTCGGACCTCTGCCTTATTCTTTCCCATTGCCGTAGGGCTGTACTTTCTCCAGCCCATCACCCATGTCCTTACTGGGTTTCCAGCAACATCTCTTCTCCTTTCTGCTTCTATGAATTCATTTCTGTGATCATGCTTTTTGCTTCATTTCCTTCCCAAATCCCACCATCTCACTACTGATCTATGTCTGTTGTTTCCTATTCTCTAGAACTTTTTTTCTTTCTAGTCTGAATTCTTTGTCTAACTGCAATTTATAATATTCTTTTTAAAAAAAAAAAAACTTTTTTGTCTGGAAGTATCTTTGCAAAAATCATGATGGCTCCTTGGAAATACTTGTTTTGAATGGAGAGCATTCTTCCCGTATCTCCCCTTTGCAGAATGTTTATGTGGCAGAGGAGCCTGGAAAGTCTTAAGTGGAGTAGCTGTTAACCTGGAATTTTGGTCTGCTACCACAGAACAGATTTTCAAGGACTAACAAGATTTGCCCACCCTTAGAGTGAGCCCTGCATGCCACAGTGTGTGTGTACATGTGTACATGAATTGTCAACATTTACTTTTCTAGCTGTCTAAAATCACAGTCTCTGGGGGAAGCTTGTCACCTACACTTTCTCCTCATTCCTGCCTGTTTCTTTCAAACATGGCATCCTGTGTGTTACTTTGTTCAGCTGCCCCTATCCTGCCAGTCCATGCTGCAAAGCATACTGGTAGGATCTCATAGCCTACATGTACCTTGGCCTTGCTGGTCTAAGCCAGGTATTTTGTGACTACCTGGGTGCTGGATCAACACTACCTAAAATTTGTTTAGATGTTGAGACTGATGACCCACACCCACCAAGAGGATATGAAAAGGTTCATTAGTCATGTGATGTGACTTTCTGGGGACAGCTGGAACGCTCATGACAATCCAGGTAGCAAGCAAAGCAGAGAGTGTTTGGGACTTTATAGTGCCTGGGTCATAAGACAGGATGGGGGTGAGCATTCCTGCGTGGGGCTCGGGGCTTGCATGGGGTGAGTGGGCTTTCTTATTAGCTTGCCCAGATGTAGGGCAAAATGCAGGGGAAGGGAGGGAACTTCAAAGTTGCCAGCTGTCAGGGTGCCTGAGTGGCTCAGTCGGTTAAGCATCTGACTCTTGATTTCAGCTCAGATCATGATCTCAGGGTCGTGAGATGGAGCCCCATGTCGGGCTCCGTGCTAGGCATGGAGTCTGCTTGAGATTCTCTCTGCCCCTCCCCCCATCCCCTGTTTGTGTGCTCTCTTACACTCTCTCTATCTAAAACATACAAAAACAACCGAAGTTGTCAACTGGCAAACAGCAAAAACAGAATGTTTTTCCTAATTTCACCAGGCATCATTAATTTTACCCTTAAGGGATGACCCCTACTTTGGAGGACTCTGTGCCCTGACCATTTTGCCTGACAACTGTGAGCTCTTCTTAGATGGTTTGAGAGAAGAGAGCAGGCAGTGATGCCTCTATGCTGTTATTTTTAAACCAGAAAACTCCTGTCTAAATGCTTCTTTTATAAATGAAAGTGATGAGCTGAAAAATTCTGCCACTTTTGGTTTGTGGACTATGTTTTGGATAAACTCAACAGTTTTCTTATTTTTCCTTATCCCAAGGGAAGAAACACTGACAATAGGTATATGTTCTGTTCGTGATTATTTTGCAAATAAGACCTACATAGGCATGGTTATACTTGAATATTTTAGAGGGTTGTGTTTCTTGGGTAACATTAAGGATTTGAGTATGAGATTTTTATATTAAACTAACAAATTAAAGATTTTAGGCTTACACAGTTGAATTGGATGTGCTTTCATAATCATTCAACAGGATATGCATGTTGATGTTGCTATAGATATCTTTGATTAAAAGCCTCATTGTATCATGCATTTTTAAAAAATCTACTTTCTTATGGAAATGAGAGACAATATCAAAAGATTTTAAAGCACTATTTAGTGTAAAACTCATACCAAATATATTTTATTTTTAAATTAATGTAAGTTCTAGAATATCTGTAATTCGTAGGAGACCTATGCAGAATCCCTAGGCACCAGAATCTTGACTAATCAGATAAGATTAACTATAGATACTGTTCATTTGATTATAATGAGATGCCCATGTTTTCACATTTAATTATCCTGAAATCAGGATGTGTCTTAAAAGTGATATGAACATATACTTACCAAGCACCAGGAAAATAATAAATTATCATTATAACTGCCCATTCGCTTGTAGACTTGGCCTTGTATAAAAGGTTTCTGCTCTTCAAATGATCACTGCAATTGAGTTATTTGTGTTGGTAGAGCCATGACCCATTTTCATTTAGTTTATATTGGAAGATTAGCTCTTGAGATGTCTTTACCCACCATGATGAGGCAGGTCAAATAAGTTTACTGTGTACTTGGAAAATCCCATCTTACACAGGGCTGTTCAGTGAAAAAAACTGTAAATTTGACAAACCTCTTGACTAGGTTGAAGAATTGGGAGGAAAAATAAATTGGGAAAAGTTGGGGTGAAGTTCCATTCATATAGAATGGAACTTCCAAATTTAAGAAATCTAATCTTGAGGAAACATCAGAGAAGTACATACAGAGGGATATTGCACAAAATAACTGGCTTGAAGAGTTTGAAATGTTGATGCCATGAAACATAAAGACCAAGGAAATGTTCAGGTTAAAGAAGACTAACAAAACATGATAGTCAAATGAAATGCCTAATCCTTGACCAGCTCCTGAGGTGAGGGAAAATAGCCACAATGGACATTAGGACAGTCGAAAAAATTTGAATATGGTAACAGTAGAATAGTATTGGATTAATTTTAAATTTTCTGAAATTGATCACTTTACATGGTTATATAAAAGAGCATTCCTTTTTCTGAAAATACTGACACATCTCATGGCAAATTGACATATTTTTCTCTTATTTCCTCCATAAATTCTTCCTGAGTTCAGCCTGCACAGCAACCATGTACTTCCCATCACTGAATTTCTAGAGAACTCTTTGTTCCCATTTTCATTTGTGTTGTTTGCTTTAGAATTTTGGGAGTATGAATTCTTGATGTGCCTTTTATTTTATTAAAAATATTTATTTTTAGAGACAGCGTGTGTGCTTGCGAGTGGGGGAGCAGGGGGAGAGGGAGAGGGAGAATCTCAAGCAGACTCCCCACTGATTGCAGAACCCAACGCAGGGCTCGATGTCACAAACCTGAGATTGAAATCAAGAGTCAGAGGCTCAACCGACTGAGCCACCCAGGCGCCCCTTGATGTGCCTTTTATTTGTAATGTTTCTTTTCTCCTTTTATCCTGAAGCCTCTTTGCAAAGTTCCAGGTCGGTTACTTTGGGGAAAGGGCCAACCTGAGAGTTTGATCTTTTTGCCATTTCTTGGATTAGCAGAGATGCCAGTTCACTCAGCAAACGGCCAGGCCTACAGTAACAGCCAAGGGTGGAGAGTCCGAGGATTCACAGTACAGCTCGTGCAGTCTCCACGGTAACCTGGAGAAAGGTCTATGCATGAATAGTTGTGAAGCAGTGAAAGGAGCTCTGGTGGAGGCTGTGGAACGCTCGGGGCCCAGTGGCTAGAGCAGCAGCGAGACAGGTGTCCCAGAGGAAGGGATGTGTAAGCTGGGCTTCTTCACAGTTCAAGTTCAGCAGGGGAGGACAGGAGATAAAGGCAGGCTGGAAAAAGTAAAGGTGAAGCAACTGGGCAGACTGGTAAGCGTGGTCAAGTTAGGGAAGGCTAATTTTACGAAGGCTGAATCTAAGGATGGAGAATAGATTTTAGGAGAAGGATGTCCTTAAATTTAGGAGACTAGGTGCCATGGTATCTAGTCCTATGAGGTGGATAGCACCCCCTTTTATAGTTGTAGGCACTGAGCTCACTGAGGTAGTAACTTGCCCATGGGCATGTTCCAAGTAAGGGTGGGAGCTGGATCTAAAACCAAATCTTTGACTCTGGAGTACATATTCTCACCAGGACCATCTTCCCCCAAGTGGGCAAAAACTGGTCTTTGGAGGGAAGGGGGTGTCTTGCTCTGTTCATGTAATAAAGCACAGATGTACATACAGTACCTACAGTGATAGACAATATAACTGTGGTATTAAAGTTTCATCGGGGGGGGTGGAGTTAGAAAAAAATGTCTAAAAAGACTCCCTGGGGAAGCAGTAATGAAGACAAAAGGTTGTAAAACATTATCTAGAGCAAGACAGGCAAGGACAGGTGTCCTCACGCCGTATAGATTCTGGGGTGCCCGAGTCTGGCTGACATTTCTGTTCCTTGAGCTAATGGTTTCCTGGCCTTCATTAGAAGCAGCTGCACGGCCCCACAAAAGCCGTTGTTGATCTTATTTGTCAAAAGTGATAAAATGAGCTTTTGTGGATTCAAGAAAAGACTCCTCACCCTGTGACTTCATTCCTCACCCTGTTAAAAGTGATGAGTCGGGCGCAGTGAGTACGTCAAAGGAGCATATCCCTAAGGGAGGACACAAGACAACTGTGGTCCTTGGTAAATGATATTTAGGGAGTGATAACCCACCAATTTCTAGGCTGCCTACAGATGCGTAACATGAACCCTGTGTCTTGGTTTCCTAGGGCTACTGTAACAAAGTCCCACAAACTTGGGTGGCTTGACATGACAGAGATGTACGGTTTCCCAGTTCTGGAGGCTAGCCATTTGAAATTGAGGTGTGGGCATGGCCGTGCCCACCCTGAAACCTGTAGGGCCATCGTTCCTCTCTTCTTCCTGGCTCCAGGTGGTTTGCCAGCAATGTGGCATTCCGTGGCTCGCAGCTGCCTAACTCCTGTCTCTGCCTTCACCGTCACCTGGCGTTGTCCCATCCCGTTTGTCTCTATCTTCACACGACGGTGTTCCTATAAGGACACCAGTCATATTGCACTAAGGTCTCCACTGCGACTTCATTTTAACTTAACTGATTGCATCTGTAATGGCCCTATTTCCAAATAAGGTCACATTCTCAGGTGCTGGGGGGACTTCAACTGATTTTTTGGGGGGAGTGAGGAGGGACCGCACAATTCAACTTATCACACCCTGTCGGGGATTTTCTGTTTCTTATCTCTTACCCATCAGTGTCATTTGGGGGCGGTTGATGTCGGTCCTGTAGCTTGCACCCCTCAAAGCTGGGACCTCAGGGTGTGAGTCTGGGACTAGTGTCAGCGTGACTAAAGCTTAAGAATAAAGAGATAGAAACAGCCAACGGCAAGTAGTAGGAGAAAGCCACAGCATCAGGGCGCCACAGAAAAAGAAGGCGACACTTTTAAGACAAAAGGGAGATGCTTTTAACCCCAGGAAGGATTTCATCGATCTTGCACTTCCCAGCATTATACCCAGAAGGAGCCGGTGGCTCTGTTGTCCCACGTGTCCCAGCACACGGTTGAACTTGTCTCCACCAACCCTGGAAGATGGGATCTGGATTTCTTCCTCTTTGTCCCCCCATGGCTCAAGCACAATGCCTGGCAAACGGGGCATGCCCAGCAGATGGGAAGTTGAAGTCTCAGGGCCTGGCTGTGTCCCGCGGACCAGCACCTCTGCGGGGCAGTGCCAAGGCTGGAGAAGGGGCTGAGTGGTGGCTTCACAGCACTGATAGCTCGGATGCACTCCTGCTCTCCGTTCCAGGAGGAAAAGGCCTGTGGCGTGGTGGGGAAGGTCCCTGCGGCTTTCTGCACGACCTCTTAGGGACCACAGAGTCGGAACAGAGGTGGGTTTAGGGTTGCAGTGATGCTCACTGTTTCAGAGAAGTAGAGGGAGAAGAGGGAAAGCAGACCTCTCAGATAAGACGGGGAAGCCCTGTGCTGTCCCACCCCTGCCAGCACACACAGACACACACACACATGCGCGCGCACACAGTGTGGCCTTTGTCTTGCTCTTTCCCCGGTGCATTTGGAAGATTCTGCCTTGGAAGCTCTGACACTCAGACTGTAAACTTTCTGGGGCTGCAGAGGTCATCCTGATATGTTAAAGGAAATGCCTCCCCAGATTGCACCTCTGAGCCGAAGGGTGGGGACATAACCCAGTCTTCAGGTCTAGAGAAAACCTTTATCCTTTATTTTTGTGACATCCCCACTTCTGCCCAAAAGGTGTTGGCAGTGTTCGCTTGGGGTGGAATTGAGGCTATTTATAAATGCTGGTTTCAACACTTTAATAAGGATTTTAATCCATTCATTAAAACTCCTGACGTAAATGAAAACCTGTGATCCCCTTGAGGCTGTAACTCTAGTTTAAATGTATATCAGATTCCTAACTTACGAATTCTGCCTGAATATTTTTTTTAATTAGTGAATTTGGAAGTCCTAAAATTTACTCAGTGGAATCTTGTTGCTGAGAAGGTTCTATATTCTAAGTAATTCACACTTACTACTCACTTGGATAGGACTGCACGTTATGCCATAGGAGCAAATGGATGCTTAAAATACTAATTGTTGTCCAAGGTATTTTCAGCAGTCTGTGTTGCCCCCACCTTGAACTTAATATATTCCTACTAGGTGTCTCCCTATCCTACAATATGCCCCCAGTTTTATAACGAGTGCAAATATACTCCACCACCAACCATCTTCAGAACTTATTCATCATCCCAAACTGAAACCCTGTACCCCTTAAATACTCCCCCTCCCCCAGCCCTTGGCAACCGCCATTCTCCTTTCTGTCTCTATAGATTTTCACTACTTTAGATACCTCAGATAAGTGGAGTCATACACTCTTTGTCCTTTCGTGTCTTCCAAATCACATTTTTACTCCAGCTTATTTTAAAGTGGTTTGTGGTATCTTACAAAAAGATCTCTAAAATAGAAAGAGACATAGAAATACATTTAAAAATGGGACCAGGAAAATGTAGATGAATTATAATGTAAAAATGCACCCTGCGGTGAATGACACAGTTCCAAGTGTTGGACCACACATTTGTATCTGGGTTCCTTGGATGGCCAAAGCAGAAGACAAAACTTGATTGATTACATAATTCTGAGGATGAAAAACATGACTTCCAGGCAAAGCAAGTGTTTCTGAGCCCTTTAATTCTGCAAGACTTTTCTCTGTTTCATTTCTGAAGGGAAGCATTTATGTGGGGGACTATATGTTTGATACTATAGGATTTCACAAGACTGCTCCTAGTGAACTTCTAAAGTTAGCCAAAAGCCTAACTCCGCAGAGGTACTCTGAGAAAGACCTTCGGAGTGGAGCCAAGAGATCACGGCACTATTCACATAGTCATTTAACACATATGTCATTAAGTCACCAAGAGCATGGGAATTATAAAAGCAAATGAGACACCGTTCTTACCCTCAGAGAGATTACAAATTACAGCCTAGTGCTTTTGCTGGTCAGACTTGATTCAGGGGCTAGAAATCTTGGTTTTGTGTTTTTTAACATCCTAAATACCATTTTCTCCAACCATGCTTTTGTTCCATGTTGGGCACTGACAGGGGTCCTTCCTGGCATTCCTCGTGGTGGTTTATGGTGAGCTCCTTACACACTAAAGCACAAGCCAGTGGGTGGTGGGGTTGGTGGCACTCCCTGGCAGGTGACACTTCCTTTTCCACATGGAGCGAGTCAAAAATGGTATCAGGCAAAACAAAGCAAGAGGCATTTGCCTTTTGATGTAACAATCTGGCTGGGAGGAAAACATTGAAGGAAGAGTCATTTCAACATTTTAACCTGCAATAGGATCCATCCCCCAAATCTTCTGACCTGACTCATTCCCTGCTATAATTCCTGGATGCAAAAGTCCTTTTGGCTACTCAAGGTATATGTTAAGGATCTTTTTGGGACCATACTGTGGGCCATGAGAGAAATGGCAGGACCAGGAGACTCAGACAATTATGTGGGGTGTAACGGTTCATGTTTGGAAGGGGTACAAGGTCAGGAATGAAGACAGGTGATTGAAAGTGGAGGATGTGGAAATGCAGACAGCCCATTTAGACAGCTCTTCGCAGGATTTGGCATAGAGAATAGGGTGATAGCTGGAAAAGATGGGGCGGCAAGGAGTGGATGTCTCTTTATTTACAATATAAAATATAGAGGGATGTGATGACCCAGTATAGAGGGAAAGATTGGTGATCAGGAACACAACATTAACTCCAGGTATGAGGCTCTTGGGCATCTAAGAGGAGATGGGATCCAGAGCGTGAAGGAGGAACTGGCTTCTGATAGGAGGGATGCTTCTACCATTACTGGAGGGTGGGGAGAAAGGTGTGGGGAGGCTTAGGGTGGAAAGATGAGGAACTCACTCTTGGTATGTCTTTTTATCACTGAGGAGTTGAGGCAAGGGCATCAGCTAGTATGTTTGAGGAGAGAAGACAAAAAAAAGACTTGACTTGGGGTGCCTGGGTGGCTCAGTCAGTTAAGCGTCTGCCTTCAGCTCAGGTCATGATCCCAGGGTCCTGGGATCAAGCCCCACGTTGGGCTCCCTGCTCAGCATGGAGTCTGCTTCTCCCTCTCCCTCTGCCCCTCCCTCCCGCCCCGTGCTCTCGCTCTCTCTCTCTCTCAAATAAATAAATAAAATCTTAAGAAAAAAAAGAGTTGACTTTGTGGCAGGGAGGGGAAGTGCATTGCTAGAGAAACACAAAAAGATTGCTGATCAGAAGGGCATGCTCACTTGAAGTCACAGCCTTTATTGGGGAATCAGCCAGATTGGTCATGTGATTTTTCTGCAGCATCTTCTGTGCCTTGGGGGTCAGCATGCAGAAGGCAGGTCATAGGACTCATCTGGGACAGGTATCAAGATAGGTACTTTAGTTCACTAAATTTCAACCTTTATTCTATTCTAATATATGCACTTGAAACTATAAAATTTTTTTTAAATACTGTTTTACTATATTTACAAATTTTTATACATAGTACTTTTGTTATCACTCAATTCAAAATATATTCCAATTTTTATTGTAATTTCTTCTTAAACCATGAGTTATTTAGAAGTATGTTTTCTAAATTTCCAAACATAGAGATATCTTAGTTATATTTCTGTTATTGATTCTAACCTAATTGAATTGAGATCACAAATGTCTGCTGTATGATTTTAGTCCTGAACAATGTTTTGAGATTTGCTTTGTGGTCTAGTATATAGTTAATTTTTGTAAATGTGGTGTGTGTTCATTAAAAAAATTTATACTCTGCAATTGGTGGGTGCAGTGATCTACATACATACATAGGTATGTAAATCATATGTGTGTATATATATATATACATGAATGTGCATATCATATTCATATCCATACTCTATGTTCTTAATGATCTTTTAATTTATTTGTTACATGATTTTTTTATTTTATTATGTTATGTTAAACACCATACATTACATCATTAGGTTTTTTTTTGTTATATTAATCACCATACATTACATCATTAGTTTTTGTTGTAGTGTTCCATGATTCATTGTTTGCGTATAACACACAGTGCTCCATTCAATACGTGCCTTCTTTAATACCCATCACCAGGCTAACCCATCCCCCACCCCCCTCCCCTCTAGAACCCTCAGTTTGTTTATCAGAGTCCATAGTCTCTCATGGTTCATCTCCTCCTCTGATTTCCCCCCAAAAGGTATATTAAAAATATCCCAGTATGGTTATGTGTCTGCCCATTTCTCTGATAGCTCTGTCATTATCTGCTTTATTTCCTTCATGAGTCTGAGGCTATATCATTAGATGTATACATGTTTAGAATTATTGTATCTTCCTGGTAAATCTTATTTTGAATTATTTCTCTTTATGTCTAGCAATGTTGTTTGCCCCAGAATCTAATTTGTTTGATATTTCTATAGGTACACAGATTTCTTTTGGTTAGTGTTTGCATGGCATATATATTTTTTCTATTATTTTTCTTTCCAGCTTTTTATATCATGTGTTTTAGATGTGCCTCTTCTAGGCAGAATATGTTGTGGTTATTTTTGGTTTCTTTGTGATTGCTATTGTTGCCTTATTTTTTAGCAGCTTTATTGGGGTATAACAAATATACCAAAAAATGCACATATTTAATGTATACAATTTGATGAGCTTGAAGATATGCATACACTCATGAAACCATAACTGCAGTCGAGGTAATAGACATATCCATCACTTCTAAAAGTTTCCTTGTGTCCTTTGTGGTGTGTGTGTGTGTGTGTGTGTGAGAGAGAGAGAGAGGTGAGAATACTTAACAGGAGATCTACTTCTTAACATAATTTTAAGTGCATAATACAGTATATTGACTATAGCACTCCGCTGTACAGCACATTTCTAGAACTAATTTATCTTGCATAACTGAAACTTCACATCAATTGAATGATAATTTTCCATTTCCCTTTTCCTCTGGCCCCTAGTAACTGTTGTTCTATTCTCTGCTTTTAGGAGTCTATTTTATTTTTTTTTAAGATTTATTTATTTATTTGAGAGAGAGAGAGAGGGCACAAGCAGGGGAGGGGCAGAGGGAAAGGAAGAGAATCTCAAGCAGACTCCCCATCTCCCCATCGTGTGTGGATTCCGATGCGGGGCTCAATCTCACGACACTGAGATCGTGACCTGAGCCAACCAAGAGTCAAATGCTTAACCAATTGAGCCACCCAAGTGCCCCAGGAGTTTGACTATTTTAATGGACCCCATATAAGTGGAATCATGTACTATCTGTCCTTTTGTAACTGTATTATTTTACTTCACATAATGTTCTCTAGGTTCTTCCATGTTGTCACAAATGGAAGGATTTCTGTCTTTTTTAAGGCTGAATAATATCCCATTGTAAGTATATACCACATTTTCTTTATCCATTCATCTGTTGATGGACATTTGGGTTGTTTCCATAACTTGGCTATTATGAATAGTGCTGCAGTGAACTTGGAAGTGCAGGTCCCAATTTCAGTTCTTGTAGTATAGACCCAGAAGTGGGATTGCCAGATCATATGGTAGTTCTATTTTTAATTTTTTGAGGGACTTTCATATAGCAGCTGCATAAGAAACAAGGAAGGTCATTATATAATGATTAAAGGGGTCAATTCATGGGACGCCTGGATGGCTCAGTCAGTTGAGCGTCTGCCTTCCGCTCAGGTCATGATCTGAGGGCCCTGGGATCGAATCCCGCATCAGGCTCCCTGCTTAGTGGGGAGCCTGCTTCTCCCTCTCCCTCTGCCTCTCTCTCTCTCTCTGACAAATAAATAAATAAAATCTTTTTTTTAAAAATGGTCAATTCATCAGGAAGATATAATAATTATACATATATGCACCCAACATCAGAACACCTAAATATATAAAGCAAACATTGACAGATCTAAAGGCAGAAATAGACAGCAGTACAGTAATAGTAGGGGATTTCATTACCCCACTTTCAACAGTGGATAGAACATCCAGACAAAATCAATAAGGAAACAGCAGACTTGAACTACACTGTAGAACAAATGGATTCAACAGACATGTACATAATATTCTGCCCAACAACAGCAGAGTACACATTCTTTTCAAGTGCACATGGAACATCCTTCAGGATAGAACCCATGCTAGGTCACAAAACAAGTCTCAACAAACTTAAGAAGATTAAAATCATACCAAGTACCTTTTCTAACCATAATAGAATGAAACTAGAAATTAGTAACAGAAGGAAAACTGGAAAATTCACAAATATCTGTTGCCTTTTTGGGTTTTTTTGTAGTTGTTTGTTTTTCATTTAGTCTGATAGTTTTTAAAACTGAACTGTATAGTTCATTAACATTGAGGGTAATACTGATATATTTGGGGTTTAATATACCACTTATAAGAAAGTGGTATGTTGCTTTCTATTTGTCCTATCTATTCTTTGTCCCCATTTCTCTCCTTTCTTGATCTTTTTTTTTAGATTGCAGGAGTAATTCTTCATCATTCTGCTTTCCCTTTCTACCAGTTTAAAAGTTTTATTCTCTTATTTGTATTTTTGGTGGTCACCTGAGGGATTATAGCATACATCCTTGATTTGTGGAAGTCTAACATTGACATTACCTTTATCCATCTCCTAAAGTTACAGATGAGTATTTTTTTTAAGATTTTTATTTATTTATTTAACAGAGAGAGAGAGAGCACAAGTAGGCAGAGCAGCAGGCAGAGGGAGAGGGAGAAGCAGGCTCTACGCTGATCAGGGAGCCCAATGCAGGGCTCGATCCCAGAACCCTGGGATCATGAGCTGAGCCGAAGGCAGACGCTTAACCAACTGAGCCACCCAGGCACCCCACAGATGAGTATTTTAAACATTTTAACTTTGTTAACCCCCTCTTGATTCCTATTCTATCTTTGTTGTATTTTAATATATATATATTCTAATACTATATTCTTAAAACAGTTTATTGGGATATAATTTACATACCATCCAGTTCACTCATTTAATATGAACACTTCAGTGTTTTTTAACGTATCACTAAGCTGTTCAACCACCATCACAATCTAATTTTAGAACATTTTTATCACCCTGTAAAGCAACCCCACGCCAGCTAGTGGTCAGTACCCTTCTCTCCTCCTCTGTTGAGCCCTGGACAACTTAATCTACTTTCTGTCTCTATGGATTTGTCTCTATTTCATATAAATGGAATCATATAATATGTGTGGTCTACCGTGACTGGCTTCTTTCACTTAGCATGTTTTCAAGGCTCATCCATGTTGTAGCATGTGTCATAACTTCATTTCTTCTTATTGCCAAATAATATTCCATTTTATGGATATATCACATTTTATTTATCCATTCCACTGATGGACATTTGAGGTGTTTCCACTGTTTGCTTCTGCAAATAATGTTGCTATGAACATCTTTGTATAAATTACTAAATTATTTTTTTATTTACATGCCACACACACACACACACACACACACACACACCCCACTTGGCAAACTATAGCCAACAGACCAAAATCAGCCTGTCATAGGCCAAATCCAGCTATAGCCCTTTACATAATGAATTGTCTATAGCGCTTTTTTGTCACAGTGGGAGACTAATTCCCACAGAGACCGTATGGTCCACAAAGTGAAAAAATGTTTACTATCTGGTCCTTTACAAGAAAAATTTTTTTACTTCTGCTTTACTATGTAGTCAAAGTACATGAATATTTGCTACTTTCTGCACTTTACATTCTTAGTGCCTCTCGACATTTCCACACTGGAATGATTTTTCCTTGTACCTGGAATTTTCAAGAATTTTTATTATTGCTGATTTTGTGCTGGTAAGTTATTCTGGTCTGAAATGCCTGATTGAAAATACTTTGATTTTGCCTTCGTTCTTGAAGGTTATTTTCTGTGGTAAAAAAAAAAAAAAAAAAAAAAAACTTGGTTGGCAGTCACTTTCCTTTACCTCCTTGAAATTATGTCTCCACTATCCTATCACTTCCAGTATTGCTATTGAGAAGGCAGCTGTCTGTCACTCCTTGAGGTAATCTGCCTTTATTCTCTGGATGCTTTTAAGATTTTCCCACTATCCTTTATTTTGTTCAGTTTCCTAAGGTCTATGTAGGCATGCTTTTTAAAAATCTTTTTTACACAGGGGTGCCTGGGTGGCTCAGTTGGTTAAGTGACTGCCTTCGGCTCAGGTCATGATCCTGGAGTCCTGGGATCGAGTCCCACATTGGGCTCCCTGCTCGGTGGGGAGTCTGCTTCTCCCTCTGATCCTCCCCCCTCTCATGTATACTCTTTCTCTCTCTCTCTCTCTCATTCTCGCTCTCTCAAATAAATAAATAAATAAAATCTTAAAAAAATATATTTTTTACACATTAATGGACTTCTTGAATCAGTATATTATGATGTCTTTCACGGGTTCTGAAGAATTCTCAGTCATTTTTTTCCGGACCAGGCACTAACAGCAATTATACACTGGGAAAGACAACAAAGAATATTTTGTAATGAATATATACCTTTAAGATACTATAGGCAGTGGGCGCCTGGGTGGCTCAGTTGGTTGGGCGACTGCCTTCGGCTCAGGTCATGATCCTGGAGTCCCTGGATCGAGTCCCACATCGGGCTCCCTGCTCAGCGGGGGGTCTGCTTCTCCCTCTGACCTTCTTCCCTCTCGTGCTCTCTGTCTCTCATTCTCTCTCTCAAATAAATAAATAAAATCTTTAAAAAAAAAAAAAAAAAGATACTATAGGCAGTAAATGCAGGTGGCTAGTTACAAACAAGCCCTCTTATGTAATACAATCAGGACTTCACTGGTTTGTAATTCCCCAGAGAATGAACCTACTGAAGTATGCATACTTTAAAACTTTTAAAACTTAAAACATGTAAGTACACATTTGTTTGCCAGTACTTTAATGGAGGACTGAGCTGTGATCCTCAATTATGGACTTAGTGAAGTACCGTATAAAACATATTCATAATGGGCTATGTTAAAATTCTAATTGCAGCTTCTTTAAACTAGGGCAAGAAATTAAAGATTGTTGCAAAGAATCTAAAAGCAGAACTCTAATTTATTTACTTTCTCCTATCTTTTAGTTTTCTTGCCTATATGTAATTTAGTCTACCCAGTCTTCCCCAAACTTTTGATTTCATTTTAATAGAACACTTTTCTTTTGTTTTACATGTCTTTCATTACTTCCATATTATTGAACTAAATTATGCATAACTAGCATAAACACGTTTGGATACTGATTCTTGATACAACTCAACTGGCAGAAGCAGAAATGTCTAGGTGTCATAGATAGTGTGATCATTCAGTGTACCTTTGAGGATAACCGTGTTGTATAGGGAAAAAAGTGGAGAGATGGGAGTATTGACTGAGATTGGCTTGTCTCTACTACAGCCCTGCTTCCTGAGATTCATCACCACTAGCCCTTGCCCCATTTCTGCACCTTAACTGAGAATTTTAAAAACATTAAAAACCTTCATAGCACAGAGAAAAAATGTTATGCAATGCTACAAAAATCTGAAAAAATAGTACAAAATATGAAAATATTAGATCAGTTTCATTTATGAATGTTAATGCAAAATCCTTAAATAAAAGACAAGCTGATAGAATCCACGAATACATTTAAAAGAACAACACCTCATAATGAAGTGGTATTCATCCCAGAAACACAAGGAATTCAGAGGTCTATTAATATAATATCACAAATTAATAAGCCAAAGGAAATCAGCCATATGAGTCTCTGAATAGATGCTAAAAAATGCATTTGACAAAATTCATTATCTTTTTCATTTTAAAATGCATTCTAGAGAAAGAAGTGAATGTTTTCTTAATGATAAATACCCGAGTGCATGCTTGCCCTCTCACTCCCTCTCTCCTGAAGCCAAAGGCAGTTAAGTACCAGGAGAGTAGGCATTAAAGTCAGGATGTTCACAATCACCACTGTTATTTAACATCACGGAAAAAGAAGTGAAATATTTAAAAACGTAAAAAGAGGAGGTAAAATCCCTATTATTTTCAGATGGTGTAACTGTGAAACTGGAGGGTGGGCTACTGAAAACCATTATAGTCTTAAGAGTAGGTAAATGGCTGTCAGGCTAAGATACAAAAATCAGTCACTCTCCTTCCTCTAACAACAACAGTAGCAAAAAAGGATAAGATGCCTCAGAATAACAGGAAATCCATAGACTCCAAATGGAAAAACAAAACAAAGTAAAACATTAAATCTCGACAGGCCATAAAAGAAGACTTCAGTAAGTGGAAATACGCCCTGTATTTGGGTGGAGAAGCCAACACTGTTAAAGCTCAGTTCTCTCTAAATCAATGTGTAGGTTCCATTTGAGCCCAAGAAAATTCTCAACAGGATGTGTATTAAAGATATCCAAGCTGAATGTAAGAGTTCATATGGAAAAATAAATACAAGAAAAACTGTGAAAACTCAGGGGAAACAAAAAGAACGATGAAGAGTGTTTTTGTCCTGGTAGATATTAAACATGCATTAAGGCTACTGTTTATATAACAGTTTCATACTGGCCCTGAATAGGTAGCTCACAGAACGGAGAGCTAAGAACCACATAGAGAGGACTGAGATGGACTAATTTAGTTTGTGACACCGATGGCATTTCAATTCAGTGAAGAAAGGTTCAGTGAATGGTATTTGGTTTAACTAGCTGGCCAGCTTGGAGAAAGAGGGGCTGTATCCTTAAGTTGTTCCTTACATGAAAATAAATTCCAGGTCAATCAAATATTTCAAAATTAAAGTCTGAACCTTGCAAGAAGTAGATGAAAACATAAGAAAATGTATAATCTCAGAGGGAGCTGAGCCCCAAATGCAGAAATTCTAAAATAAAATATATCTTAATTTGACCACATAAAAATTAGAAACTTGTATAATGAAATTTACTCTAAACAGTCAGCTGTTACAAATGACACACTGGGAAAGAATATCTGTAACATAAATTCAAAGGGCTAATATCCTTGAATTATAAAAGTTAATACGAAACCAAAAAAAAAAAAAAAAAAGCAAAATAGGCATACAAACAGGCATCTTACAGAAAATGAAATAGCAATATCCAGTTATATACGGGAAACAGGCATTCTGTTGCACAATTAGTGGGATTATAAACTAGTACAAACTTCTAGAGGACTGTTTACACATACTTTCCAATTCTAAAAATGCACTCAACTGAACAATTTACCGAAAAGTGGCAAAGGTATAAGTACAGTTGTACTTATTGGAGTATTGTTTCTAATGACTAAGAAAAACTGGAAACTATATAAATGCTCATTAAGCAAGGACTGGTTTTAAAAATTGAGATATCCATTCTATGAAGTACTCATCCATCTATCCTGATGGGAGAGGTTAGGAGCACGGCTTTGGAGCCCAACCTGAATGCAAATCCCAGTTCTGCTATATACTAGCTGTGTAATCTGGCCCAAGTTATTTGCCTTTCTGTACCTCGGTTTCCCCATTTGTAAAATGTGAGTAGCAGTACCTACCTCCAAGGGATATTGTGAGGTTTAAATAAATTAATAAAGTGGTATTTAGAACAGTGCCAACCACAGCATAATCTTTCAATAAGTGCTAATTATTATATGTTATTAAATGGTACAAATGCAGAATATAGGCCAGTGTGTAGTGTGGTTTCTTGTGTGAGAGGGAGTGAGTGAAAAAGTAAGGAGATGATAAAAGATAGATGATAGATAGACAGACAAATGGATAGATAAATAGATCTAGATTTAGCATGGAAATGCCTAACTGTAGTGGGAAGAGACTTTTCATCTTCATTTTATGCTTCCTTCTATATTTCCTGAATTACCTAACTGTGTTGTCAGGAGAGCTAATTGGTGATAACAAAGAAATTCCAAAAATGTAGTGGATTTTTTTTTAATTTATTTTTTTTATTTAAATGCAATTAGCCAACATATAGTACATCATTAGTTTTTGTTTTTTCATGGAAACAGGACCTATGCTTTTATTTTTATTTTTTTAATTTTTTTTTAAATTTTATTTTATTATGTTATGTTAATCACCATACATTACATCATTAGTTTTTGATGTAGTGTTCCATGATTCATTGTTTACATATAACACCTATAGTGATTTAAAGAACAAAGGCTGTGGGGCACCTGGGTGGCTCAGTCGGTTGAGCGTCAGCCTTTGGCTCAGGTCATGATCCCAGGGTCCTGGGATTGAGCCCCCACGTTGGACTCTCAGCAGGGAATCTGCTTCTCCCTCTGCCTCTCCCCCTTTTCATGCTGTCTCTCTCTCTCACTTGCTCTCTCTCTCTCAAATAAATAAATAAAATCTTAAAAAAAAAAAAAAAAAAGAACTAAGACTGTTCTTTCTCAGAACAGTCCAAGGTGAGTGTTCCAGGTTTCCCGACTTGTCTGCCCCATACAGTCATTCAAGGCCTTAGGGCTCCACCATCCCCTAGGGGCAGAGAGTCCTCAAACCTGACTTCCTGTTAGAATCCTCTGGAGAGCTTTGGAAAAATCGCGTTGCCCAGCCATACTCTTAATCACTGGAGTGGGACCCAGGTATCAGTAATTATTACAATACTCCAGGGGATTCCTAGGCAACCAAGTGCCCTGGGGCCTAATCATCTAATTGTTGATGCCCAAGCCACATGGGGTTTCGGCCCCCATGAAGGGGAGGAGAGCATGGAGGAGGCCCACCTTCATATAAAGGGCGTGGCCTCTAAAGGTACATATCCCCTGTGCCCCCATTCCATTGTCGTGACCATAGTCACACAGCCACACTTGGCTCCCGGGACCTGGCCACCACGTGGCTAAAATCCTGTAGATTTTGGTGGCCAGCTATCATGACATAGATTATTTGAAAGTATTCTCCTCCCCACTCCCCCAAATAACAAGGACTATCCAGAGGGAGGGATCATGGCCAAATTTTTTCTTTATAGTTTCATGTATTTCGGAAACACTAGTGTTATTTTTTAACCTGGAATAAAAGAAACATTTCGTTTTCTTTTTGAAAGAAAGAGTTTCTAATTTAGCAGTGGCAAACCCAGAGAGTAGACGGAAGCTGGCAGGGGAACTCGCTCCATTGATATTTGTCCCTAGGGATAAAGAGATATAAAATGCTGCATCTGAAATTTAACTATATGTAAGATCACATAGTGTATCAGTTAAACCTTCTGGGACACTTTTGAGAGGAAAAAGGAGTGAGATGAAATGACTATGAAGTAAATGTACTTCAAGGCAGCTGTTGACAGTGACATTCAAAACTGAGGCTCAGTGATCAACAAATATGAGGATGGCATCTCATTAGCTATTCCACTGATATAATGCAGACACCATGGGGGTGGTTGTATTAATATTGATAACCGCTTTCTCGCTGCATGTGACAGTTTGCAGTGCACTGCCATCTGACTTTCTCATTTCAGTTAGAGGGTAAAACAAAACCTTTTGTATAGTGATTTTTGTGTCACGTTGTTAAAAGGCAGTTTAGAAATTTCAATGATACGGAGCCCCAAACACCGCTGAATTCAGGATCCTCTTCCTCCTCTCGCAGTTTATATGTAGTTTATATATGGATAAGCCTCCCACGAGCACCTCAGCTGCTGGTAAGAAAGACTCCAGTGGTTTCCTCTCCCTTCCTCGCCCCCAGGCCTCCCAGTCATGTGACATTGCTTTTTGTGCAGCGGAAGGCAGGTTGTCTGCCAAGCATGGGCTTGGGCTCTGGAGAAAAGATCCCTATTTTAAGAAATACCACAGGCCATAGGTTCTGCTGAAGGAGGTGTGGGTAGGCTAAGACTTCCACCTGTCAGAACGTGATTCGAGCTCCTCTGGAAGGTAGAATTGTGCTCTCTGTGCTCAGAGACCTCAGAACCCTGCTTCTCCCTCGGTCACCTCGATTTTCCACGATTACTTCATTTCCATACCAGTTGGAACACTGTAACCCCTGGGATGAGGCCAAGCCATGTGGAAGGACTTTTAGAAGAAAGAACAGAGTTTCTAATTTAGCAGTGGCAAACCCAGAGAGTAGACGGAAGCTGGCAGGGGAACTCGCTCCATTGATATTTGTCCCTAGGGATAAAGGGATATAAAATGCTGCATCTGAAATTTAACTATATGTAAGATCACATAGTGTATCAGTTAAACCTTCTGGGACACTTTTGAGAGGAAAAAGGAGTGCCCTTAATTGCTCTAAGATTGATTGATATAAACTGGGACTGTTCTGAGCAAAGTGGACTTAGTGGTGTCCCTAATTACGTGGCCCTCATTTTCATTCACAGAAAAGCCCTCCTTGGTATGTATTTCCAACTTTTCATGCCCAGTGGGCTTGTGACCCTAGATCTAGGGAGCCCTACACGATTGTTAGAGTGAGTCAGAGAAATTCAGCTCCATCAGGGGACAATTGCCACAACACCCACCTGAAGAGTCCTACTGGTAGGTCACACCTGTGTCAGAGGCAGCCCAGACCCTAACCTCAAAGCACTGAGCTCTCAGATCACACATGTGTGCTAAAACAGTCAGGACTCAGTCTGGTTGTTCGTTAGACAGGACAACAGGTGTCCAGCCACCATGCATTTGCTGGGCACACTCTCCTTTTGTGGGATTCTAGAACCTTGCAAAACCAGCAGTGATCCTGGAATGCATGTGTGCTGGCTAAACTGAGGTATAAATTCATCTTAGTTTATCAAGGTCAGAGGGCTGAGGCCAAGGGAATGTGACCTCTAATATTAGGCACAGGTATTTCATGAGAGAAGATACCGCCACAGCAATACAAAATAACTCTGTCCACGAAGCTTGTGTTATTCCTTTTTTAAAATTAATCCAGACAATACAATATTATTCAGTGCTAAAAAGAAATGAGCTACAAAGACATGAAAAGACATGGAAGGAAACTTGAATGCACATAAGTGAAAGAAGCCAATCTGAACAGGCTGCATACTGTATGCTTCCTGCTGTTTGACTCTCTGGAATAGGCAAACTGTGGAGGCAGTAAAAAGATCAATGGTTGCCAGGGTTCAGAGCAGAGGGAGGAATGAATAAGCAGAGCATAGAGGCTTGGGAAGGCCATGAGGCTATTATGTGTGAAACTATAACGATAGATACATGGTAGATAATGTTATACCTATGTTTAAACCATAGAATGTATAACACTAAAAGTGAACCATAATGTAAACTATGAACTTTGGGTGATAATGATGTATGAATATATGTTCATCAGTAGTAACAAATGTACCACTTTGGTGGGGGATGTTGATAATGGGGAAGGCCATGCATGAGTGAGGGCAGGGGATATTTGGGAAATCTGTACCTTCTGCTCAGTTGTGCTGTGAGCCAAAAAACTGCTCTAAAAAATGAAGTCTTACTAAAAAAATTAATTCCGATTATTTATATGTTGATTTTCAGGGTTTTCTAAGAAACTATTCTTACCATATAAAAAAAAATCATTTTTTTTCTTCCTTCCTAATCCTTATAAATTTCATTTCTTTTCTTGTTTTTCTGCCCTGCCCAAACCCCCAGTAAAATCTAAATAACATTAGGGATCACCACCAACACTGTATGGTTCTTAATGTTAAGGATAACGGTACTAATATTTCACCAATGTGTGTGATGTTGGCTATGGGGAGTTTCAGATGTTCCTTTCCAGAATAAGCAAGTTCCTTTTTATTCCTAGATTGCCAAGAGACTTTAATATAAGTGGGTAATTTTTCTTCTTTCTTAATTTGGTGAATTACATTAATTACTTTTCTAAGAAGTAAACTAACTTGCATTCCTGGCACAAACCCAAACTGGGCATGTATTATCTTTTTTATACTCTGTTTATATTATTTAGGGCTTTTGCACCTGTGTTCACAGATGAGCTTGGCCTGTAATTTCCTAATCTTTTACTTTTCTCTGTTGGGTTTTGGCTTTTGGTACTAACGTCACACTATCCCCATAAATTGAATAGAGTATTGTGCCTTCTTTCTTCATTTTCTTAAAAAAAAAAAAAGGCGTATATAAAATAAAATTATTTGTTTTTTAATTTGTAGTAGAACTCAGCTGCTTGGGACTGGTGGTTCTTTTTAGGAAAAACATTTTACTGTTGATTCAGTTTCTTTAATAAGTGTAAAATGATTCATGTTTTCTATTTTATCTTGAGTTGGTTTTTAGTAAGGTGCATATTCTAGGAATTTGTCCATTCCATGTAACTTCCCACTTAGTTTGCATCCTGTTCTTTATAATGGCATTTTATTCTCTCTCTACTTTCTGTCCTGCATCTATAGCATCATTCCTATTACTATTTATGACTTCTTTCTTCCTTTCTTAAAACAGAGAGTTATAAAAAAATTTTTTAATGAAACAGAGAGTTATCTATTTTTTCATTTGTAATAACCAACTTCTGACTTGTTAGGTTATCTCTATTGAATATTTGTTTTCTAGTCTATTTCTGCGTTTTTTCTCCTTTTTAATTTCTTTGTGCCTTTTCTACTGTTCTTTGTCTAATTTCAATTTATTTTTTATTTACAAAGAGAGAAAGAGTGTGAGCAGGGGCCAGGGGAGAGAGAGGAAGAGGGGAGAGGAAGAGAGAGAATCTTTTTTTTTTAAATTTTTTTATTGTTATGTTAATCCCCATACATTACATCATTAGTTTTAGATATAGTGTTCCATGATTCATTGTTTGTGCATAACACCCAGTGCTCCATTCAGTACCTGCCCTCTTTAATACCCATCACCAGGCTAACCCATCCTCCCACCCCCCTCCCCTCTAGAACCCTCAGTTTGTTTCTCAGAGTCCATCGTCGAAGAGAGAGAATCTTAAGCAGGCTCCACACCCAGTGCAGCGCCTGACGCAGGGCTCGATCTCACAACCCTGAGATCACGACCTGAGCCAAAATCAAGAGTCAGATACTTTATTTTCAGCCTTTTGCTTTTTCCCTAAATGCCTCTCTGTGTACCACAGTAGTGACACCCCCCAAGTTCCAATGTCTAGTTTCTAAAATTATCATTCAATTCTAAGAATTTTAAATTTCCATTTTGATTTTTTTCTTTGACCCAAGTGTTTTATTCCTTGAAAATACATTTTTTAAGTTTCCAGACTATGAGGTTTTCCTTATTGTGTTTTTGTTGTTATTTCAAACTTACTTACATGATGCTTCAAGACTGTGGGCCAAATGACACCAGACCTTTGAAATTTGTTGAGACTTGCCCAAGTCATGGTCAACTTCCCTAAATATATAAATTGCTAAGTGGAATGCCCTAAGTATGTATGACCATTAGATCAAGGCTTGCATGGTGTTATTTAAATCTTCTATATTCTTAACCAACTGAGCCACCCAGGCGCCCCCTTAATCTTCTATATTCTTGTTCACTGTTTGACTGCTTAATATATTAGTTACTAAGAGAGGCACTTCAAAATCTACCAAAATAATAGATTTATCTGTGTCCCCTTGTAATTCTGTCTATTTATGTTTTATGTATTTTGAGGCTGTTATTAGGTACCTGCAGGTTTACAGTTGTTAAATATTCCCTTTTCACTTTGGCTCTCTGTCCTGCATTTTGGATAATTTGTTTATCTCTGTCCCTTATTTCACTAATTTTCTATCAAGTTATGTTGAATCTGCTATATAACATGTCCATCAAGCTTGCAGTTTCAAGTATAATATTTTTTTTCATTTTTGGAAATTATATTTTATTGTTTGAAATTGGATTGATCATCATAGAATCGTTGTTCCTTGCTCATAATTTAAATGTTCTTGTATTTCTTTTATACTTACTAAACATAGTTATTTTTATCTGATTTCTAATATTTGACATGTTTAGTGGTCTGATTCTTCTGTTATTTCTCCTGATTCTTGCTCAAGATTATCCAGATTTAGCAGATACAGCCTTAGTTTTGTTTTGTTTTTGTTTACCAATAAAGGTAATGAGAATTCAGGCTAAAACTCCAAGAAAGGTTTGTGGTTATGACCTGAGGTGATAAATTTTCAGAGGAGATTTTAATACACCCATTTTCAAGTAAAGGTTATTCCTTTTATCACCAAATGTTTCTTTACTGCCCTCTTCTGCATGTTAGGTTTATTTCTAGGTGACTCTTAACACTGAAAGTATAACCTACGGTATCCAAGCTTTATATGAAGGGTATCTCATTATATTTCTCCACAGTGATGGGAGCCCTAAAATTCATTTCTGATGTCTTGCATGCAGCACAGTTGCCCAAAGAGAAGGATTATCTGAATTCAGTTGAAACCCTCTGGGCAAAAAGCACCTCCATATTTGCTCACTTCCTTGAATTCTCATTTTTGTGTCGTTTTTAGCTTTGAAGATTTCTCATTTTCTTTGGTTGTTTTTAGGAGATTATAATTTAATGTATATAACCTACCATACTTACACATTTTTAGGTTACAGTATGACCAAAGTTCAGTGATACTGTCATGGACAAGTCTCTCAGATCCAACCTGACATTTTTTTTTAAAGATTTTATTTATTTATTTGACAGAGAGAAAGACAGCAAGAGAGGGAGTAGGAGAGGGAGAAGCAGGCTTCCCGCTGAGCAGAGAGCCTGACGTGGGGCTCAATCCCAGGACCCTGGGCTCCATCCCAGGACCCTGGGATCATGACCTGAGCCAAAGGCAGATGCTTAACCACTAAGCCACCCAGGTGCCCCTCAACCTGACGTTTCTGAGCCACAGCATGAACTCATGGCTGAAATCAGCAGTTCCCTGCCACTCTGAGAAGTCTATATTTAACCAATCGCAACAGCTTTGAGCTCTCTCAGAATTTCAGATACCTGTCTCTTGTGTGTTTTTCATTAATGATTTAATCAGATTATATTTAGTTACCCAAAATTATGAACTTTAAGCTCATTTATTCTCTGGGTCAGAAATCAACAATTCATCTCTCTAGTATTTATTGCACTAAATGCTTTACCTGTGATCGTTACGGTTTGGGAACTCTATAATTCTAATTAGGGCCTAGTTACCAGCTTATTTTTTTATTTTCTTTTATTATGTTCAATTAGCTGACATATAATACATCATTGGTTTTTGTTGTAGTGTCCAACAATTCATTAGTTGCGTATAATACCCAGTGCTCATCACCACACGTGCCCTCTCTAGTACCCATCACCTGATTACCCCATCCCCCCACCCCCCTCCCCTCTGTAACCCTCAGTTTGTTTCCTGGAGTCCAGAGTCTCTCATGGTTTGTCTCCCTCTCTGATTTCTTCCCATTAAGTTTTCCCTCCTTCCCCTGTGGTCCTCCTCACTATTACTTATGTTCCACATATGAGTGAAACCATATGATAATTGTCTTTCTCTGCTTGACTTATTTCACCCAGTTTATTTAAAGTATAAAATAAACTGAGGAGAAAACAAAAACAATGAATTTTCACCCTGCTTATACATGGCTTCCTGCAGCGAGGCCAACTAAGTAGAAAGGGAAAGGACATATATGTAATACATGCATTCTTCATCTGACTCTCAGTGAATCAACTGCATTTCTTTAGCAGATAAAGATGAGGAATTGGTCCCATAACTCTTTCTGTAATAAAACACTTAATAAGATAAAAATCAGTTTAAAATCAAAGTGTCTACCCATAAAATAATCCAAAATAATATTGGATCATTTTGAGTGAAGACCCCAATTTGAAGAAGCTGAGCATTATCTTACATTTAATAAACATTTAATGTCTATTAATAGACATTTGAGTTCTCCCAAGATTAGAAAACAAAATCTCTTGGTAGCCCATTTAGAAGCTGATAGGGATTTAGTCATTTATTCAATACCTATTTAATGGGTGGCCACTATGTGCAAGGCACTGTGTTCCAGCATTAGGGACTTGGAAGTGAACAAAACCAGACACAGGTTCATGGACTTCCTGGCCTAGAAAGGGAATAAGCAAATAATTGTGTGATTTCAGTCAGGATAAATACTGAAAGGGAAAGATATAGTGCTATGAGTGGGTCCTCATTTAGGCTGTGGGGACAGGGGGGTAACGTTTCAGTTCCCCTAAAAGGTTGGTGGGAGCTAATCTGACAAAGGCAGATTGGGCAGCAAGGAAGTCAGGAGGAGGAAAAATACATCCCAGAGAAGGCCAGATGTAGGCAAGATTGCTCCTTCCTTATTTCTCTTTCTTCTTCATTTTTCCCTTCTCTTCATTTCAGTTTCCATCTTCAACAATAAAACATGGTAGTGGTGATAAAGGGAAGAAGAGTATTGAACTATCAGAAGAGTCCCTGCATTTGGGTCTCCCTAAATACTGGTCCTTAATGAGACCTTGGGAGCCAGGGGTAAAGGTACCATCTCCTGCAGTGTACTTGCAAGAGCTCCCCCAAGCAGGCTTACTTTAGATTTGCAGATTCTCCTCCTTTTTACCTCCTCTTTTCCTTCCTTTTCTCCTGGTTATGACTCCATCTGGCTCCTTGGAAGTACCAATGCCCTGGCTTTCTGGGTTACCACCTTGATAGTTCTCTTAACTATAGCTTTCCTTCTTCATTAGCTACACACTCAAGTTCTGCTAAGCATCCAGACCCTCCCTTCTGCCAGCACAAAAATCTGCCTCTCCAGGCCTTGCACGTAAAACTCAGACAATTTTGGCAAACCTGTTCCTTTTGCAGGTAAGGAAATTTAAGTGACTTCTTTCCTATATTGCCTCTGTCCTCAGTATTTTTTTTTCCAGAAGAAAATCAATCAAATTTAATCTGGATATCAAGTTATTCCAGCACCATTTGTGCAAAGTTGTTTCTCCCCCTGTTTTGTACCTTTGTTGAGTATCACATGACTATAGAAGTGTGGGTCCGTTTCTGGATTTGCTGTTCTCCACTGATCTGTTGATTTTTATGACAATTCCACATAGTAATTATAACTTACTATAAAGTAAGTTTAGAAAGCAGATAATGTACACTCTCTAAATTTGTTCTTCTTTTTCAAAATTGCTTTGACTGTTCTAGGTCCATTGCATTTCCAGATAAATTTTGGAATCAACTTGTCAACTTCTACAAAAACACTCTCTGGGATTTTGAATGGGATTGTGTTGAATCCACAGACCCATTTGGGGAGAATTAACATCTCAGCAATACCACATCTCCCAGTTCATAAACATGGTATAACTTTCCATTTATTTAGTTCTTTAATTTCTCTCAGCAGCAATTTATAGGTTCCAAAGTAAAAGACTTGAACATCTTCTGTCGAATTTTTCCTATTATATGCTTTTTGATATGATTATAACAAAAATTTTTAAGCTTATTTTCTAATTATTTGCTGCTAACATATAAAAATACAATTCAAGGTTTCCTGAGCTGGAGGGTTCAAAGAACAGCCAGGACAGTAACCCCCTAGGAAGCAATTACTTCTAGAATTTTCTTCTACCCTTTTGATCCCTGCAGCCTATGACTAAAAGGTCCTTTTACACCTAACAGAGTCTCTGGTCCTCCTTTTACCTCTAACACAAACTGACTTTAGAGAAACTTAGGTTTGACTCTTAGTTTTACCAACTGTGTAACCTTTAGCCCATTACTTTTCATCTCTGCTCACCAATTTTCTCATCTACAGATAAGGATACCAATACCTAACACTCAGGGCTGTAGTGAGGATTAAAAGGGCTGCTCTGACAAGTGCTAAGGGTCCATCACTAGTAATTCCCTTCTGTTATTCTTCGGTGGGCACCACTCACTGGCTTCTGCTCTGCAGAGGGACCATTACTCTCAGCTCAGGAAAGTAGAGAGATGCTGTAATCATTGTGCCCCATTACTCTTTACAGTAAAACTACCAACCACCAAAGAGACATGAGGCCAAAAATTAAATGTAACTAGGTAGAATCAGAATACCCCTATCACAAAAATGGGAAAAGGAGTTGCTTGCCCTTTTCCATTCATTGCAGGAACCTTATTATATTCCTGACTCATGCCAGGCTCAGTGCTAGGGATCATGGGCATTAAAAGCCTAAAAAAGCCAGTTTTAAAGTCAGGAAATGACAGATGTTGGCGGGGATGCGGAGAAAGGGGAACCCTCCTACACTGTTGGTGGGAATGCAAGCTGGTGCAGCCACTCTGGAAAACAGTATGGAGGTTCCTCAAAAAGTTGAAAATAGAGCTACCCTACGACCCAGCAATTGCACTACTGGGTATTTACCCCAAAGATACAAATGTAGGGATCCAAAAGGGTACGTGCACCCCGATGTTTATAGCAGCAATGTCCACAATAGCCAAACTGTGGAAAGAGCCAAGATGTCCATCGACAGATGAATGGATAAAGAAGAAGTGGTATATATATACAATGGAATATTATGCAGCCATCAAAAGGAATGAGATCTTGCCATTTGCAACAACGTGGATGGAACTGGAGGGTATTATGCTGAGCGAAATAAGTCAAACAGAGAAAGACATGTATCACATGACCTCACTGATATGAGGAATTCTTAATCTCAGGAAACAAACTGAGGGTTGCTGGAGTGGGGGGTGGGGGGGGAGGGATGGAATGACTGGGTGATAGACACTGGGGAGGGTATGTGCTCTGATAAGCGCTGTGAATTGTGCAAGACTGTTGAATCTCAGATCTGTACCTCTGAAACAAATAATGCAATATATGTTAAGAAAAAAAAAGAAGGTAGCAGGAGGGGAAGAATGAAGGGGGGGAAATCGGAGGGGTAGACGAACCATGATAGATGATGGACTCTGAAAAACAAACTGAGGGTTCTAGAGGGGAGGGGGGTGGGAGGATGGGTTAGCCTGGTGATGGGTATTGAGGAGGGCACGTTCTGCATGGAGCACTGGGTGTTATGCACAAACAATGAATCATGGAACACTACATCTAAAACTAATGATGTAATGTATGGGGATTAACATAACAATAAAAAAATTTTTTAAAAAAAGCCAGTTTTAGCTCCAACACTTGTTTGTGGACCCAGAGCTGACAGAGGAGATGACTTCTCCCTCAGGAGCTCCCATGTTCCAGGCCTTGTGAAGTACAGGAATGTATCCAAGAACCAGTCTCCACCTACTTCTAAAAGATGGTTTTAATCTACACTGAGAAGCAAGAGGATAAGTTTAAGCAAAGATCACATTCGAAGCGTGTTTCAACTAATTTGGAAAAAGCAGACAGTGCTCTAGCATCCGAAGCAGTATTAGCCTACCAAGGATGGGCCCCCAGACAGGGCTACTTAGAGCCCCTTCTCAGCAAGGGAGTTTTCCCCATTTGATTGGGTTTTAAACCTCATTCTGTATATCAGTATGGCAGTTTTTTCCATCTTCTTTCCTTGCCTAATGCTTTAAAAAATTATTGTTAGCAGTTAATCTATAAATATTTATTAAGCACTTAATGTGTGCCAACTATGTGCTAGAACCTGGGGGCATAGTGTTGGCAAAATACACACAATTCCTGGCTCATTGGGGCTTACAGCATTGTGGGAGAATATGACAATGCTTATATGATCACAGAAATGCATGGATATTTTCAAGCAGTGTCAAGGACTGAAGAAGAAGCTTACAAAGATGCGAGCACCTATAGGAGGGAGAACTGGTCTGGGCTGGAGGTAAGGTAGCCTTCCCTAATACTTAAGCTGCGATCTAAAGTTTGAATAAGTGTTAACAAGGCAAAGTGGATGTGCAGTGGGTAGGACAAGTTTCCAGGTAGAGAAACAGCATATGCCAAGGCCCTGAGATGAGTGGAAATTTGGCCTAAATAAAGAACCCAGAGGTTGGGGTATTTGGAGCTAGAGAAGGGGAAGAAGAGTGGGAAGGGGTAATGATGAAGGTTGGCAAGGGTCTGATCTGGTCTTGGTCAGAAAGATTAGACCTTTAACTCAATAAATATTTGCTGAGCACCTTCACTGTTCAGGCCCTGTTCTAGGCTCTGAGAGTTCTCCAGAACAAAAAGTAGAGTCTCTGCCTCATGTGCTTCTATTCCAGGGGGAGCCTTGTCTGATGGTGAATGCAATGGCCCAGGTTTAGGGTGAGGGTGGGGAGGTGCAAGAGTGAGAAGGAAATGAATTTGAGAGATAGCTCATGTGTCTTCTGATGGAAACTTTCTATGGCCCACGAGGCTCCCTTGATACATATTCTCATATCTTTAACATTTTCTGTGCCATTGCACTTCATGGTTTATAACTATACATTCAGTTGTCCGACTATTTTCTTAGTATTTTTGTCTTCCTACTCTTTTCCCTTGAATAAGCTCCATGAAGCCAGGCTCCCTGTCTCCTCCTCCTTGCTGTATCCCCAGCACCTGGCACATTGCCTGGTGCTCATAGATACTTAGTAAATAACTGCTAGTTGGAGGAATGCATTGGCTATTGGGAAATGAGGAAGGGATCAAGGATGACTCCCCAGTTCCTGGATCACCATCTGGGAGGAAGGGTGGCCCCATTTATGGAGTTAGAGAACTATAGTGAAGGACCATGGGGAGGATGAGATGAAGACGACAGATTTGTGTTTGCACATGTTGGGCTTAGGGTGCCTTTGCAGTGGTGTGTCAGGTGGGGAGCTGGCCAGAGCTCAGGGTCTCCTAAGTGCATGGATGGTACCTGGGCTAAAAGGAGCACACCAAAGACAAATTGTAAAGTGATGGGAGAAGAGGGCGAGCCTTGTGGGTAAAAATCCAAAGTTCCCCCAAAAGGGTCCACAGAACATCAATTTAAGAGATGAAAAGAAAGGTCTGATAGCCCAGCATAAGAAGGGGCTAAAAATGTAAACCCTTAGAAAGGTTCTAGAGATACTGGCCTAATTTGGACAAAGCATTATTCAGCATGAAGACGATTGAGTTCAGCAGGAACAAAGATAGCAGATGATGCTATATTCATTCTTGGGACTACAAACAAACTGTTCTTCAAAGCAAGATCAGAAACTACTGCAGAATGCTCTTAAATATTTTGAATTCTCATTTGAGAGCAGGAACAAGTGGCCTAAAGAAAGCAAACTTTAATTCAGCATCATCTGGGCTGTGTAAGCTATACACCACCATGAGTATTCCTAGGGATCCTGCCTGAGGTGTGAATTGCTCTTGGAATCACCATAAAGGCATCAGGGAGCTCCCTCTCCCTCTGCCCCTCCCTCTGCTCTCTCTCTCAAATAAATAAATAAAATAATTTTTTAAAAAAAGGCATCAGATGTTTATAGCAGCAATGTCTACAATAGCCAAACTATGGAAAGAGCCAAGATGTCCATCAACAGATGAATGGATAAAGAAGATGTGGTATATATATACAAGGGAATATTATGCAGCCATCAAAAGGAATGAAAGCTTGCCATTTGCAACAACGTGGATGGAACTGGAGGGTATTATGCTGAGCAAAATAAGTCAATCAGAGAAAGACATGTATCATATGATCTCACTGATACGAAGAATTCTTAATCTCAGGAGACAAACTGAGGGTTGCTGGAGTGGTGGGGGGTGGGAGGGATGGGATGGCTGGGTGATAGACATTGGGGAGGGTATATGCTATGGTGAGCGCTGTGAATTGTGTAAGACTGTTGAATCACAAACCTGTACCTCTGAAACAAATAATACATTATATGTTAAAAAGAGAAGAAGAAGAAGAAGATAGCAGGAAGGGAAGAATGAAGGGGGGGAAATCGGAGGGGGAGATGAACCATGAGAGACTATGGACTCTGAGAAACAAACTGAGGGTTCTAGTGGGGAGGAGGGTGGGGGGATGGGTTAGCCTGGTGATGGGTATTAAAGAGGGCACATTCTGCATAGAGCACTGGGTGTTATACACAAACAATGAATCATGGGACACTACATCAAAAACTAATGATGTAATGTATGGTGATTAACATAACATAATAATAAAAAAAAGGGGGGCATCAGAGAATATTATGCTGTTTTTAATTCAAAGGCAGCACTAGACCCTGCTACCTGAAAGTAGAGCATTCCTATGAAACCTTTCATAAGCCGAAATGATGTAAAGCAAAGAAGCAATTACCATTAACTTACATGGAAAATTTTTTTGAGCATTCCCAGAACCCAAAAATTACCTCTTAGGCTTTTCTGATACCTTCGGGCACATCTCGCTAATGGATGCACAAAATAAATCAAGATAAAGCACAGATGTTTACACAGTTATGGCGGCTTGACGCGGAGACACTGAGTGTGGTTCCGGGGGAAGAAGCTTGGTGGCACTATTCTCGCTGCTTAGATGCTTGGGGTGCACTGCCCCTGTGATGGCTCACTGTAAAACACTAAATGCTGTTTCGCTTCTTGCCTTTTTTCATAAAAAGGAAAATCCTCTTCAGATTTCTTTTGGTTAGCAAAAACAGGTACTAACAGGTACCTTCGTAAAAGTGAAGTGGCATTATATGAACTTTCTAAAAGCAGGGGACACCTGGATTTAGGAATTCATTGGTAAGGAAAGAATTGAAAAGGCTTGTCGTTTATAGCAGCAGGACTGAGGCTATGAGATAATTAAGAAAAGAGGATATGGGCACCTGGGTGGCTCAGTCACTTAACCAGCCAACTCTTGATTTCAGCTCAGGTCATGATCTCATGGTCCTGGGATCCAGCCCCATGTAGGGCTTCCCGCTCAGAGGGCGGGCCTGCTTGAGGATTCTAGCTCTCTCTCTCTACCTCTGCCCCTCCCACTGCTCATGCTCTCTCTCAAATAAATAAAATAAATCTTTAAAATAAATAAGAAAGCACCCCAAGAAGAATAATGTTAACTTTCTTCAACTAAAATTTCCTACCTGGGTCACCTGGGTGGCTCAGTTGGTTAAGCGTCCAACTCTTGATTTCAGCTCAGGTCATGATCTCAGGGTGATGAGATCAAGCCCCCCATCAGCCTCCATGCTCAATGGGGAGCCTGCTTGTCTCCCTCCCCCCCTACCCCCACTCAGGCTTGCTGTCTCTCTAAAATTAAAAAAAAGGAAAGAAAGAAAAAAGAAAAGAAGATTTAATTTATTCTAAAGAATTGTACCAGGGTGCCTGGGTGGCTTAGTGGGTTAAGTGTCCCACTCTTGGTTTCGGCTCAGGTCATGATCTCAGGGTCCTGAGATCAAGCCCCTTGTTGGTTTCAGCATTCAATGTGTATTCTGCTTGAGATTCTCTCTCACTCTCCCCCCCTGCTCGCTCTCTCTCCCTCTCTCTCTCTCTCTCAAATGGATGAATAAATCTTAAAAAAAAAAAAAATGAATTGTACCAGGGACCCCAAATCCCCAGTCAAGTAACTTCTAGACCCTTGTCCAAATGAAACCACACAAAGACATCTGCATTTTCAAGGACTGTGTATCCCTCAGGTGATTTGTTCAAGTTGAGGAGTGAGATTCTCTTGCCAACCTCTAAAATGAGATCCCTTGACAGACATGTAGGAGTGGGCTTATAAATTCAGAAAGTGTAACAAATTCCAAATAAGCTGAAGAACTTCAGAAAGTCTTTTTGTCAGCTGTGGCTTTCAGATGCAATCATAAAGCACTAAAATGTTTTCGTTACTTCTAATCAATTTAGCTTGTGTCTCTAACTTTGGGAAAAATAATACACCATCCAGTAGGTAAGCTGTCTTGGGCATTATGTTTTATCAAAGAGAAGTGATTTGCTTCTTGCCTTTTATAAATTTCCTATGATTTAAAGTGTCCTTTATTTGTTTAAAAGTTGCCTCCAGGGAACCAAAACTTGTTGTATATTCTCATATAAATCAAGTGTGTGTACATGTGTGTGTGCATACTAGGTTTATTTATTTAGTATTTATATCCCTACCAACTTACAATTCTGTCAACTTGCAAATGAGAGGGAGGGTAGCCTTCATTTAAGCAAAAATTTGAAAGAGGGATGGAGCCTGGTAGAGGAGGGGTAAAGCAGGATGCAGAGCTGTGAAGGAGTGTGTCTTTTTTAGGAGGAGCAGAACTGGTATGGCTGAAGCATGGGGTGCATTGCCAGGGGCGGGTGGGGAAGTCAGTGGATGATGTGGGAAATTTAGGAATGTGTAGAGCAATGCAGAGTTTGAGATGATGCAAATTGTGGGGAGGTCTGAGGGTGGGTTTCCGTGTCTGTGTTTATTAGAGAAGCACGATTGATCTCCTCTTGCCTTGCTTCCAAGGATTCACCAAGAAGGGATTGAAAACTTCTTGGGGATCAATTTAAGAACTTACTTAGAACTCTTCCTACTTAAGTCAATAAGAGTCTTCCTTCCCTATGCCCCTGTGGCTAAAACTAAGAGAAATATAATCTCCATAGCAAAAGCAAACAAACAAAATAAAACAAAGCTGGAACTTCCCACTACATGTGGAACTGGGCAAGAGGAGTCTCTGTTGCCTTTGTATGATTGTGTATGTCCAGGAAAGGCGTCACACAAGTGTCCATATTAGCTTCATTTGTAATACCCCCAAACTGGAATGAGCATATCAATTGTAGTGTATTCATCTACTGAAATACTATATAGCGATGAAAAAGAAGGAACCACAGATATGTGCAACAGCATGGATGAACAGACATGATGTTGAGCCAAAGAAGCCAGACACAGATGGACACATACTGTATGATTCCATTTACATAGACTTCCAGAATGGTCAAACTGATCTATAATGAGAGAAATCAGGATAGTGATTGCCCTTGGGGGTAGAAAGGGCTACTGAATGGGAGGGGATACAAGGGAGCCTCCTGGAGTGATTAAAATGTCCTATATGTTGACTAAGTGGTGGTCTTACAGGTGTGTACACATATGTAAACCTTCAATGAGTGTGATACTTCATCTTAGTACATTTTATTATATGTAAGCCCTGTTGCCCTAAAATAAATTTTAAAAAATTAGTTGAGACATTTACCCTGGCTCTGCCACTTAGCTGTGTGGCTACTGGCCAGTTGCTGAGCATCTCTGAGCATCATTTTCCTCATCTGAAAAATGGGAATTAATGATACTGAGATCATAAGGTTGCTGAAGGATTAGAGAAAGGACGACTTATACCTCCCATGGTGTCTGTCACATCGTTGGGAGTCACTTAATGAGAAGAACTTTAATTTCCTTTACTATAATGGTCTGTAGTCCAGAGTCCCAGGCTCTGTGGCTCCAGCTTGGATGGTACAGATAGGAAGTTATGCTGAGTCCCCACAGGAGTGCTGGAAGGTGGCATTTCCTGTGACAAGGACATCACTTTGAATCACACTCATAAAAGTATTCCAGCTACCCTTTTCCTTGCAGTAGAGAATTTTCTAAGCAGGAGTGGGGAAAATTAGGAACTTCTAGATGAGGCTTCTGAGTGGTACTTGTGGGAAATGTAAACCAAATAAATTCCCTGACAGATTTTGGGGAGAAAAAAAGTCATTCTCTGAGAGTAATGCTAGAATGTGACCTTGTAACCTTGAAAAATAACCACACAACTTGGAAAACCAAATACAATAATAAACTTTTAAAAGCTAAAGAAAAAGAAAACAATTCTCAAAAGCACCCAGAGAGAAATAACACATTTCTTATAGGGGGAGATCTATTCAGGTGACAGCAGATTTCTCCTCAGAAACCATGGAGGCCAGAAGAAAATGGCACATTTTTCAAGCGCTGAAAGGAAAACACTGTCCTCTATAAATTCTATATCCGAGGAGGCTATCCTGTAGGAATGAAAGAGAAATCAAGAGAGTCTGAGATGAAGGAAAATGAAAAGAATATGTAGTTGGCAGATACATCCTTAAAGACTGGCTGAAGGAAGTTTTTCAAACAGCAAGGAAATGAGTAATAGGAGAAGGCATCTCAGAGCATTGGGCAAAAAGCAACAGCAATGGAGAGAGCAGACATGTGGGTACACGCCATGGACTGTCTTTATAAATCACTTGTGATGACAGGAACAAAAATTATAATGCCATCTGAGATTCAAGACAATGATATTTAAAAGTGGGAAAGGCAAGGGGGCCTAAATGTAACTAAGGTTTCCACACCTCACTTGAAGTGGGAAAATGTTCATACCAGTAGACTGTGACAAGGAACATATGTATGCTATGTGACCCAGAGCAATCACCACAAAAATTCTACAATGAGATATTCTCAAAAATCCCATGAAAAATTCAAGATAGAACCCTAATGGTAGGGGTGCCTGGTGGCTCAGGTCATGATCCCAGGGTCCTGGGATAGAACCCCTTGTAGCATCAGGCTCCCTGCTCAGTGGGGAGTCTGCTTCTCCCTCTCCTCTGCCATTCCTCCTGCTCGTGCTCTTTCTCTTTCTCTCTCTCAAATAAATAAATAAATAAAATCTAAAAAAAAAAAGGAAAGAAAAAGAAAACGCTAATGGTAGCACACAAGAAGACAGGAAAGGAGAAACAAAGGATCGAGAACCAAAAGAAATAATAGCAGAAGGAATCACCAAAGCGTTTGCAAAATCAGGGGAAATTCTCCTACTGGATGTTTGGAAAGTTCTGCATCTTCCCAGCTGAGCCCCAGTATGGACTCCAGGACAGTGATTTACTGTGTCAAAGGCCCACTCACACCAGGGTGTTCCACAAGGACACAGAAGGAATAGATGTGGCTCCCTAAGTGACCTGAGCTACTCTTAACTTAGCAGCCACCTTAAAAAAAGTTAAAGAACTTGCTTCTCACTATGTGGACTCTGCCTTTCAAAGGATGAGAAAACTTTGTGGCACGAAGGGTTTCAACCCCTCCCCAGCACAGAATGGGGCCGCAGCTCAACCCACTGCAGGGTCGCGCTCAAAGGGGCTGGGACAGGAGGCTGGGCCCACTCAGAGGGTCACCAAGGTGGAGCCTGATATTCTGGGGGCCAGGTGCCAGGACACAGCAGTGTGACTTGGCTTCCCTGGCCATTCAGAGGCCTATCCCCTGCCTTACACTTGGGACCTCTGGTGTTGTGGAAGGAAAATGCTGGCCCTGCCATCAGACATATCAGCCTGAACCCTGGCTCAGCCCCTACCAGCTCTGTCCCCCAGCCCACCATCCATCAGACAGAACTGACACTGGCTTGGGGACGTGCCAGGAGTAATAACCGAGGGAGCCCCGTGCCTACTGCAGTGGGCCTCCAGTGAATGCTTATGAGGCCAGGTTCAGAGAGGTGACATGGATAGCTATAGTTCCTGGGAGCCTCAACCCAGAAGGAAGAACGTAGCAGCAAGTGAATTTCAGGGTGGACAGTGAGGCTGGTTGACACTCACAGCTCTAGGGTGGGAACAGGGAAGCCAGCCCCATGCCCTGAGCCCAGGATGAAAACTGGGGAATGTCGGGGAATCCATAAAGGGCCACAAGGCATTATTGATGAACCCCACTCATACCATTGCTGTACAGATGACAACAGAACCCCAGCCACTGGTGTTGGACATCGGCAGGGGCATGACTGTCCCTCCAGAGGGAGGCCCCATGGAGGAAGCGGGGCAAGTGACCCAGTGTGGCCTTGACCAGTAGGTGGTGGAGCTGGTTGGTCTGGGTTCTGATGCTGGCCCTGCCCGCCCTCGTGCGAGGCTCTGAAGCTTCCCCTCCTCTTTGGTCAGATGAGTGTAACAATAGTCCTGGCCTCACGGCGCTGTGGACCAGGTTCAGCGAGAAGCACCTGCCAGGGCTCAGCCCAGCAGCTGGCCCCTAGTGAGCACCAACAGATGTGAGCTATTATTCCTGCTGCTCTTGTTGCTGTCACTGGAGGGTCAGCCGGGCCAGCAGATCAAGGGCACTGAGAGTACATATGGAAATGTCTGCTTCAAGAAGGGCCGGTATTACGAGACACCAGCTTTTCGTTCCGTCAGCACCTGGTTTGGTTGACAGCCGGCAGGTGGGAGAAGGAGGGGAACCCAGAACAGATGTTGGAACTAATCAGTCTTTACAAGTTTCCCAACTTAGAATTTTTTTAATCCTAGTTGTTCAGATGGCTATAGCTGTTGGGAAACTGTGTGCTCGATCAGAACTGGCTCAGAACCTGGTGCATGACTGGAAAACAAGCCGAAGCACACCAGTCAACCCAGCTGTGAGCTGTAGGGCAGGGCCGGGGGGGGGGGGGGGGGGACTGATACCTGAAAATCAGCAATCGTTACCCTCCGATAGCCTGAATGTTGGCCCATTTCCATTCATTCATTCATTCATTCAGTAATTTCCAGGTGCCATGCATAAGCTGGAGACAGAGCCCCAAACAGGATGAGTTCCTGCCCGCCAGGATCTGAGTCTAGTCCAGAGACTAGGGAGATAGGAAAGCCCCCCTGTAACCCTCCAGAATTCTAGCCCATGCTGGGAGAGCACCTGAAGGCAGTGCAAAGTCCCTGAGGTGTGAGTCGGGGAATCTGGATCGCAGAGTGTCACCAAGGCTGGAGCCTGTTCTGCAACAGCAGGAAGAGGCTGGGCTGGGGCTGGGAGGGAGCACAGGGCCCCGCCCCAGGACCGTCTCAGCCCTATTAAGGAATTTATGGTTATCTTGAGAACAAAAGACTGATACCAGGCACAGAGGCAGACACTGCTCCAATTCCTGTTTGAGGAGGATGCCTCTGGATGTGTGTGGAGAGGGACACACCCGGAGGCAGGAAGACAGGTCACAGCGGTCATCAATGGCTGGGGTAGGAGCCTGGATTCAGTGGTGGCCGTGGGAATGGAAAGGCACAGGTAGCTTTGAGAGAGATCTAGGCATGTGGATGGTGGGGGCAAGGAGTAGGGGTCAAAAGAGATGCTGGATGGACGCTGGTGTCATTTCCAGGGAGACAATGCAGAAGGAACAGCAGCTCCCAGGGAGGGTGATGTGTGAGTGTAGAGCTGTCATCCTCCCAGTGTAGATGTCCAGAGGGGACAGGGGGAGAGGGATAGGCATCAGCTCCTTAGCGCCTGAATCCAAAACTGGACTCTAGGTCATTAAGAAGAATGTTTAGCACTTCAGTGTGGAAGCAGTTTGCTTATATTATGTTATTTTAACCTCTCAGTCATCCATGAAGTATGTGGAACCAATATTCCATTTTGTAACTGAAGAAAGTGATGCTTGTACAGATTGTGAAAACATGGTCTCTTTTTGCTGGTATTCGAAAGTCATCTTTGGAATTAGTAGCTCTCCATGCAGGTTTTTAAAAAAATTGTATTATTGAAATATAGTTGACATACAACATTATATGAGTTTTAGGTGTACAATATAGTGATTCGACCATTCTGTCCATTACACAGTGCTCATCACGGTAAGTGTAGTCACCATCTGTCACCATGCAGCGTTACAGTATTCTTTTTTTTTTTTTCAAGATTTTATTTATTTATTTGACACAGAGAGAGAAAGAGCACAAGTAGGGGGAGCTGCAAAGGGAGAGGGAGAAGCAAACTCCCCACTGAACAGGGAGCCCGACATGGGGCTTGATCCCAGGATGGTGAGATCATGACCTGAGCCGAAGGCAGATGCTTAACCGACTGAGCCACCCTGGTGTCCCTAATTACAGTATTCTGGACTATATTCCCTGTGCTGTATTTTTCATTTCTGTGACTCCATGCTGGTTTTTAAGACCCTGAGATGCTCTCCTGGGCATGAGGCAGGGGAGTATTCACAGAGCAGGAAAATTTGGGTTCTAGATTTAGAGTATGCCAAAATGCTGGAAGTGCTCATTAGACTTGTCTGTGGCTCAAAAAACATCAACTCAAACAAGAGCCAAAAACAAACAAACAAAGTTAAAAGAGGACATGAGTCTTACAGAATTATTTTTCTGAGGTTTGGGGGGAAGGTATCATCATCATAGAGCTTTTTATACATTGGTTCTGAGAGAGATGTCTCTGGAGGATGTTTCAGCGCTTATTGTATTGTAATGGCCTTGGCAATGGATTGTTTATGCAGAATTGCATATGCTTCCATGAAACCACTTTCTACAGATTTCTCTTTTCTTCTCTAAAATTATATACAGGATTTTCAGGCCAAGGTATGCGTGAATGTGCAAGAAGAGCCTGTGAATCAGTTTTCATGGGACAAGGTCAAGGAAATAGATTCCCATACTGTGAGCACCTCTAATAGTAATACAGAAGTGCTTCTCTCCATGTTTTTGTTTTTGACCTTGGGAAAATTGTTCTCAGGAACTTAGTAACAAGTACCTCATGGGTGTTGCTGGACCTGAAAAGCACTCCATGAATAATGGCTGTATTCAAAATTTCTCCCAGAAAAATCAACGTATTCAGTTTTGTTTCTACTCGGACTTTTGTCTTGCTTGGTGAGCTTTGATACCTCGTACAAAATCCCTGACCTTTCTGGGGCTCTGCTGTGACACATTCCTCGAGAACGCCCAGGGGGCTGGCCCATGAGCAGCTAGCTGGACCAATGCTCTGCACTGAAATCTGCTGATTTGGTGGAGGGCAGTGATTGTGTTCAGGTGGCACTGTGCACGTGGACATGGAGGGCCAGGTAACTCCCCCAGATGGCTGGGAGAAAAGGGAAGCGGAGGGGCCTGCCTTTGCTGGGAGCCCGAAGTCCGCGGAGAGAGCCCTCTCCCTGTTGACCAGCCAGACTTTCTACTGAAGGAGGGATTCATCTCCGAGAGCAAGTCAGCTGTAGTACAGGCTAGGGTTTCACCTTTAGGGAGTAAAACCTAACTCAGCTGAGCATCCTCATTCATTTTTAACTCATGATCTGTCGAACCTGCTCACATATGTGCTTCTCTGCCCAGAGCCATTTCTGAATAAAAGGCCTGAAGGGGACATCTGTGGCACAGGTGTCTGTCCTTTCTTTCCCCGGTGGAGTGTCCCGCTTCCACTCGGTGTGTTTTCTGTATGCATATCTGTCAAGGACACACAGTGTTGAGTCGTCTTCGAGTGCGGTGGGGCTGGGGAGCCTTCAAGGAGTGCCACAGAAAAGCTCCATCCTCAGATGCTCAGGTAGAGCCCAGGTGGGCGTTCAGGAAGAAGTGAAGAAGATTCCTTTGCTTTCTTTCAGCCGTGGTTTCTCAGGTGTAGAGTAGAGGAAGACAGGGACAGGAGCCCTGTGTGTAGTGACCTCCTCCCCTCCCCAGTGCCTGTCACTACACCTGCCCGGCACATGATGGGTTCTCAGTAGGGGTTTGGAAATCCTCTTCACCTCTGCTTCAGCCAGGCCTCTGTGGATCCCCAGTGATAGAAAACCCAACCCAACCCGAGCTGGCTTAAAGGAAAGGGAACAGGGGGCGCCTGGGTGGCTCAGTCGGTTAAGCATCTGCTTTCGGCTCAGGTCATGATCTCAGGGTCCTGGGATCAAGCCCCGCATCATCCGGCTCCATTCTTAGCGGGGAGTCTGCTTCTCCCTCTCCCTCTGCCTCTGCCTCTCCCTCTGCTCATGATCGCTGTCTCTCGCTCCTCTCTCTCTCTCTCTCTCAAATAAATGAATTAATTAATTAATTAAAATCTTTTAAAAAAAAGAAAGGAAGAAAAGGGAACACAGTGGCTTGTGTAATTAAAGAAATTCAAGGGTAACTGGCTTCAGGTACTGCTGGACTCAGGGTTCAAACTGTACTTTCAGGACTCACAAGTGTCACAATGTCAAGGTGATGGCCCAGCTCTAGCCCTCCCTTCCGTCAATCACACATCATCACAAACCACCCCACTCTCAAAGGCTGCACTAGTCCCAGGCATGGCTCACAGTGGCCTGCCTCAGGGTCACCTGCCCCTCCCTGACCTAATCACTGTAGCTGGGAAGAGGGGAGACACCAGATGAAAGCAAGACCCACTCTTACTGCTGAGAGTGAGGTCAAGTCCACCAGAGTGAGAACTGGGAGTGGGGAGAGGCGGGTCCCCGAGTATTTGGGAAGAGGAGGAATGGATCTCAGGCCTTGAACACAAGATTTCCCAAACTGACCTCACACCTCCTCCAAAGTTGACTAGTGCAGTGCTGTTACTGTCCTTCACAAGGCTAGAGCCTGACTCCCTGTTCCTCAAAGTCTCCTGGGAAGACTTGTCAGGCCTGAGGCTGTGAACAGATCATGGCGTCCTCCCTCCCTGAGCAGAGAAGGTGGGTCAGCATCCAGCTGCTGCCTACTCTGAGAACCCCCAGCTAAGGTGGGACCGACGGTGCTGCTCTGAGAACCCCCAGCTAAGGTGGGACCGATGGTCTCCCCAGGGAGGACCATCCCATCCAGCTTAGAGCCACTCAGACGTTCACATACGCAGAGCCAGAAATCAGGCCCCAAGCAGAGGGCAGGACTCTGGGGGGTGGCCCGATCCCCTGCCTTCACCCTCGGAGAATCCAGCCTTATGTAGAGCCAGTCAGAGAAGAGACTTCCCCAAGGCCCCTGCCTGTGCTTCTTCAGCAAGCTCGGGAGTTTTCTGAGACATGTGTAGGCAGGGGCTGTGTGTACTACTCCAGCAGTGGTTACAGCTGCCACACACACATTCACACTCACAAACACACAGCCCAGTAACTCATGCTTACACATGTGAACACAGACATGCACTCACGCATATACACACACAGAAGCAAACACACACACACATAGGCCTGTACTCACAAGGACACACACACCACAAGTACCCTCTCAGCCTCTGCCCTGCCTTGCACTCTCTCCCTCTCCGAGTTCCCTTTTCCTCACATACTCAGTATGCTGTCACCCAGTGTCTCCCTCACACACCGCATACCCTCTCCTCCTTCTGGTCCCTCCTCTCCCCTTCCTCCTCCCCTTCCTCCCTCTCCCACTTGCCCTCTTCCTCTTCCCTTCCCCATCCTTTCTTTCACACACATACATAGCATAGGCAGTGTCTGTCTCTCTGCTTCGCTCCCGTGCACAGAGGCTGTACAACATAACACCTCCCCACTCTTCCCCTTTCCCCAGACCCCAACACACACACACACATTTCAACCCTGAGCCCTCAGACCTGACCACCGACCTTCAAAGGTTGGCCTCTGGAGGTTTCCTCAGGTTTTCCTCCTCTGGATACACCCCAAATGGCAGCCAAACCCTAAGCTTCTGTTCCAGCTCCAAAAATTGGACTTGTGCTCACACAGAGTCCCTCGGATAAGAAGACTGTGGTCAGTGAAGGGAAGTGATCCAAGCACAGCCACAGAGTGATAGAGGGGCGCATGGGGCCCAGCTCTCCAGAACCCTAGGCTGTACCCCCCACATCTCTCTTCTGACTTCAGGGGCATCCCCCCATCCTACATGCTCACTGTGTAATAAGGGAGACACTGTGAGGTGGAGGTCAAATCTAGCGTATGACAAAGGTGGCATAAATAATGTGGAGATTTCCATTTGCAAATGACTTAGAGGGCCTAAGTCCAGCTCCCCTGGGACAAAACCATCATCTAAATGACCAAAGGAATCAAAGACAGGTCTGCTTCAGCTCTGGCCACAGGGGTGGCCATCCCAGGCCAGAATTTCTGTGTGATCCCATGCCAAGAATGGCATAGAGGGGTGTCTGGACCAGCTCCAGGTGAGCCGCTGTGAGAGCAGCCCAGAAAACGGGGTCCATCTCAGAGCGGTGGGGCTGAGAGCATAGACAAGGATGAAGCAACACCTTTGAAATGACAAAAACTTTCTTTGCCAGGCAAAATGACAACTGTAAGAAAAATCTGGGCACTCCGAGATGTAGCATGTGCGCCACCTGGCACGGCCCCTGGTTTACTGTTTGGGTGAAGCAAAACGCTCCACCCATCTTCCTAACTCCTTGCTTTCTGCATCAGTGTGCCTTGGTATCAACAGCCCTGCCAGCACCGGGAAAAAGGCTCATCTGTTGCCATGGAGGCTTCCAGCTTCTTCAGAGGCTGAGCCTGGAATCGCTGCCTTTGCAAACAGATCCCATAACCAACAACAACAAGTTTGTATAGACGGGAAATTACTTTTCTCTATCATAGCTAACATTGAGAGCTTATTGGGTACTGAATTAACTGTTCTGGCACTTGGTTCCCCTGATGACAGCTCCATAAAGCAGGCATACCACATCCGTTTTACCGACACGAGGCTAAGGAGAGAGGTCAAGGAACTTGCTCATGATCTCAGAGCTAGGAAGTGGAGGAGCCACAGGCTCTGTGGTTGGCACTCCTTATTATTATTATTATTATTATTATTATTATTATTATGTTATGTTAGTCAACATATAATACATCATTAGTTTTTGATGTGGTGACCCATGATTCACTGTTTGCGTATAACACCCAGTGCTCCATGCAGTACGTGCCCTCTTTAATACCCATCACCAGGCTAACCCATCCCCCCACCCTCCTCCCCTCTAGAACCCTCAGTTTGTTTCTCAGAGTCCATAGTCTCTCATGGTTCATCCCCCCCCTCTGATTTCCCCCCCTTCATTTTTTCCTTCCTTCTCCTAATGTTCTCCATGCTATTCCTTATGTTCCACAAATAAGTGAAACCATATGATAATTGACTGTCTACTTGACTTATTTCACTTAGCATAATCTCCTCCAGTCCCATCCATGTTATTGCAAAAGTTGGGTATTCATCCTTTCTGATGGCTGAGTAATATTCCATTGTGTATATGGTTGGCGCTCTTACCGTCTGCACCGTGATGCTCTCAAGAACGCAAAAAAAAGTAGATTTTTCTAAAGAATGGGTTTGGAGGTACTTGGTTGAATCCTGGTCAGTGGTTTCAATTTTGGTGAGCACATTCAAAAAGCCCCCTCTAAAACAATTTATTCAATTTATTCAAGGCTTCTCTTGAGAGACATTTTTGGCTACATACAGAGGGAGTAGATCCTTCTATTCGAAGCCCTTAAGTCCACCATGGTAGATAATGCTAAAATAAAATCCCCCCCCCCCCAACACCACCTACACACACAAGATCTTTGGCGAGGCTCCCACTCTGGAGGTGGGGACTGATAGCAAATGTGCTCAATTTCCATCCCTAAAGGAAGCGTCCCACAGTGTGGCGTGCTCAGAGCTCAGAACTCCTGAGTTTCTCCGTAGGCAGAAATCTGTAGGGTCCTGGGGATGCCACAGAACCCATTTGGAGGTCCCTTCTGCTCAAACAGCTTGGACACTAAAAAGGGATTGGGATCTTCTCTTGACAACATGGACAGCAGAGGTGGTACAGACCTTGCCAAAGATGAGCTCAGTGAGTCAAGAGAATTCCTCCTTCCAGCTGGAGGAATTCAGCTGGAAGATTATTAGAGAATCCTGGTGTCCCTCATCTGCTCTCCCCTTTCGGAGCAACTGTGGAAACTGATCCCTTATAAGTCAGAGTTGCTAGCACTTTCAGATGACTTGCATTTGGGCCCCAACGGAGACTACTGCACAATTTCCACTTATTTTTCAACTTAGACAATAACGGCAGCCTTTTCTTGAGATTTCTGTTTGAACAGAAGTACGTTAAGTTCATGTTTGGTTTGCAGAATATAAATTTGTTTCCATTTTTTGAAAAATAGCCATTGATTTTTGCATGAAAAGGAGTGGGTGAGGCCTGTGCCTTTTCAAAGTTTGTGTTTATATCCTGTATACGTGAGGAGAACCCATTTCTAATACGATACATTCCATAAAAGTGTAAGCAGGATTTTGCACATGTGTATTTGTCTGAAGGAGAGGGACCCCTCGGCAGAGGGTGTAGTTAGTTGGCAATGGGCAAAAAAGAACCAATTCCTTCCTTTCCTCAACACCCTGGGTTTATCTGTAGGTCCTTTTCCAAGTAAGTGTTGTGTACAGTGTGGGGTGGACTGTGGTTAGCAGAGTGACCTGGGTTCTCATGGATATTCAGAATCACACATACATATTCACACACAGACTAAAGCTAGTGGGATGACTTACACAATATTCTGCCTACCACTCCACAATAAAAGGCTATGCGCATTCTTCAAAATCTTGCCTAGGTCCTGTAGACGAAAGTGTTCCCAATTCTTTCCTATCAGATGTCCTCCTCCCTTCTTGTGTGTGTGTGTGTGTGTGAGAGAGAGAGAGAGAGAGAGAGAGAGCACTTGCACGCAGGAATTGTGAGTCAAGATGTCACGTTTTATTTAGCACCAAAATGAGATCTTATCTGAAAAATCTGTGCTGGTTTTGGACAGAGAACAGACTGGTCCAGCTGAGACCTGGTCCTTGGAATTGCACTGGGCCATTAGGCAGCTTTTAAAATAGAACCTTTCCATTTCTGGTGAGCACCTGAATTTGTCCTGCCTACCTAGAAGGGAGCCGAGCAGGAAGGACATTGCAGGGTGCCCATTTGCAGTAAGTGCTGGGGTTACAAAATAAATGTTCTGTGATAGCTCCTTCATAATTTGTGTGATCTGAGAAAAACATTTTCTGTGTTTATTAGTAATAGCCCTTGCAGGCACGATGATACTAATGCCCGAGCACTATGCAAATATGCAAATATGCAAATATGCAAAGTATTGTAATTTGATTTATTACAAGCATGATCTCTTCTGATCCTTTCAACAAGTTAGGGGTGGGGATGATGCCCATTGTACAAACGAGGGGGCATTTCCTCCACAAAGTTTTATTAAGTGGGGCAGCTTTAAATGAGCAGTAGTCCCTCTCCCTCCCTGTCCCACATGCACTGATGGGTTTTTCTCAGCCTGGTTGTGTGAGGTTTCACAGCTGTCCGTCACCTCCCTTCTGGAGCTGGTAATAGAAATAGGAGTTGTCACTGTACTAAGCCTTCACTCTGGGATTGCTCTCTGCCTGGAGCCCTGTGTCTTCCTAAGAAGGATTCCTGGCTCATGCTCTGGCTCTGGGCTTCTCTGGCCATGAGGACACCAAGTACAGATTTGAGGACTCCATTCCCTGTGTCCTGGCATTTAATTCTGTCTCAAGATACTTGAACTAGGTCTGGGTAGAAGAACTTGGCAGGAAAAAACACCACTGTTTTCGGTACTTTTCATCATTAAGCAATGGACTTGTGTGTACTGTTATTGATTATTTACTATAATCCTTTATTGTAGGCTGCCTGGTTGTTGTGATTGATGTTTTCAAACAGAACTGGGTCATTTTTGTCCCATGCATTGCATAAGTTTTCAGCATTCTGCAAGTGAATATTTGTGCGAACGTTAAGAGCTGAATTTTAAAGGACATTTTGAGCTATTGGTTTTATTTCAAAAATATCGGGGGAAAGTATTTCTTCTGTCTTTATCAACTGCTTTGCAGAAACAGGTAGGATTTCATTCTTTTGCTGATAAAACAGAAACCTGATGTGGTCGTGAGTGTGTCGGTAGTGGCCTTCCTAACAGACATGCCATGGCGCCTCTCTGAGCCTGTGGCTGGACTCCTAAATTTATTCCTGCAGGGAGTGGGAAAGTCACAGCTGAACGTAAGGACATTGACTTACTCTCGGCTACCCTATGTACGGGGTTTTTGGACAGCAACTGCTGAGTCATGGATGTTCTCGGGGATTTCATTGGTTTAAGCATGGATTTTCACAGAGTAGCCACAACATGGTACCTGTCCATCACCCAGAAGGGGCATTCAATTTCTCAGGGTGCTAAAGTTAAGAACTAAATCCCTGGGTCTTTTATTTATTTAATGTTATTGTAACCTAAGGCATAAATGTACATACTTCAAAATGTCAATGAATTTTCTTGATTTATAGTAAAAAAAAAAACAAAAAACACTCCACTTCTACTTCCTAAATATAACCATTTTCAACTTTTAGCTCTTTTTTGGTATTTATCTCCCAATTTCTAAATAGCTTGCTTACTGCTTACATTGCTTTTTTAAAAATTTTATCTCTTCACTTTCTACTGCAAAAAGGTTTTATTATCTTATAGCTCCGAGTTCCCAACACACACATGCCCCTTCCCTCTATTCTTCCGGTTATTTATAACATAGCCTTTGCTAGATCAGTTTCTGATGTTTTACTGTTGTGACTATAAAAAACAGCTTTCTGGTGTTGCTACTGAGTGGTCCATAGCCATTCTGATGTTTGATCCTTTCTTATGTGGCTCCAAAAGTTGATATAATCTTCTCTGGCCTCAGTGGTATAAAATTTCACAGTGATGTGCTTTCATTTAGGTCTTTTTTCTTCCATTGCAATGAGCTCCTAGAGAACCATTTCACTCTGGAAACACGGCTGTTTCAAACTCGGGAAATTTTCTTGAATGATTTCTTTGATTATTTTTGTTCTTACATGTTCTTTGCACCTTCTGAAGCACAGATATGGGACCTCACACATTAATTTTCTAGCTTTCTTTTTCTCCTGAACTCTGTCTGTCCTTTTGTTCTATTTTCTGGAAGGTATCCTCGACTTTATCTTCCATCCTATCTACTAAGTTTTACATTTCCACAATACTTTTTTTTAACTTCTGTTATTTTTTTTTTTTTTTAAAGATTTTATTTATTTTTTTGACAGAGAGAGAGACAGCGAGAGAGGGAACACAAGCAGGGTGAGTGGGAGAGGGAGAAGCAGGCTTCCCACGGAGCAGGGAGCCCGATGCGGGGCTCGATCCCAGGACCCCGGGACCATGACCTGAGCCGAAGGCAGACGCTTAACGACTGAGCCACCCAGGTGCCCCTAACTTCTGTTATTTTTATTTCTCTGTTCCTTTTGGAATATGATGCTGCTCCTTCATAGCAGCATCATTAATAATATTAATAAGTTTTGAAGTTTTCTTCTCCTTTAAGTTTCTTTATTCTTTTTGTTTTTGGTATTTATCTTTGATGATAGACATTTTGCTCAAGCAGTCGATGACCCAGGACTGTCAGTTCATCTGAAGAGCAGTGGGCTGAGTGGGGCTTGTTGGCTGGTGGGCTTTCACCTAGAATGATCTGACTAGACCATTTTAAGGAGGAAACTGTCAGTAGGTTTTTTCTTTGGAATTGGTCAATTTCTTCAGAGAGGAATGTTCCAGTCTTCTACTGGGGATGTAAGTCTGAGAATTAGTTAGGGTTGCCCAGGGCAGAGAGGGGCCAAGGTCAGACCCAGCATTCAGTATGCAGGCTTTCACTTGATTCATCTGTTTTCCATGGGTGTCCCTGCCTGTGATCTGCTTGGAGCCCTGGTCTCAGATTTCTGCATCAGCCTTTCTAGGAATAAACCTTGAGTCTTCTGCTGAAATGGATGAGGGCAGTTACCTGGACTGAACAGAGTGTAAAAGAGGACCTGAGGGCTTAACTGCCTTACCCACCTGCACTCCCACTTCTGAAGGTAACTGATGCTTGTAATTCCCGAGCCTTGCTGGGGTTCTGATGTCTGTCCCAGGCTTCCCACTGCAGCATCAGGGTCCAGCTTTTCCAAGCTGCTAGGTCATTTCCTTACGTTTCGTCTGCTTTCCAACTTCCCAGGTATTATCACTGTGGTTTCTGTATGTTATCTGTATTTTAATAGGATTTGGGAGAGAACAGAGGTAAAGTCATGGGTATAATTTACCTTGTTCAGCTGGAAGTCTGATCCTTGACTCCTTCTCCCGCTGTTGGGATTTGGGCCACATGAGGACCCATCTAGGAATATGCAACACCAGTCTCAGGTCGTGGCATGGCACGAGGTGTCCTTTGTCTCTGGAGCCAGAGGGTAGCCTCTGACATCTCATGGTTGGACATGGCCAACCTAGAGGAGGGCAGTGCTGGGGTAATCTGACAGGGTCTTCAGCAAGGGCTTGCAAACTTATTTGACCCACATTAAGAAGTTCGGTTTTGGGGTGTCTGGGTGGCTCAGTCGATTAAGCTTCCAACTCTTGATCTTAGCTCAGGTCTTGATCTCAGGGTCGTGAGTTCAAGCCCCATGTTGGGCTCCATGCTGCGTGTGGAGCCTACTTCAAAAAAAGAAAAAAGAAAAGAAAAAGGGGCACCTGGGTGGCTCAGTTGGTTAAGCGTCTGCCTTCAGCTCAGGTCATGATCCCAGGGTCCTGGGATAGAGCCCCGCGTTGGGCTCCCTGCTCAGCAGGAAGCCTGCTTCTCCCTCTCCCTCTGCTGCTCCCCCTGCCTGTGCTCTCTCTCTCTCTCCCCCTCTGTCAAATAAATAAATCTTTTTTTAGAAAGGGGGGAAAGAAAAAGGAGTTCTGTTTAATCTCACAATCTAGGAGGCAAATACGTGCATTTCTATATATAAAACTCGTGTACACAAAAGCAGAAGTCTGGCAAAACAATACTTAACCCTTGCCACAAGCAGAGCACTCAGCTATTTCTATTCTATTTTACTTTTTTTTTTTTAATGATCATCTTGACCCACTAATGGGTCCCAAGGAAAAGTCTGCAAAGCAGTAGTCACCTGAGGTCACACCTGTAGCATTATCACCATGATCGTCCTCTTCTTGCTTAAAACTCCACAGAGCTCTCTGTCAGCCCCTGAACAGCCCACTCAAGGCCCTGCTCCAGCCCATCGTGTGCCCACACTGCCTAGGTGCTCCCCCCAGCAGTAACTCCAGCATGCCTTCTGCCCCCAGCCCAGCCCCTTCCTGATGGCGCTTTCTTTGCTGAGCACCCTTCCCCTAGTGCCTGCACCCAGGACAGTTCCACACACCCTGGGAGACCCAGGCAAGACGTTCGAGCACCTGCGAAGCCTCCCCTAGTGTTCACACAGAATTCCAGATTTCGTGGGGTCAGAATGTGTATCACAAAGCTAAACTATGGTCATAGAAGATCAGTTAGAAAATTAGGAAAACACCAAGGAGAAAATACGCTGTCAAATGTATCCCACCACCTAAAAATAATCGCAGTGAAGATCCTGGTGTTCATCCTTCCCAGTTTTCCTCAGTCATAGTTACTCTGGGCTTTCCTGTTTTGTTTTGCTTTGAAATAAAAGTAGGTTATTAATGTAGGAGTTATCTAGTAATAAATGTCAAATACTTTTATGTAAAAGAATATTCTTCTCGTATATAATGCTTATGGTGTACCGTCACAAAGATTACTGTGGTCTATGAAGCAATACTCTACTATTTGATACTTAGTTAGTGTGTTTTTGACTTAGTGTGAAGAACTGCCTTGTCCACGTCGTTGTATGTAAGTCTAAATACCTGTAAGTACTTTGACTGGATTCTACATATGTACATACTGCCGAGCCCTTCTCCAGAGGGAACAAACCAGTTCCAATTCCCATGGGCAGTGGGAATGGCTTTTGAACTACAGGTGGGCCACTTCTAGTTATGGCCATTTTTCAAAATTTCTCTGGTAATTTAAAATTTTAGTAGGATAGTATGTGTCAGCCATTTCCTTTATGGTTCCTACCTTTAGGGTCATGCTTAGAACAGACTTCCAGAAACCCCAAACTTAGACTGCTTCTGCTTGAATACAAAGCCATCGCAAATAAAAGGATATTCCCCATTTTCACGTGAAAAAATGAACAAAAGTGTAATTCTTCTGTCCATCTTTGATACGTAAACTTTTAGAGGTAGAGATGAAATAATCCAATGTCTACTCATAAAGTAAACTTAATAGTACATACTTACCTTTAAATCACTCATTGTATAAAATCGTATATTAATTGGAGACTTGCCTTTTTCCTCTGTCTTTGCTGCCAGCCTTCTCTTCAGCAGAACTGCTCAGTCACACAACATGGTTTCCCCACCCCCCCAGCAGCCGCATTTCCATGTGAGTTATCTTGAATCTACAGATAGCTCTGTCACCGACATTTTAATTCAAGCCACAAAGAGACAGTCTCATCATATTAGCTTTTAAAACTATCCTGAAGGTTCTATCTTGTTCTCCACAATGACGCAATTTACTCTATATTTTTAAGGTTTTACTTCTACTAAGGATGTATATGCACAGGGTTTAAAAGAGTTTTGTTGTAAAAGACAGAATCTTTCGACTTTTCTTCCACACCTCCCCCCCCACCCCTCTCTCCGCAATCCTCTACAGCAACCACTTTGATCTCTCTCACTTATTTGCTTGATAAAATTGTTCTCCCTGACTCTTTCTGGTATGCCTTGTTCCTCGTTAATTGCTCAGTTTTAGGCATTCCCTGTTCCTTTCCACCACGGAACAGGAGGAGTTAGCCTTCCACCCCACACCCCCCTCCCTTCCCATCCCCTCACCTTTCAGGAAAGCCCACACCAGGATTCAGTGTCTCATTGTTATGTCTGCATAAATGCTCTTCCCAGCTGAGCCATGCATTAAACTGTGGTGAATGTTTTCCTACTCCTTTTTTAATTTTTTTAACTGCAAAATGTGTCATACATACCAAAGAGTGTATAATACGTGTTTGTGGTGTTTAAAGGAGAATAATAAAGAGAATACCTGGAGTAAGGAAAAACACCTTTCCTCAATCGCATCCCCCTTCCTCTCCCGAGAGGCGTCACTCCTTAATTCTGTGTTAACCATCCCTTCCTTTATGGCTTTATTTAACACTTTCATAGATACTCCTGAACAACGCTAACTGAGAAGGTCAAGTTAGAAGAACTGCAGTGCAAAAGCAGTGTCCTCTTAAGGGGTCAAGGAGCCCATGGGCACATTGAGTAGCCCACTGGATGTAAGACAGCCTGCCTGCCTGCTTACACACAGTGCTGCGCAGCATGCTCCCGGGCTGTCTCCCCTGCATGTGAAAAGAATACAGAACAGCTGGAAACACCACAACACAATTAGATGTTTTATTTCTTTTCCAACAGAAATTAAGAGGAATTTTTGATGGGGGGGGCACGTAGGTAATCTAATTTGCTAGTGGCCTCAATTTTCATGTTTATATATTTGCTATTAATGCCTACCTTTATAAAGTCAGAGACTTTTGTCTGAATGGTATCTACTCTGGGGGATCTGTTGAGGTGTTTTTTTAGGTCTGGAATGTGATTCAGTTTTATGAATCCTCCTGGCACATTTGAGGGAGGGAACGCGCCCTTTCTGTTTCAAAGATATCACATTTTATACATACTTTTATTTGTATATATGTTTTTGACCCAAGTTGATGATAGTCACTTTCTCTCCATTGCTATTTTCATTTCTCTGTTTGCTCTGTCAAAAAGAGAGAGCACTTTTCAAGTCCTCCATTGTGAGGTTTTAAATGTTCCTTGGCTTTCTACAGATTCTGTTTTAGATATATCAGTTTTATGATTCAGCCTATTATAAGCCTCATTATGGGTCATTCCCTTTATCAGTGGAAAAATAACTGTCTTATTTAATGGGTTTTTCTTGAATTTATTTTATCTGGCTTGTTCTCCTTTTGTCTGTGTGTTCACCTGGTGCTCTGTGGCCTTTTCCTCCATTCTTAATCTTCTCTTTGATTTTTTTGACATGTTTCTTGTCAACAGCATATAATTGGCTTTTGATTTTTTTATTTCTCCAAGCATCTCTCTATTAAATAGGGGCTAGACCTATTGACATGTCTTAGGATAACTTCCATGTCTCTTACTTTTTATATGTTTCATCAGTATGCTACTAGTACAGTCCACAATCTCAACTTTTTTTCATTGGATAGCGATAGGGGTGAGTAGCAACTAGTTGGATACCAACATATTTCCCCATGCTTCAAAAATTCTGCAAATAGTTACTGAATCCCTGCTGGGTACCAGGTTCCAGGCCAGACTCTGGGGACACAGCAGAGACCATGACACAGCTCCTGCCCCATAAACAGGGCTGCCTTTACAATCGTAGTTACCTTATGGCCCCGAGCTTGGTTTAATGCTCTGCTGCTATTGTTTGAAATATTTAATTTTTTAACAAGGGGACCTACATTTTCATTTTGTACTGAGCTGCACAGATTATGTGGCTGATCCTGCCTGTAAGAACACAGAGTTGTGTGAGAGACAGAAAACAGCAAATTTCAGTATGGAGTAATAAATGCCCTAATAGGAATCAGGAGAGGGGACTATGACCTCACAGGGGGCTTCTTGGTAGTCTGGAAGGCGTTCAGGATGTAGCTGACCCCTGGGCTGAGTCAGATGAAGAGGAGGAGTCGCCCTGAAGGAAGGGAGGGGGCAAAGGAAACTGAAGGGACAAGGCCAAAGCCTTTAGAGAGGATGAAGTCTGTGGCCAGAGCACAAATTATAGGTATCCCTGAACAAAGCTAACTGAAAGCATCAAGGTCAAAAGAATTATAATCTCAAGTAGGAGCAAGCATCAAAAAACATGCCGGATATCTATACCAGATGTTAAACTGGCTGCCTATCTGCATTTTAAGTCTGCTAACAAGCCCTTTCTAGAATTGACAGATTTTATACTAGGTCTTATGCCAGGGTAACCAGAAGCGAGTCTGAGGGAGAGAAACAAATGAAGATCTCTGAGGACTTAGAACACCATCATAGACGATTCCACCCTTATCCTAATTTAATGGGAAGCCATCTTTCCCATTTCCCATTTTCCAAAGGAAAATGCCAGACTGACCACATTAGTGTCCCTCATCAGTTGGAGAGTGCTCATCTGGCTTCAGCATGGAGCTTACCTTAGAGGGTGAGGGAGAAGCTGGGCTGTGAGAAGGCCATGCATGGTCATCCGGGTGGGGGTAATGGCAGCTGGGAAGAACGTGTGGGCAGAGCAAATGAAGTAATAGCCTGGTTTCAGTCAAATGCAGGACGGAAACACTGTAGCACTTACTTAGGACTTAGCTGTGGTTGTAAGAAAGGGGTGAATAAAAAATGACAGGGGTGGGGGCCTGGGTGGCTCAGTCGTTGAGCGTCTGCCTTTGGCTCAGGTCATGATCCCAGGGTCCTGGGATAGAGCCCCACATCGGGCTCCCTGCTCAGCAGGAAGCCTGCTTCTCCTTCTCCCACTCCCCCTGCTTGTGTTCCCTCTCTCGCTGTGTCTCTCTCTGTCAAATGAATAAAATCTTAAAAAACAAAACAAAACAAAACAACAACAACAACAAAAAAAAAATGACAGGGGTGCTCTGCAGTCACCGAGGCAGGAGCTGTAGGACCACAGGCATGCTTGAGTGAAAAAAGACAGTGTATTGAATTTGAGGCACGTTGTGTCTGGGATGGGAGCCATAAGTGGAGACATGCAATGAGCAGGAGGTCGGATTTTAGCAGAGAGAAGGGATGCAGCCTTGCAGCTGAAGCCACAAGGGCGTCCCTGGGTTCACTGTGATGCTCGTCCTTGGAGAGTTCATGGGTGGGGTCTGAGAGTACTAACAGTCAACGGATAGGGAGAGGGGCAGACTTTATGAAGGTCTGAGATTGAGAAGGAAGAGCCAGAGACAAAGGAAAAGCAGCATTTTGGAAGTCAGAGTATCTTGGAAACCAAAGGAAGAAAAACATTTCAGAAAACAGTGAAGAGGTCAAACACATCAACTATGGGCTGAACCTGCATATGAGCTAAGGTATGCACCCCAGTGTTCACAGCAGCAATGTCTGCAATAGCCAAACTGTGGAAAGAGCCAAGATGCCCTTCAACAGATGAATGGATAAAGAAGATGTGGTCCATATATACAATGGAATATTACTCAGCCATCAGAAAGGATGAATACCCAACTTTTACATCAACATGGATGGGACTGGAGGAGATTATGCTAAGTGAAATAAGTCGAGCAGAGAAAGTCAATTATGATATGGTTTCACTTATTTGTGGAACATAAGGAATAGCATGGAGGACACTAGGAGAAGGAAGGGAAAAATGAAGGGAGGGACTCGGAGGGGGAGACGAATCATGAGAGACTATAGACTCTGAGAAACAAACTGAGGGTTTTAGAGGGGAGGGGGTGGGGGTATGGGTTAGCCCGGTGATGGGTATTAAGGAGGGCACGTACTGCATGGAGCACTGGGTGTTATACGAAAACAATGGATCGTGGATCACCACATCAAAAACTAATGATGTATTATATGTTGACTAACATAACATAATAAAATTAAAAAAAAAAAAAGCAAAGTGGCCCTTTGACTTGGGAGGGAGGCAGGGGATTATCTGTAGGGTGAGGAAGTTGAAATGGACTAGAGCTCCTGCCTACTAAGGAGAGAGGGGCAATATGTCATCACTGTATGATGCTTCCACATCTGGAGCCCTGCTGACCCTGGAGGGACTACTAATTCCTAAAGATACTTAACAACTCACCTGCGGGTATACCTTGCAAATGCAAACCAACCCATCCAGAGCCCCCAGCCACAATTGGCTCTCACACTGGGCTGCTATCCCCTGCACTAATCACCCCAGACCCAAGATCCAGACAACTAGAGACAGTCTCTATGCCCAGAACCCCCAAACTAACCAATCCTAAATTGCCTCACCCATTCCTTCCCATGGCAACCACAACACAGCCCTCACCCACACTTTCCTTTCAGTCCCTCTGCCTCCTGAGCCTCCCTGGTGCTTCCCCGAAACCCTGTGTGGCATGGCATGCCCCCTCCTCTTGGGAGCTATCAATCTTTGAACAATAAACTACCTGTTCCATATCAGTTGTCTCCCAATCTGTTGGCCTCACTATGTCTGAGCAATAATAAAGCTTACATTTTAAAACAAGAGGGAAATGTAGTGATGGAGAGGGGCTTGGAGTTTTTTTGTGTGTGTTCACTTTTAGCAGACAAGAAAGGCTGAGTATAGGTCAGTGCTGACTGGAAGATGCCAACATCAGGGTTGTTAGTTACATGTGGCCAGGATGGAGGAAGTCATGCTTGAAGGCGCTATCAGTGAGGATGTAAATTGGTATAGCTCCTTTCTTTGGAGGACAGTTTGGCAACAGCTACTAAAATTATAAATGCACATAACCTTTGAGCTAGGAATACATGGTAGAGAAATGTACCTATACCTAAGAACATTCACTGCAATATTGTTTGTAATTGCAAAACACTGGAAACTATCTAAATGTCTCATTCAGTGCTACAAATACAATATGGTACAGGCCTCTAGTAGAATATTCTATAGGGATGGGAGAAAAAAGAATGAAGTATTTCTATATGTGCTGATATGGAACTGTTGATATGATGTAATATATCTATCTATGGCCAGAAATTTGGGGGGATATGCAAGAGAAAGTGGTTCTCCCTACTGTAAGACTGAACATCTGAAGAAGGAAGAAGACAAATATCTCCTTCTTACTTACCGGGTACATTTATACATTTTTAATTTTAAAATAAAATTAGTATTTTAAGCTATATATCCAGAGTTAAACTCCAAGAACTGAGCCAGAAAACACCTTAAAGATCTTCTACTTCCATCCCTTAATTACAGAAGAACCTGAGGCTTACTACATCCACAGTCACTCAACTTAGGCTTAAGAACAAACTTGGAATGAGATTTCCTAACCCCCTGTTCAGGTGTTCCTTCTTCTAGGTGATGCTCTTTGCTGTGGAATTTACTTGGCTACTTTACAACAGAGAGTATGGCCCCAAGTGGGCCTCCATAAGAGAGCACATACAAAAAACACCAAAACTGGGCTCTGAGGGTCATCTCCTCCTGCCATCCTCACCCTGCCGTAGTGACAGCCACAACAGTGCAGCTGTCAAAAATTCTACAGAGTGACCTGGGTGGGTGGAACAGGAGTACAAATTAACGCAGACTAGAGAAGAATCCGAATTCTCAAGTGTCATTAAAGGAGCTGGCTGTAAGTTTCACATGGCACCCAGAGGGCTCCCTGGAGATGGCCATCCTTCTGGGTTTCCAGCCACATCTTCTACCTGATCCCTGAAAGAGCAGACAGTCACATCTCTCTAATGTGTGTCCTCTTGTCCCTGGTACTGGGATCTCCTGGCACCCTTACCTTTAGGCAGGCAGAGGCATTAATGTCAGGTAGGCTCTCAGAAAATAGGGGGTGGTCTTCTGTGCCCCAAGGAGCAACTTATACTGCCTTCTTCTCCACCTGACAGCCCAGGACGCATCGTTGGTAATGCCATATTCAGAAACTTCTAGGTGGACGCCATCCCTTACTCAAAGAAACTCCTCCCCACCTTCCCTAAAAACAACTACATAAGAATCTCCTTCATTACTCTCTTGCCCCTGGGGGTAGAGCAAGAAGAGGGCTCATTGCTTCTAACACTTTATTCTCTCTACATTCAGCAATCTTTGGCTCAGCCCCATTTTGCCTGATCCAGAGTAGGAAGGGTCTATCTGTTTGCATCTTTGTCTCAGGTTGAGAGGTGCCATTTTTAACCTAGAGGTTTAGAATATGACATCTTAGATTTTGACAGACTGCAAAGGATGCTCACAGAACTGGAGAACAGAATAGAACATGTTATATAGAGATCGCGGGTTCTTAGCCTCAAATCAATTCACGAATGTACTACATCAAAATAAAAAGCTTTTGCACAGCAAAGGAAATCATTAACAAAACAACAAGACAACCTACTGAGTGGGAGAAGATATTTGCAAATGATACATCTGATAAGGGGTTAATATCCAAAATATATAAAGAACTTGGGAGAGGAAGATGGCAGCAGAGTAGGAGGACCCTCGGCTCACCTTGTCCCATGAACACAATTAGATAACAATCAAATCATCCTAAATAACCCAGAAGTTGACCTGAAGACTGATAGAACAAACTCCACAACTAGAGAGAGAGAAGAGGCCACACTGAAGAAGGTAGGAAGTGTGGAGATGTGGTTTAGGGGAGAAATGAATTGTGGGTGCTGTGGAGGGGAGAGAGCCATGATCACGAAGGGAGAGAGAGAGAGAGAGAGGAGCACACAGGGGAACACACAAGGAGAATGTTTTCACAAAACCACTCACTTGGAAAACCAGAGAGACTGAATTTCATGAGTTCTTGCAGTCAGCGGGGCTTAAAACCTAGAGTTTTAAAGGTCAACTGGGTTGGCTGGGATGGAGCCTAGAGAGCACTGTACTGCTCCTGGAGAGAAGGCAGGGAAACAACCTAGGGACAGACACTATGGAAACAGTAATCTGAAGAGCACCTGGGGCACACAGTGGGGAGATTATTTGCTCTTCTTGGAGGATGTCCCTGAGAGGCAGCATTCACCAAGACACCTCTCCAGGGACAAAGGAGCTGGCCAGTGACATTTCCTTCCTCCGCCCCTCAGCATAAACACAGAGTCACCTGCAAGAAGCAGCACAGACCCTACACTGGCTGCTTAACTTGCTTACACCAAGCCCTACCCCACTGTGCTCTGGTGGAACTACCCTTCAGAGTCAAGCTTGCCTCAGTCCCAGTGCAGTGGGCCCCTCCCCCAAAAGACCAGCATAAACCCCTCCACACACCACGTTTCCTGACCAGAGAGTTCTGCAGGACTTCAGTTCCAATGGAGGTGGTAACAGGTCTCATTTCACAAGCAGACCAGAGCACACCTCATTAAAACTCCCCACATTCAAGCAGGAACGAAACACTGCCCACATCAGGCAAGGAGAGCCTCTGCACACAGGTGACCTAAAGGATAGAGAAGCCAAAACACAACAGCAGAGGACACGTTGCACACACTGGAGACAGTCTCTGAAGCTCCAGGCCCTGGGCACTACATGACCTCTTCTTCATAAGGCCATTACTTTCAGGAGCAGGAGACATAATTGGCTTTTCTAACATACAGAAGAAGGCAGAGACTTAGACAAAAGGTAGAGACAGAGGAATTTATCCCAAATGAAAGAACAAAATAAGGCCATGGCTAGAGATCTAAATGAAACAGACCTAAGTAACATGCCTGCTGGAGAATTTAAAGCAACAGTCATAAGGATACTCCCTGTGGTTGAGAAAAGAATAGAAGACATCAGTGAGACCCTTACCACAGAGATAAAAGAGTTTAAAAAGAATCAATCAGAGATGAAGAGTATAATAAACAAAATTGGAAACAGGCTTGATGCACTGAACAGCAGGCTGGGAAGCAAACGATGAATTAGTGACCCAGAGGACAAAATAATGGAAAGTAATGAAGCTGAACAAAAGCGAGAAAGAAGAATTATTGCAACACAAGAATAGACTTAGGGAACTCAGTGACTGCATCAAACGTAATAACATTCATATTATAGGAGTTCCAGAAGAAGAAGAGGAAGGAAAGGGGGCAGAAAATTTATTTGAAGAAACAATAGCTGAAAACTTCCCTAATCTGGGGAAGGAAACAGATATCCAGATCCAGGAGGCCATCAAAATCAACAAAAACAGGCCAACACCAACACATATTGTAACGAAATTTGCAAAATTTGATAAAGAAAAAAATCTTAAAAGCAGCAAAACAGGGGCGCCTGAGTGGTTCAGTCAGTTAAGCGTCCAGTTCTTGATTTCAGCACAGGTCATGATCTCAGGGTCCTGGGATCAAGCCCTGTGTCAGGCTCCATGCTCAGCACAGAATCTGCTTGTCCCTCTCCCTCTGCTCCTCCCCCGGCTTGTGCACTCTCTCGCACTCACTCTCTCAAATAAATAAATAAATAAATAAAATCTTTTTTTAAAAAAAGGCAACAAAACAGAGGTCCTTAACTTACAAGGGAAGACCCATAATACTATCTGGAGATTGCTCAACAAAAACATGGTAAGCCAGCAGGGAGTGGCATGATATATTGAAAGTGCTGAATGGGAAAAGTCTGTAGCCATGAATACTCTATCCATCAAGGCTATCATTCAGAATAGAAGGAGAGATGAAGAGTTTCCCAGACAAACAAAAATTAAAGGAGCTTGTGACCACTAAACCAGCCATGCAAGAAATATTAAATGGTACTCTTTGAGTGCAAAGGAGAGACCAAAACTGACAAAGACAAGAAAAGATCAAAGAAATCTCCAGAAACAATGACAAGTGATAAAATGGCAAAAAATACATATGTATCAATAATTACTTTGAGTGCAAATGGACTAAATGCACCAATCAAAATACATAGGGCATTAGAATGGATAAAAAAATAAGACCCATCATTATGCTGCCTACCAGAGACTCATTTTAGACCTAAAGACACCTGCAGATTGAAAGTGAGGGGATGGAGAAACATTTATCATGCAAATTGATGTCAAAAGAAAGCCAGAATAGCAATGCTTATATTGGACAAAGTAGCCTTTAAACCAAAGACTGTAACAAGAGATGAAGAAGGGCTCTATATAATCATAAAGGAGACAATCCAACAAGAACATATAATAATTGTAAATACTTATGTATCTAACATGCAAATATATAAAACAATAACAAGCATAAAGGAATTAACTGATAATACAGTAATAGTAGGGAACTTTAACACCCCACTTATGTCAATGGAAGATCATCTAAACAGAAAATCAACATGGAAACAATGGCTTTGAATGACACACTGGACCAGATGACTTAACAAATATATTCTGAACATTCCATACTAAAACAACAGAATACACATTCTTTTCAAGTGCACATGGAACATTCTCCAGACTAGATCACATATTAGGTCAAAAAACAAGCCTCAACAAATACAAGAAGATTGAAGTCTTACCATGCACCTTTTCTAACCACAACACTCTGAAACTAGAAGTCAACCACAAGAAAAAATTTGGAAAGACTACAAATACATGGAGGTTAAACAACATGCTACTAAACAATGAATGGGTCTACCAGGAAATCAAAGAAGAAATGAAAAGAAAAAATACATGGAAACAAATGAAAATGAAAACACAGTGGTCCCAAACTTTTGGTATGCCGCAAAAGCAGTCCTAAGAGGGAAGTATATAGTAATACAGGCCTACCACAAGAGGCAAGAAAAATCTCAAATAAACAACCTAAACTTACACCTAAAGGAGCTAGAAAAAGAGTAACAAATGAAGTCTAAAGCCAGAAGAAGGAAGGAAATAATAAAAAGAGCAGAAATAAATGATACAGAAACTAAAAAAAAGTAGGACAGATCGGTGAAACCAAGATCTAGTTCTTTGAAAAAATTAATAAAATTGATAAACCCCTAGCTAGACTTATCAAAAAGAAAATAGAAGGGACCCAACCAAATAAAATCACAAATGAGAGAGGAGAAATAACAACCAACACCACAGAAATACAATTATAAGAGAATATCATGAAAAAGTATATGCCAACAAATTGGACAAACTGGAAGAAATGGAAAAATTCCTAGAAACCTTAAATTACCAAAACTGAAACAGGAAGAAATAGAAAACTAAAGCAGACCAATAACCAGCAAAAACACTGAATCAGTAATCAAAAAACTCCCAACAAACTAAAGTCCAGGACCAGATGGCTTCACAGGTGAATTCTACCAAACATTAAAGAAGAGTTAATACCTATTCTTATCAAATTATTCCAAAAAATGGAAAAGGAAGGAAAACTTCCAAACTCATTCTATGAGGCCAGCATTACCCTTATTCCAAAACCAGATAAAGGCATCACCAAAAAAGAGAACCACAGGCCAATATCCCTGATGAACATGGATGCAAAAATTCTCAATAAAGGGGCGCCTGGGTGGCTCAGTCATTAAGCGTCTGCCTTCAGCTCAGGTCATGATCCCGGGGTCCTGGGATCGAGCCCCGAATTGGGCTTCCTGCTCCACGGGAGGCCTACTTCTCCCTCTCCCACTCCCCCTGCTTGTGTTCCCTCTCTCGCTTTCTCTCTCTCTCTGCTAAATAAATAAATAAAATCTTGAAAAAAAAAAACGAACAAGTTACATTTAAAAAAAAAATTCTCAATAAAATACTAGCAAACAGAGTTCAACAGTACATTAAAAAAAAAAAATCATTCACCATGATCAAGTGGGATTTATTCCTGGGTTGTAGTTGTGGTTTAATATTTGCAAATCAATCAACATAATACACGATATTAATAAAAGAAAGGATGAAAACCATCTGATCGTTTCAGTAGATGCAGAAAAAGCATTTGACAAAGTACAACATCCATTCATGATAAAGAAAAACCCTCAACAAAAGGTGGGTTTAGAGGAAACATACTTCAACGTAATAAAGGCCATAAATAAAAAAATAAAAAAATAAACCCACAGCTAATATCATCCTCAATGGGGAAACACTGAGAATGTTTCCTCTACAGTCAGAAACAAGACAGGGATGTCTACTCTCACCACTGTTACTTAACATAGTACCGGAAGTCCTAACCACAGCAAACACCACTGTTACTTAACATAGTACCGGAAGTCCTAACCACAGAAAAAGGAATAAGAAGGCATCCAAATTGGTAAGGGAGAAGTAAAACTTTCACTGTTTGTAGATGATGTGATATTATACATAGAAAACTGGAAAGACTCCACCAAAAAACTGCTAGAACTGATAAACGAATTCAGCACAGTGCCAGGATACAAAAATCAATGTACAGAACTCTGTTGCATTTCTATACACCAATAATGAAGCAACAGCAAAAGAAATTAAGGAATCGACCCCATTTACAATTGCACCAAAAACCATAAGATACCTAGAAATAAGCCCAACCAAAAAGGTAAAAGATCTGTACTCTGAAAACTATAAAACATTGATGAAAGAGATTGAAGATGACACAAAGAAATGGAAAGACAGTCCATGCTCATGGAATGGAAGAACAAAATTGTTAAAATGTCTATACTACCCAAAGCAATCTACACATTTAATGCAATCCCTTTCAAAATACCAACCAGCAGCATTTTTCACAGAGCTAGAGCAAACAATCCTAAAATTTGTATGGAACCATGGAAGACCTTGAATAGGCAAAGCAACCTTAAAAAAGAAAAGCAAAGTTGGAGGCATCACAGTTACAGACTTCAAGTTATATTACAAAACTGTAGTGCTCAAAACAGTATGGTACTGGCACAAAAATAGACACGTAGATCAATGGAACAGAATAGAAAACCCAGAAATGAACCTATAACTATATGGTCCATTAATCTTCTACAAAGCAGGAAAGAATATTCAATGGGGAAAAAGACAGTCTCTTCAACAAATGATGTTGGGAAAACTGGACGGCAACATGCAAAAGAATGAAATTGGATTACTTTCTTACACGATACACAAAAATAAACTCAAAATGGATTAAAGACCTACATGTGAGATCTGAAACCGAAAAAGTCCTATAAGAGGAACACAGGCAGTAACTACTCTGACATTGAACATAGCAACTTCTTTTTAGATATGTCTCCTGAGGTAAGGGAAACAAAATAAAAAATAAACTATTGGGACTTCACCAAAATAAAAAGCTTCTGCACAGAAAAGGAAACAATCAACAAAACTAAAAGGCAACCTAAAGAATGGGAGAAAATATTTACGAATGACATATCTGATAAAGGATTAGTGCCCAAAATCTGTAAAGCACTTAGAAAACACCCCAAAAAATGAATAATCCAATTTAAAAAATGGGCAGAAGACATGAATAGAAATTTTTCCAAAGAAGACATGCAGATGGCCAACTGACACATGAAAAGATGCTCAACCTCACTCATCATCAGGGAAATGCAAATCAAAACTACAATGAGATATCACCTCACACCTGTCAGAATAGCTAAAATCAACAACACAAGAAACAGCAGGTGTCGGCAAGGATGTGGAGAAAGGGGAACCCTCTTGCACTGTTGGTGGGAATGCAAACTGGGGTGCAGCCACTGTGGAAAACAGTATGGAGGTTCTTCACAAGTTAAAAATAGAACTACCCTATGATCCAGCAATCACACTACAATGTATTTACCCAAGGAATACAAAAATAATAATTCAAAGGTATACATGCACCCCGATATTTATAGCAGCACTATCTACAATAGCCAAGATAGGGAAAGAGCTCAAGTGTCCATTGACTGAGGAATGGATAAAGAAGATGTGGAATATTACTCAGCTATGAAAAAAAAAGTATGAAATCCTGCCATTTGCAATGACATGGATGGAGCTAGAGACTATTAGCAAAATACTGGAGCTAAGCAAAATAAGTCAGTCAGAGAAAGACAATATCATATGATTTCAGTCATGTGGAATTTAAGAAACAAAACAAACGAGCAAAGGGAAAGAGAGAGAGAGATAAACCAAGAAACTCTTTAACTATAGAGAACAAACTGATGGCTACCAGAGAGGAGGTGGGTAGGGGGCTAGGTTAAATAGGTGATGGGGATTAAGGAAGGCACTTGTGATGAGCACCGGTTGTTGTGTGGAAGTGTTGAATCACTATATTGTACACTTGAAACTAATATTACATTGTATGTTAACTAATTGGAATTTAAATAAAAACTATATATATGTATATATATACACATTATAAATCCATTTTGAATCCAGTTTGAATTCTTTATATATATATAAAGAATTTATACAACTCAGCACCAGAAAAACAAATAATCCAATTTAAAAATGGGCAGAGGACCTGAATAGACATTTTGCCAGAAGACATCCAGATGGCCAACAGACACATGAAAAGATGCTCAACATCATTAATCATCAGGAAAATTCAAATCAAAACCACACTGAGATATCACCTTACACCTGTCATAATGACTAGTAAAAAGACAAGAAATAATGAGTGTATTTAAAAAACATTAAAATGATCTGTTGGCTTGGAGAAGTTAAAACATATTCTTTGCAATCTCAATTGAACTGTCATTTGCAGTATGAAGCTCTTTTCTCAGGAGCTATACAGAAATATATTTCAAGCCATTCCTCCTGCATAGTTCCATGGTCAGCATGAATGGAGGTGATACCTGCATTGGTCCTTCCCTCCCTCTCCCATCTCTATCTCAGTGGTGGGCATGGAGCTGAGACCACAGATGTGGCCTCTTTGCAGTTCCCTGCTAATATTACTGTACCAGCCAGTAAGGACACACGTGCCTTCCAATCCCTTTCCCCCTTTATAAAAGTTTATTATTTTGAAAATTTTGTAACTAAATGAACCACCTTACTGTGGTCAGTTTAGGAACATTTGGTAACTAAATTAATGAAGGGGCGCCTGGGTGGCTCAGTAGGTTAAGTGTCCGACTCTTGATTTCAGCTCAGGTCATGATCTCAGAGTCATGAGATCGAGCCCCAAGTCGGGCTCCATGCTGGGCATGGAGCCTCCTTGAGATTCTCTCTCTCCCTCTCCCTCTGTCCCTCCCTCCCCCTCTCTCTCTCTAAAAAAGAAAATATAAAATAAAATAAATAAAAATAAATGAATGAATAATAATAAAAATTAAAAATGTTTTTAAAATTTTTAAAATAAATTAATGAAGATATTGCATACTCCACCTAACATGTTAATCTGAGGACCTGGAAAGACACATGATACATAGAAGCAGATGAGAAATAACAACACTGATTCTGGGACCTGGAAATCAGAAACAGAACTGAGAGCCCTTACACTGTAATGTGTGATGCACCGAAGCTACAGCATGGCACTTGGGTTTATAGAAATGTAATTCCATTACCATCAGCTCACAAACTCCACCCTTTTAGCTATTATCCTCCACAGCTTGAAGTAACCTTGGACTGGTTTGCTTCTACCCACATATGTTCTCCTCCTTTCCAGATTATTCCCACTTCTATGTACTTAGTTTTTTTGTTTTTTTTTTTTTTAGATCTCCACACTGAAGTGACTTTTATTTATTTGTCCATGCCCGGTGCCCTCACGTACCTTGGCATCATTCCTTCCCTCGAGGGTAATGACACGTCTGAAGAAAGAGTCCTCTGTTACCAACAATATGATATAGTAATTCCCTGGTGCATTCTGTCAGTGTAGAGACGGAAGAGAAACAGCCAGCCTTAGGATATAGTCTTACCTCTATCTGGAAAATAAATAAATCTGGATACTTAGCCTCCACCCGACATCAAACTTAATTTCAGTCAGTTCATTGCAGTTGGACTAACATATAAAGACTCCTTCAAATCCAAAAGAAAAAAAGCCCCACAACCTAAAAGATACAGGGATGAGGAAAATGGAGCAAGAGTTTTCAAAAAATTAAGCACAAATAGCTCTTCAGCAAATGACACAGCGCTTAGCTTCCCTCATAGTATGATAAATGCAAATTAAAATACAATAGCGCACCGATGTTCATCTATTAGATTGGCAAGGATTAAATACATTGATCACATGCTGTTGGTAAAAATGCAAGGAACTCATGTTACTGTGGGAGAAGTTGAGATAACCCCTGTGGGACAAAACTGGGGACGAGCTGTGAAATTCAAATGCACGTACCTTTCCACACTCAATCCTATTTATCTTGCAGATACATCCACCCATATGCAAAAGGACAAGGAAAAGGCCATTCCTGCTGCATTGAAGGAATGGCAAATTAGGAAGCACTTACATGCCCACAACAGGGCACAGGTTAAATAAATTATAGTATACCCCCAAACAGGAATGAGGAAGCTTTTTATTTATAACAGGGGATGATCTCCAGGCTGTGTTCTTGTGAAAACAGCAGGGACAAAGCCGTGTGTCACGGCTGAAAAAGAGGAAGAAAGGGGAAGATTTTGTATTTTCTTGTGTGCACGGAGATGCACAAGAAACTGATGGCATCGTCTGTTTCTGTGGAAAAGAACTAGAGGTATCGGGAACATGGGTGAGCAGGAGATGTAAATTGTGAAATCTAGGACTCATCTTTTACATTTTTTTATTAAAAAAAATAATAGGCAAAAAGAGAGTATGTTGGCTTCACCGTTGCCTCGCTCCATAGGCTTTGTTTTACCTGTCTCAGAGTCTTGTTTTTTAGGACCAAAAGGACACAGCTCAAGGGCAGGCATGTAGTAGGCATTCAGCAAGTGGCAGATAGTATTCCGTACATGGCACTCCAACAACTCCAACCTAAGTATTTTACTATGAACAAACAGTGACGTTTTATGATATCTTTAACCACTCACTTAATATAGCTGAGTCCTTGCCTTTTCCTTTTCATAGCAATATAGTGTGTGTGCAGTATAGCCAAAGCCCAGAATTAGCTAATATTAACAGTGACCAAATCGCCTCCAACCAGCTTGGAACTGAATTTAAAGGGAAAGCGCCTCACCACACAGCATACCGCTACCAATAATCAAGCCAGTGAGGAAGCCCAGGAGGGCATCGCATGCGATGATAAATCCGAATGCGGAGATGTCATCAGAGCAGACCCGGCACACGCCAGCGTGTCAGGATGTGAGAGGTGAGGCAGCGTCCCATGCCTTGTGTCCCTGGAAGTCTGGCTGGGGGAAGTTGTGATCATTTGTGTTCTGAGGCCCTGGGAAGTGAGAGGCAGAAAGATAAACTGACGTCTTCGAGGCTGCATGCTGAGTGATGCGGTTGGGGAAAGAATCTGGATATGCTGACTGTCCTTTGCTGTCTCGGGCCCCAGATCATACAGATGAACACAGGGAGGATGCAAGGCTGCTCTCCTGGGCCAGCCTGGCTCCGAGGGCCAACTGCTTCAGCTACAGCGGGCACAGCAGCTCTTCAGATAACACCCGTCAACTCTCACTTCAAGTTGATTCTGACAAATAAAAGTAAGGCCCATCAGCTTGACAAATAAGAAGGCAAAAGAAAAAGCCCTATTCAAATGACACTTACTGCTTCAGAAAGAAACTATTTCATCCCCTATTCCCCAGGTTTGACAGCTGCCTGGTTGAATATGAGTCAAACCTGCTGAACCATACAGAGGAGTGAGTCAGGCGTGAGGGTGGAGCCGGGGGGTCCAGAGTCAGCCTGAGAGATGGCAAGGTCAGGCGAAGGTCAGCGCCAGCAGGCTCAGGTCTGAGAAGGCTCCTTGAGGGCCAGATATGGACAGCTGGGCGGGTCCTGCCAAGGCCAGAGTGGCTGCAAAGAAAAGACACCGCTATGCCCACACTGCCTGAATGACACCCCAGAAAGTCCTAGAAGGGTCAGAGGTACTCTGACACATCCACCTCCAGACCTCCTCAGAAACGGATTCCCATATCGACTTTTTTGGATAAAGGCATTTCATCGGTTTTCATCCCTAACTGCTAATGCAGGACCCCGGCCTTTCCAAGCTCTTTTGACTACCCTATCCCTAGAGATTTCTGGGAGTCTCTGAAGACAAAGGTCTCACAACCAGCCCATGACAGCCATGGATCTGTTTTCCTTTAGTTTTCCCCCACTACTCCTCATCCCCAGGGTATTTGGGGTACTGCCGCATCCATTCCCCACCACGTTCCTCTGGGTACCGCCCTCTCCTGGGATCATCTGCTTCACTGTACCCTTTTCCCCTTTCCACTGGCATGGCATCCCCCACCAGTCACTACACTGCCACCTTGGAACCCTGGAGTAGCAGGTGCCCACATGGAGCAGAGGTTGGGGTGAGGTGTGCAAGGCACTCACCTCAGGCACAGAAGTGAAGACAGTGCCCCAAAATATTAATCAAGGTTAATAATATTTTAATGCAACATTTAAAAAAAACCAAAGCAATGCAAAAAAAATTATAAAGAAAGCAGGAGGGGAAGAATGAAGGGGGGAAAATTGGAGGGGGAGACGAACCATGAGAGACTATGGACTCTGAAAAACAAACTGAGGGTTCTCGAGGGGAGGGGGGTAGGGGGATGGGTTAGCCTGGTGATGGGTATTAAAGAGGGCATGTTCTGCATGGAGCACTGGGTGTTATATGCAAACAATGAATCATGGAACACTACATCAAAAACTAACGACGTAATGTATGGTGATTAACATAACATAATAAAAAAATTCAAAAAAAAAAAAAGAACCAAATACAAAAATTTTAAATAAAGATCTTATAAAAAGTCTCTGTGTTAGAGACTGAGGCATAAAGAAATATGTTCCCCTAGATAATGTTTTTATGCATTTTTAACAGTTCATTTTTCTAGAATATTAAAATATCTGAAAAAAAATTTAAAAATTAAAAATAGGTGTATTAAACTCACATTATTTTAAGTTTAAATATTTTATTTAAATAAAAAACAGAACTTGTTATAATTTTTACTTCCCTGGCCTTAATGGAAGCACATTCATCAATAACATTTTCAAGAATCTCCTTCTGTGTTATCTCATTTTCACCTGAGAATTATAAGTTTCAATGAATAAGAGAAAGTAACTCTGAAAGTCTCTTTGATGAATGTAAAAGTTTAACAAGAGAAATGAATACACCTCCCAAATTTGAAAATAAATGAAAAAGAAAAATGTATGAATTACTGGATCAGAGTATCAATTATTATGGGGAAAGTGCATATTCAATAGAAATTAAGGAGATTATAGATGTTCTAATTTTACATTGAAATGGAAATATAAAAATTAAACAAAAGGCCTTCCAGATGATAAATTTTCAACTTGAAAACAGTTATTTTCTATGAATAGATCTGATTTACAAAAAACAGCCACTGGTTTGGCTCTTAACTGGCCTGATCATTTAAATCCTGTAGAAAGGTCCTCTGGCATAGTTTTAAGCAACATGCAATATCAATAATTTGTAATAAAAATCACCCTCGCGTTTGGATCTTCTAAAGCTCAGTCATGAATTTTGCTTGGTGATATCTCATTTGGAAGTGTTCTTAAGAATTGTTTTTAACAACACCAGCCGCCCTGGCATCCTGTGAAAGAAGTTTCAGCGAGTCGAATGTAATTAAGCATTCTTACACATTGTCAGTTGGTCAGAAACATTACCAAATGTGGGCACTTCTTTAATCTGCAAACAGCAGGGACTCAGGGGCCGTGCCTGGAGCCAGGCAGCCATCTTTCTCTGGAAACGGGGCTCCTCCTGTGTCCTCCCCATGGTCTCACAGCCTAACAGTCTCAGAACAGCTCTGTCTCTTACACAGCAGCCCAGGGCTTCCAGACGGAGTGCTCCAAGCAGCCCCGGACAGAAGTGCAGGACTTCTTGTGACAACCTCAGAAATTCCAGAACGTCACTTCTCTCATTTTCTCACGGACAAGCAAGTCACCAAAGCCAGCGCAGATTCAAGGGGACAGAGAATTTAGACTCCATCTTTCAAAGGGAGGAATAGCAAGGGATTTGCAGCCATCTTTCACCTACCCTATCCCTATGGAAAGACACTTCTGTCAGAGCCTGGCTACAAAGCATCCAGAAACTTCGAGATCTGAGTGCCAGCTGTGGACACAGCCCTATCACAGACTCACTTGGGCCAGGCTGCTCCCTGTGTCAAGGGCCATGTTTGAGTCTCTCTATGACTTCATCATCCTTTGATTTTTACAGCCAGGAGTGGCTTTCTCTGAAGAAGAAGGTTCCATGCTTGTCCACTTATTGGGAGAAGGAGCAGGACTGATCACCGTTGTGGCCAGGGCTGGTGCTAGGGGTGACACAGGGAGAGGAGAGCCAGGCAGCCCACAGTCTTCTCCCTGCACTCACTTCTGTCCATCTCTGGGGCTTCACAGGGAGGCTCAATCCTGGAGAGAAAGTTGGTCCAAGGGGGTACTTCCAGTTTAGCATAGACTGGCAGGGATGTTCCAGAGGAGTAGTAGGTGAGGAAGAAAATGCGATTCGCTCCAGAGACAGTGAGTCCAGCAGAATGCAGCTGGAGGCAAGGGCAGCTGGGTTCTCTGCACAGACCCCCAAGGCACCCAGCTCTGCCAGCAAGGCTTCTTCTGCAGCTGCTTCTTCATCTCCATAACTTTATTTTTTTTTAACATAAGCTCTACACCCAACGTGGGACTTGAACTTATAACCCCAAGATCAAGAGTCACATGCTGGGGGCACCTGGGTGGCTCGGTTGAGTGTCCAACTCTTGATTTTGGCTCAGGTCATGATCTCAGAGTCCTGGGATCGAGCCCCATGTCAGGCTCTGCTCTCAGCATGGAGTCTGTTTGAAGATTTCTCTCCCTCTCCCTCTGCCCATCCCCCCACTCATGCACTGGCTCTCTCTCTCTCTCTCAAATAAATAAATAAATCTTAAAAAAAAAAAAAAAAAGGAGTTGCATGCTCTACCAACTGAGCCAGCCAGGTGCCCCTTTCCTCCATAACTTTAGACAAACCACACACCTCTGCTTGTCTTATTATTTTTCTCTTTTGAATCCCTGCCTTACAGAGGACAGCTGGTACGGTGCAGTAGCAATGGACACAGGTTCTGGAGCCAGACTGCTGAGCTTGGATCCTGGCTCTGCCTCCAGCTGGCCATATGTCCTCAGGCAGGTTATGTAGACTTCAGTTCCTCTCTGTGAAATGGGGACTAATAAGAGTACTACCCCAAAGGGTGGTTGTAAGGCTTAAATAAGGTAGTTTGTATAAAGGACTTAGAACACTGTCTGGAATGTGGGAAGTGCAAGATGAGTGTTTTCACATTATATCCAGAGCCCGTGTGGTCCAGTAGATACATAGGGGCTTTGCAGCCAGATGGAGCTGGCTTCAAATCCCAGTCCGTTCTCATGGATGAGTAATATTCCATTGTATATATACCACGTCATCTTCATTCACTTTATCTTCATTCCATCTATCACTGAACACTTGGGTTGCTTCCATATCTTGGCTATTGTAAATAATGCTTCAATAAACAAGGGTGCATATATCTTTTCAAATTAATGTTTTTATTTTCTTCAGGTATATACCCAGTAGTGGAATTACTGGATTGTGTGGTACTTATATTTTTAGTTGTTTGAGGAGCCTCCATACTGTTTTCCACAGTGGATACACCAATTTACATTCCCACCAACAGTGCACGAGGGTTCCTTTTCTCCACGTCCCTGCCAACACTTGTTAGTTCTTGTCTTTTTGATACTAGCTATTCTGACAGGTGTGAGGTGATATTTCATCGAGGTTTTGATTTGCATTTCCCTGATGATGATTGATGTTGAGCATCTTTTCATGTGTCTGTTGGCCATCTGTATGTCTTCTTTGTAAAAATATCTATTCAGGTCCTCTGCCCATTTTTAAATTGGATTTTTTTTTTTTTTTGGTAGTGACAACTCACTACCAAGAACTATGAGTTCTTCCTGCCATTTGCAACAACATGGATGGACCTAGAGGGTAGTATGCTAAGCAAACTAAATCAGAGAAAGACAAATACCCTATGATTTCACTTATATGTGGAATCTAAAAAGCAAAACAAATGAACAAACAACAACAAAAAACTGGACTCATAAATACAGAGGACAAGCTGGTCATTGCTAAAGGGGTTGGGGTAGAGGGATGGATGAAATAGGCGAAGAAGATTAATAGGTTCAAACTTCCAGTTATAAATTAAGTCATGGGGATGAAAAGTACAGCATAGAGAATATAGTCAATAATATTGTAATAACTTTGTGTGGTGATAGATGGTCACTACACTTATCGTGGTGAGCATATCCTCATGTATAGAATTGTCCAATCACTGTTATATACCTGACACTAAATAATATTATGTACCAACTATACTTAAATTAAAATTTTAAAAGTATTTGGGGCACGTGGGTGGCGTAGTCAGTTAAGCGTCCAACTCTTGGTTTCAACTCAGGTCATGATCTCAGGGTCCTGGGATCAAGCCCCTTATCAGGCTCCACACTCAGCAGGGAGTCTGCTTGAGATCTCTCTCTCCCTCTCCCACTGCCCCTCCCGCGTGTGTGCGGTCTCTCTCTCTCTCTCAAATAAATAAATAAATCTTTATGAAAAACAGTTTAAATTTTTTTTTAAACCTGCTTTAATCATGAGATACTAAAAGTTAAAAAAAAAATTAAAAGTCCCAGTCAGGCTGTGTGACCTTGGGCATCTCAGGTGTCCTTCAGCCTCAGTCTCCTCGTCTGTCTCCCCCCTGACTGCTATGTGGATTTAGCGAAGTGGTCTACAGAGGGCCCAGGAGCAGCTATGGGCATGTCATATGGACATCTCACTTCTCTCCCAGGCTTTCCTTCCTCCTTGCTAGTTGTCAGCTCCAGCTTCTCACCCTCAGTCAGCTGCTTCACACTAATGGCAATTGTCACATCTCAACTGAACATGACACTTCCAGCCTCCTGGCCAGTCTGTCTGCAAATTCCCAGTGACACACAGGGGTCCCAGCGTGAGGGCTGTTCTTTTCCATCCAGCCTCTCAGTCTCTCTTGCCTTTTCAAATCTGATTGCTCTGACTTGGTGCTCAAGGGCCTGTGTGCAGTCAGGGCCGAAGGAGCCTTCTTGTATAAACACCCAACTGTCATCCTGTTTTTGCCCACACTTTTGAATCCCTAATATCTTCGTGTGCTCTTTACAACCTGCCAGATCTGTCCTCGAACTTGTGGTTCTCTGGTCTTTGGACCAGCAGTACCACCTCACCTGGGAATCTGTCCGAAATACCCATCCTTGGGTCTCACCCAGAACTACCAGATCAGAAACCTTGGATGGGGCCCAGCAAGCTGGGTTTTAACACGTCCAACAACTACTAAAATTTAAGGACCACCTTAACCCTAAAGTCTAACTTTCTGGTTAAGATGAAATATAAGGATTGAACACATTTCTTTCCAAGTCTATTTTTACTCTTTACTTATTGATTACATTCACATTCTCCCCAAAAAAGAAAGCAAAGGGCTTAGAATAAAATGACAATGTTGATGATAATAAGAAATGACATACCCTGGAGATCACTCTGGGTAAAATACTGCACTGAGTGTCTCCCATGCGTAATGTCATTTAATCTTTATAAAAAACCTGATGAAATATTTATTATCTTCATTTGCATCTGGAGAAACCAAACCTCTGCTAGGTTAAATCAATTGCCTCAGATAGGATTTAGGGAAGAAAAGGAGGTTTTTTTGGTGGGCTTTTTTCGGTGAATTGGGTAATCATGCCTTGCATTTATTTTAGGGACACTGTTTCCAAGGAGTTATTTAGAAAGCATACTTCCTAAGAGTCGGGTCTCACTCAGCAGAATAGGACTGACTGGTTCTGGTAGCAAGGCGGTCCCCGGGCCCCTCCTCAATGCTGAACACTCATTTGGGTGGACTGCCCTCTGCAGGATGCTGGGCCCAGTTGGAGAGCTCTGGGCTCTGCAGACATGTGCTGACAAGAGAAGCTGTGTACACTGTCATTGAGGGAAGCTTGTACCTGCACGGCTTCCTTCTGAGACATGTAACAAGATGCTGAGGACCAAAATGATGTCAGTTAATTGTCCTAATGGATTAACCAAGGTCTTCCTACTGACCTTGCATCGTGGTCCACGTAGGGGGAGGGTGGCTCTTTGACTTCTTTCGAGAAAAAGACTTGCTTATAACAGAACTTAAATTTAACAAATTTGTAGTTGCTTCTGAGATTAAATTTTAACTGCCATTTTCTTAGTGCTCACTATATTCAGGTTCTACAGATATATGAGCACATTAGGTCAGCGGTGCCTCATAAGACTCTGCCAGATAAATACTAGTATCTCCATGTCACACATGAAGAAAACAGCACCCAGAGAGGTTAGTAACATGCCCTTGACCACACAGGCGGTTAAGTGCTGATGTTCAATCTAATACCAGCCCACTCTCTGCCCCATACCAGCAATTCCTAAAGTATGTTCTGCGGGCACATGGCTGCAAATCGACCCCCAAACATAATTCCTTTCTTCCCTTCTTGTGGGCAAATGGGTCACAATTCTGCAGACTTAGATTTCTACTTAAAACTAGGGCTACTTACTAGTAACCTATTAAGTGAGTTACTAAGGGTTACTGGAATCTGGTGTTCATAAACATTCCATTTGTAAACTAGCGTGTATACCAGTTACTTGCTGTGTGCTGCTGGACCCTGCATCCTGGCTCTTCCTTGCTCTGCTCTATTTATCCGGGGCTGAGTCCCACAGGCTGCATTACCCAGGCTCCCTTCCAAGCTTGGCCAGTGCCAGGCCCTGGAGGGAGATGAGAGGGCAGGAGGCAAAGAGAAGACGGGGTACTGGTTATCACCCCCATCTCTCTCTCAGACATCTCCTCTGTGGCCCCAGCTCCTAGCTCCAAGACTCTACTCCTGGCAATGCCACCCTGTCCCTCTGGCCCTGGGGTGGCAGCAGCTTGTCCACTGTTGCTTGTCTCTGGAAATCCTCCCTGTCCCCTGTTGAGAGTCTCAGCACTTTCCTCATCTCTAACCAATTGCCTATCTTACATTCCCTCTGCTTGAAAGGCCTGGAGTCCTTCCCCTTTTACTGCTGTTCAGTATGTTATTGGTGCTTGCTGGATCTTCTCATTCTGTATTCTGCACAAACTGAAGCAGAGTCATAAATGTGTTTACGGTTTTTAGGGGGGATGCTTCATTATCCTTACATCATCGAAACTATCTTCAGTTGGTCATGGGTTTTAATTGCTGCTGTCCTTAATTTTTACCAACAAAATAATGTTCGTTTAGGTTCATCATGATCAATTTATTTGGTTGTAGGTTGTTTGGAAAACCTTGCTGTGTATAATGACTTGCATTTGTATCAGCAGTGTTTTCGGCATTTCATTTTCTTATAACGAAGGCACCTGAAATTTGGGGATATCATTTAAATTATTCTGTTCCTCTTCAAAACTTTTTTTTTAATCACTCGGCTCAGTTCTTTGTCCTTGGAAAGTGGGAAGGAGTGAGGCATGTCAGCTGCTCTATCTCTTGTTCTATCTAAATGGGTGAGCCTGGTGGTGGGTATTAAGGAGGGCACGTACTGCATGGAGCACTGGGTGTTATCTGCAAACAATGAATCATGGAACACTACATCAAAAACTAATGATGTACTGTATGGTGACTAACATAACAAAACAAAACAAAATAAAATAAAATAAAATATAAAATTAAATTAAATTAAATTTAAAAATGGGTTGTGGCCAGAATTGAAAAGAAAAAACAGAAGTGGTTTCAGAAAACACTCGGCGAATTTTTGCTCAGCAAGTGCTTATCAAGCTTTGATGAGCACAGCAATCATTTGGGAATCTTGCTAAAATGCTGTTCTGATTGAGCAGGTCTCCTGTGAGGGTGGAGGTCTGGGACTGTGCATTTCTGATAAGCCTTCCGTTAAGAAGGCACCCAAGGACTATACCAGTGGTAGAGAATACAGAATCTCAGTTCTGTCCAGCATGAGTTCAGTTCATGTGGTGCCCTGCCGCGCTGGGGCTGAGGGTCCAGGGAGGATGTGCCTCGTCCATCACCAGCAGCCAGAATCATCGGAGCAGGTTTTATGAAGGCAGTTCCGTCTCTTGCCATTATATTGTTTTAGTCCAATGAACCAAAATCAGACTGGCATTCTTGGGTAAAGCTTCATGTGATTGTAATTTCAGTGCTGTTCTTGTGTTATGATTCCAGTCTCCTAATGAGAAGTTCTCATGTTTACAAATTTATTCATGTCACAGGAAATAGAGTAGACAGCTGCTTCCACAGTGAGTGCCTTGAAGTGTTAGCATTCACAATGGGATAAGCAGGGGGTTCTTTAGGAAAACAATACAATGCTTTTAGATTTTCCTCTGATTCCTTGATTTATGGGGCTTTCGATTAGCTTCAGCATTGAGGAAGAAGCCCTAATTTGCCATTAGAACACGAATTGGGATTTCTGGAAGGAAAACCATCTCATCAGACATCAAGGCACTAACCCAAGAATAGGGTCTATAGTCTGTTCCCAGATTTGCTTAGTTCAGTGACATATCAGCAAATTGCCTAACTTGTTTCCATTTTCCTCAGGAAGATGGCGATGAAGATTTATACCTCCGATACATCAATTATTGGTTTAATGCTACCTGTGGACCAAGAATTGCCAAATCTATTTTTAGTGCAGATTTCTATTGCCACCTGAGATTGTGATGGGTACCCCAAATTCAGGTGTCCTCGCTGAACGTACGCCTTCCCCCCAAACCCGATCCTCTTATATTCTCTATGCTGGTTAGTTGTATGACCATTATACCCTTGTCATCCAAGCTGGGAGGCATCATTTCCTATTAAACTGGGAGCTCCTTGAAGCAGTAATTGGGCTTACTCGCCTTTATAACCTCAGTACCCTGCGCTGGCCTTGGCGTACAGCAAAATTCTCAAAAAAATGCCTGAGTTGAAATAAACTCCGTAAAGATGGATGGTCCTTACAACTCTGGAAATTATTTCTGAGGATTGTGAAGAATTACCATTGTGAAGAATTGTTAACGCCCCTTGTCCCCAAAAAAGGTGAATGTATCTTCTTTGTTGATTATTTCTGCTGCCAGGTTATAGTGAACTGCCATGAATCTAAAATCCATATGAGCAAAGCTTGGTACTTTTCTAATTCTTATTTTGTATTCTGTGATCTAAGTGTATCTATATATTTTGAGTTTTTTCCTTCACATGTTTCTTGCAGCCCGTCTCTCCCCTTGGATGCATTCCTACTGTGTGCCAGCATTGTAAAAGGTGCTTTAGGATTCTGTCTTTAATTTCACAACCTGTGAGGTAGATTTTGTAAACGCTGTTTTAAAATAAGGACACTGAGGTTCAAAGAGAGTAATTACTGACTTTCCCAATATACCCAGAGGTGAGTACACTGGAGCGCCAACCCTCTCTTCCCCATGGCTTTCTTCTTACCCTGTAGGGGAATATGGTTTCTCTTCCTTTTACTTGGAAAAATTCATAAAGTTGCAGTACCATTCTTTTCTGTTTATAAAATAGTGTATGTTTATACAATCTGAAAAATTAAAATTACCCATAATATCACTGTTCAGAGTTATCAACAGTTATATTTTATACATCTTCTTCCAGGTTTCTTTCCTATTTATAATTATATTTTTAATATATTACACTGTTTTAATTTTCATGCATTTTTTTCATCTCTTGGTAGGACAAGTTTCCCCCCCCCCCATATTTTTTCTTTCTTAAATCTTCTCTTACCTCGAAAAGTATCCCTAATTTTTTTTAAATGAGAACTTCTCTTAATCTTCTACTTTGTGGGAAAGTCCTGTTCTGAATTTCTAGACACAGAAGCAAGAGTTCTCTCCATGCAGAAAAAATTCCATTTGAAAAAGACTGGATTGAGGAGGCTCTCAATAAATGATGGCAAAATGAATTTAAACTGGGCTTATATCATTTTTAAGAGACCAATTTCTTTAATGATATGGAATCGTCAGTTTTCTTCCTGATGCCTTCCTTGAGGGGGAATTAGTGAAGACATCGTGACACCAGGTAATGAGACAAGGCTGAGACACAGTGGGGGGAAAGTCTTTAAAGAATTTAGAAAATATATTGTCGATTTTCTATAGCTACAGGAAAAGAGCTTCATCTTTTGTTTTGGTTGTAATTTAGCCGCAAAAGAGAGCTTGACCCCAAGTGCGTGCCCAGTTGCCATCCAAGAGGTTCCCAAACAAATGTACTTCCCTCCCCACACTTTGCAAACTGAGCAGATTAGGCCTTGTGGCTGTGGACCAGGAGGCACTTTGCTTTGACTACAGCCGACTTCCCTCGCCTTTCTCCATGCCCACCTGTGGCTCCGAGAACTTGGTACTGTCATACTTGAATACCTCTGGA